>NC_092383.1:69747812-70363537 GCF_030028105.1 Mobula birostris
ACTTACAAAGTGAAAATGAGAATTTTTAAAAATTTCAACATGATGAGTGCTGAAACTAATTATTGTTTTAGTCGACAAGCTTATTTTGTGAAAGCTAATTCTTTCAACAATTTCAGTGTTCAATTTAATAAAAATTTAATTTTACAAAATTGTTCAGTCTTTTATTATCTCCAAATAACTGTTCTCTAGGGATCACTCACATGTTTTTTTTCTGTCATAACTAAGATTGTACAGGGGACAGTGACTGTAATTAGACAGGTATCACGTTTTCTAATCCCCATTGACCTTTCTCCTGACAGACAGTGAACAAAGTGGTATGCAGGTGCAAATTATTGTTCTATCAACTGACATCTCAATGTCATATTATTTTCTTATTCTTTTTCAGTCCAGAAAGGTTATAAATGTAAAATCTGACCCATGAACATTAATAATGTAATAATTAAATCAGGAGCTAAGTATTGTAAATGTTTTCCATGTAAGTCTATGAGATATGAAGTCTTCATCATTATAATATATTGCCCTTACAGGTGTCTAATTGTTTTGTGCATTATATGCAGTGCAAGGGTACTTCTGCAGCATATGATTGTGCTGATTAATTTTGTAGCGGGATCTGTTAATTGCAGAACAATTCATTTATATTGAGACCCATACTCAATGTTTTCATCGAGAGGGTCGGCAACTTCATGTTCCTCGGTGTTATTATTTCGGAGCACCTGTCCAAGGCAATTGCACGTATGAGTTTGTGAAGTTTTGGCATGTGACATCTGAGACTTCGGCAAACTTCTATAGATGTGCAGTGGGGAGTATATTGACCGACTTCATCATAGCCTGGTATGGGCTCACCAATGCCCTTGAATGGAAAATCCTGCAAAAAGTAGTGGACACAGCTCAGTTCCTGTTATGGTTATTATTCTATAGATTTATTAATATTCCCACAAAAATGAATCTCAGGTGAAATATATGTACTTTGTTAATAAATTTACTTTGAACTTTGATCTTTGAATGTCTTAGAAACACTTCTTCCCCTCCACCATGACATTTCAGAATGGTCCATGAACACTATCTCTCTGTTCCTGTTCTGCACTATCTGTTTATTTTAGTGACTTTTAGTAATTTACACTATCCTGCTGTATGAAAACAGCAAATTTCACAACATATGTCAGCTATAATAAACCTGATTCTGATTATAGGACTTTATTTCTGAATGTCAAATTGGAATTGGAGACCACCATCATTCTATCATCTTGTAGCAAACATTGAAAACCATAGCTGATATTAAAAGAAAACATATGTAATATTAAAATAAAGCATATGCTTGTGCCATGTCAAATTTATTGTTTGTAACTTGCTGTTGTGAGACAATTTCCACAAAATATCATTTTCAGGGTGAGTAGTTGCAGACGTTTTGTGTTGTGGTTCACTGGAATGTAGAACAGATTGACTTTTTTAAAAACTACATTGCAGATTGCTTTGTTTTTAAGTGGAATGTTGCACTCTACAGGAGCTGGTTAACTTGTATGTGTTGCCAAGACCTTGGGTTCAAGTTCTTGACTGGTGTTTCAGCTGATCTCTTCTGAGATGGCAGTTGAAGAAAAACATTTGATCTGCTCGGAATGGCAAACAAGTTCATCTGGGATTCTTGGTTCGCAATCCATGAACATGTTCAAATGGAAAGTTAGCTGATGAAACTATGTTTATGATATTCAATGTTTTGGAACAGCCTTACTTGCTAATATTCCCATTGTAGCCTGGGTTAGTTTGTAATCTGGGTTAATGACATACAGTGTGAACAATCATCATCAGGAGAGGATGGGAGAAGAACGAAGAGACAAAAATTATCCTTAAGCATTGCTTGTTATCCTATTTTTTTATTCTGTAAATTCACATCAAGTACATCAACTTCTACAAAGAAAGGAAATCGAAGAAAATAGCTCAGGATTCCATTCTGTACCTGTTTATCTATCAATTCCTAGCACTAATAAAACATGTGAAAACTTCCACAAATGTACCATGGAGAGCATTCTGACAGGCCTGGTATGGGGGGAGCCTCTGTGCTCCTGTTAAGATGGCGCCAGTGTACAACGCTCCCTTGGTTGACATCTTTCAGATGGCTAACGAAAAAATATTTTTTACTTCTTTTACGTCTGTTTTTCACCTTGTGTGTGTTTCTGGGACTGTTAGGGCCTGTGATTTACAGTTTGGTGACTGTTTGAGTGATCCAGCATTTTGCTGTTTCCAAGAAAATTCCAAGAAGGAAGTGTGTACCTCGATGTGAAGAAATTTCAAGACGGGGCACATGCTGACATGTAACGCCATTTCACAATTTAAAGCAGCCATTAGTAGCTGATTAAAGCATCGAGGCAAATGCAGAAGGCAAGTGAGACTTTCAGTGCTGATTGCCTGCCTTTTGATTGCTGCTGGAGAAGGATTCTGTGAGCAGCCTATCACTGTGTGGCTTGCTGTGGCATGTGGGGAGGCTCTCTGCCTCCTGTGGTGTCCTTCTCTTTCAATGAATGTCGATGTTAGCATAGGATGGTATCATGGTTCTACATTTATGGATTGGACTATTGTGTTTATGGACTGTGAATTTTTTCAGACTTGTGACCTTTATATTCTGTGTGCTTTTATTCCTTTTCCATTTTGTTGTGTGACGGGTGGGTGTTTGGGGGTTGATGTTCTGTTGTGTTCTGTTTGTTTTTTGCGTGGAGGAGGGGTTGTTTACTGGGGAGTCAATGTTCCTGTTCTGTTTTGTGTGGGGCGGGGGGGGATTTTGGGGAGTTGATAATTGGGATGCCATTCTTTTTTGCAAGTGGTGGGGGGGGGTGTGGATTCGATGTTTCTTTCTGAATGACTGATTTTTATGTTCTTTCTGGCTATCTGGAGAATACAAATTTCAGAGTTGTATATGGATACATGTTTTGATAATGAATGAACCTTTGAACCTTTAACTGTACAAGATCGAAGTAAATTGCAGAAACTTGTAAAATTAGTCAGCTCCATCATGGGTAATAGCCTCCACAGAGGTGCCTTAGGAAGGCGGCGTCCATTATTAACGACCCCCCGTCCCACCACCCAGGCCATGCCCTTTTCTTATTGTTACCATCAAGAAGGAGGTACAGAAGCCTAAAGGCATGCACTCAGTGATTCAGGGATAACTTCTTCCCCTCTGCCATCCAATTTCTAAATGGATGTTGAACACTACCTCACTACTTTTTTAATTCTATTTTTTTTGCACTACTTTATTTTAACTTAATAGACATATAAATACTTAATGTAACTCAGTTTTTTTCTCTACATTTATTATCATATATTTCATTGTATTGCTGCCGTAGAGTTAACAAATTCCACGTCATAAACCTGATTCTGATTCTATTTCTCTCAATCATCTATGGAAAATTTAGTGGTTTACACTGGGTTTCAGGCTGTTCCTAAATTGAATGGTTTGCTGGATAGTTTCAGGGGGAAATTAAAAGTCAAGCTGCAGGACTGGAGCTATGTGTAGACCAGACAGATAACAAGGCCAGTTTTCTATTACCCAAGGCTGTTCATGAACCAGAGGAAGGTCTTCAAAATATTTGGTAGTTTTGTGCTCACTGTTGCAGACACTCAACTGGGATTGTCGCTTTGAAGCTGCATCTCTAGGCTATTAAACCTGGCCTGCGGATACCGATCCAGTAACTTTTCCAATGTGTAATGTACCCTCATTCTCCGGGGATCATGGTGGAGAGGCTTCTGAGTTCCTGTGATCCTGAGAGTGATGCCATCTGGTGCTTAGCTCCTTGTAGGGTCACCCTTGGTGGTAAGATCAAGGGGGAAGTTCCAGATAAAGAGCAATCCAACTGAGGCCTCAATGGCGGAGGTGGCAGAAGATAAGTGGCACATCACCATAGCAGTGAAGTCGGAAGAAGGCCGCAGCAGTGAAGGGGGCCCATGCCGCTGGATCCTGACCCTCGTCTGTCATGTACCATGTTGTGGCTGCCTGCACACAAACCTCCCCACATGAAACAAAGTTACACGCAGGCATTCTCCGTTAATGGAGTCCTCCCTAATATCCCAGATTAACCCTGTAGGAGAACATCATACTCCACTCGGGTGATTGCCCTTCTACTACTCGTCTTAAAATTTGATGGTAACCTACAGATCATTATACAGTTAATCATAATTGTAGAGTCTCATAGCTTGCCACAGGTCACTATAGTACGTGTTTTAAGCTTCTTTAAGTATGCTGGCAGTTAAAGGTAAGTATTCTTTAATAAGAAGATAGGATCTCAGTATAGCACTTTGTATGAGTTATACAAAGGACACAATGCTGGGAAATAGCAATACTGGAGACTTTTATGAAACTAATGTAACCCTTAGGTTCGGCTGGTGTCTTTAGTCTAGGGGAAGACAGTCTCCGGCCCTGCCAAACTTGTGAGATTTCTTTCGAGTGGATGTTATGTGATGTTTTCCTCGTTACAAATCAGTACCACAAAATAACAAACAGTATACCATATGCAATTAAACAATTTAGCTTTGTAATTCTTAATTTGACTGGAGGGTTAGTAAAGAAAAAAACAAAAAGAGAAGAACCTATTTTAATAAAACAGTCTAATGTGCACTTTGGAGCTCATGGTTTTCAGGCCCTTTAGTTCCCCATCAATTTCCCCCGGGCGTCGTTGACTCCCAGCCTCATTCCACGTCCACTCTGTCCTACAGTCTATGACCTCTCTGTTCTGGCATCTTCTCTCTCCATCTTCCACCGAACAAAAGCCTACAAATCCCTTGTTCTCGGGCACACAAGAAAGAAAAACTCTCCCCTCACTGGACAGCGCAAATTCCAAAGCCCCCGTTATCTCTAGTCATAACCCATACACTGCAACTACAGAGAAACCATTACATTAGCAGTGAAACTTTTCCCAGGGCGTCACACAAAGGAGAGGCAAATAGTATTTACCCTTCTGTATGCTACAGAATGAATACAAAGTTTATCCTTTTTGAAAAAAAATGCCTTCAAGAAAAGAACACAAAAAGTTAAGCATTGTACTGGTATTAACCTGAAGATGATCTGCTTGGCAAACATTTTTAACAAGCTTTTAAGGTACTGTAGTGAGTAGATGAACCAAGTTTCCATAAGACCATAAGACATAGTAGCAGAATTAGGCCATTTGGCCCATCGAGTTTGCTCCACCATTCCTTCATGGCTGATTTATTATTCCTCTCAAGCTATTATTGCATAGGAATGCAGATTTTGACCAGATTTTTTTAAAATTCAGATTTGATCTTGAATTTTTTTGTTCATCATCATGATGAACAAAAATGTCTAAATATTAGTGCTTAAATATTAATGCAATTTCGGCAAGGTGGTGGGTCCAACAAATGGTGCAAGTCTTTGTCTTAAATGTTTTTCTTCTGAACACAAGACCCTGTTAGACATTGGTTCATTGGTTCATTATGAGACATAAGGTGGGGGAGCTAAGTGGCTCTGTTGTGTGGACTAGGTCACCATTCGGCTGCATCGCTGGCTACAGCCACCCAGAGGAGGAGTCCCCTGAGGTGGGGTGGGAGAGAACAGCAGTGTGGTGGGTGCACTGGGATCAGTGCAGGATTGGGGCTGGCCCCCGTAGTTTGGCTCTCCCTTTGAAGCTGCTCTCCATTTTCACTCCTCGAAAGACAAGCTGGATTGCTTTCATCTGCGGCTGACCGGCGTGAGATGAGGAACTGCTGCATTCTTGTCTGGCAAAAACGTGGCTCCAGGGCAAAATCCCAATGCACTATCAATCTTCAGGCTATGCCATTCATGTACTTGACCTTCTATTATTTTGTAAATGTATGTGCTATTGAAACTTTATGTGCTATGTGTTGTTGTGTGTGACCATATGGACTGTGTTCTGCATTTTCCTGGAGGAACACTATTTTGTTTAGTTGTATACATGTGTATGGTTGACTGACAATTAAATTTTCTTGCTGGCATTTACACGAAAATAAAGAAATACAATAGAGTTTATAAAAAACTATAAACACCAAAGACTGATAAACAATCAATGTGAAAAAGAGGACAAATCATGCAAGTAATAAAAAAGTAAATAAATAATCTGAGAACATTACTTGTGAGGAGAAAGCTTCATTTTCTTAGAACCATTCTGTCAGTACTATCAATTTTCAATGTTCACAGAAATGTGTAACATTCACCGCAAATTGTGGGAATCACTCCTCACTGATTAATACGCAGGAGGAGGATTTGGGCTATCGCTGAGAAAGTAGAGCTTCTTCTTCAGAAGCAAGTGGAAACCTAGACAGAATGCGTAAAACACGTCATGAACCACCCACTCATTGGCCTCTGTCATGTATTTCCTGCCCTATCAGCAGCAAAACCTGTAGACCTTATATTGACTTCTTCATTCACCTCAGAACCTGCGTAGCAAGAGTGGAAACATGTCATCTTGACCATGAAGGATTACATAAGAACAAAATTTCACAGCAATATTTAATCTTATTTTTTGTAAGATTTTCACCCCTTTGAGTTTGCTAAGTTCTCATTATATGCATTGTGTAGCAAGTTTTGATACTGTGAAATTTTGCTACATCTCAAGAGACATCAACATTTTGGCAAAATGTCTTTAGGAAAGGGTGAAGAAAGCAGATGCAGTTGAGAATCAGTCTATTATAACCATTTTGAGTGGGGACAGGAATACAATCTGAACAAATATAATCTCTGTATAAACTGTATGGAGCTTTTTAACCAAGCTGTCAGGCTATCATTTGTGAAAAGCTTGTACTCAAAGCTATTGTTTCTTTGGAAGATCCTTTTCCCTTCAGATGTCCCCCTTGATATTGAGGGAGATAGACAGGAGATTCTGTAGCTGTGATAGAGACACTAGGAAGATGTTTTGTCTTCCAGGTGCCTGGACAAGGATGTATCCGAGCAGCTGCAGAAAATTCTTGAGGGTGTGGGCAAACAGCCAGAGATCACTTTACATGTTGGTACAATAATTGATGCGGTCCTGGTGAATGAAAATAGAGAGCTGGGGAAGAAATTAAGAAGCTGGACATTGCGGGTAGTGATTTCTGACTTCTCCTGGTGTCATGTGCTGGTGAGCTCAGAAATAGAAGGGTAGGTCAGATGAATATGTGGCTGAGGAGCTGATGGATGGGGTAGGGTGACCGGTATAAGATTGAGTGTTGCATTTGAAACAGAAGAGGACCAATATCTTTGCAGGGTAGCTTGCTAAAGCTTCACAGGAGGGTTTAAAGTAGATTGGCAGGGCTGGGGGGACTCAACAGGAGCAAATCATGGATAAAGCAGGAGCTAGCAAGAGCAAGGTTAGTAATCAGGATAGGTAAAGTCAAGGAAAGGAATACTCAGTTAAAATGCATTTATTTCAATGTAGAAGGTTTAGCAGGTAAGCCAAATAAACTCAGAGTGTGGATTGGGTCTGAGGATTGGGATATAGTAGCCATACCAGAAACATGACTGAGAGAAGGGCTGGACTGGCAGCTCAGTATTTCAGGATACAGATGCTACAGGCGTGACAGAGGTACAGGTAGGCAAGGAGTGTGTGATGCCTTTTTGATAAGAGATGATGTAACAGCAGTACTTAGAGGTAAAATTCTAGGGAGAAATGTGAAGTGAAGCTATACAGGTAGAAATTAGAAGAAAGGGAGGGTTCTTTTGCAGGGCTATATTCTAGAAACATGCTCCACCCCAATAGTCAGTAGGAGCATATGTGTAAGGAAATTGCTCATCATTGTAATAGCCATAGAATAGTGGGGTTGTAGTAATAGGAGACTTTAATTTCCCCGGTATTGACTGGGTCTCCCAGAGTGTTAAAAGCCTGAATTTGTGAAATGTGTTGAGGGCAGTTTCCGGAGTCAATGTACTGAGGGCCTGACTTGGGAATCAGCAATACTGGACCTGCTCTTAGGCAACAAGGCAAGGCAAGTAACTGAAGAGGCAGCAAGGGAGAACTTTGGCTTTAGTTATAATTCTAATTAGACTTAAAACCGTAGTGGAAAAGAAACAGACAGGTCCACAGGTTAGGACCCTAAACTGAAGCAGGGCTAATTTTAGGGAATTGAGCAAGTTCAGGCAGAGGTTGATTAAATAAGCCTGTTTGAAGGGAAAGAAATAAATAGCAAGAGGGGAGTTTTAAGGGTGTAATATGAAGAGTCCAGGAGCAGCATTTTCCTGTGAAGAGATCTTTTCAGCAAGAGATATTGAGGCTCTTTTCAGGAAAAAAAAGTAAGTATACATTAGATTTAGAGTGTTAGGGATGAGTGAATCCCTTGATGACAATAAAAAGATTAAGAATCTAATGAAGTGGAAAATCAAAAGGGCAAAGTGGGTATGAGATAGATCTGACGGGTCAGGTTAGGGAAAATCCCAGATCAGAATTAAATTTATTATCATTGACATATAGGTATGATGTGAAATTTGTTCTTTTGTAGCAGCAGTACAGATCAAGTCATATAAAATGACTATAAATTACAATAAGAAATATATAAAAATACATAAGTAAATTGTGCAAAAAGAAAACAAAAATTTGAAATAGTGTTCAAATGTCAGAAATCTGATGGCGGAGAGGACAAATGCTGAGTGTGAGAGCTATATTAATAGTAAATGGTGGCTAGGGAGAGATAAGGTTTCCTTAAAGATCAACAGGGCAGCCTATGTCTTGAGCAAATATTTGTACTCGGTGATTACTGAGAATATCATGGTTGCTCCAGAGATAAGAGAAACAAATGGAGATATTTTGAAGCATAATGCTTGTAGAAGACATAAAATTAGAAGGTGTTGTTGATAGCAAAGGAGGTTATTGTAGATCATGGAGGGTACGATGGTTAGATTACAGTTTGGGAAGTGGACTGAGGAGTAGCAAATGGACTTCAATACAGTTAAGTCTGAGGTAATGCGTTTGGAAAGTGAAACCAATACAGGACTTACATATGTAAGGTTGGGCACTAGGGAATGTAATGGAGCAGAGGGACATTGGAGTACAAGTGCATAGTTTAAAGGTAACAGCACAGCTAGGCACGGTGATGAGAAAGGTGTTTAGCATGCTAGCCTTCATTAGTCAGGGCATTGAGTGTGGGAGCTAGGACATTAGGTTGCATTTGTCTAAGTTACTTGCGAAGCTGTTCTTAGAGTACTATGTACAGTTTTGGTCACCTTGAAGGAAGATTTATGAGGATGTTACCGGGACAAGAGGACCCAAGTTATAGGGAAAGGTTGGCTAGGTAAGGGTTTCTCCTTGGAACAGAGGAGGATGAGGGGCAACCTTCTACAAATGTTGTAAATGATCTTTAAAAGACCTAGATAATATGGATAGTTGCAGTCTTTCCCACAGGGTAAGAGAGTCTAAAACTAGGAGGCATAAATTGGGAGCAAAAGGGAAAAGATTTAAAAGGGGACTGAGGAGCAACGTTAACACACAGGGGATGGTGAGTCTATGGAATAAACAGCCAGTGGGTGTAGTTAAAGCAGGTACAATAATATCATTGAAGAAGCACTTGGACAGGTACATTGAAGGGATATGGTTTGAGTGCAGAAAATTGGGACTAGGTGGGTGAACTGAAGTCTCAAAGGTCCAGGACAGTTGTGATGAATCAAAGCAGCCAGCCGGGCCGGAAAGAAAGGAAGAAGCCAATGTTTGCCCATTGTTGAAGCGGACTTGGAGGCAATTCGAACCAAGCTGAGGCAAAGCTCAGGACCAAGTTGGGTTTCTTTGTTTTGTGGCTGCCTGTAAGGAGACAAATCTTAAGGTTGCATAATGTATACGTATGTTGATAACAAATGTCCCTTGAACTTGTAACTGAAATTTGATATAGCATTATAATAGGTAGTACCGGTCGATGTCTCCATACAACTCATTTACAACCATTGACCAATTAACCTACTAACCCACACATCTTTGGATCCCTTCTGTTACTGATACTGTTGGTGCATGGGAATTCCAGGCTTAATATGTTTATACCTTTCCTATGAGGAAGCATCTGCTTAATGCCTCTGCAAAGTAGTTTGTAATAATATGTTGGAAATCAGGATGGAAACGATCTATTACTATAGTATATGAGCGGGAATTTAATAAACCAGCATACCTTAAACTCAACTGCCCATGACATTTGCAATCAGCATATTTGGAGGTTTTGGCTCTTCATCAGCTTCTAAGCGAATTACATTTGACGTCCGAAATAATCACATCTTGTACTGTGTGGAGCTTTTACAATTTGCATCATCCTCACTGCTTCACTGAAGTAAAATGATGCATTTTAAATCTGCTCTTCCTGGAACACATTACCTCCTCTGGAAAGACTGGTTTGGGACCTGTTCAAGTCCGCTGTATCTATGATTTAGTAAGTTGCTACTTAACAAGAGACTACTGTGCAAGGAAAAGACACAAGGGACTCTTCTTCCTGTTTTCTTGTGCTTGAAATCCTGTTAACTATATCCAGTGTAGCCGAATATAATAGATGTCAGTGTAGTCATATCCTCGCGTCCTACAGATATTCCCATTGTCTGACGAGGAGTGATAGATTTAGAATTGCTTTGAGTCTGTATGTCTCCAGCAAAATCAGTGATGCTAAAATGTAAACACATTTATAAATGGATTTATGAATAGGTTTAAACACAAAGGGGGAAAAGCAGTCCAACTGAATGCTGATTTTGCCTTTGTGTTGTATCATTCTTATGAAAGGCGAATATTATGTGTTTTCTCTACAGAGTAAATTAGACTTTATGTATGGTTGGTTGGTTGCATCTGTTATATTGCTGATGAAACTACCCAAAAGTGTGGATTTCTTGGACTCACTGCCAGCAATTCATGAGTTCCGAGATCTGTGGGCCTAGGGAATGAGTGCTGGTAAGTGCTAGATCAAAAAGCAGAGAGATTCGACTAAAAACGTTATTTACCACATCTTTTCGGAAGCAAATTGTGGTGAACTATTGCCGCAGACATTGATGAGGTAGGCAGAGGTGAGGTTGATTCAGGGATGAGCTGTGCTGAGGCATTTTGGGGCGCAAAGTGTTCCATCCAGGGTCATGCAAGAAGTTCGTATTGTTGTCAGAGTTGGAGTTAGCGTTTTGGAGAGGAGTTGATGAAGAAGAGTTTTGATGTCCATCCACCTAACTCAGGTTCGAGCTTGGATTGCTCCAAGTGCCGAGCCGATTTGGTGAGGTCAAAAACTGCTTCAGGTTGTGCAGCCTAAGTATATCACTGGGCCAGGATTCGGGTCATGAGTGAGGCACTACCTAGCGCTTGGACAATTTTAACGTTGGCCCAAGTAGACCGGAAGCCCAAGTGTTAGGAATGGAGCTAAGGGTTGGACTGATTTCGCTCGCTGTCCTGTGAATGTTCATTCCTATCTCCGCGGCACCGAGGTTGTGAACTGATCTGACTGCTGTGCGTTTTGAGCCCACTGATGTGATGAATTGGGACCAAAGATAGGGCTTACTCTGGCTGCTCTGGGAGCAGATTTGGGACTCTGTCTGGTTCAGAATGCTGGTGGCTTTCTTCTATTGTTTTCATGATGTGTGTTTTTGTTTCTCTCTTTCTCTGTGCAGTAGTTTTTGGTCTTTGTTTAAAATTTTGGGATATTCAGGTTTTTTGCTTTGTGGCTGCTTGTAAGCAGACAAATTTGAAGGTCTATAATTTTTATATTCTTTTATAATAACTGTGCTTTGAATCTTTGAATATTCACCAGCTTCAGTGTTTCTCTGGTGACTTTGTTCACTGTCACAACAGGCTGGTGAAGGGAGAATACTACATCACATTTACAAGTTACCTGGATGGCTACTTGAAAAGACATAACCTATAAAAAAACGTATTTAGAGCTGAATAGCAATAAACTTGTTCATTACTGGACAACAATGACAAAATGGGACAAATGGTCTCCTTCTGGCTATCCCAAGAAAATATTGATAGAAAAGAACCAGCAACCCAGTCTTTCAAAAGGCCTGGAATTCTTAACAAGGCATCCACATGAACTTGTTAATATTTATGTCAAAAAATGAATAAAATCAGATGAATATATCATCTCAGACACAAGATTTCAAAAAGAGCTCTGAGATTCTTGCCTGGTAATGATGGATCCAATTTTGTGGTAGATGCCTTGCAGTAGGTGTCACAACTTTCATTTGAACATGTAATATGTTCAGCAATATCTGTAGGCATGGTTCATGACTTCACGGTGTGGGTAGGGAATAGATTTCGATGTCTTTTGATGTTCTCAATCTTTTTTAACAACTAGCACCACTTATCATTCAAAAGCAAAATCTGAGGATCCATTTTGTTAGAAAACTCATGATTCAAATCAATATTTCTCAAATCAGAGAGTCCATTGTTTCTCAAGTGAGATAGAATGTACTTGGAAAAGAGAAAATAACATCGATAAAAAAACTTCTTAAAGTGCATGGTAAGATTATGAACAAAGTAGGTAAACTAATAAGTTCACCTATAAGCCTGGTCCAACCATATAGATACTATGGCTCAGGAAGCTCAACGATGCCTTTACTTCCGCAGGATGATGAAGAATTCCGTTGACCCTTACCAATTTATATCGGTGCACCGGAGAGAGCATTCTACCTGGATGCATAACAACTTGGACCATATCTTGTCCACAGGAAACTGCAGAGATTTGTAGGCAGTTCAGTAAATCAAGGAAACCAACCTCCCCTCCATGGACTCTGTCTACACTTCCCACTGCCTACATAAAGCAGCCAGCATAATCAAAGACCACACCTACCCAGACATTCTCTCTTCACTCTCCCATTGGACAGAAGATAAAAAAGCTTGAAAGCATACCAAGCTCAAGAACAGCTTTTATAAGACTATTGAATGGTTGCCTAATTTGATGAGAATGGCTTTCAACTTTACAATCTTTCTTGCTGTGATCTTCCACCACATATTGTCCACCAGTTTCTCTGTTGTTGTTGCACTGTAATTTGTATCTTATTATTTATTTACTGTGTTCTACCACCATGCACTGTGTAATGAATTAATCTGTGTGTACAGTATGCAAGACCATTTCTTATTGTACGTTGGTACATGTGAAAATAATGAAAATTCCAATTTGAAGTTAAAAGTAAATAAAATATAAGAACAAGCAGACAACACTAGTAGATAAATGAATGAACAAGGCACTTGGCACCCTTGTTTTCATTGGTCAGGACATTGGCAATAAGAGATGGGACGAGATGTTGCAGCTGAGTTAGATTTTTTTTTTGCTTGTTGCGATATGGTTTGTTGTGCTCCGTGTTGTTCTGCTGGGCATGGTGGACATGCTATGTTGGTGCCAGAATGTGTGAGAACATTTTTAGGCTGCGCAGCACATCTTAAGGCTGTGCTAGTTGTTAGCACAAACAACAAATTTTACTGGATGTTCTGATATCCATCTGACAACTAAATCTGGATCTGAATCTGAATCTACCATTTTGGTTCAGCATTTTAATTTAGACCTTTGCTGCTCAAATTTCCTCTACAGAATGACTTTCCTATGTTATTGGTACCCACAAGTACCACGACATCTGGATCTTTCCCCTTCCACTCCACAATTCCTCTGCAGGTCAGAGGAGATGTCCTGAACCCAGATACCAGGCAGACAGCGCAATCTTCAGGAATCTTGATCCTTGTGACAGAGAATTGGCTATTCTCCTGACTATACTATCCCCAATTTCAACTGCATTTCTCTTTTCTGCCCCATCTTGAATAGTGCTACCGTCTGGTTGCTCATCCTTCTAACAGCCCCCACTCTCCACCTCACAGGAAGTACAATCTCGGACCTGTTGGGCAAGCTCATGAGCTGAGGCTCTTTCAGCACTATCGCTTGGATTCCCCTCACCTGCAGTCAAAACCTTCTTGTCCCTGGCCACGGATCACATTTGAAGTAGGTGTGACTTCTTCCTGTAGCATATTGTCTGGGTAACTCTCCTCCTCCCTGATGCATTGCAGTGTTTGAAACACAGATTCCAGATCACCAACCAGAGCTCCTTAAGCAACCAGCACTTGTTGTGGACGTGGTCGCCAGGAACTACAATGGGTTTCACCAGCTCTCCTTTCGTGCAGCTACAACAGATCACCTGATTCTACATAGCTTCTTTTTTAATTAGTCATATCTTGGTCAAGTAGGCACCTTGGTTGAGTTGGGTTGCTGGACCTGTTTCCATACAGTTTAACTCTATAACTGCATGACTGAACTGGTTCATGACTAAGGGCTGATTGTTTGGATTTCAGACATTGGTTTAGCTATGCTGGTTGGAATGGTATATGTTAGCATTCTTAGTTTTGGAGGCTTCAAAAGCTGTTGCCTTTTCCAACAAGCCAAGTGACAATTTTACAGAACATACGAATTGGTTCAGAAGCTCCTTCAGTTCTTGACGAAAAACTTCATTCTCTTTCAGGTGACGACAACTATCCTTTGCTTCTCCACCCCATTTCTATATGTGCTTATATTCTTCAGCCATTTCTTCCCCGTCACTGCTGCCTCTCAAGTAAATATATTTTTTAAATAAATGGGGTCAGTTGATAGTCTATGTGGACATTATCTACATTTTGAAAGATGTGTACAGTATTCTTATATTAAATGTGTGAAAATGTAAATTTTGCATAGTTGATACTTATATATCAGTGGGTTGAAAATACTCTAAAATGAAGGCTTTTAGTGATGTTTCATTGGCCTTTATCAGTTAGAACTGAATAGTTCAAACTCTAAGGAGAAATTCAGTAGGGCAAAAAAAAAAAGGAGCCAAACCCTAATAAGAGGGCTGGTTAATTTTGGTTTTACTGAGAATCCATTGCAGCAATTACAATGTTTGCTGAGGAGTTAATTTTGCTTCCAGAATGAATCAGGATAGCTTTCCCTTGGCAAAATCCCATCTTACCAAACATTTAGGTATTTGATCAACCCAACGTGTACACAGATGTGGTTGTAGGGAGGAGGCATATATATTGGTGTGTCCCACCTTCATATTGCTGGAAATGTTGGTTCTACCCTGTAATGTGTTTTTAATTGTTGATAATAGATGGCCTTGTGTGGGATGAATGAGAAATTTGGCAGTCATGTGTCATCCCTGGCTGTGCACTGATTTTTTTTCACAAATGCGACAGAAATGAATAACCACAATTAACTTGTATGAGTGTCCAATATGTCTCACTGCAAATTAAGTTTCTGTAATTGCTGTTGCTTAATAAACAGCAGATTGCTTTTTTTTTGTGTATTGGCTTTTAGAGGGCATATTACCACATAAAAACTTTGCTTTCCTTGCCAATTTTTTCCCACTTCCTTCTCTAGAAGTTCCTGTTGACACACAATTCCATGGTTGTTGTCATCTATAAGTCTGAATCTCCACTGGTCTTAGTGAATTGTGGTAATCAGTGCTGACAGGGTATTTAACAGCAATATGGGAAAAAAAGTTGTTAGATTCAAGGTTCAAGATTGCTTAATACCCAATTGCAATGGAGAATGAAATAATTGTTACTCAGATCCGATGCAACGAGAACAAACACAAAAAGATAAAGAGCACAACAGTAAAAAAACATAATAAATATAGGCAAGATAATTTTAAGTCCATAAAGTGATGCTAGACACAGGATGGAGCTCCAAGCTACTTTACCCTTTCTGACCCTGAGTTGTACAGCATGGGGAAAACCCCTTAAATTACAGGTTGCGAGGTTTATGTTATTTCGGCCTTCATTAGAACCCATTAAATGAGAACGAGACATTACTTTGCGATGGTTATCAATGCAGTGCAATGGAATGCAGTTTTGAAGTTACAGAAAATAATTGACTTGTTTATTTATTTATTGAGATACAGTGTGAAACAGGCCCTTCGAGCCGTGCCCCGATTTAATTCTAGCCTAATCAGAGGACAATTTACAATGACCAATTAACCTACCATCTTTGGACTGTGGGAGGAAACTGGAGCACCTAGAGGAAGCCCATGTGATCACGGGGAGAACGTACAAACTCTTTACAGGCAGTGGCAGGAATTGAACCTGAGTTGCCTGTACTGTAGGGCTTTGTACTAACCACTGTGCTACCGTGCTGCTGTGATTAATATGCACGGTAGAAAAAAACTAAGGAATAACTTATCAACATATGGCAATAGGCCTTCTACTGCAAAGGCGAGGGCTTGGGGTTAGCATTTATTACTGTCTTTTCTGAGCAGATCATTCTGACTAATGTTTTCTAAAATATTGTTTGTGGTTTGTAGAGAGATGATTTGATCTTCCTTCACTATGTGTGGTGTACCCAATTATGGTGACTATTTAGCACACCAAATGTTTTATCACAAAGTATAATTTTCCTTGCATTTTTTGATGATATGACAGGGAGAATCGATAAAGAGGAATTAACAGTGCTATTTAGATTTTCAAAAAGGCACTTGACTAGGTACAAGGAGAAGGCAAGAGAATGGGGTTGAGAGGAGAAATGAATCAGCCATGATCGAATGGTAGAGCTTTTGATGCTTTTACTAATCCACAACCTATCAACCCCTGCTGAGTTTGTGCTCAAAAGCTTTTGGACGAGGCATCTGTATTTAAAATATTCAAAGGCCTTTTGCCAGTTGGGAAGTTCTACCATTAGAAATAGGAAATTTTCCAAAGTTATTTGTCTGCATTCAAAATGCTAAGGTTAAGTAGGTAATTATAACCATTGAAACTGCAGTTCGTTATCTTTGCATTCAGAAAGTACAAAACATTGTGCCAGGAGAGGGGAACTATTTCACCCTCAGAAACTCTGCTGTGTTGAATGAAGAGTTCGATACCTCCTAGCTTGAGCTTCAGTGTGGCTCAGTTCTGTCAGTCACAACACAGTTGCTATACCAAGGTGTGATATATTTGGATAGGATCTTTCCATGGTGCATCTGTAAAAATTGGTAATAGTCAAGTATTGGAAGCATGCTGAATATCCTTAGCCATTTGAGAAAATAGAGTCATTAGTGTTCCTTTTAGGCCATACCATCTAGTTTGCTGGACCAGGACAAATTGTTCATGATATTTACACTAGGAACTCAGAGTTCTCAACCATCTCCACCTCAGAACTGTTGATACAGACAAGGATGTAGTCCGTCCCATTCATTACACTTCCAGAAGTCAATGATCACCTCTTTCATTTTGCTGATATTGAAGGAAAGGTTGTTGCCTTAACACCATATCACCAGGTCCTCAATCTCCTTCCTGTACTCTGCCTTATCATTATTTGATATCTGGCTGACTATGATGATGTCATCTGCAAACTTATAACTGGAGTTCGAGTAGAATTTGGCTACACAGTCACAAATGCATAGGGAGTAAAGCAGGGCACAGAGCGTGCAGCCGTGCGGGACACAAGTGTTGAGGGTAATGGTGGAGGAGGTGTTGCTACATCTCTTTACTGAATACAATCGTTGGTCAGGAAGTCAAGGATCCAATTGCAGAGTGGGATGCACACTACTAGGTTTGGAGTTTGGAGATGAGTTTATTTGGAATCAGGGTGTTGAAGACACCATTGTTTATGGTGTTGAACACTGCTGAGCATTTACAATATTTCTTGTGTTTATTATATACAAAGCGCTCGTTTGCTGGGCGCAGTATCTTGCTAAATAAAGAACCATGAGACGTCAGTCTTTGGTATAAGAGTCCCATCTAATAACATGCTCTGCTTTTGAAGCACACAGGAGTTTTAATTTCAAATATCAGTTGCTGTGCTTTCTAGGATACATAAACACACTGGCAACCTTAAGATAGATGACCACACACATATAAACAAAACAAAGTACTCTACCCGGATTAGGAAGTGACTTTACAGCTTGCCTCTGATTATCAAGGTAGAGCTGTATTTGAAAAAACAATTCAAGGTTACTTTATAACCCATATCTTCTTTACATTTCCCCCTACTGACTATTGAAGCCTAGTCACTTTTGTGATTTAAATGCAGCAGCCAATTCAGAGATAATTACAAGTTAGATGACTAGATATTTCTTTATGACAACGGATAAGAAATCAAGTTGTCCAGGTTCTGGGAATGAGTCTTCGTAAAATATCTTGGACACTGTTGCAGCAATTTAAGAGGTCAGGCAAGTTTTTTGCTTCCCCTCTCATTTAGAGAAGCACCACTATTGACTGGGCAGGCAAAGGAATTTGCCCTTGTATTTATAGGGCAAATATGTACACACATGCTAACAATCTGAATTCTTTTTATTGGAGGAGGGTCCGTGCCTCTGTTTAACCCCTTATGGCCAGAATCCTGTCACTGATAAACAACTACTCCTTTAGCAATATACAAAAGGGTCGAATTTTGTGCTCAAATTCTGAATTTATGACCTTTTAATGCTAAACCAACAATGTTACTACTGAGCTAAGCCTGACACTTGAACAACAATTGATGCCATTCACTGAAACACCATTGCCCAAGATACTCTTGAAGCTAATTTTGAAGAACCATTGAGACTCATTATAAGAAGTTTTATGTTCCAGTTCTTCTTACTAGCAGTTCTAATGATAACAATAACTATCGTCAATATAGGCACCTTGTTAACATTGTCTCTTCTAATCTAAAACCTTGCAGAAGCTGGAGATTTCGGGCCTGATGAAGTGTCTCAGCCTAAAATGTCAAAGTTTATTCCCCTCCATGGAGACTGCATGACTTGCTGAGTTCCTTTAGTATTTTGAGTGAGTTGGTCTTCGAATCCAAGTTTTCAAGGAAGACATATACTTGCTTACTAAAGATTGTATACAATGTTGAAGCAGGCCATTCAGCAAAACTGATACATTTTGGTATTTATGTTTTACTTAAAAGTATTTCAGTCATCCCTCATCTTATTATATTAGCATAGCCCTCCATTCCCTTTTTCCTAATATGCTTGCCCAGCGTCCTTTTGTGGGCATGCTATGTTCGTGCTGGAATATGCGGTGACACTTACAGGCAGCCACCAGCATATCCTTGGGTTGTGCTGTTGTGAATGCAAATATTTTGATGTACCTGTGATAAATAAATGAATTTGAATCAAAGTTCATTGTGGATTATGAAGAATTTACAGAAGCTACATTAAGCAGAACAAATTGTGATCAGGAACTAAGCTATGCTTTACCAAGGATGTCAGACGTTTTGAAGTGCCGTAAAAAGTACGTCATATGGTGCTAGAGTGTTTGTGAATCCTGTAGACTGTTCTCTATTTCTGCATAAGTATGACCTAAAATGTAATCAGATCTTCATGTAAGTCCTAAAACTAGGTAAAGAGAACCCAATTAAATAAATAACACAAAACTTACTTGTTCTTTTATTTATTGAGAAAAAATATCAAATATTACATATATTTGTTGGAAAAAGTATGTGAAACTTTGCTTTCAATAACTGGTGTGACCCCCTCCCCCTGTACAGCAATGACTTCAACCAAACGTTTCCAGTAAATGTTGATCAGTCCTGCACATCAGCTTGGAGGAATTGTAGATTATTCTTTCTTACAAAACTATTTCAACTCTGGGATGTTGGTGGGCTTCCTTGCAAGAACTACTTGCTTCAGGTCCTTCCACATTTCAATAGGATTGTCAGAACTCTGACTCAGCCATTCCAAAGCACATATTTTCTTCATTTTAAACGATTCTGTTGTTGATTTACTCTTGTCTTTTGGGTCATTGTCTTGTTACATCATTCAACTTCTATTAAGCTTCAGGTGATGGACTGCTACCCTGACATTCTCCTGTAAAGTGTCTTGATACAGTTTTCAATTCATTGTTCCCTCAACAATTGCAAGCTGTCCAGGCCCTGAGGCAGCAAAGCAGCCCCAAACCATGATGCTTCACAGTTGGGATGAGGTTTTGGTGTTGGTGTGCAGTGCCCTTTTCCCTCCAAACATAACAATGTGCATTTCTGCCAAAAAATTCAACTTTTGTCTCATCTGTCCTCAGAACCTTGTCCCAGAAGTGTTGTAGAACATACAGGAGGTCTTTTGTAAACTTGAGGTGTGCAGCAATGTATTTTTGGAGAGCAGTAGTTTCCTCCGTAGTGTCCTTCCATGAAGACTATCCCTGTTCAGTCTTTTTTCTTATAGTGGACACATGAACAGAAAATTTAGGAAGTGCTGGAGATTTTTGCAGGTCTTTTGCTGTTACCCTCAGGTTCTTTTTCATCTTCTTCAGCATTGTACATTGTGCTCTTGGTATGATTTTTGCAGGATGCCCACTCCTAGAGAGAGTAACAACAGTACTGAGTTTCCTCCATTTGTAGACAATTTCTCTTACTGTGGACTGATGAACACTCAAGTCTTTTAGAAATGCTTTTGTAGCCTTTTCAAGTTTCATGCATCTCTACAATTCTTTTTCTATGGTGCTCTGAAAGTTGTTTTGATCGAGGCATGGTGCACATAAAGAGATCTTTCTTGAGAAGAGCAGGCTCTGTCAGTAACATGTCATTTTTATAGGGCAGGGCACCCCTACAACCATCACCTCTAATTTCATCTCATCGATTGGAACACCTGACTCCAAATAACTCTTGCAGAAGACATCACCCCAGAGGTTCATTTTTTTTCCAACAAATACACATAATATTGGATTATTTTTCTCAATAAATAAATGAACAAGTTTAATATTCTTGTGTTATTTACTTAATCGGGTTCTTTTTATCTAGTTTTCAGACACGTGAAGATCTGATCACATTTTAGGTCAGACTTATGCAGAAATAGATCAAATTCTACAAGGTTCACAAACTTTCTAGCACCACTGTATGTCACACTGTGAAAAATGAGTGAAGTCCACTATTCATCAGAGACTGACAATGACCTTCAGCAAACTGACCACAAGACCTGCCTGATATTCCTTTCTATTCAAACTTAAAAAGTTGAAATTTTGAAGTGCAAAGTACATTTTATTATCAAAGTATGTATACCTTATACAACCTTGAGATTCGTCTCCTTACGGGCAGCAATGAAACAAAGAACCCTAACAGAACCCATTAAAAACAAAAGAAGGCTGTCAAACACCCAGTGTGCAGAGAGAGAGAGAGAGAAGAAGCAAATTGCGCAGTCAACAAAACCAAGCAAACAGCTTTCAGAACTGAAGTTCACAACACCGGGCATGGCTGCAGCTGATCCAGATGTCCACTAGTTACAGGCCACAGCCTCAGTCCAGCACAGAGACAATCAAATCCCGCAGAGCAGCGAGCTGAACCGGCCCATCTCTCGCCTCTGATCCTGACACCTTGACCATTTCAATTTGCCCACGGACTCGGGTCTGCCTCCTCGATTCAGCCAGTATTAACTTCTTCTAAAAGGAAAGCATGACCAGGACAAACTACATACATATATTTCCCACATTGCCACAGAAGCTGAATACGGGCACTAAGGGTCTCTTTCCAGCTACTATAAATCAGCCAGTAATCATTGATTACTATTGAGGCAGGTGCATGAAGCATTAATGATGTGTTTAAACCAAGGACAGAATTTTACCAATTTTACAGCCAGCAGTCAAAATTTTATCAGTTTAACATCTCCTTTGCAAGCTGCCACTGTTTATTATGCATAAAAAGACACATTGTTATTGAAGCGGAATAAAGGCTCCAGAGGTTAATTGCTATGGTCTTCGCTAATAGGCTTGAACAAGTTAAAATATGCAAAGGGATTCAGGACATTTTTGCTGCTTGCCCAGTACACAGGAACAACAGCAAAAAAGAAACTCTGTGCATTTAGTAACAACTTGAATTGCAGGTGTTCTGTTGTGGGATGCCAAGGATGGAGAGCATGTAACTCTCATTCACGATGTTGAACTGCCAGTTATATGGGTCAATTGAACGTCAGCATTAGTATTCCAAGGCTATCAGCTGTGAAACTGATACGCAGTGCAGTTATTTTTATCCTTGCTTCGACTGCGGCTCTTATTCAGTTGATGTGTAGGAAATCTGAGATTGTGCATATTATCTCTCCCTCTCACTAACCACCGTCCTATTCCAGCATACGCACTTTAACTCAAGGCTTTTATGTATTTATAAGACAGTGCATGATGGTGTCCAGCGTTTCTTAATTCAGTATAGAGGAGCCTTTGTAAATATTAATATCTCTGGCTTGCCCTTTGCAGGTTACTGGGATTGTATTACTGAGATCATTTGGATCGACGGTTTAAAATGGTGCTGCTACTACAGAACATGTTTTTAATACACATTAGCATGAATCGCACGCTAGTAAAATAACCAATATGGCAATAAATCAAAAATTCTTCGGGTACCGTGCAACATGCCAGAAACAGGACAAAAGTGAAAGTCAGCAGATCCCAGTTTGGTGAGGATAATTTGCTTTATATTTGTAATTAACTCATATTATGGTAGGGAAATACATTATAATTTTAAATTAAGCTTTCCATTCGCACAGTAAGGAGTGCTGGTTTGATATTAAGCTAATAATAGACACAGATGGTCAATGACTGCACCATGATGCAATAGATTCCAAATAAGGAAACACTGGCTGAAGTTCTCACCTTGCTAGGTGTTCAGTTCTGAGTTCAAACTAAAGGCCACATTAAGGCCTTCTTGTTCAGGCCATCTGTGAAGTGGGGAGGGGAGTTGTTGGCAGTGACTCACCAATGTTTGCATATGAGTGTTCTTTTTTTGCATAATCCCTTGCACAGTTCCAGGTAAATCAGTCAGGCATTGATATTGATACTATAAGGGAATTTCTCTGCAATAGAGTATTCTTTATTTTCAAACAAGGAAGATCAATGCAGCATTGATATTTAGAAGGAAAAAGGAATTTTATCCTTTCTTTGAAAGTAGTAATACATGTCAATAACATATCCTGAGCAGATGTATCTGCCAAATATACCGTCTCATGTTGTGCTGTATCCAGCTGTCAATTTGGCAATTCCCTTTACTTACCAGAAGAATTTCATCCCTCTTTCCCGTAATGAATTCCAAATAATGCAGCATCATACTAGATGAGCCACAGTTTTCATGTGAAATGACTTAACTATGATTTTCCATAATACTTTGGCTAGCTGCTTGGTCTTCTGGGAATTTTCATGATGTTGTGAAAAATGTACAAATTTGAGAGCCTTTCAATAAACAAATTGAAGGGAATGACACAGCAGTGAAAATAAAACATTACTAAATATATTTCTTTGTAATGTAGCACTTCCAAGTATCAGAATTATGTAACTATAAGCTAGAAGTTTATCTTTAAGGAAATTACGGTGATTACCGATTACGCAAATTGCAAAAGAACATTTTGGACAAACTCTCATTCATGCATGCTTTTCCCTTGGATTATTCAATCCTCCAGGGTTTTGGAGTTCCTAAGAATTAAAAATGAACCTCAGATATCATGCTGCAGTTAACCCTGGAGAAACATTATAAGGATATGAAAAGGAATGTATGCATATTTTAAAATATTCTTTGACTGCTTTCATTTATTAGTTATAGCTATCAGGATTAAAAACTTGCTTAGAAATGAATCTCAGGGTAGTATATGTTGACATATATGTACTTTGATAATAAATTTATTTTGAACTTTGAACTTAACTGTCAGTCAGACATCGTGTGAGCACAATAAGAAATCAGAAGTGCTGGAAACTTTCAGAAATTCAGGTGGCATCTGTGGAAAGAGAAACAAATTCTAGGGGTTCAAAGACTTTTTGTGAGGACCCTTTCGTTATTTGAGCTTGTCCGATGTTGGGTTTCCAATGGTTATCGGAAGACAATTCATGCAAGGATCAATGTGTCCGGTAATTACTGCTGGAAGTATAGAGGCAAAATGAGTAGCGGTAGTTATCAGATTGCAAGCACAGATCAAAATGGGTTAATTCTTTCATAGAACGTGGGCATGTCGGTTAAGCATTTAGTGCCCAGTCACTGGGGTTTGCAGGATGGTAAAGGGTACTTACTGATGAACAACCCCCTTGAGCCATTGCAGTCCCGGCACTGTCAGGCAGGAAATCCCAGTATAATTAGCAGTGACAATGAAGGAAAGACAATTTATTTACAGTGCATGTCAAAATAGTATGCAATCTGGAGGATAAATTGAGATAGTAGATGATTGACAGCTAACGGCGGTTTGAGAAGTCTTGGAAATTACATTTTGTTAGATGAGGTAACATTTGGAGCTCCAGTGCAGGGTGAATGGAATGAACACTAAGGGAAATGAATAAGATACAAATCAAGTAGGCTGAGTTGGCTTGGATATTGTTGAGCTTCTGAATGCTTTAGGATCTGAATTCATCCAGGCAAACTCTCATAATCATGCCTTGGAGAGTGGATGCGTAGACAGAGTTTTTCCATTAGTAGGAGAGTCTAAAATCCAAGAGGGCAGAATCAGGATAAATCCTTTTAAAACTGAGATGAAGAGAAATTTCTTCAGCCAGGTGGTGGCAAATCTGTGGAATTTGATGCCACAGGGGCCTGTGGAGGCCAAGCTATTGGGAATATTGATTTCTTTTTTGTTTGGTAAAGGGATTAAACTGTCTGGGGACAAAGAAGGAAAATGGGATTGAAAATCAGCCATGACTGAATGGCAGAGAAGACTCAATGGCCAAATGGCCTAATCCTGCTCCTATATCGTATGGGCTTGGCCTTGCTGATGACCAGAAAGTCATTGCATTTACTGTGGGATGCCCAGTGCTCATTTGTGACAAAGTTCAAAGTAAAATTAATGTACAACCCTACAATTCAAATTTACTTGTGAGTAAACTCAGTAAGTCCAAGAATCATAATAGAATCAATGGAAGACTGCATACGAAAGTGTGGACAAATAACCAATGTGCAAAAGCAACAAATGTGCAAATACAAAAGAAAAAAGAAATAATAATAAAAAATAAATATGTAATAACTATTGAAAACTGTGAAGAGTCCTTGAAAAGGGGTCAATAGGTTGTGGGAACAGTTCTGTGATGGGGCAAGTGAAGTTGTCTCCTCTGGTTTAAGAGCCTGATGGTTGAGGGTAATAACTGTTCCTGACTTGGTGGTGAGAGCCCTGAGGCTCCTGTACCTTCTTCCTAATGGCAGCAGTGAGAAGAAAGTATGACCTGGGTGGTGGGGGTCCCTGAAGATTGATGCTGCATTCCTATGACAGTGCTCCATGTAGATGTGCTAAATGGTGGGGATGGATTTACCCATGACAGACTGGATCGTATCCACTACTTTTTGTAGGATTTTCCATTCAAGGGCATTGGTGTTTCCTATTTAGTCTGTGATGCAACCAGTCAATATACTCTCCACCGTACATCTATAGAAGTTTGTCAAAGTTTTAAATGTCATGCCAAATCTTCGCAAACTTCTAAGGCAGTAAAGGTGCTGCTGTGCTTTCTTTGTAATTGCACTTACGTGCAGGGCCCAGAACAAGCCCTCTGAAATGATAACACCGAGGAATTTAAAGTTGCTGACCTCCTCCACCTCTGATCTCCTGATGAGGTTTGGTTTCCTCCTCCTGAAGTCAATAATCAGCTCCTTGGTCTTACTGACATTGAGTGAGAGGTTGTTGTTGTGGCACCACATTTAATTCAGCTTAAGACAGTGGAGTCGTCAGCAAAGTGGAGCTGTGCTTAGCCCTACAGTCATAAGTATGAAGTGAGTAGGACAGGGGATAAGCACACAGCCTTGTGGTGCACCTGTGATGTTGGAGATTGAATGGTGTTGTAGCAACCACCTTGCAGTCAAAGTTAGTAAGACCAGGGAGCTGATTGTGGACTTCAGAAAGGGTGGAACAAGGGAACATGAACCAATCCTCATGGAGGGATCGCAAGTGGAGAGAGTGAACAATTTCAAGTTCCTGGGTATCAATACCTCTGAGGACCTAAACTGGTCACAACATATTGATGCAGCTATAAAGAAGACAAGGCAGCAGCTATATTTCATTCAGAGTTTGAAGAGTTTTGGTTTGTCACCTAAAACACTCGTAAACTTCTACAGATGTCACCGATGGGGGTGTGCTGACTGGCTGCATCACTGTTTGGTCTTGTGGGGTGGGGAGGGGAGCACTACTGCACAGGATTGAAGTAAGTTGCAGGAAGTTGTAAAATTAGTCAGCTCCATCATGGGTACTGGTCCCCGTGGCATCCAAGATATCTTCAAGGAGCGCTGCCTCAGGAAGGCAGCGTCCATTATTAAGGACCTCCCCCTCACCACCAGGACATGCCCTCTTCACTACCTGCATTCAATGGAAAAGTAAGTATGAAAGAAATGTTGGATATGCCCAATGGCTAGCACCTGCCCAGCACAAATGTTGGCATCTCTATGGATCCCTTTTACCTCCCCCATGGAAGAATGCTGAAGCCAGTCTATTATCAACTGATCTGTGTGCAGAACCTCCACACAGATCTCTATCTAGCTGGTCTGCATAACCCAATACAATAAATAGTTACATTTACCAGTAGAGTTTTTTTTAGTTCTTTCAGTGCATGAAGAAATGCAAGTTAATTGTGCTTGTTGAACTCAAATAAAAATGAGCTGATTAGATTAATTAAGCAATTTTCTCTGTGCAGAAGGATGTTCTGCTAAATTTAAGAATTATCAAGTCCTTAGGTCTCTCTTTTCTTTGAACCCTGGTAATTAACAATTTAAAATAACCACTTAATGTGTCTTTGCTAAACTGTTACATGAAGAATGTTGTGACTTTTGCCAAGCCCTGCTTAAACCATATAGTTGGGGTTAAAATCTATTCCATTTTAGGCAAAATGGTTAAGTCAGTGTGGTAGTTTTGATAATAAATGAGATGAGATAAAGGCTGGAGAAGGAAGGGATCTCTGCTAAGAAATCTGGATGTAGAAAGACAGACAGTGTGCTTTGTAACTCCTAAAACATAAAACTAATTGAAAGGAAATCGTGGAGAGATCAGGATAAGTGTGTACTCTAGTCTTTTTTTGTTTTCTTTTATAAGGTGCCCAAATATGACATGGTGGCATAGCGATGTATGCCATTTAAGTATATTTACATATAACTTACAATGAATCAAGCGAACAACAAAGAATGTTTAATGAAACAAAATATTTACAATATTACTCAACTATTCTGGAAATATTAAATACACAAAACTCCTCCCTGCTTAGCTATAAATTCCACTGATATAGAATGCATCTCAATGTATATGGTGGTGGTGGCATATGTTAGTCTCGTGAGATCATCGATCTGCGCCTGTAAAATCTTGCTTCAGTCCGTCGCAGTGAGGTGATGCTAGCGTGTCCTCTCCAGGGCGCAGGCCTGGGCAAGGTTGTATGGAAGACCAGCAGTTGTCCATGAAGCAAGTCTCCCCTCTCCACGACACTGATGTTGTCCAAGGGAAGGGCAAGGGCTGATACAGCTTGGCACCAGTGTCATCGCAGGAGTTGCTAGAATGAGGTTGAAGGCAACGTCGTACTGCATTAGAGACTCCAACTCTGGACTTGTTCTCAGGGTTTACTCCTGAAGCCTTTCCCATGAGTAGGTATGGCCGCAAGGCAGCAGAGATTTGAAATCAGAATTATCCCTCTCTTAGATGGGCTGCCTTCCCAGGATGACGAACTCCATCTACCCGAAGTGCTGGTTTTAAGGTGCCAGGACTCAAAGTATATAGACAATAGACAATAGACAATAGGTGCAGGAGTAGGCCATTCGGCCCTTTGAGCCAGCACTGCCATTCACTGTGATCATGGCTGATCATCCACAATCAGTATCCAGTTCCTGCCTTATCCCCATAACCTTTGATTCCACTACCTTTAAGAGCTCTATCCATCTCTTTTTTGAAAGCATCCAGAGACTTGGCCTCCACAGCCTTCTGGGGCAGAGCATTCCATATATCCACCACTCTCTGGGTGAAAAAGTTTTTCCTCAACTCCGTTCTAAATGGCCTACCCCTAATTCTTAAACTGTGGCCTTTGGTTCTGGACTCACCCATCAGCGGGAACATGCTTTCTGCCTGCAGCGTGTCCAATCCCTTAATAATCTTATATGTTTCAATATGATCCCCTCTCAGCCTTCTAAATTTTAGAGTATACAAGCCCAGTCACTCCAATCTTTCGATATATGACAGTCCCGCCATCCCGGGTAATAACCTTGTGAACCTACGCTGCACACCTTCAATAGCAAGAATGTCCTTCCTCAAATTTGGAGACCAAAACTGCACACAGTACTCCAGGTGTGGTCTCACCAGGGCCCTGTGCAGCTGCAGAAGGACCTCTTTGCTCTTATACTCAATTCCCCTTGTTATGAAGGCCAGCATGCCATTAGCTTTCTTCACTGCCTGCTGTACTTGCATGCTTGTTTTCAGTGACTGATGTACAAGAACACCTAGATCTCCTTGTGCTTCCCCTTTTCCTAACTTGACTGCATTTAGATAATAATCTGCCTTCCTGTTCTTACCACCAAAGTGGGTAACCTCACATTTATCCACATTAAACTGCATCTGCCATGCATCTGCCCACTCACCCAGCCTGTCCAAATCACCCTGCATTCTCATAACATCCTCCTCACATTTTACACTGCCACCCGGCTTTGTGTCATCGGCAAATTTGCTAATGTTACTTTTAATTCCCTCATCTAAATCATTAATATATATTGTAAACAGCTGCGGTCCCAGCACTGAACATTGCGGTACCCCAATGGTCACCGCCTGCCATTCCGAGAGGGACCAGTTAATCGCTACTCTTTGCTTTCTGTCAGCCAACCAACTTTCAATCCATGTCAGTACTCTGCTCCCAATACCATGTGCCCTAATTTTGCCCACTAATCTCCTACGTGGGACTTTATCAAAGGCTTTCTGAAAGTCCAGGTACATTACATCCACTGGCTCTGCCTTGTCCATTTTCATAGTTACATCCTCAAAAAATTCCAGAAGATTAGTCAAGCACGATTTCCCCTTCGTAAATCCATGCTGACTCAGACCAATCCTGTTACCACTATCCAGATGTGTCATAATTTCATCTTTTATAATTGACTCCAGCATCTTTCCCACCATCGACGTCAGGCTAACCGGTCTATAATTCCCTGTTTTCTCTCTTCCTCCTTTCTTGAAGAGAGGGACAACATTAGCCACCCTCCAATCCACAGGAACTGATCCTGAATCTATAGAACATTGGAAAATGATTACCAATGCGTCCACGATTTCTAAAGCCACCTCCTTAAGTACCCTGGGATGCAGACCATCAGGTCCCGGGGACTTATCAGCCTTCAGACCCAACAGCCTGTCCAACATCATTTCCTGCCTAATATAAATTTCCTTCAATTCATCCATTACCCTAGGTCCTTTGGCCATTATTACATCAGGGAGATTGTTTGTGTCTTCCCTAGTGAAGACAGATCCAAAGTACCTGTTCAACTCATCTGCCATTTCCTTGTTCCCCATAATAAATTCACCCGCTTCTGTCTTCAAGGGCCCAATTTTGGTCTTAACTATTTTTTTCCTTTTCACATACCATCCTCCTTTATATTCTTGGCTAGTTTACTTTCGTACCTCATTTTTTCTCCACGTATTGCCTTTTTAGTTACCTTCTGTTGCTCTTTAAATGTTTCCCAATCCTCCGGTTTCCCACTTGTCTTTGCTATGTTATACTTCTTCTCTTTTATTTTTATACTGTCCATTGCTTCCCTTGTCAGCCACGGCCTCCCCTTACTCCCCTTAGGATCTTTCTTCCTCTTTGGAATGAACTGATCCTGCACCTTCCACATTATTCCCAGAAACACTTGCCATTGCTGTTCCACTGTCATCCCTGCTGGGGTATTGTTCCATTGAACTTTGGCCAGCTCCTCCCTCATAGCACCATAGTTCCCTTTGTTCAACTGTAATACTGACACTTCCGAGTTTCCCTTCTCCCTCTCAAATTGTAGATTAAAACATCATATTATGGTCACTACCTCCTAATGGCTCTTTTACCTCGAGGTCCCTGATCAAATCCGGTTCATTGCACAACACTAAATCTAGAATTGCGTTCTCTCTGGTAGGCTCCAGTAAAAGATATTCTAAGAATCCATCTCGGAGGGACTCCACATCTCCCTTTCTTGGGGTCCAGTACCAACCTGATTCCTCCAGTCTACCTGCATGTTGAAGTCCCCCATAACAACAGTAGCATTACCTTTGCGACATGCCAATTTTAACTCTTGATTCAACTTACACTCTACATCCAGACTATTGTTTGGGGGCCTGTAGATAACTCCCATTAGGGTCTTTCTACCCTTACAATTTCTCAGTTCTATCCATACTGACTCTACGTCTCCTGATTCTATGTCCCCCCTCGCAAGGGACTGAATATCATTCCTCACCAACAGAGCCACCCCACCCCCTCTGCCCATCAGTCTGTCCTTTCGATAGGACGTATACCCTTGAATATTCATTTCCCAGGCCCTGTCCACTTGAAGCCATGTCTCTGTTATTCCCACAACATCACACTCACCAATTTCCAACTGTACCTCAAGCTCATCTACATATAAATGTATCTACAGTATATTATAAATTACACCTACTATACAGACATCCACAGCATAGTAAATTTTAAATTGCCCTGTTCAGGCCTATAGATTTAATTGTTATGAAGAATTTCTTATTCTTGTGGGTTAATGTCTTTCCTGACAAGGGGGTGTCACTCCACTTGGCAAGGAAAACTTGTGGCTGTGAAACAATCTCAGGTTCCGGGGCCTCCTCCGTCATGGTTGTCGAAGTTGTCTCTGGAACTGTTGGAGGTGATTCTGACAGCTCTGGATACCTTTCTTCTGGATGTGTTGGCATCCCAAACAGTGCAAGGCAAGCTGCTTGATCCGCTGATCTATGCCTGTCCAACGTGCAAAGCTTCAAGCCAAAGCTTTCATTTCGACTATGCCGAGATGCTTGGCATATCTCTCCTCCAACACTTTAGCTCTCAGCTTGGATGACACAGCTCTCAATTCCCACATAAGGCAACCCCCATCAAAGGCAAGTTCATCCTGGCACCGGAAAAAATGGCTGAACTAGGATTTTTGTTGCATATTCCAACCATTTTGTGTGGCTATGAAGATGAAGACTTGAGGCAGTGTGGAATCTTTTCTCGTTTCCCTTTGGGTCATCTCTGGTGTAATAGAAGGACTAATAGGTCCATTTGTAGATCCACATATGTTGGTGATAATAGACCCGATCTGATTTTAGTTCCGGCAGTTTTCTCAATGTTTATGAGAGTAAAACCAGCCAGGCAATAACAACCACTAAAAGGACCAAAAAGGGTTCTTCTCTGCACATACTTAGCCAGGGTGGAGTCAAGGATGTTATGCTACGAGTTCCTGTGGGAGATAAAAACCAGCCACTAAACATTGCACTTATATGGTACTATTCAATGTGGACTGGTACAAGCTCAGCTGTGTTCTTCCTACAACTGAACAACAAACTGGTATTTACTGTGGAAGCCTCTTGGGCAAAATACCAAAAGTCAGTCAGCATCCTCACAAAAATTCTCCAGCATGAACCAGTACCCTCCAGGGAGAAGACAAAAGAAATTTGGTGGTAATTTTATTTGAATATGACAATGCAACAGTGTGAAGCTATCAAAAAAGTTGAAATAATATTCTTTGGGATCCGATATCATGTCAGGTTTAGCAAAGAGGGGACTCAAGAGACTGCAGATACTGGAATCTGCAGCAGCATGCAGAATGCTGAAGGAACAACAGATCGGGCGGCATCTATGGAGGGAAGTGGACAGTGAAGGTTTCAGGTTTAATCTGTTCATCAGGATTGAAAGATAGAAGGGAGATAGCCAGCGTAAGAACGTGAAGGGAAGATCTGGAGCATGAGCTGTCATTGACAGGTGGAGCAGAAAAGAAGAGCTGGGACGGAAAAATTGAGATCCTGAAGTCTCTTATCAGAAATGAACTGTGGAGTGTGACAAATCAAGCTGACCTTATCTAACCCTTTTTCTCTGATTCCCCCTCTGTGATCGGAGTCCAGATGAGAGGTCTCAACACGAAGTGTTAATTAACCCTTTCCCTTCAACCCCACTGATTCCACCAGCATCTGTACATTGCTCTAGATTTCCAGCATCTGTGTTCGATTTTATTCAAAAGAATATTGGACAGTAAATTAAGTTCATTTTGTTATTATTCTGAGTTCAACTAATTGAAATTAACTTTCAAAATTTGTTAGACATGCACAAAATTTGCAGAGAGAGAGGGCAAAATCAGGAGAGGTTTAATTGAATAGCTCTTTTAATAATCTGGTGTAGAAATACTGGATTGAATGGCATCCTTCTGTGCTACTGGCCTCGGAGTATTTCCAAAGAACATTTCTGCTAATGACATAATTTTAAGGCGTGGTCACCGATACAAAATAGACAACGTGGCAGTCTGTTGCACAGAACAAGATCTTGCATCAATGATGTGATAATTAATAGATAATCCATCTCTAGTGATGTTAGTTGAAGGATAAGTATTGAATAACACGCTGGGGAAACCTCCCCTGTTTTATCTAAATGATTTCATGGAAGCTTTTATGTTCACTTAAGCTGGAGTATTTGTGTCAGTTCAATATCTTTTACAATAATGATAACATATCCCTAACAATCTCTAGACTTCCATTTCCAGTTCACTCAGTTCCACATAAGATGTACATTTTTTGAAATAGAGAGACTGAACGAAATAAGTTTTCTTTGCTGGGTTTAAAGATGAGATGATCTGTTTGCTTTTGGATTCGAAGGTGGCTAATGAGAGCACTGTGGAAACCAGGTAGCTGACCAGGCAGGTATAGTTGAGTAGTTATACAGGGATTCTAAGCACATCAAATGCATGGACTGAAGGTTCTGAATGCCATCCTGAATGCTTTGTTTCCACTTTGTGCAGTCATGCACTGTTTGCGGGGAAATTTTGATTTTTCAAGGAGGCTTTGTACACATCCTTCAGTCTTCCCACCTGGGGATCTCTTTCCATGACAAAGCCGAGATTAAATAATCCTCACATAGTTGTAAACACTCAAATTTCAACTACCTTTAATTCATTCTATGAAAGAGTATTAGAGGTTTTAATTTTTGCCTTTAACATGAAATTACAGATAGGCTGTTCATTAATATCTCCATCCCTTCCCAAAAGGTACTCCTTCCTACTGCGTTGCTCTGTATTCTAATCAGAACCAGGTTTAATATCACTGGCATATGCTGTGAAATTAATTACCTTTGTGGCAGCAGTACAATTCAACACATGATTATATAGAGAAAAAAACTGTAAGTCTGTAATTCACAGTATTTTCTCTATATTAATTTTATATACACACACACACACACACACATATATATATATGTAAAGTAAAGTAAAGACATCTGTTAGACTTGCGAGACCATAGATCTGCCCCTGGAAAGTCTTCACTCTCCAGGGCGCAAGGCTGGGCAAGGTTGTATGGAAGACCAGCAGTTGCCCATGCTGCAAGTCTCCCCTCTCCACGACACCAATGTAGTCCAAGGGAAGGGCATTAGGACCCATACAGCTTGGCACCAGTGTCGTCGCAGAACAATGTGTGATTAAGTGCTTTGTTCAAGGACACAACACATAGTTGGGATCACAGAGACATGGCTCCAGGGTGACCAAGGATGGGAGCTCAACATTCAGGGATATTCAATATTCAAGAGGGATAGACATGAAAGAAAAGGAGGTGGGGTGGCGTTGCTGGTTAGAGAGGAGATTAACGCAATAGAAAGGAAGGACATAAGCCGGGAAGATGTGGAATCGATATGGGTAGAGCTGCGTAACACTAAGGGGCAGAAGACGCTGGTGGGAGTTGTGTGCAGGCCACCTAACAGTAGTAGTGAGGTCGGAGATGGTATTAAACAGGAAATTAGAAATGTGTGCAATAAAGGAACAGCAGTTATAATGGGTGACTTCAATCTACATGTAGATTGGGTGAACCAAATTGGTAAAGGTGCTGAGGAAGAGGATTTCTTGGAATGTATGCGGGATGGTTTTTTGAACCAACATGTCGAGGAATCAACTAGAGAGCAGGCTATTCTGGACTGGGTTTTGAGCAATGAGGAAGGGTTAATTAGCGATCTTGTCGTGAGAGGCCCCTTGGGTAAGAGTGACCATAATATGGTGGAATTCTTCATTAAGATGGAGAGTGACATAGTTAATTCAGAAACAAAAGTTCTGAACTTAAAGAGGGGTAACTTTGAAGATATGAGACGTGAATTAGCTAAGATAGACTGGCAAATGACACTTAAAGGATTGACAGTGGATATGCAATGGCAAGCATTTAAAGGTTGCATGCATGAACTACAACAATTGTTCATCCCAGTTTGGCAAAAGAATAAATCAAGGAAGGTAGTGCACCCGTGGCTGACAAGGGAAATTAGAGATAGTATCAATTCCAAAGAAGAAGCACACAAATTAGCCAGAAAAAGTGGCTCACCTGAGGACTGGGAGAAATTCAGAGTTCAGCAGAGGAGGACAAAGGGCTTAATTAGGAAGGGGAAAAAAGATTATGAGAGAAAACTGGCAGGGAACACAAAAACTGACTGTAAAAGCTTTTATAGATATGTGAAAAGAAAAAGATTGGTTAAGTCCCCTACAGACAGAAACAGGTGAATTGATTATGGGGAGCAAGGACATGGCAGACCAATTGAATAATTACTTTGGTTCTGTCTTCACTAAGGAGGACATAAATAATCTTCTGGAAATAGTAGGGGACAGAGGGTCCAGTGAGATGGAGGAACTGAGGGAAATACATGTTAGTAGGGAAGTGGTGTTAGGTAAATTGAAGGGATTAAAGGCAGATAAATCCCCAGGGCCAGATGGTCTGCATCCCAGGGTGCTTAATGAAGTAGCCCAAGAAATAGAGGATGCATTAGTGATAATTTTTCAAAACTCTTTAGATTCTGGACTAGTTCCTGAGGATTGGAGGGTGGCTAATATAACCCCACTTTTTAAAAAAGGAGGGAGAGAGAAACCAGGGAATTATAGACCGGTTAGCCTAATATCGGTGGTGGGGAAACTGCTAGAGTCAGTTATCAAAGATGTGATAACAGCAAATTTGGAAAGCGGTGAAATCATCGGACAAAGTCAGCATGGATTTGTGAAAGGAAAATCATGTCTGACGAATCTTATAGAATTTTTTGAGGATGTAACTAGTAGAGTGGATAGGGGAGAACCAGTGGATGTGGTATATTTGGATTTTCAAAAGGATTTTGACAAGGTCCCACACAGGAGATTAGTGTGCAAACCTAAAGCACACGGTATTGGGGGTAAGGTATTGATGTGGATAGAGAATTGGTTGGCAGACAGGAAGCAAAGAGTGGGAATAAACGGGACCTCTTCAGAATGGCAGGCAGTGACTAGTGAGGTTCCGCAAGGCTCAGTGCTGGGACCCCAGTTGTTTACAATATATATTAATGACTTGGATGAGGGAATTAAATGCAGCATCTCCAAGTTTGCGGATGACACGAAGCTGGGTGGCAGTGTTAGCTGTGAGGAGGGTGCTAAGAGGATGCAGGGTGACCTGGATAGGTTAGGTGAGTGGGCAAATTCATGGCAGATGCAATTTAATGTGGATAAATGTGAAGTTATCCACTTTGGTGGCAAAAACTGGAAAACAGATTATTATCTGAATGGTGGCCGATTAGGAAGAAGGGAGGTGCAACGAGACCTGGGTGTCATCATACACCTGTCATTAAAATTGGGCATGCAGGTACAGCAGGTGGTGAAAAAGGCAAATGGTATGCTGGCATTTATAGCAAGAGGATTCGAGTACAGGAGCAGGGAGGTACTACTGCAGTTGTACAAGGCCTTGGTGAGACCACACCCGGAGTATTGTGTGCAGTTTTGGTTCCCTAATCTGAGGAAAGACATCCTTGCCATAGAGGGAGTACAAAGAAGGTTCACCAGATTGATTCCTGGGATGGCAGGCCTTTCATATGATGAAAGACTGGATGAACTAGGCTTACACTCGTTGGAATTTAGAAGATTGAGGGGAGATCTGATTGAAACATATAAAATCCTAAAGGGATTGGACAGGCTAGATGCAGGAAAATTGTTTCCGATGTTGGGGAAGTCCAGAATGACGGGTCACAGTTTGAGGATAAAGGGGAAGCCTATTAGGACCGAAATTAGGAAAAACTTCTTCACACAGAGAGTGGTGAATCTGTGGAATTCTCTGCCACAGGAAACAGTTGAGGCCATATCCTTGGCTATATTTAAGGGGGAGTTAGATATGGCCCTTGTGGCTACGGGGATCAGGGGGTATGGAGGGAAGGCTGGTACAGGGTTCTGAGCTGGATGATCAGCCATGATCATACTGAATGGTGGTGCAGGCTCGAAGGGCCGAATGGCCTACTCCTGCACCTATTTTCTATGTTTCTATGTTTCTATGTTGCCTCGGCTGGGGCTCGAACTCACGACCTTCAGGTTGCCAGTCCAATGCCTTAACCACTTGGCCACATGCCCACAATTATATATATAAAAATTGTTAAATTAAATAAATTGTGCAAGAAAGGAAATTAAAAAAGTAATGAGGTAGTGCTTACGGGTTCAATGTCCATTCAGAAATTGGATGGCAGAGGGGAAGAAGGTGTTCCTGAATCGTTGAGTGTGTGTCCTCAGGCTTCTGTACCTCTTTCCAGATGGTAACAATAAGAACAGGGCAGATCCTGGGTGATGGGTGTCCTTAATGATGGATGCCGCCTTTTCGAGGCACCACTTGTTGAATTTGTCTTGGATACAATGGAAGGCTGATACAACTACCACAAATTTTCCATGCAGTTAAAAGAAAGCTAAAATGTGCCCCTAGAAATTAATGCTAGTCCCATCCACAGTAAGGATGACTGAGAATGATTTTTTGCACATAATTTAAGAGAGATGTGAGAGATTAGCTTCATTTGTCACATGTACATTGGAACCTACAGTGAAATGTGTTGTTTGCGTCAAATCAAATCTGCGAGGACTGTGCTGGGTAGCCTGCAAGTGTCGTCATTCTACCAGTGTCAACATAGCATGCCCACAACTCATTAACCCTAACACGCACAAAATGCTGGAGAAACTCAGCAGGTCAGGCAGCATCCGTGGAAACGAGCAGTCAACATTTCGGGCCGAGACCCTTCGTCAGGACTGAAGAGGGAGGGGGCAGGGGCCCTATAAAGAAGGTGGGGGGGAGGGTGGGAAGGAGAAGGCTGGTAGGTGCCAGGTGAAAAACCAGTAAGGGGAAAGATCAAGGGGTCGGGGAGGGGGAGCAGAGAGAAGATAGGTGAGTAACGAATCGTAAGCACAAAATAATCTGCAGATACTGGGACCAAAGCAACACTTACAGTATGCTGGAGGAACTCAGCAGGTCGGGCAGCACATCGGGGGATAGGTGAAGAAGGAATAGGGGAAATAGAAATAGGGGAAAGCACAATGCATAATAGAAGGAAGCGGAATCATGAGGGAGGTGATAGGCAGCTTGATCTTTCCCCTTACTGGTTTTTCACCTGGCACCTACCAGCCTTCTCCTTCCCACCCTCCCCCCACCTTCTTTATAGGGCCCCTGCCCCCTCCCTGTTCAGTCCTGACGAAGGGTCTCGGCCCAAAATGTTGACTGTTTATTTCCACAGATGCTGCCCGACCTGCTGAGTTCGTCCAGCATTTTGTGCATGTTGCTTTGACCCCAGCATCTGCAGAATATTTTGTGCTTACGATTCACTAACCCTAACCTTACATCTTTGGAATGTGGGAGGAAACCGAGTATCCAGAAACCCACAGCATCAATGGGTGAACTTACAGACAGTGACGGGAATCGAACCTGATCTTACAGACAGTGTTGTAAAGAGTTGTGCTAACCATTATGTTACCATGCCGATTGCAATTGTCCCCTTTATGGCATTTTTTCTGGAGAAATGATCCTGCTCAATTGGGAGAAGTTGTTCCAGTACCCTCTAGACTTTTGCTTCCTCTGATCTTTGGACAGACTTAGTTTTATGAGTAAGTTGACTAAGTTGTACCTTGGACTGTGAGCCCAGATTTAAATCCAGTCCTGTCTCTTATTCACTGGATGACAGATTATTATCAATAAACCTTTGCCCAGAACAGCACTCCTGGTCAGTGATTCTAAATGTAATTTATATTAATTTCAAAATACTATAATCTGCTTCCAAGATGTTATCGCATTGAAGAGTAAAGTTTGTAAGCAAGGTAAAATGCACAACACTACATGTTTGGTGTTGCTGAATAAGGATGAATTTGTTGACGGTTTAGTTTTTAGAAGTCTCATTCTTGCATGTAGAGTTAATTACTCCAGTTTCTAATATTGGTGAAGATTCACATGATTCATTTGGTTCTTACAGTGTTTACATACGTTAAATATTTTACAACGATTTATTACCGTGCCAAAGATCAAGATGAAATCATCTATGATGTTTATTGGAAAACATTATCAAAGGACAGTAATCTTATTTTGACTACAGTGTAATTCAAAAGCACCATTTTGCTGATAAAATGACATTATCTGAATCTCCAATTTTAATTTGGATCTCCAGCTACTTCACATAAATGGCCAAGGATATAAAATTCATTACTTGTACAAAGAAGAAAAGCAGCAGTAGAATTAAGTAGATCAATTTACCCTATTAAAGGCTGATTTTTTACTGTCTCCCAGATTGTCTATGGTGTTTGCTGATTTCTAAACAGGCTTATCGTTGTTTTATGATTATGAAGCATACACATTACTCTTGTCTCGTGAGGATTCTGAATCAAAGATAACATTTTGTTATTGTAAAGAAATTCCCGGACTTGATAGTAAAACAAAAAATAGCAACATGTGACAGTGCTGATGACTATGAATGTGTGAGCTGATACAAGGAAGACTTTCTGCACATCATGGAAAATCTGAAACTATTCAGAGAACAATGACATTTACATAGAAAGTTCTTTTCCATTTAAAGAAATTTTAGTCACTGTTTTGTTACTATTTGCACTAGACAATGGTATTTGAGAAGAGCTGGGTAAAAACATTGACCATTTCTTTTGCAGTCTTGCTTCTATTCCATCTTGTTTAGAATTGGAATTTGTTCATTATTGTCACATGCTATATTCTCTGAGCTGGCTAGTTTATCTGACCCACGTGAGCTAAACTGCTCAGTAAACGAAATGGTTGATTCTTTCTACAATAACTTGACAAATATATTAAACACAGTGGCCTACTTAGGGTTAAAAAGAAATCACATGGTAAAATGTTGTCATGGTTAAACAATTCTGACTGTGAGCTCAAAAGATCATCCTGAGAGAAAATTAAGGAAAACTGGGCAAGACGTCCACCATAATATTTTCAAGGAAAAACTAACTTCCATTAACACTGTTATATGCTGTACAAGAAGAGCCCAGTTTTCCAATATTATTACAAAGAATAGCAGTGATTCAACCAACTCAAAAACTTTCTGAATGAGAACAATATTCTAGAAGAGATTCATAAACACAAAAGATTCTGCAGTGCTGGAAATCCAGAGTATTGCACACAAAATGCTGGAAGAACTCAGCAGGTCATGCAGCATCTATGGAAAAGAATAGACAGTTGACTTTTCAGGCAGAGATCCTTCATCAGGACTGGGAAAAAAGTTTCAGTCATATATTAGGGCAAACCACAGCGTGGAGGTTGCCCTTACCAAAAATTGTCGATGACCTTAGAATCAGCACTGATGCTAACAGGGTCTTAGTTCAAACTCTTCTAGATCTAAGTGCTGCCTTCGACAAAATTGACCACAGCATTCTCCTAGATCACCTTGCAGACTAGGTTGTCCTCTTTGGTAGAGTCCTTAACTGGTTCTGCTCACATACATGTATCTTGGAGAGAAATTTTTTTGTCTGTCTTGGAGACCAATTTTCTAAGAGATACAATGTACTTTTTGATGTTGCTCAGGGAAGCTGTCTTGGTCCCCTCCTCTTCTCCTTATACATGCTCCCCTTAGGAGAAGTCATTAGAGAGTACGCACTTGACCTCCATAGTTATGCAGATGACACACAGTTGTATATCTTGATTGAACCTGATGATGATAATACCCTACCTTCTCTGACTTCTGGTATGACTGCAATACACCAATACATGAACAATAATTTCCTAAAACTAAATGAAGATAAACTGAAATTCTTTTGATAAACTTCTTGATAAGCATAGGAGTTTGGCTCCCCTTGTAAAATCAGAAGTATCTAGATTTTATCCTTGGTCCAGAGTTGAATTTTAAATGCCACAAAAAGAAAGTGACCCGAGTAGCATTTCTATACTAAAGAAATATATCACATAACAATGCTGTAAAACTAATTCACACCTTTATATTGAATAGACTAGATTAGTACAATGCACTTTTTACAGGCCTGCCAAAGCAATCTATTGACGAACTTCAACTTCAGATTATGAGAACACTCAGTCCTCTTTTATTGTCATTTAGAAATACACCTATGCATTAAGAAATGATACAATGTTTCTCTGGAGTGATATCACAGAAAACAGGACAAACCAAAGACTAACACTGACAGAACCACATAATTATAATATATAGTTACAGCAGTGCAAAGCAATACCATAATTTGATGAAGAACAAACCATGGGCATGGTAAATAAAGTCTCAACAGTTTCTGAGTCGATCGACTCCCGAGTCCCCGATAGCAGACGGCAAAAGGGAGAAACTCTCTGCCATAAACCTCCAAGCATCGTCAACTTGCCGATGCCTTGGAAGCAGCCGACCGCAGCCGGCACTGAGTCTGTCTGTCCGAAAACTTCGAGCTTCTGACCAGCCTCTCTGATACAGCCTCCCGAGAGCCATCCTCTGCCGAGCGCCTTCGACCTCACCCTGGCTGCTGAAACACGCAAAGCCAAAGATTTCAGGGCCTTTTGCTCTGGAGATTCCGGTCACACAGTAGCAGCGGCAGCGAAGCGGGCATTTCAGAAGTTTTCCAGATGTTCCTCCGTACTGTCACGTCTGTCTCCATCAAATCAGAATTGTGCACGGTCCCCTACTTGATAGAGAACAGACATCATCAACAAAGTGGCCGCACACGCTGCCGCCGCGCCGCCATCTCCTCCTCCTCCCTTATTCAGAATGCTGTTGCTAGGCTTTTAACTAAAACTAAGGCGAGGGAGCATATCACTTCCATCCTAACTACTCTGGATTTGGTTCCTGAATCTTTTAGAATTGATTTTAAATTTCTCTGACTTGTTTTTAAAGCTCTCAATAGTCGGGGAATGGAGAACATCGTAGAATCATGTTCATTTTATAATCCTGCTTGAGCTCTCAGGTCTTCTTCCACCAGTTTCTTAAATTTAAATGATCTTCCTCGAAAAGATAATTGGCAGGTGAGCTTTTTTGAACTATGCTCTGAAACTGTGGAACTCAATACATACATCTATAAGGGATGCAGACTCAGTGGACACTTGCAAACGCAAGTTCAAAACCTTTTTAAAACCTCACACATTTTAATTCCATATTCCATTCCCATTCTGACATGTCTATCCATGGCCTCCTCTACTGTCGAGATGTAGCCACGCTTAGGTTGGAGGAACAACACCTTAGATTCCGGCTGGGTAGCCTCCAACCTGATGGCATAAACATTGATTTCTCTAATGTCCGTTAATGCCCCTCCTCCCCTTCTTAGCCCATCCTTAATTTATTATTTTTTTTCTCTCTCTTTCCCTCTCACAATAACTCCTTGCCTGTTCTCCATCTTCCTCTGGTGCTCCCCTCCCCCTTTTTTTCTTCCAAGGTGTTCCGTCCCATGATACTCCCCCTTCTCCAGCCTTGTATCCCTTTTGCCAATCAACTTCCCAGCCCTTGGCTCCATCCCTCCCCCTCCTGTCTTCTCCTATCATTTCGGTCTCCCCCTCCCCCTCTCACTTTCAAATCTCTTACTATCTCTTTTTTCCGTTAGTCCTGATGAAGGGTCTCGACCCGAAATGCTGCCTGTAGATTCAGTCTTATAGATGCTGCCTGGCCTGCTGCGTTCCACCAGCGTTTTGTGCGTGTTGCTTGAATTTCCAGCATCTGCAACTTTTCTTCTGTTTATCTTTTTATTTAACCTTGCTTTTAACTAACATCTCTTTATCTTTTATTTTCATGTTTGCACTTTGTCCCATTATAAAGCACTTTGAACTACATTGTCTGTATGAAAAGTATTTATAAATAAATTATTACTATCATTATAATTATTACATGTACCGAGATGCATTGAAAAACTAATTTTACAAGTGGTCCACACAGTTTATTTCAAAACTTATGTACATCGTGGTAGTACTAGTGAAAAGCAAAATGGAATGCAAAATGTTCTGAGCATATCTGAGCATTTTGATTTGATGATACCATCGATAAATATAATTTTACTTTTTAAGAAAGGTAGGTGATGAAAAGTGAATTTGTCCCTGGTTTAATGCAGGAAAATTTAATTAGATGTGAATACCTTGTCTATCTATAAAGCTTTAACAGGAAAGCCTCAGTCTTCAATAGAATAAAAAGGGAACTAAAGCTCCAAGAAGGTAGTCTCATCATCTGCAGATTTTCTCTTGTTCATCATTTTGTATCAGTCTTTTCATGTTTCAGTGCTTCTTAAAGTTTATGGAGGACAAAACAAAATGGCACATCTTACTGAATTTTTTGATGTTGTTGCCTAGAATATACTGTAGAAGATGATGTTACTAAATTCTGTGTTCAAGTCCGATTAGGCTGTTCTTTTAAGTAAAATGGTGATCATTACGTGGCAGCCTGCGAAGGCTTTCCAAGTGTAGTGGGATAAAATTATTCCATGCCAAGAGATTGCATCCTCTTAATTTCTGCGGCAGCAACTGACACATTCGTTTTGTTTTCAATCACGTGAGCCTCAGCTGGTGCTTTGTGCTTTCGTGTGTGGTCATGGTGATGACAATGAAAAGTTGGCATCTAATCCATGCCCTTTGATAGTTCTGTTTCCAAAACCTGAGATAGCCGCACATCTGTTGCATGTCTTTCAGTAATGTATTCAGACCCTGAGTCCAGTGTGTGAGACTCCATGGACCACGTCCAAGCTCCTTGGCAGCCCAACCATTCACAAAACAATTTCCAAAGTTAGAAATTGTTTAAATACTCTTAGATGTTTTTCATATGTGCTCATTGGTAAATACAGAGTTAGGTAACTATTATTCCACTACATGTGAGCTGGTCACTGAAGCCAATTCCCAGAGGTATAATCCAATTTAATTTTTTCATTATTCCTGAAGGATATATGTAACTTAATCCAACTGGCATAAGTTAATTGCTTGTATTTCACCAATCCTGTTTCCCTTCCACTTCCCTTTGATAAAGTACATTGTAAAATGGACAACTGGCCCAAACCTGTCAGCTGCTGATGGATGAATTAGATGACAGCTAACCCTTGATAGTCCTTTCAGTCTCTCCTGCATTGTCAGTTCAGTCTCCAGTATAGTACCAGATGATGCTGCTATCATGCATTTGAGATCTGGTTAATATGACAATGACCCTATTTGGAATGGAATTCTTCAGGAGCATTTAAACCGTGCCATATGTGGAGCATTTTGAATATCTGAACTTTCCAGTGTCAGGTCTGTTATGATCCACAACAATGAAAGTAAATTCTAACTTCATTTCACAGATGTCTGTATAACTATAGACTCACATGTAAAGGCTGTAAAAGCAAGATATTTAAATTGCTCTAAAATATCAAAGATCAGAGATATGATTTGGAAAAAAAAAGAATTTTCAGGAGCTTGCTTCCTCAACATGAATGTGGTTTTCTAAACCTGTTTTTTAGAGATAGGTTTAATTTTAATTACAAGTTTACATGTTGCTGAACTATGATGAGTTACAGAACAGAAATGTGTAATGCTTGACACTGACTGAATTAAGATGGCAAGAGTATAGATCAGCAACTCTGCAAGCTGTAGGAATTTGTACCCACTTTCCTCCTAAATACTGTATACTCCTTTTGAACTAATTTCACTGCAATCTGCAGGATGTAAATTTCCTCTTAACAGAGGACTATGAAATTACATCAATGATCTTCAGATCTCACATTCGACGGTTAAGTGCGGAAGAGTTAAGCATGGTGCCTTTGAAGATCAATGCCAAGGCCAAGGCCGAAAATGCGGAAGGGAAGTCAGGATTTGAACCAGGGGGATAAGGCCTTCTCTGTCTACCATCTTGTTACCGAATATACAGCCAATTGAAAATAAGATTGACGATCTCAGGACAAGACTGCTGTATCAGAGGCAGATAAGGCAGATCTCAATTGTTTGTTGTATTGAGACATGGTTAACAGCGAGCACACCAGGTGCAGCTATCTGACCAGAAGGTTTTACAATTTTCAGTATGGGTCGAGCCTCGAATTTGGGTAAGGAAAGAGATGCCAGCGTATGCTTTTCAGTCAATTCTCATTGGTGCACGGACGTTGAGGTTATGTCAACTTCTTGTTCCCCTGACTTAGAACAACTAACAATTAAATGTAGACCATTCTATTTGCCTTGAGAGTTCTTATCCCTGATCCTGACTGCAGCTTACATACCACCAGTGGCCGATTATATGCAAGCACTCGCCAAAACTGCACAATGTGTCTGTAAAGGAGGGGAGGAGAAGATGGCGGCGCGACGCAGTGTGCACGGCCGCTCCGAAATGATATTGGTATTTGTAAGTAGGTACCGTGCATAATCCTGATTTGATGGACACAGACATGAGAAGCAGAGAGGAACATCTGGAGAAACTTCTGAAATGCTTGCTTCGCTGCCGCTGTTACTGTGAGATCGAGAATCTCCAGAGGGGAAGGCCCCAAATCCTCGGTTTTGCCTACTGCCTATTGCCGGGGCCAGGGTCGAAGCGCTCGGCAGAGATGGTGCTCGGTGTCGGAGGCTCGAAGTTTTCGGACGGACTCAAGAGTCAGCTGTGGTCAGGTGCTTCCAGGATGCTGCATCAGCAAGTTTGCGGCGCTGGAGGCTCATGGCAGGGAGAATTTCTCTCTTCTACCGTCTGCGTGAGATTATGGGACTTTCGAGAGACATTTTTTTTATTGTGCACATGGTCTGTTCTTTATCAAATTACGGTATTGCTTTGCATTGTTGTAACCATATGTTATAACTATGTGGTTTTTGTCAGTTTTTTTAGTCTTGGTTTGCCCTGTGTTTCTGTGATATCATATTGGAGGAACATTGTATCGTTTCTTAATGCATTTCTAAATGACAATAAAAGAGGACTGCGTGTCCTCATAATCTAATTTAATCTAATCTAATAATCTAATAAACAAGAAACGGCCCATCCTGACACATTTCAAATTATGGTTGCTGTCTTTAAACAGGCCTATTTGAAGAAAACCCTGCCCAATGATCACCAGCACATAACCGTTGCACCAGAAGTCCCAACGCACTAGACTACTGCTGCACTATGATAAGGAACGCCTATGGTACCTTCCCGAGACCACATTTTGGCAAATTAGATCATTTGGTTGTACTTCTGTTTCCTCCATACTGACAGAGCCTATAAAGCAAGGCTCCAGAGATCAAGACAACCAAGGGGTGGTCGTGGGAGGATGAGGAACCGTTACAAGATTGCCTTGAGTCAGTGGACTGGGCCGTGATCAAGAACTCATCTGAGGACGACTACACCAGGGTCATTACAGAATTTATTAAAACAGCTGTGGAGGAGTGTATTCCCACAACACCATTCAGGGTTTTCTCCAATCAGAAGCCCTGGATAAACAATGAAATCTAGAACCTGCTGAGAGCCAGATCAGAGGCATTCAGGTCTGGAGATCAAGAATGCCACAAGAGGTGCAGGTATGATCTCCGGAAAGCCGTCTCAAGGGGGAAGTGGAGATTCCGAACTAGACTGGAATTAACGAGGGATGCTCGACAGTTGTGGCAGGGTCTGAATTCCATAACCTCCTACAAAGCTAAATCTTGCAACGTAGGGGACAGCAGAGCTTTGCTTCCAGATGAAATCAATGCCTTCTATGCTCACTTTGATCACCAGAATAGGGAGGAACCATCTTGTACCACCATGTCTACCGACGATCATTTAATCTCAGTATCTGAAGATGACGTGCGGGCTGCCTTCAAGAGAGTGAATCCAAGGAAAGCATCTGGCCCAGATGGAGTATCTGGCCGAGTACTGAAGACCTGTGCTGACCAACTGACTGGAGTATTCACAGATATCTTCAACCTCTTGCACTGGCTGTTTGTTGTACCTACCTGTCTCAAGCAGGTTTCAATCATACTGGTGCCCTAGAAGAACATGGTAACCTGTCGAAATGATTGTCACATCCACAGTATGAAGTGTTTTGAGAGGGTGATGTTGAAGCACATCAGCTCCTCTCTGAATGGTGACTTGGATCTGTTCCAATTTGCCTACTGAAGCAAGAGGTCAACAGCAGATGCTTTCTCATTGGATCTTTACACAACACTGGAACATCTGGCCGGCAAAGATGCACACATCAGGATGCTCTTTATCAATTACAGCTGACATTTAACACCATCATCCCCTCAAAACTAATGAGTAAACTCCAAGACCTGGGCCTCAATACCTCCTTGTGCAATTTGATCCTGGATTTCCTCACCTGTAGCCCCCAGTCAGTTTGGATTGACAAAATCATCTCCTCCACAATGTCCATCAGCACAGGAGCATCAAAGGACTGTGTGCTTAGCTCCCTGCTCTATTTGCTTTATACCTATGACTGTGTGTCTAAGTACAGCTCCAACACCATATACAAGTTTGCTGATGACACCACTCTTGTGGGCTGTATCAAAGTAAAGGCATCCGTTAGTCTTGCGAGACCATGGATCTGCCCCTGGAAAGTCTTCACTCTTCAGGGCGCAGGCCTGGGCAAGGTTGTGTGGAAGACCAGCAGCTGCCCATGCTGCAAGTCTCCCCTCTCCACAACACCAATTTTGTCCAAGGGAAGGGCATTAGGACCCATACAGTTTGGCACCAGTGTCGTCGCAGAGCAATGTGTGGTTAAGTGCCTTGCTCAAGGCCACAGCACATGTTGCCTCGGCTGGGGCTTGAACTCACGACCTTCAGGTTGCTAGTCCAATGCCTTAACCACTTGGCCACCTGCCCACACTAGGGCTGTATTAAAGGGGGTGATGAATCAGCATACAGGAAGGAGATTGAAAACTTGGCTGAGTGGTGTAATAACAACAACCTCTCACTCAATGTCAATGAGACCAAGGAACTGATTGTAGGTTTCAGGAGAGGGAAACCAGTGGTCCATGGCCAGTAATCATCAGAGGATCAGAGGTGGAAAGGGTCAGTAACTTTAAATACCTGGGTTTCACTATCTCAGAGAACCTGTCCTGGAGCCATCATATAAATATTATTGCGAAGAAAGCACAACAGAGTCTTTACTTCTTCAGGATTCTGTGGAGGATCAACATGTCATCGAAAACCTTGGCAAACTTCCATGGATGTGTGATGAAAAATGTCTTGACTGCATTAAGGCTTGGTATGGGAACACCAATGCCTTTGAGCGGAAATTTGTATAAAATGTAATGGATTTGGCCCTGTACATCACAGGTAATACCCTCCCAATCACTGAACATATCCACATGAAATGTCGCATAGAAAGGCAGCATTCATCATCAAAGATCCTCACCACCCAGGCCATGCTCTTTTCTTACTGCTGCCTTCAGGAAGGACGTACAAATGCCTCAGGACTCGCAACAACAGATCTAGGAACAGCTACTAACCCTCAACTATCAGACCTGAACAAAAGGGGATCGCTACGCTCACTTAAAGATGGGCTCTGTTATATATTGTTATTTCATGCTTGATATTTATGACTATTTATTTATTATCTGCATTTGCACAGTTTGTTTACAGTTTCCAGTTATGGTTCTATTGAAAAAGAATCTCAGGGTTGTATGTAATGACGTACAGTTTGTACTCTGATAATAAATTTTAATTTGAACTTTTTGAACTTTGAATTCTGATGAAGGGACAAACTGCAGGAGGGATTTAGCAAAGTCAGGCAGATCTTGGAGGAAAATGGACAATTAACACATTGAGAGTCCAAACGAAGGGTCTTTCATTTTCCGTTCACAGATGCAGCCTGACCACGAACAGCTTGCTTATTTCAGCGTCCAGCATCTGGAGTTTCTTTTGTCTCATAATTTCAGTCACTTGGTCTATATGCAATTGGCAGAAGGAAATGTAATTGAGGACTGAGGAAAAGAAGTTTATAAGCCATCTTTAACTCTTGCTGGAGAGTGTAACGTGTTGAGGTTTGCTTCGGACAAAGTTTGACTTAGCTCGCTCAGAATTGACTGTAAGTGAAGAAGGAGCTGATTTCACACATCCAATAAATGAATGCCAGTAAATGTCTAGGGCTACCTGTGGATTTGCTGTGCTATCTCTTTAAAGGGGATGTCTAAGAGCGAAGGGCCAATGACAAATTGCCTTCTAATGCACACTATTTAGACCCAACAGGAGGAATGGTTATGTGATCTAGTTATCAGAAATGAATTGCAGTGTATAAGATGATGAGAGATATTGATTGTATGGATAGTCGGAGGCTTTTTCCCAGGGCTGAAATGGCTAGCGCGAGAGGTCACAGTTTTAAGGCGCTTGGAAGCAGCTACAGAGGAGATCTCAGGGGTAAGTTTTTACACAGAGAGAGGTGAGTGAATGGAATGGGCTGCTGTCGACAGTGGTGGAGGTGGATACGATAGGGTCTTCTAAGAGACTCCTGGACAGGTACATGGAGCTTAGAAAAATAGAGGGCTATGGGTAACCCTAGGTAATTTCTAAGGTAAGAAAATGTTCGGCACAGCTTTGTGGGCCGAAGGGCCTGTATTGTGCTGTAGGTTTTCAATGTTTCTACATGATGATCTATGAGTGAGGGAGGCCTCAGTCGATCAGAGTTGATCATGGATAGTGCATCCTAGCTATCTAGATATGCAAGCCTGAGCGGTATGATTTGGAGAGCAAGCTGTTGCCCATGCAGCAAGCTCCCCCTCTCCACGCAGCCGATGAAGGCAAAGGAACTACAGAGGACAATACGAATTAGTACCAGCAGCGGCGCAGGAGTTGTCAGTCAGCATTGAACTCAAAGTAGGCCGACCTTAGGGATGCCAGCTCCAGACTTTTCCGTCAAGGTTTACTCCTGAAGCCTTCCCTATGAGGGGGTATAGCCGCAAGACAGTGGAGGTTTGAGACCGGAGTTTTCCTTCTCCTAGATGAGCTGCCAACCACAGCTGGTAAGACCCATCCGCCCAAAGCATCTGGTTTTAAGGCACCAGTAAGCTGCCTTTGCCCTTCCTTCTGTTTGTAGAAACAGTTCCACAGGGACTCAAGGTCAGCCACATATGAAGGCCAGAAGCTGGACTTGGTTCTCAGAGGCTATTTGAGATGCACACCATTGGGAGCATTTAATAGGTAGTGGGAGTTTATCCCTCTTACCACCCCCTGATATAACAACCTTAACAAACCATAAAGGTCAATATAAATTTCATAAATCACTGTCCTCAGAGATGAGAGAAAGTAATGAGTTTCAGGTAGAAAAAGTAGTAACCTTTGATGTCCTTACTAATCAAGAACTCTGGTTTAAGTATACCCAAAGTCTTGGCCTCCATGTTTGTGTGCAGCAATAAATTCCACAGATTCACAATCCTCTGGTTATAGAAATTCCTCCGCATCTCTGTCTTAAAGGGTCAACCTTCTATTCTAAAGTTGTTACTCTCCTGGTATTGAAAACATCCTCTCCATGTCCACCCTAATGAGCTCTTTCATTATCCAGTAGGCTTCAGTGAGATTCTCCCTCATTCTTCTGAACTCCAGCATGTACAGGCCCAGAGCCATCAAACACTGCTCATAATTAACCCTTTCATCCCCAGGATCATTCTTGTAAACTTCTTTGCACCCTCCCCCGTGCCAGCACATCCTCCCTTATATGTGGGTCCTTAAGCTGCTCATATCAGTGCAAGTGAGGTCTGACGCAGGCCTCATAAATCTTCAGCCTTGTTTTTATATTCTAGATCTTTGAAATGAAAGCTAGCATTTTATTTGTCTTTCTTACCTGCGAGTTAAGGGAATCAGAATAGGAACGGTGGACAGAGTGGCTTTGTTTGAAATTTGTAAGAGTATCTATATGTGTTCATGTTCTTCTGTATTATAGCATTACAGCTTTGCATCCATTGTCTATTTTGTATCTGATGCTAAACTCCATATTCCTGATTTGTTGACAGAGATTAACAACAGTACAAAGAAAACCACCAGAGAAATGAGCAGAAGAGAAAATGCTTGGAATTGTTTAGTTTTGCAGAACGAAAACCTTATATAATGAGCCACTCACACACATGTGGGCAATCTAAGACGGACTTGGTGAGATTTGTGTGCTCTCAATAAAAGTTCATACAATTGCTGGAATGGGTGCTGAGTCCCTTGATGTTCGTACATATTTGTGATTGGGTGAGATTATGGGTAAATTTACAGATGACACCAAAATTAAAGAAGGTGGTCTGTGGTTACAACAGGATTTTTGATCAACTGAGAAAGTGAGCAGATGAAAGTTGATTCAGACAATTGTTGATAACTGGGAGGTTAAACCAGGATATGACATACAAAGTGAATTAGTAGGGTCCTGGTCTGTGTTGTTGAATCAACAGATTAACAGATCAACAGATCTAGTGATAAAGGACATACATAGTTCCCTGAAAGTGGCAATAGAGACAGACAGGGCAGTGATGAAGGCATTTTGTGTTCTTGCATTCTTTGGATAGTATATTGACTGCAAGAGATGGGATGCTATGTTGAAATTGCACAAATTTCTGTCCAGACCAGACATAACAAAGAAGCCATTTTATTAACCTTAGCAAAAACATAAAAGAAGAAACCCCTTACATATATAATTTTGATGGGCACAGATAGGATAAATTAGAGCGCACAAGTTTAAGATGGGAGGATAATTGGGAATTATTATTGCCACATATACTGTGTTTTGCATGCCATCCAAGCAACTTATATCAAAACATAAGTATATCAAAATAGTATAAAAATAAAAAGTAACAATAAGGAAGGATGTAAATAAGCTTAAAAGAGTACAGAGAAAACTTACAAGGATGTTGCCAGGTCTGGAGGCCCTGAGTTATAAGGAAAGATTGAATAGGTTAGCACTTTTTTCCTTGAAACGTAGAAGATTGTGTGGAGATTTAATAGAAGTATACAAAATTAAGAAGGGTATAAATAAGGTAAATGCAAGCAGGCTTTTTCCACTGAGGCTGAGTGGGACTACAACTAGACATCATGGGTTAAGGGTGAAAAATGAGAAGTTCAAGGAGAACATGAGGGGAAATTTCTCCACTCGGAGGATTGCGGGAGAATGGAATAAGCTGCCAGCAGAAGTGGTGCATGCAAGTTTGATTTCATTGTTTCAGAAAAATTTGGATTGGTATATGGATGATAGGGGTATGGAGGGTTACGGTCCCGGTGCAGGTCAATGGAAGTAGGCAGCTTATACGGTTCAGCGCGAACTAAATGGGTCGAAGAGCCTGTTTCTGTGCTGTGCTTTTCTATGGCTTTAAGATCTAATAGGAACCTGAGGAGTGATTTTATTTCTACACTGAGGGAATGAACTGTCAAAGAATATGGCAGAGGCAGGTATAATTGCAGCATTTAACAATCATTATACAAGGATAGGAAAGTTTTTAAAGGGATATGGGTCAAGTGCAGGCAAATAGGATTATTTTATATTGGCATCTTGGTCAGCATGGACAAGTTAGGCTGAACAGTTTGTTTCCATCTTGTATGTCTAACTGATTTTATGGATCTATTTGTGAACTTCTGAAAGTTTGGTCAGATCATAACAGTACCTTTGAGATGAATATCTGAACAATGGAACAGAGAGATAAATAAATTTAATTACATTTTGTGATAAAATGATTTAAGCAAAACAATACTCAATTTAATGCAAGACGGGTTGGTCAGTTTTTGCCATTGCTTTTTATTTTTGGAGATTATATTTTGTAGATTTTTCACATTTTTAAATTTCGCAGTCACATTCTCAACAATCCCTGGTTTCATTCTTCTGTCAAAGACCAAATTTATGGAAAGTATGTTTAAGAAAAGAACATGAAATAAGTATATGTTTCAAGATAAAATTGAATATTTTGCTATATAAGTTTACATTGAATAGAATATCAGTTTGAACATGTGACCTTAGCTTTAGCTGGAACTTTTAGAGGAGATTTTTTTTATTTGTATCAGATATGGGTCTGAAGTGCATTGTCAAGGTCAGTTTAACCTTTAATGCAGCGGTCCCCAAACACCGGGCCCTGGACCGGTACCGGGCTGCAAAGCATGTGCTACCAGGCCGCGAAGAAACAATATGAGTCAGCTGCACCTTTTCCTCATTCCCAGTCACACACTGTTGAACTTGAACATAGGGTTGCCAACTGACCTGTATTTGCCGGGACATCCCGTATATTGGGCTAAATTGGCTTGTCCCGTATTTCTCCCACTAAGGTAGAGCATTCCTATGAAACTGTTTGTGCCAAAATGACGTGAAGCGAAGAAGCAATTACCATTAATTTATATGGGAAAAATCTTTGAGTGTTCCCAGACCCAAAAAAACCTACCAAATCATACCAAGTAACACATAAAACCGAAAATAACACTTATATATAGTAAAAGCAGGAATGATATGATAAATACACAGCCTATATGAAGTAGAAATAATGTATGTACAGTATAGTCGGGAAGATGAAGGCAAAACCGATTTGTGGGGAAAAAATCGGCACATACACGCATGCGCACATCACATGCGCACGTCACGCATGCGCACACAGGTGCCCACGCAAGGCTTCATGGTCATGGTAGTCTTTCCTGGGGTAAAGTGTCCCGGGATTTGACTGCTACTCTTGTCCCTTAGTTGGGAGTGAGAAAGTTGGCAACCCTAACTGTAAAAGACATATTCTGGTGAGTTTAACCCTACTTGAACACCCACCCCCCAGTCGGCTGGTCCGCAAGAATATTGTCAATATTAAACCAGTCCGAGGTACAAAAAAGGTTGGGGACCCCTGCTTTAATATAACATGTTTTTGAATCTTTAAGCTGCTAGTGATTTCTGAAATGAAGGCACTTTAAGAGTAAAATGACACCACAAAAGACTGTCATAATTGTTTTCTCCTCCTTGCGGCTTAGTGATTAGTATGATACTGTAAACTACAGACGCAGTTTTGATCCCTGACGAAAGCTGTCTTCTTTTTGTTTGTCTTTGGCAGCCCTGTAGGATCAGGACAAGGTAATTTTATTGACACTGAGATGGTTGATGAGGCTAAATTGAGAAACAAACTTTTCCACTGATGGAGCAGATGGTAGATGGAGTTAATGCTTCTTATTGGATATGTTGCAGTATAAACGTGGTCTCTGATAGGTCACAGTAATTCTTAACTCTTTCACCTCCCACAGATATTGCCTTACCTACTGTCCATCGTCAGTATTTTCTCCCCTCTGGATTGAGTATGATTCCTTTCCCTGAGTGTTCTGATGCACAAAAATTTGAGTACTGTACTTTCGTCCACAGATGGGGCAGGTGATAATAGACAGGGCAGTGGGGGAAGGGGTGAGGAGGTCCACTGCTTCAGCCCCTGTGTTCCCTTTGCATATTCTGAGGATCCCAAAGAAACCCTAAATGTTCCTTCTACATTTTGAGCTGATAACCAAGAGCTGCAGGGATGTCGCTTCCCTTCAAGGAGGGTCTGACTATGGCCTTGAATCTTGCCCCTGGTAATCTCCTCCCATGACTGAGCTAGTCTGTTTCAGAACTATGTGAACAATATAGTCTGCTCACCAAAATCAACTGAGTGTAACCAGGGGTTCTATACTGGGGTTCCTGACGAGGGAGAGAGCACTAATATTGGTTTGACTATAAGACAATAAGACAGAGCAACAGATTAGGCCATTTGGCCCATTGAGTCTGCTTCACCATTTCATCATGGTTGATTTATTATCCCTCCCATTCTTCTGCCTTCTCTTCATAACCCTTGATGCCCTTTCTAATCAAGAACCTTTCAACCCCTGCTTTAAATATACCCAATGACTTGGCCTCCACAGCCGTCTGCGGCAATGAATTTCACAGATTCACAACCGTCTGGCTAAAGAAGTTTCTCCTTATCTCTATTCTAAAGTAATATTCTTATATCCTGAGGCTATGCCCTCTGGTCCCAGAGTCCCTCACTGTAGGAAACATCCTCTCCATATCCACTCTATCTGAGCCTTTTAATATTCAATACATTCCAATCAAATCCTCTCTTATTTGCTTGTATGCTTGGGAACAAGGAAGATTTTGCAGAATTATTACTGGTAATTTTGCAGTAACTAATGACTCCTCTTATAAGTTAGTCATGGTCTGCAGTATCATCATAGCTTGTCACACCAGACAGCCAGCCACTCTAGTGTTGTTTGGTTGATGTTGAGCAGGTCAGTGTCAGCTAAATCAGGTGAGGTTGAGTCAGGAACGTTCATGCCGTGACCCTGTTAATCCGAAAGGAGACCAATCCTGACATTACGTGCCAGACCAAGTGATCCAGTGGGTGGTAAAAGGATAAAAGGATGGTCTGCAGTAGAAACTCTTTGATGAGGGAGTTTTGGAAGGTATCATGATTAGAAAAATTGTTTTCCAAGTATGGTTTTGCAAAACCATTAACTAGGAGTTATGCTTCTAGTAATAATTATAAATTTTGTTGTTTGTTAGTTGTTTTCAATATCCTTTGACTGGAAAGAAGGTATTAAAGTTCCAGTGCTTAAATGGCCCACGCAAGCGTGTACTAAAATCAATGTAGGAGGAGGAAGTGTGATGTAAACCCATTGCGGGGCATGATAAATATGACATTCAAGGCCTTCCTATTTTATTTCTAGGTCACTATTTAAATACTTTATGAGGGTGCAGATTTAATAGCTGAAGCCTGTTGCTGGGAATGCATGGAAACAGAACTTGACAACCCAGGAAAGGGTGGCTTTGAGGAGAACCATGGCTTCCAGAGGGATTGTGGTATGGGCTGGTCAGAGCTACAGCAAGGTGTCTTAAGGACGACTGGGCTGCTTATTGGCATCATTCTTGCTCCCTCTTGCCCACAAGAAATCTCAAAATGGCCACAACTAGATCTGTTGGCACTGCCACTCTGGATTTGTTGCCAGGCAACCATGTTGTACATTGATTATCTCATCAGACTTCAACCATTGTGTTAACTTGCCCTTTGTTCATGGGAGCAACAACAATGATCTTATTTAGAGTGAATAACAGTTTAAATAGTTTGGAATTTGGTGGGTGCTGAGTAGCAGAGATTTTAAATTTGAACTTCTAAACACCACTTCCACTGGGAAGTGAGGGGGTGCAGATTAAAATCAGATACCGATGTGCAGCTTTCATGCCAGATGCATAGATACAATTTCTATGGAATCATTATGAGTCACAGCCTTCAGAAGAGGAGTGATAAAGACAAAGAATAGGTGCATTCAAAAGGACTCATTGCTCACTGTAATTTTGAGAAATATATTTGACACATGTATATATAAGCGCAGAAAGCAATTAATGGTATGAGGGGGAATTGCATACAGGAGTAATGGTGTCTTACTACAGTTATAAAGAGCTTTGGTGAGAGTGCAGCTGGAATATTGTGTTCATTTTCTGTCTTCTTATCTGAAGAAGTGCAGGAAAGACTGGACTGCTTCCAGGAATGATGGCTGTGCCACGTGAAAAGACTTCGAGTACTCATTTTTTTATGAGAAGAGAGCTCATCGAAACATACCAAATTCATACAGGCTGGATACAGGGAGGATGTTTCCCCCGGGTGAGGAGCTTAGAAGTTAAGGATTTTAGAGCAGAGATGAGGAACAATGTCTTCATGCAGTGGGTGGTGATCTTAGGAATTCTCTATCCCAGAAGGCTGTGTTGACTCAATCCCTGAGTTTATTCAAAGCTGAGATTGATATATTTCTGGAATATTAAAAGAATAGAGCAATGTGGGAACAAGGCAAGTGAATGGCTTGAAGTTGAAAGATGAACTCTGATCTTCTGGAATGGTGGGTCAGGCTTGTGGAGCCAAATGGCCTAGTATTCCTGCTTCTATTTCTTTTGTTCTTAAACAAAAGTTACTTGCGGAGCAAACACTTGCCTAAGTAGTGATAGCAGAGTCTTCCCAAAGCAGAAGTCCTGGATGAACCAGGAGATTCAGTCTGTTTCGGGCTAGATCTATAGTGTTCAAACTGGTGATCCAGTACTCTACTAGAAGCCCAAGTACAAACTACGGAAGGACATTGTGAGAGAACAAAGCTAAGTCTGACTGAATCTAATGACAGAATCAGATACACAACCGCAGGTAGGGTTTGCATGCCACTACTTTCTACTGTTTAAGACAAAACCTGACACCATAAATGGCAATGTTGCTTGACTTACCTTAAAGCTGAATGCACACTTTGAGAAGGAGAACAACATTACACCTGTGCAAATCTCCACAGCATCCAGCACCACTATAATCTGGCTAATATCCAGATACTGAAAACCTGGACTGACCAGCTGTCTAGAGTGTTTAAAGACATCGTATTTCTGTGATCTGAAATTTCTACCTGCTTCAAGAGGGCAACAATCATTCCAGTGCCCAAGAAGAACAAGATAATCTTCCTCAATGACTATCATCTGGTAGTACTGACATCTACTGTCATGAGCAACACAGACAAAATGCTGGAGGAACTCAACAGGCCAGGAAGCACCTATGGGAAAAAGTACAGTCGACATTTCAGAGATTGGATTTCTACTATAAGGAAATGGTTTGAGAGGTTGGTTATGGCTAGAATCAACAGCCTGAGTATGGAGCAAGACCTGCTGCAATCTACCTACTGCTGGAAAAGGCTTACAGAGTATGCCGTCTGACTGGCTCCCCACTCTGATTCAGAGCAGCTAGGCAACTTTGAGACATATGTCTGGCTACTATTTACCGATTACAGCTCAGCATTCAATACCACAATTCCTCAGTACTGATATCCAGGCTTCAAAACCTGGGCCTCTGTACCACCTTCTGCAATTGGATCCTCAGCTTCCTCATTGGGAAACCACAGTCAGTGTGGATCAGTAATGACATCTCCTCCTCCATGTCTATCAACACACGTACACCTCAAGGATACATGTTTTATTCTCTCTACACTCATGACTGTGTGGATAATTGCAACTGAAACTCATCTACGTATAAATTCACTGATGATACCATTATCATTGGTGGAATTTCAGAACATGATGATGAGGCATACTGGAGTGAGGTAGATTAGCTGGTTGAGTGGTATCGCAATATAACCTTGCACTCAACATTAGCAAAGGCAATTTGGGAGAGTACACAACAGTCCTTATTGTGGTGCCTTATAATTATTCAATGCCTTCCTGCTTCAAACTATCCACCATTGTCCCTGTACCAAAAAAACCAAGGTAGCATGCCTGAATGACTGGTGTCCTGTCGCAGTCACCTCAATAATAAGCAAATGCCTTGAGAGGCTGATCAAGGATTACATCTGCTGCTTGCTACCACCCATCCTACAATTCACCGACAGGCACAACTGATCAACAGATGAAGCAATAACCACTGCTCTACATACCGTCCTTACACACCTGGAGAAGAAGGATGCTTATGTGAGAATGTTGCTCTTGGACCACAGTTCAGCATTCAACACCATAATTCCATCCAGGCTCGACAAGAAGCTCAGAGACCCCAGCCTTGACTCTGCCTTGTGCAGCTGGATCCTGGACTTCCTGTCAGATTGCTGGCAGGTGGTAAGAGTGGGCTCCCTCACCTCCACCCCTCCAACTCTCAACACAGGAGCACCTCAGGGCTGTGTACTAAGTCCTCTCCTTCATAAAACATAGAACATAGAATAGTACAGCACAGTACAGGCCCTCCGGCCCACAATGTTGTGCCGACCCTCAAACCCTGCCTCCCATATAAGCCCCCAACTTAAATTCCTCCATATAACTGTCCAGTAGTCTCTTAAACTTCACTAGTGTATCTGCCTCCACCATTGACTCAGGCAGTGCATTCTACGCACCAACCACTCTCTGAGTAAAAAACCTTCCTCTAATATCCCCCTTGAACTTCCCAGCACTTACCTTAAAGCCATGTCCTCTTGTATTGAGCAGTGGTGCCCTGGGGAAGAAGCACTGGTTATCCACTCTATCTATTCCTCTTATTATCTTGTACACCTCTATCATGTCTCTTCTCATCCTTCTCCTCTGCAAACAGTAAAGCCCTAGTTCTCTTAATCTCCGATCATAATGCATACTCTCTAAACCAGGCAGCATCCTGGTAAATCTCCTCCGTACCCTTTTCAATGCTTCCACATCCGTCCCATAGTGAGGCGACCAGAACTGGACACAGTACTCCCTGACAACAGGAATTCTGCAGATGCTGGAAATTCAAGCAACACACATCAAAGTTGCTGGCGAACGCAGCAGGCCAGACAGTACTCCCTGTATACTACTTGTATACCCATAACTGTGTTGCCACCCACAGCTCTAATCTGCTAATTAAATTTGCCAACGACACTACATTGATTGGCATAATTTCAAACAATAACAAGGTGGCCTACAGGGAAGAAGTCACCTGTCTGACACAGTGGTGTTAAGAAAACAACCTCTCCCTCAATGTTGTAAAAACAAAGGAACTGGTTGTGGACTACAGGAGGAATGGAGACAGGCTAACCCTTATTGATATAAATGTATCTGGGGCTGAGAGGGTAAACAGCTTTAAGTTCCTCGGCATCCACATCACTGAGGACCTCATGTGGTCTGTACACACCAGCTGTGTGGTGAAAAAGGCACAACAGCTCCTCTTTCACCTGAGACTGCTGAGGAAGTTTGGTATGGGCCCCCAAATCCTATGAACTTTCTACAGGGGCACAACTGAGAGCATCCTGACTGGCTGCATCACTGCATGGTATGGGAACTGTACCTCCCTTAATTGCAGGACTCTGCAGAGAGTGGTACGGACAGCCCAGCGCATCTGTAGTTGTGAACTTCCCACGATTCAGGACATTTACAAAGATAGGTGTGTAAAAAAAGGCCTGAAGAATCATTGGAGATCTGAGTCACCCCAAACACAATCTATTTCAGCTGCTACTATCTGGGAAACAGTACCCCAGCATAAAAGCCAGGACCAGCAGGCTCCGGGACAGCTTCTTCCATCAGGCCATTAGACTGATTAACTCACACTGCTTTGAGTATATTTCTATGTTACAATGTCTGTTCTATTTATTATAAATTACTATGATTGCACATTGCACATTTAAACGGAGATGTAACAATAATATTTTTACTTCTCATGTATGTGAAGGATGTGAGAAATAAAGTCAATTCATTAAGTTCATCACAGACTCCAATGCACATGATTTTAAGAGGTTGCAGAAAGTTGTAAACTCAACCTTCTCCATCGGGGCACAACCCTCCTCATCATCAAGAACGTCGTCAAGATTCAAAGACTCAGGAAGGTGCCTCCACCAACAGTTTTCTGAATGGCCCATAAACACAATCTTGTTATTCCTTTTTGCTTCACACTGTTTATTTAATTTTGTAATCTATAGATTTTTAAATCTTTACTGTGACGAGAGACCTAGGTGAGGATGGTCAGGACCCAAGTTCTGGAGTATCCAAGACTAGAATCAAGACACGTTATGAGACTGAAAGGAAAACAGGGTCCTAAACTAGACGCTAGATGATAATCCAAGTAGAGCTGACGATTGAGCACTGAACCTCAGATCAGGCACTCTTTAAATATTAAAAACTTGGCACCAAAACATGGACGCCAATTAGTGGGGCAGCCCTTAATCTTTAACGGGGCTGCGCCAGCTATCCATATTCCAGAGAGTTAGAGCATTTAAACACTGGAGACTGGCACGGTCGGATGTGTGTCTTAACACTTTACACTGTACTGCTACCGCAGAACAAGAAATTTTATATCATGTGTAAGTGATCATGAATCTCATTCTGACTCATCATATGCCAAGCATTAGAAAAATATTTATTAATGCATCCAAATTCCAAGGACATATTTGAAAACATTTTCCATTTTCTTGCTAATTTTTCTCTGGCATACTTTCTGAAATTGTCACTCCTTTTTTGGTTGTTGTTCCCTCATTACTCTGCATAGCTCAAACAAACTGGCAGTCAATCAAGTGCCGACAAACTGTTGGAAAATGAGGAGCCTCATGTTTGAATCCCACTCAATCCTTACCTAACATTTTAGAAGCAGAATCAGAATCAAGTTTAAAATCATTGGCATATGTTGTGAAAATTATTGTTTTGCAGCAGCAGTATATTGTAGATCATAATAAATTTAAAAAAACTATAAATTACAAAAGAAGTAATTCATCCTGGAGATTGGAGGCTGGAGCATGGAGACTGGAATCCTACCCTGGAGTTGGAGTACTCTCCATGTGTGTGGGCGGGTGGGAGAGAGGAAAGGTGCTTGTTTTGCTGTTATAGTTTTGTTGGGTATTGTGTTCTCTGTTGTGCCAAGAACTGTGGGCATGCTGCGTTGGTGTCAGAATGTGTGGTGACTCTTGCAGGCTGCGCCCTGCACATCTCTTGGTCATGCAGTCATACAGCTCAGAAACAGACCCTTCGGCCCATCTAGCTCATGCCAAACCATTTAAGCTGCCTACTACCATCAACCTGCTCCTGGACCATAAACTTCCATACCCCAGCCATACATGTACCTATCCAAACTTCTCTTAAATATAGAAGTGGAGCTTCTTAGCTTCTTGGTTGTTAATGCAAATGATGCATTTCACTCTATGTTTCAATGTACATATGATAAGTAAATCCGAATTTGAATCTATGGGTCCGTAGATGCAAAGTGCTCCAAAGCATAAGGAAAGCTTTCTGTATCTGTCCGATCCATCTGAAATGCACACATTTTTTGCCAGCAAAAATGACAGATTTTTGGGAATTTGCAATGTTCACCTGTTGTGACATTGGAATTGCTCTGCTACCTCATCACTGGGGGAAAGAAAATTCATATTGCCAGTCAAATCATAAATTTATGAATTTATCAACTCAATTTTAACAGAATAAATTTCTGTAAATTTAAGATTTCTTACTAGCCGTGCAATTCCTTGATTCAAGTATGTTGTTTTCCTAAGGGGTTATTCCCTTAATGAAGAATGCCTGTGCGAGACCTGGTTTAATATGGGGAAGCTGAAGCACGGGTAGTCATCACGCTGCATTGACGGATTGGGATTAGGATTCAGCGGCATGGAATGCACGATAACTGAGGACCCTTCACTGCTGCAGCCTTCCTCTGCATTTTGTTGTGTATCATCTTCCTCCATCTCCACCACTGAAGTCTTGATTGGATTGGTCTTTGGGCTGAAACCTCCTCCTTGTCCTTACCACTGTGGGTAATCTGACCAGGAGCTAAACCCCAGACAGCATTGCTCTTGAGATCTGAGGAACTCACAGGCCTCTTCACCATGGCAAGACAACGATCTTAAGAGAAGGATCTATTGCTTTCACGCACATCAACAGTGAGAGTATATGTATCTATACAAGTCTCTCAGCCTGGAGCTACATATAATCAAAAGTAGCATCATATAAAGGAAGGTAGCTCTGCTCCTGGGTTATCACTTGTGTCTTGAAATTGGGCTACATGGGCAATAAGGCTTTGAATCTGATTGAAAGACACAATGCCAGGGCCAAAGCTAAAAACAAAATATGGAAAGTTAACTTTAATAGTTTTGTGGTTGTCCAGAAAATAGGTAATTTCAGAAAAATGTACCTGAGTGACAGATGCTAGTAATCTGAAATAAAAAGTGAAAATTCTAGAACAATTCAGCAGGCTAGTCAGCATCAGTGGAAAGAGAGGCAGAGTCATAGTTTTCGGAAAAGTTGTTATTTGCCTTCATTCACTTTCTCCAGAACAGATGTGCAACTATGGGAACTTGTCCTGGGCCCAAACTATGCCTCTCTCTCTTTTTGATCCATTTATTCAATTCATTTTCTTCTTAACTCTATTGATGTTGCTTTCTGCACTTACACAGGACACGAACAGTTTTACATTAGTTTTCCTGTCAATGCCCATCCTTCTCTCATCTTCACAGGCCCACACTCTTCCATAGCCATCTTGACTATACTTCCTTTAACCCTGCCTTCTGTAAGAACTCTAGTCAATTCTTTAATTTCCTCCATCTCTTTCCCACTTGCTCTGATGATAAGACTTTTCACACAGGTGCATCCATGACGTCTTCCTCTTTTGTGAATTGTGGGTTCCTCTCCACCATTGTTGATGGGGCTTCTGACTGTACCTCAACCTTTTCTCATATGTCTGCTCTTTTCCTTCTGAAAAGAGCAAAGACAGAACCCACCTCACAACCCTCCCACTCTCCATATTCATCAGGCTATACTTTGTAATTTCCAGTCGCTCTAAAATCCCAATATTGGATGCTTCTTCTTCCTCTCCCCCATTTTAGCATTTCAAGGAGACAACTTTTTCTGCAAGTTCCTGGAAAACTTTTCTATTCCCACAGCCTACTCCTTTTTTACAATAGCTTGCCATGCAACCACAAGAGAAAGTCCACCTGTCCTTTAACTTCTTTCCTTCTAACAATTCATGGACTCAAACAGTCCTTCGAATGTTACAGCAATTTATTGCACTTCTTCCAATCTAGTTCATACATATAGTATTCATAATGTGCACTTCTCTATACTGGAGAACCCAAACGTATATCTGGCAACTGGTGTGCACGGCACCTTTGCTCAGTCTGCAGATTCCTGATTCCTGCTTCTTTAATTCTCCATTACACTTCAAATTTAACTTGTCTGTTTATAGCTCCTGCACAGTTATAATGCTGCCAGTAACTTTGTTTAACTTGGGATCGCTGATTCATGGGCAGCCACCACAGAGTACTTGGCAGATCGGAGTCAGGGTTCAGTGTCATGGCATCCAAGATGATTGGGGGCCATTCACTGCTGCAGTCTTCCTCCACTTTCACTGCCATTGTGATGTGTGTCATCTTCCACCAGTTCCGCCATTAAGTTCTTCATTGGATCTAGTCTTTGTCTTGATCATTCCCCTTCCCCTTCACCATGGGTGAATTTACCAAGAGCCAAGCTACAGGCAACATCTATCTCAGGATCTGAGGAGCTCACAAATCTCTCCACCACAACAAGGTGACAATCCTTGGAGAAGATTATGACGATGCCACCATAAACCCGAGGAATAATACCTCATCTTCCATCTGTGCATATCATAGTCTTCTGGGTTTGCCCAAATTCCCTAACTTCAGGTAATTTGCTTTCTTAAACTGGCCATTCCTACTCTAATTCATCTGTCTATGAGATCAAAGAAATTTCTCTCTCTCCCTAAGAATATCTTAACCTGTGGGCATTCAAGATTGTTTATTGTTATTTCTATAGTACATGAGTGTAAAGGAGAACAAAATGATTGTTACCAACTGTCCTCCAATTTGCATTGAACTATTACTAATCTGCACAGCCAAGAACTTTCAGCTGATGAAAAGACAGATGGAAATTTGAGGAATATTAAACTACACACTTAAAACAAATTAAAGATATACTGTGCACAATTAGAAAGAGTCAAGTGTTCAAGAATTCTAATGTTTGTCACATGTTAAGCTGTTTCACCCACAGTATAATCTTTGCCAATGTCTTTTTCCTTTTCTTCAAATTTCTGAGTAATTGTTGGCACTAACATTATTGAACCATCTGTTGTTATTGATCCCGAGGGAAATTGGTTTTCGTTACAGTTGCACCATAAATAATAGATAGTAATAGAACCATAAATAGTTAAATAGTAATATGTAAATTATGCCATTAAATTATGAAGTAAGTCCAGGACCAGCCTATTGGCTCAGGGTGTCTGACCCTCCAAGGGAGGAGTTGTAGAGTTTGATGGCCACAGGCAGGAATGACTTCCTATGACGCTCTGTGCTGCATCTTGGAGGAATGAGTCTCTGGCTGAATGTACTCCTGTGCCCACCCAGTACATTATGTAGTGGATGGGAGACATTGACCAAGATGGCATGCAACTTAGACAGCATCCTCTTTTCAGAAACCATCGTCAGAGAGTCCAGTTCCATCCTTACAACATCACTGGCCTTACGAATGTGTTTGTTGATTCTGATGGTGTCTGCTACCCTCAGCTTGCTGCCCCAGCACACAACAGCAAACATGATAGCACTGGCCACCACAGACTCGTAGAACATCCTCAGCATCTCCGGCAGATGTTAAAGGACCTCAGTCTCCTCAGGAAATAGAGATGGCTCTGATCCTTCTTGTAGGTAGCCTCAGTGTTCTTTGACCAGTCCAGTTTATTTTCAATTCGTATCCCCAGGTATTTGTAATCCTCCACCATGTCCACACTGACCCCCTGGATGGAAACAGGGGTCACTGGTACCTTAGCTCTCCTCAGGTCTACCACCAGCTCCTTAGTCTTTTTCACATTAAGCTGCAGATAATTCTGCTCACACCATGTGACAAAGTTTCCTACCGTAGACCTGTACTCTCCCTCATCTCCCTTGCTGATGCATCCAACTATGGCAGAGTCATCCGAAAACTTCTGAAGATGACAAGACTCTGTGCAGTAGTTGAAGTCCGAGGTGTAAATGGTGAAGAGAAAGGGAGACAAGACAGTCCCCTGTGGAGTTCCAGTGCTGCTGATCACTGTGTCGGACACACAGTGTTGCAAGCATACGTACTGTGGTCTGTCAGTCAGGTAATCAAGAATCCATGATACCAGGGAAGCATCCACCTGCATCGCTGTCAGCTTCTCTCCCAGCAGAGCAGGGCAGATGGTGTTGAACGCACTGGAGAAGTCAAAAAACATGACCCTCACAGTGCTCGTTGGCTTGTCCAGGTAGGCGTAGACACAGTTCAGCAGGTAGATGATGGCATCCTCAACTCCTAGTCCGGGCTGGTAGGTGAACTGGAGGGGATTTAAGTGTGGCCTGACCATAGGCCGAAGCAGGTCCAGCACAAGTCTCTCCAGGGTCTTCATGATGTGAGAGGTCAATGCCACCAGTCTGTAGTCATTGAGGCTGCTGGGGCGTGGCGTCTTCGGCACAGGGACGAGGCAGGACGTCTTCCACAGTACAGGAACCCTCCGGAGCCTCAGGCTCATGTTGAATATATGGTGAAGTATTCAACATGAGCCTGATAAATAGATAGATAAGATAGATAAGATAGCTAGATAGATAATTCATAGAGCCCAAAGGAAATTACAATGTCACAGTAGATTTACAAGTGCACAGATATACAAATATTAAAAGATAAGTTAGAAAGAATAAAACAATCGGTTACCTTAAAAATTAGATGTACAAGATTTACAAGTCAAAGATTACAAGATTTACAAGGTTTCCAAGTTCACACTGATAAGATGGTAGTGCAAGAATTGCCATAATATTAGGCATTCACAATGTCCAGAGAGTGATGGTAGTATTGCACAGTATTGTCCACGACAGCAGGGTGTGGTAAGCAGAGCTAAAACAGAGCTCTGGTAAACAGAGGTTAATAACAGTCTAACTGGAGGGGTCATCACTTCCCTGGCTATAGGTTGATTCATTATAAAGCCCAATGGCTGAGGGTAAGAATGACCTCATATAGCACTCTTTGTGGCAGCGCAGTTGTCTTAGTCTATTACTGAAAGTGCTCCTCTGTTCAGCCAAGGTTGCATGCAGAGGATGAGAAACATTGTCAGAATTGCCAGGATATTCCGAAGGGTCCTTTATTCTACCACAGCTTCCAGTGTGTCCATTTTGACTACTATAGCAGAGCCTTCCTTCCTGATCAGTTTATTGAGCCTGTTGGCATCACCCGTGTTGATGCCATTGCCTCAGCACGCCACCACATGGAAGATTGTACTGGTGACAATAGAGTGGTAGAACATGTGAATAACTAGTGCTATTGTCCACCTTTTTCACTGTACTTGCTCACCAGCCTTGTCAGAACAAGCTCCACATTCAGCTTAGTGGTGGAATGGACAAGTCAAGTTCAACACTGTGAGTAATCATAATGCTTGTGATTTGTGATGACATAGTTTAGCCCAGCCAAGGACAGTAATTGAGACATTAATTTTTTTTTCAGAATTAGATCATTAGTACCATGTAATGGGTCTCCACAGGACTTTTTAAACCCCACTTGGTCTCATGGACAAGGCAATGCCAGCATTCATAGAATTGCTTCCAAACAAGAACTAGACAATTTGGAAGAAATAAATATGTATTAATTATAAAGTCGTAGTTTATTTTTAATCTCAATGATGTGTACAAAGTACCAAACAATTTTAATTGTATCATGTCCCATATGGCTTCTGGCTGTATCACCCAATAATAGTACATTAACTTGAATTTAGATAGCTCCTTAACATTAACAGCTTTACAGGAGCAATTACACATTAAAGGTGATATCAAAGCAGAAATTAGTGGAAAGCATTTAAAAAATGATCAGTGATTAGGTTTTAAAGAGCAAGTGAATGAAAGAGGGAGAATGACATGGAGAGATTTAGTAAGGGAGCTCCAAGTGTTGGTACCATGAGACCATAAAACATAGGAGCAGAATTAGTCCATTTGGCCTCTTGAACCTACTCTACAATTTCATCATGCATCTCAACCCCATTTTTCTGCCTTCTCTCCATAATGTTTCACAACTTACTAATCAAGAACTTGAGACTTGGGCTCCACAGCCTTCTGTGACAATGAATTCCACAGTTTGATTACCCTCTGGTGAAATAAATTCTTCCTCATATTTGTTCTAAATGAACATCCCTCTATTCTGAGGCTGCGCCCTCAGGTACTAGACTCACCCACAATGGGAAACATCCTTTCCATATCCACTCTATCGAAGTTTCAATGAGATCCCCCCTCATTCTTCTAAACTCCAGCTTCTACAGGCCAGAGGCAGCAAATTTCCTTATACATTAACCCTTTCATTTCCAGAATCATATGTGTGAAAGTCCTCTGGACCCTCATCAATGTTGGCACATCTTTTCTCAGTTAAAGGGCCCAAAACTGCTCACAATACCCCAAGAGTGGTCTGACCAATGCTTTATAAAGCCTCAGAATTACAACCTTGCTCATTTATTCTGGTCCTCTCAAAATGAATGTTAACATTGCATTTGTCTTCTTTACCACCAACTCAACCTACAGATTAACTTTTAGGCAATCCTACAGATGGACTCCCAAGACACTTTGCACCTCTAATTTTTATATTTTCTTCCCATTTACTTCTTTATTCCTTCTACCAATGTGTATGACCATACACTTCTCAGCATTATGTTCCATCTGGCCACTTCTTTGCCTATTCTTCCAATCTTTCTAAGTCCTTCTGCAAGTTCCCTGCTTCCTCAACACTACCTGCCCTTCCCTCTATCTTTGCCATCAATTCTGTTGTCCATATCATTAACATATAACATGAAAAGGAGCGGTCACAACACTAACACGAGGAATTCTGCAGATGCTGGAAATTCAAGCAACACACATCAAAGTTGCTGGTGAACGCAGCAGGCCAGGCAGCATCTCTAGGAAGAGATACAGTCGACGTTTCGGGCCGAGACCCTTCGTCAGGGCTAACTGAAAGAAGAGCTAGTAAGAGATTTGAAAGTGGGAGGGGGAGGGGAAGATCCAAAATGATAGGAAAAGACAGGAGGGGGAGGAATGGAGCCAAGAGCTGGACAGGTGATTGGCAAAAGAGATATGGGAGGATCATGGGACAGGAGGCCCAGGGAGAAAGAAAAGGGGGAGGGGGGAAAAAACCCAGAGAATGGGCAAGGGGTATAGTGAGAGGGACAGAGGGAGAAAAAGGAGAGAGAGAAAAAGAATTTGTGTGTATAAATAAATAACGGATGGGGTATGAGGGGGAGGTGGGGCATTAGCGGAAGTTTGAGAAGTCAATATTCATGCCATCAGGTTGGAGGCTACCCAGATGGAATATAAGGTGTTGTTCCTCCAGCCTGAGTGTGGCTTCACCTTTACAGTAGAGGAGGCCATGGATAGACATATCAGAATGGGAATGGGACATGGAATTAAAATGTGTGGCCACTGGGAGATCCTGCTTTCTCTGGTGGACAGAGCATAGGTGTTCAGCGAAACCATCTCCCAGTCTGCGTCGTGTCTCGCCAATATGTAGAAGGCCACATCGGGAGCACCGGGCACAGTATGTCACCCCAGCTGACTCACAGGTGAAGTGTCACCTCACCTGGAAGGACTGTCTGGGGCCTTGAATGGTGGTAAGGGAGGAAGTGTAAGGGCATGTGTAGCACTTGTTCCGCTTACAAGGATAAGTGCCAGGAGGGAGATTAGTGGGGAGGGATGGGGGGGAACGAATGGACAAGGGAGTCGCGTAGGGAACGATCCCTGCGGAAAGCAGAGGGAGGGAGAGAGAAAGATGTGCTTAGTGGTGGGATCCCGTTGGAGGTGGCGGAAGTTACGGAGAATAATACATTGGGCCCAGAGGCTGGTGGGGTGGTAGGTGAGGGCAAGGGAAACCCTATTCCCAGTGGGGTGGCAGGAGGATGGAGTGAGAGCAGATGTGCGTGAAATGGGGGAGATGCATTTGAGAGCAGAGTTGATGGTGGAGGAAGGGAAGCCCCTTTCTTGAAAAAAGGAGGACATCTCCCTTGTCCTGGAATGAAAAGCCTCATCCTGAGAGCAGATGCGGTGGAGACGGAGGAATTGCAAGAATGGGATGGCATTTTTGCAAGAGACAGGGTGAGAAAAGGAATAGTCCAGATAGCTGTGAGAGTCAGTAGGCTTATAGTAGACATCAGTGGATAAGCTGTCTCCAGAAATAGAGACAGAAAGATCTAGAAAGGGGAGGGAGGTGTCGGAAATGGACCAGGTAAACTTGAGGGCAGGGTGAAAGTTGGAGGCAAATTTAATGAAGTCAACGAGCTCAGCATGCATGCAGGAAGCAGCGCCAATGAAGTCGTCGACGTAATGAAGGAAAAGTAGGGGACAGATACCAGAATAGGTTTGGAACATAGATTGTTCCACAAAGCCAACATATAGGTAGGCATGACACTGACCCTGTGGAGTACCTCTAATCATTGGAAGCCAACCAGAGAGGGCACCCTTTATTCCCCTCTTTACCTCCTAACAGTAAACCAATCTTCTATCCATGTGAGTATCTTTCCTGTAATTCCTTGGGCTCTTATCTTGTTAGCAGCTTCCTGTGAGGCAACTTGTAATAGGCCTCTGAAATTCCAAGTAAACAATGCCCACTGTCTCTCCTCTGTCTATTCTGATTGTTATCCTCAAATGATTACAACAAATGTGTCAGGCAAGATTTTCCCTTAAGGAATCCATGCTGACTTTGATCTATTTTATCATATGCCTCCAGGTACGCTGAAACTCCATCCTTAATAATGGTCTCTAACATCTTCTGTTCATTTCTGTTCTGTTCACTGACATCAGGTTAACAGGGCTAAAATTCTCCTTCTTCTGCCTCCCTTCCTTCTTCAAGAGTAGAGTGACATTTGCAATTTTCCAGTCCTCAGGAACCATTCCAGAATCTAATGGTTCTTGAATGATCATTAATAATGTCTCCAAAATGTCTTTAGCTACCTCTTTCTGAATCTTAGGGTGTAGTCCATCTGGTCCAACTGACTTATATACCCTCGGAACTTTCAGCTTCCTAAACACCTTCTCCTTAGTAATGACAACTACGCTCACTTCTGCCCCTGACACACTCAGATTTATGGAACACTGTTAGTGTCTTCTATAGTGAACACTGACAGAAAATACTTATTAAGGTCATCTGCAATTTCTTTGTCCCCCATTATTACGTTTCCAGAATCATTTTCTAATCGTGTAATATTCACTCTTGCATCTCTTTTACTATTTTATATCCTCTTTTATATTATTGGCTAGCTTATCTTCAAAGTTTATCTTTTCTCTCCTTATGACCTTTTAGTTGCCTTCTATTGGTTTTTAAAAACTTCCCAATCCTCCAACTTCCCACCAATTTTTGCTATACTGCATTATATGCCCTCTCTTTTGCTTTTCTGCTGTCTCTGACTTCCCTTGTCAGGCAGGGTTGCATCATCCTCTCTTTAGAATATTTCTTCAATTTTGAGATGTATCAATCCTGTGCCTTCCAAATGTCCCCTGAAAATCTAGCGGGTGCTTTTCTACCATTGTCCCTGATAATGTCCCCTTCCAGTCTGCTCTGGTCAGCTCTTTGCTCCTGCTTCTGTATTTCCCTTTACTCTGCTGTAATAGTGATACATCCTTCTCAAACTGCAGGGTGAGTTCTATCTTATATGATCACTGCCTCCTAACAGTTCTTTGCCTTAAGCTCCCTAATCAATTCTGGTTCGTTACACAACAGCCAATCCAGAATTGCTTATCTCCTCGTGGCCTCAGCGACAAGGTGCTCTAAAAACCATCTTAAAGGCATCATACAAATACCACCTCCTGCAATCCAGCACCAACCTGATACTCCCAATCTACCTGCACATTGAAATCCACCAGGATTTCCATAATATTCCCCTGTTTACATACTTTTCCTAACTATAAATGTCACATGTACCTCACATCCTGTCTACTGTTCAGAGACGTGTATATAAGGGTCTTTTTACCCTTGCAGTTTTGTACCTCTGCCCACAAGGATTCCACATCTTCTGATCCTCTGTCACTTGATTCTAAGGATTTCATTTCATTTCTTACATACAGAGCCATCCCACTCCCACTGCTTCCCTGATTGTCCTTTTGCTACAATGTGTATCCTTGGATGTTAAGATCCCAGTTATGGTGTGATACTCTTTCAGCCATGACTCAGTGATGCCCAAAATAGCTACCTATCTCCAAATGCACTACAAGATCATCTATCCTATTCCATATACAGAGTGCATTCAAATAAACCATCTTCAGTCCTGTATTCATCACCCTTTTCAATTTTGTCTCCATGTTACACTTCAACTCATCCCACTGACTGCATTTTTGCCTATCATCTGCCTGTCCTTCCTCACAATCTCATTACACACTGCATCTACTTGTATTCCAACTGCACAGTCTTCAGTGCAATCACTCCATATCTCATCTTCTTGCAAGATAAGTTTAAACCCTCCCCAAAAGCTCCAGCAAACCTGCCTTCAACGATATTAGTCTCCCTCGGGTGCAACCCCTCCTTTTTGTACAGATCATACTTTCTCCAGAAGAGATCCTCATGATATGAAAATCTAAACCCCTGCCCCATGCACCAGTTTCTCAGCCACATATTCATATGCCAGATCATTCCATTCTTACCCTCACTGGCACATAGCACAGGCAATAATCTAGAGATCACTACCCTGGAGGTCCTGCTTTTTAGCTTTCTACCTGTATTGTCTCTTCAGGACCACCTCCCTTTTCCTACCTATGTTTTTGGTATGAATATATACCACAACTTCTGGCTGCTCGCCCTCCCCTTTTAGAATGCTGTGGATCCAATTTGAAACATCTCTGAACCTAGCACCTGGGAGACAGTGGGAGGTACCTGGGTGTCTCTTTCACGTCCTGTCTTGGTACCTTGGCAACAGAAGCCGCAGCCAAAAATGAAGAAGTGAGTAGTTAGGTTGAAAGATATTTTAAGAAGATAATGATGTTGGGGAATAGGGAAGGGCAAGATTATTAAGAATTCCAGTCATGAGTTTGCATAATCAGTGGAAATACAATTTACCAAACACAGGGTAGTGGTGAGCAGGACTTGCTGAAATTGGAGTAAAAGCCATGATTCTGGGATGACAAATAACCATGGGAATGTTATGCATTTGTGAATCCTCCAGACAGAAATATGGTCAGCGTATTCAAATTAAAAGTGGTTAAAAGTGAGAGTAAAGCTTATGGAATATAAATAACTTGGGATAAAAGTAGATTACAGAAAAAGATGCTTCTATCTTCATAATCTAAACGCTGCTGCCTATACCATCAACGTTATTCTTAGTGTGATACTCAAAATGACGTAGCGTTCAACAATAAATGAATTGATGGATCCATGCCAGACGGTCATATGAAACCAGCAATTTGATGCAGAAACATTTCATAATCCTCTTTCATATAATGGACTTTAAGATCCTTATGCAATGCGTTTAGTGTGGTTGATGATTATGCTTCAGTGGCCTAACTGATCATGTGATTGCATTTCTCATTTATGAGCTCTGAAATCACAGTCATTGTCACTGCCGAGCTGAAGGCAAGTTCTGGCTCCGATTTCTCTTCTCCAAATCATCTTCTCCTCAGTTATCTGCAGGATCGGCTATCCTTTGTGTAGCTCCTAAACATTCTTACTTTCTCTCCTTCTGACATTTTGTTTTGGCATTCAGAATTAGAAATAGATTATTATCACTAACTTATATAGCATGTTTTTTGGCAGCAGTACACCACAAAGACATATAAATTATGAAAATAACTAAATAGTTCAACACAAAAGAACTAACCTTCTGACACCAAGATTGGGGGCATAGTGGAGACTGAGAAAGGTTACCACAGCTTTGCAGTGGGATGTGGACCATCCAAAAAAACTAGACTGAAAAATGGAAGATGGAATTCAATGCAGCCAAGTGTGAGGTGTTACACTTTGGAAGGACAGACAAGGGTAGGACTTACACTGTGAAAGGTTGGGCACTGCAGAGTGCTGTAGAATAGAGGCACAACAGAGTTGGACAGATCCATAATTCCCTGAAAGTGGTGGACAGGTAGATAGGTTGTATAGAGAGCTTTTAGCACACTGGCCTTCATAGATACTTTATACTTTATACTTTTTTGTCACCAAACAATTGATACCAGAGCGTACAATCATCAGAGCAATATTTGATTCTGCTCTTCGTGCTCCCTGGAGTACAAATCCATAGTAAATATTAAAAAATTAAATTATAAATCATAAATAGAAAATGGAAAGTAAGGTAGTACAAAAAAACCAAGAGGCAGGTCCGGATATTTAGAGGGTACGGCCCAGATCCGGGTCAGGATCCTTTCAGCAGTCTTATCACAGTTGGAAAGAAGCTGTTCCCAAATCTGGACGTACGAGTCTTCAAGCTCCTGAACCTTCTCCCGGAGGGAAGAGGGACGAAAAGTGTGTTGGCTGGGTGGGTAGTGTCCTTGATTATCCTGGCAGCACTGCTCCGACAGCGTGCGGTGTAAAGTGAGTCCAAGGACGGAAGATTGGTCTGTGAGATGTGCTGCACCATGTTCACGATCTTCTGCAGCTTCTTTCGGTCTTGGACAGGACAACTTCCATACCAGGTTGTGATGCACCCTAGAAGAATGCTTTCTACGGTGCATCTATAAAAATTAGTGAGGGTTTTAGGTGACAGGCCAAATTTGCTTAGCTTCCTCAGGAAGTAAAGGCGCTGGTGGGCCTTCTTGGCAGTGGACTCTGCTTGGTTGCAAGTACAGAGTATAGGAGTTGGGATGTTATGTTGAAGTTGTATCGGACATTCTGGTGAGGCCTTTTCTCGAGTAGCGTGTGCAGTTCTGGTCACCTACTTACAGGAAAGATATCAATAAAGTTGGAAAGGTACAGAGAAAAATTACGAGGTTATTGCTGATACTTGAGGACCTGAGTTATAGAGAAAGGTTGAATAAGCTAGGCATTAAGAGCGAAAGGTGAAATATTTACAGAAAACTTGAACAGGAACTTTTTCATTCAGATGGTGGTGAATGTGTGGAATGGGCTGCCACTGAAGTGGTGGATGCAGATTTCATTTCCACATTTGAGAAAACTTTGGATAAGTACGTGGTTGGGAGGGGTATGGATGGCTATAGTCCAGGCCAACATTCCCTCTAAAGTGTGAATGTGTACGCGTGCACACATCTTTTTCTACTAGCGCACAAATGAATTTAAACTATGCTCAAAGGTTGTCACTATCTAACTCGTTGTCATGTTAGGTATATTTCATGATCATACACAATCACATTTCTGTTTCCAGTTTCTGATGTTGACGGTGGTTGCGATGATTTGTCTGCAGATTTACTTATTTACGCATACTGTTTTTAATTGAAGAAATTATTGATTCAAAATGTCGAATTCCAAAGAAACAAACGGCATGACATGCAAAAGAACTGCCAGTTCACTTATAGCAGAATTGCTTAATGAAACAGTAGAAACTGTTACACTGAAAGCTCATGAGTTCAGGAACGTGTAGCTACAAGGAATACTTAAGTACGATACAGAAATTGGTGTTATCAACGTGTATTGTTGTGATGCAAAAGTTGCTGGAGAATTTGCAAGTGGGAAGAAGAGAAGTAACATTAGGAAACCTGACTTTTTAAAGCGCCATTTAGTAAGCAGATCACATATGGACAGCGTACAAAAGCTTCAGCAAGAAAATCCTTCATTACCTGCTGTAGACCTGTTACATATATTTTGTGAGAATGCAGATGAACAAGAGTTAAAATGACATCAAAGTTCATATTGACAGTGTTTTGCCAGCTGTTAAAATGAGTACCTCTATATATCAAATTCAGTGCACACATGTTGTTGTCACTGGGCAAAAAATTGCACAGCACAAGATTTTTCCACACACTGATCATTGCAAATTAGAGGAACATTAGTCCAGGTACAGGTCGTTGGGACTAGACAGCCAAAGTGCCTGCTTCTGTGCTGTAGTATTTATGGCTCTAATTCTCTATAATGAGATAGTGTTCATGTGTTAAGTAATCTGATGGCAGAGGAGAGGAAGCTGTTTCTGAATCATTGAGTGTGGGGCTTCAGGTTCCTGTACCTCTGCCTCGATGGTAGTAACTTTCTCAGAGCTCTTTCATCCCACTCTGTAACTGAAAACCTCTTTTAACATTGCCAGGACTACTTCACAACTTTTCCACTTTTTTTTAATGCATCTCCAAGTCCACAAAGTTTGCTACTTTCCCAAATACTTACATATTTTCAACATGTTTTGCAGATTCTGAACTGCTTCTGGAGGTCACTATACTTGCCGGCCAATTTTGGTGCCTTTCTCAATTCTCCTGAATTATCATTCAAGCTTAATATACCCTTTGATTGGCTACTATTGGAAGGTATTCTAGGCTCTGTTTTCCAAACCTCAATTTTCTGCTGATAATGGATTTCATTATTTATCCTGGTATTGTTGCCTGCTTTAGGTAACTACCTTTTTGAAATGAGATTGAGTTGTACATAATCTGCTGGGGCCATCTCACATTCAATCAACTGGCTTTTAATGACTATAAGCAAATCCTAAATATTGGTTCCATTAGTGTTCAGTGATAAATGCCTCCTATCTGGAGAACTTTATTTACTTTGAACCCGTTAGCCTCTCCAGAGCTAGCACCTAATTAATGGGAGATGGCAAGATCCTTAAATTAACTTTGCATTAAGACTGTTTTAGAGTGGGCATTTTGTTCTTTGTTTCCATCCAAGAACTCACTTTGAATGACCTATTTTACTACATTAATAATGTATCCTTTTATCAAGCTCCAGTAAAATGTATTGCGTGCTGATCAGAGAAGTATTTAAAATTAATTTGTCTTTCATTTTACCATGCAACCTTTTGTTGACTCTGCACCTGATCTGTCATAAATGACGTTGCATTGTCTTCCATGAAAGTACAATCTGTTGCGGTCATGACACAGAGTTAATGGTATTTACATTTTTATTTCAATGATGAACCTGATTGGTATTGTGCTCGATAAGACAGTTTGTTCAATTTCAAATGATATCGGTGCTTAAAAAGACATTTTTCCTTCAATACAATGATGGTTACGGCGAGTTTCTATCTTATCTATTTTGATAGTGTGTGAACAGAATTTGTTCTCACCTACGTGGTTGTCAGTTTCTTTTTTTAAATAACAATTCTTTTGTCATCTGTGAAGTGCATTTTATATAATGTTTGGTTCCAAGTCAGGGCTATTGGTAGCGTAGATACAGGTTGCTACGTGCCTCCAGCATGGTTTCCATTGCAGTGGACATAATACACAAGACAAATAGGAAACTGTTCAGCCTACACTGCTGCCTCAAAGGAACCCTGGTTAGTCATTGAGCTACAGTACGTATATGCTTTTACACATGTTCAAAGGGCAACCTCCAAATCATCGTCAAATCATTTGCTAAAGTCTATGAGAAATGGGCCTTTACACTCAATCTGCCCAGCAGTACAAAACTACCCTCCTCAATAAAAATCATGGCAAGATGGTGGAAAGTAATTTCAGAAGGCAGCTGTCAGAGTATGCAGACATTGATGATAAAGTTCATTGTCACGTTCAGTGCACCAAAGCAGCTTTACAAAGCTCAATGTATATTCATTATCAAAGTACATATACTGCCCCTGTGGTTCATTTTCTTGTGGGCATTCACAACAGATACAAAGAGACACAATAGAATCAAAGAAAAAAATGCCCACGACAAAGATGGTCATACAGCCAATGTGCAAAAGACAACTGTGCAAATACAAGTAAAGAAAATAAAATAATAATAATAGTAATAATAATAACAACAATAAATAAGCAATAAATATCAAGAACACCTCTTTTCCATTATTTATTGGAGTTGTCCATTGAAAGAAATGACTATTGAAAATCAATGCCACAAACCCAGCACAAGATGGATTGCAGTGATACTTGTCTGCTTCAGAGGCTTGGGCTGTTTCAAAGTGCTGGAGAGATATCACCAGTGGGATTATGTGAACCAACATCAGTGCCCTCTCCAAGACCAACTTCTTTACTACTGACAACTAATTGTATTTAACTTACTCGTTTGGCTATGTCACTTGCATACTAACATCAAGTTCCCAAAGCAGACCTTTCAAGCTTTGTCCTGTAAGTGATTCCCTGTAGATAGAGGAAAAGATTCAAGTTCTCAAAGCCTTTTTAAAAGTGTAGAATATCCCTAATCAGGATGGCAACATGAAGCCTTCCTGTCCATCACAACTCCCTCTTTCTCCAACGTGGAAGTGCTCAGCAACAGCAACATGAACCATGCCTTCAAGAAACACCACAAAAAGATGCCTCTCACTCAGCACAGAGATGTATGGTAAGTATCTTGATTTAGAATACAGCAAGAGAGCTATAGGAATATTTTTTTCTGTCTGTCTTTCTTTTAATTTTTTTTTCAATTTTTGTACATACTTTTCTTTCAACCACTGAAATATCCTATGCCCAGTCTGCCTGATAAGACTTCAGCCTATGGCAATGTTACTGAATTTTGTGTTTTGGACATACAGCAATTAACTTCAGCCACCAATCTTCAAATCTGGATATAGATTATAGATTATAATTTAAAATAAAGTCCTGAATAATAGGTTCCTAAAAGCCTTGAATTACAGACCAAACAATGTTGATTAAAATACATTTAGATGTCTGTGGTGTAACTACAAATGGGGAGATGTGAAGTTTGTGTGTAGTTTCATAGAAAGCCTTGTGGATAGATTGTAAATATGGAATTGTCCTTTGATGCTTAGCACAGAAAATGTTGGGTAGCGTTGGGCCAGCCAGACCATTCCACTGAAAGGGTGTCAATATGATGCTGCTGCATCTTGCTTTGTCGACTAAAGAGGCTGCTTCACACCTACCGGTATTTTTCTCCAGTGATTTCACTCATGCAACAACAGGCAGTAATGCTGAAGTGACATTCCTACAGTATACAGATAAATGAGCTTGACCCCAGCCTTCCCTAATCTCTACCTATCTTACTTTGGAAGTATGCCTGACAAGGTACAAACGACTAGCCCCACTGTGTTTTTGTCTTTGCAGGGACAGCATACAAGGCATCTGCTGGATAGCAACATATTAATATTATGAAACAGATATCTTTATTGTTACTAATTACATTGATAGTGCCTGACCTGCTGAGTGTTACTTTCCTGTTAAATTTGTCCCTAATGTGAGGTGCTCCCTACTAACAATGTATATTTTTAACTGGGAACAAGTTTGACATTTAACATTAGCATCTGCTTCCAGTATTGTCAATTTTGAGTTGGCATAGATATTGAATTAATGGTTCTATCTTGAAACTTTGGTCAAAAGAACCACAGAAATTCAGGAAGGAATCAATTACTTTAAAAGAAAACTCATACAAGTTAGTAATTCGTAATTAAATTATTTTATTCTGAGTTGCATATTTTTCAACTCTCTCCATGTTATTCCCTTAGATGGTTTGGAAATATACTGCTAAGTCTTATTAGTTCCATTTTAATTCAGCCACCATAAGATCACTGAGATTGTCTAAATTTTTGATTGCTGCTTGATCACTCTCACAGTTGAACAGCTTTGATCAGGAGCTCAGACTGTGGGTAACCTTTGAGCTCATTTACTTCTGTTTCACTCAATGATTCAAAGTTCAAATTCAAAATAAATTTACAATCAAGTACATATACTGAATGTCACCATATACAACACAGAAATATTTAGGATGGTAGGATTTACCTGGTGAAATATCAAGAGGACATGGCCTTAGGCTAATAAAATGTTGCTGATTGATGGGAAGGTCACGAGGAGAACATAGACCAAGTAAAGAAACACAAGCTGGCTCTGCTGTTAGTAAGAGGAGGACCAATGGGGAAATACAACCAATATCAAACAGTCAGAATTGGAGGAGTGTAGATATCTTGGATGCTCATTTGGACTGAAGGAAGCTGTTTTTCTTTTCTCCCCAGGCTGACCCAGGAACTGAGGATAACTTGCTGCCTCTCTGATACCTTAGGTTCTGAAGTAGCTGACGAGACCAATATGAAAACCACAGATCCTGCTACAGGGGCTTACTTTAAGGTAGTGACTAAATTGTCTTTCTTTTTCACTGTGCATCATGAATAGGCTCAACGCTTCCCCAGATGTTTGTCCATTTTGAACAGTGGATGTCTCATGACCGGTGGGGATGTCATATTTTTTCAAAGGAAGTCTGAGAACTCCCTTGCATTGGTTTAGTCTACCTGGTAATCTCCTGCCACAATGAAAATTGGAGCTGTGTACCTCCTTCGGGAATCTGACATTAGGTATGTAAAATATATGGGCATGACTACTGGAAACATAGACTGTTCATAGCCTCCATGTTGGAATCATTGGCATGGGAGAGGACGCTGCCACAGGTTTTTTCTTTAACCTGTTGGTGGAGTTGGTTTTTTTTTGAGTCACGCAGGCATACAGCCTGGAAATATGCCATTCAGCCCACTGAGCACATATTGACAACCGAACACCCATTTCCATTAACCCTACACTCATACCATTTTATTCTTCACATAGTCCTCACAACAACTCCTGGTTCTGCCACTCACTAGCATGCTAAGCTCCTGGTTCTACCACTCAGTAACATGCTAAGGGTGATTTACAGTGACCAGTTACCTACGAGCTCATATATCTTTGTAATGGTCACAGGTAGAGTGATGAAATTCCACACAGACAATACCAGAGGCCAGTACTGAGTCTGAGCCACTGTCAGCATAATCGCTCAGTGCCTTGAGATGCCTATTGTGTGCTGTCAACGACAATGAAATAGAAGGCCAGAACTGTATGGAAGTTTATATGTTGATCTTTAAACTCTCTTTTCCGCAAAGACATTTGGATAGTTGCAAGGATGAGATTAGAATGTTATGAGCCAGAATGAATGCTGCTAGGACCAATTTAGGTGGGTACCTTGGCTGGCATAGACACAAAGGCAAGTGTTGGTACACTAGAGATGATGCTGGATATCATCACTGAGAGGTGTCTTCTGAGAAACAGTATAGAATGTTCCACCTTTACTGAAATCTCATTGTGTGCCTTTGCTCTCTGGGACTGGAGTTGTGCATCAGTGGTATGAAGTTTGGGTGCTCATCTTAGGCTCATAATGTGATGATTTGCCAACTTCTCCTTAAGCCCATCATCTCCACTGGGGCATTGGCCACTGAAAGCAGTTCACCAGAGTCCTCTGTCCTGGGCTGATGGTTGATTGGGTCTGCAGCATTCACTTTCACCAGACAACTTCATACGTCTTCTAGGTGAAGATCCTTTCTCTCCCAGGGATGAGGTATTTGGAGCTTCTGTAGCCATGGGTTTTTACGAGATGGGGTTGCAAGCATCATACTCAACCCTCCTCCTTTTGCTGCCAGGCTTGGGACCGTCCATGATGGAGTTAAATGTGTTGAGTGCCCCTTTGTTAAAAGTGACATCAGGTCCATCATTGCAAGCTACAGAGCAAAATAGTTGTTTGGAGGTTATTTGTAACACTGTGTTTTCCTTCACTATTGTTGCTATGTTAATGATTTTCGTGGAATCACTGGTAGCTTTTATTTAAATCCGGGAGCAAACGCATGACGGTTAGTAACCAAATATTTATTCATTACAATTCCTGGTGACGATATTTGCAAACACGTAATGTGGCAGAGGTACCAAAATAAGTAAATATCATATGAAGAGACATAATGAAGATAAAAAAAAGTGATATTATTCTCATTCTTCAGTTGATTTCTGATCCTGGTATATATGTTTCTTTATAAATTGGATTTTTTTCAAAATTAACATCAGCAGAAAAGTTCTGGTATTCCTATCTCATGCAAATGTTTTGGTACAACATATGACATGCACTGGTATACTTAATCCAGTAGATACTACTTTCAGGAAGGGTAAATGTTTATCATTATGACTCATACTCCCATGGTTCAGAGTAAAAACATACAAGATGTAAGCTGTGCAAAGTCATTCAGATGAGGAATTCCTGGGGTGCCTTTGCCGACAGCCTCCTCCTAAGGCCACAGAGGCCAAAAAATTGATTATTTCCTGCTGGAAGTAACTTGATGAGCCACTGTCTTTAGAACTAGAGAGGTGAGGTAGAAGAAAATCAGAAAAAAAATATTTAATAAAAAGAAGTTTTAAAAAATTTCAGGTATATCTTACAGCAGTACATGTAGTCAGGTCCCCAAATGAGTCACATTGGTCATGATGCATGGAAACGGGCCCTTTGGAACAACTGATCCACACTGACCAAGGAGCCCATTTGCCTGCATTTGGCCCCTATCATAGAACATAGAAACTTACAGCACATTACAGGCCCTTTGGCCCACAATGTTGTGTCGACCATGTAACCTACTCTAGAGACCGCCTAGAATTTCCCTAATGCATAACCCTCTATTTTTCTAAGCTCCATGTACCTATCCAAGAGACTCTTAAAAGACCCTATTGTATCTACTTACACCACCACTGCCGGCAGTGCAGTCCGCACACCCACCATTCTCTCTGTCAAAAACTTACCCCTCACATCCCCTCAGTATGTATTTCCAAGCACCTTAAAACAATGCCCCCTCGTGTTAGCCATTCCAGCCCTGGGGAAAAGCCTCTGGCTATCCATACAATCAATGCCCTTCATCTTCTGCACCTCTATCAGGTCACCTCTCATCCTTCATCGCTCCAAGAGGAAAAGGCCAACTACGCTCAGTCTATTCTCATAAGGTACAAAACCAAACTTCCCTCGGGAATAATAAAGTATATCTCTCTATCTATCTATCTATCTCCAATCCAGGCCACATCCTTGTAAATCTCCTCTGCACTCTCCCTATAGTATCCACATCCTTCCTGTAGTGAGGTGACCAAGTGGGGTCTGACAAAGATCTTATATAGCTGTAACAGTACCTCACGGCTCTTGAACTCAATCCCATGGTTGATGAATGCTAACACACGATATGCCTTCTTAACAATACTGTCAACTTGCTTTGAGTATCCTATCGACACGGACCCCAAGAACTCTCAGATCCTCCACACTACCTAAAGTCTTACCATTTATATTATATTCTGTCCTCAAATTGGACCTACCAAAATGAACCACTTCACACTTATCTGGGTTGAAGTCCATCTGCTACTTCTCCACCCAGTTCTGCATCCTATCAATGTTCTGCTGTAACCTCTGACAATCCTTCAGACTATCCACAACACCCCCAAGCTTTGTGTCATCAGCAAACTTACTAACCCATCCTTCTACTTCTTCGTCCAGGTCATTTATAGAAATCACAAAGAGGAGGGGTCCCAGAACAGATCTCTACGGAACACCACTAGTCACCAACCTCCATGCACAATATGAACCATCTACAAACACCTTTTGCCTTCTGTGGGCAAGCCAATTTTGGATCCAGAAAGCAAGGTCTCCTTGGATCCTACGCTTCTTTACTTTTGAAGGAGTTTTGCATGAGGAACCTTATGAAATGCCTTACTGAAATCCATATACACTACATCTACTGCTCTACCTTCATCAATGTGCTTTGATACTTCCTCAAAGAATTCAATCAGGCTCATAAGACATGACCTGCCCTTGACAAAGCCATGCTGAGTATCCCTAATCAGATTATGTCTCTCCAAATGCTCATTAATCCTGCCTCTCAGGATCTGCTCCAACAACTTGCCCACCACTGAAGTCAGACTTGCTGGTCTATTATTTACTGGGTTATCTCTACTCCCTTTCTTGAACAAAGGAACAACATTTGCAACCCTCCAATCCTCCGGTACTTCTCCCATCCATATTAATGACGTAAAGATCATCACCAGAGGCTCAGTAATCTCCTCTCTCACTTCCCACAGTAGCCTGAAGTATACCTCATCCGCTCCTGGTAACTTATCTAACTTGATGCTTTTCAAAAGCTCCAGCACATCCTCCTTTTTAATGTCTATATGCTCAAGCATTTCAGTCCGCTGTGAGTCACAATTGCCAAGATCTTTTTCCCTGGTGAATACTGAAGCAAAGTATTCATTAAGTACCTCCAATACCGCCTCTGACTCCAAGCACACGTTCCCACTATCACACCTGATTGGTCCTATTCTCACACGGCTCATCCTCTTGCCCTTCACATACTTATAAAATGCCTTGAAGTTTTCCTTAATCCTGCTCACCAAGGCCTTCTCATGGCTCCTTCTGGCTCTCCTAATTCTATTCTTAAACTCCTTCCTAGCAACCTTGTGATTTTCTAGAGTTCTAACAGTACCTAGTTTCTTGAACCTTTCGTAAGCTTTTATTTTCTTCTTAACTAGATTTTCTACATACTTAGTACATCATGGTTCTTTAACTCGACCATCCTTTCCCTGCCTTAATGAAACATACCTATGCAGAACTCCATGCAAATGTTCTCTGAACATCTGCCACATTTCTGCTGTGGCATTTTCCTGAGAACATCTGCTCTCAATTTATGCTCCCAAGTTCCTGCCTAATAGCATCATATTTCTCCCTACCCCAATTAAATGTTTTCCCAAATTCTCTGCTCCTACCCTTCTCCAGCGCTATGGTGAAGGAGATAGCGTTGTGGTCACTACCTCCAAAATGCTCTCCCACCGAGAGATCTGACACCTGGCCAGGTTCACTTCCCAATACTGGATCAATTACAGCCTCCCCTCAAGTTGGCTTATCTACATATTGCTTCAGAAAGCTTTCCTGAACACACCTAACAAACTCTACCCCATCCAAACCCCTTGCTCTAAGGAGATGTCAATCAATATTAGGAAATTTAAAATCACCCATCACAACAACCCTATTATTATTGCACCGTTCCAGGATTTGCCTCCCTATCTGCTCCTTGATCTCCCTGTTACTATTGGGGGTCTGTAAAAAACACCTGGTAGAGTTATTGCCCCTTTCTTGTTTCTGATTTCCACCCATACTGACTCAGTCGACAATCTCTCCATGACTTCCTCCTTTTCTGCAGCCGTGACACTACCCCTAATTAGCAATGCTACGTCCCCACCTCTTTAGCCTCCCTTTCTGTTCTTTTTGAAAGAACTAAAGCCTGACACACTCAGCAGCCATTCCTGCTCCTGAGACATCCAAGTCTCTGTAATTGCTGCAACTAACATCTTGCGTAAGGTACATATTTTCTGCCTCTTATTCGTAATTCTTCACTACTTCATAATGTTTCAGTGTTTTCAAATATAGTGGAAATTCCTTAAAGAGATACAGAATTTTATGGAAAATACATTGCAGTTTGAGTAACGTGTAAGCAAATGGAGAAAACATCGTGTAGAAATTCTAAAATACATGAGGCTACATTAGATGGGTGGAGAGTTAGGGTACCTGTCGTGGTTTCAGTCCATGCCGATCTGACAGCAAACCACAGTTACATTGAGGCTCAAAACCTCTGGCCTCTGTTATTCTACTCCTTTGCCTTGGCGGCTGGGTTTGGGGCATTGAGGCTTGCTGGTGGCCTATAATCAGATTAGAGAGGAGGATTGGAGGACCTCTCTGAAGCATTTTTGTGGATGATCTGAATGGTCATTGGGAACTTGTCATTGAACTGAATCACTTTCTGGCTCATTTCAGCGGGCAATTAAACCAACTACAGACCACAACAGATAATGATAGATATCTCCTTTCCTGAAGACAATGACTAAACTCAATAATACAAGAGATTCTGCTGTAAATCCAGGGTAACTAAACTAAATGATGCTTTATGAAAATTATAAATTTCTTGGCCACTATTATTGACATATGCATTTTGTTCCAGATATGTTCTTTGAATTTAAATTCTCCAGCTCTGCTGGTTGAAATGGAACAAATATCATTTGACTCAAATTCAGAATTGCCAGCTTAGTAACTCAACCATCTTGTCATGCAACAGGTAATAATAATAATAATAATAATAATAGTAAGAATTAGAGGGAGCACAAATGTATGTTGACAGTATCACACACAAAATGCTGGAGATCAGCAGGCCAGGTAGCATCTATGGAAAGAAGCTGGGAGGTGATAGGCGGACACATGGCTATAATAGTGAGTCTCCTTCCCCATCTTCTTATTCTGGCTTCTTCCCTACTCCACCCCTCCTTTCCAGTCCCTTTGAAGGGTCTCGGCCTGAAACGTCAACTGTTTACTCTTTTTTCACAGATGCTGCCTTGCCTGCTGAGTTCCTTGAGCATTTTTTTGAGTTGCTTGGATTTCCAGCATCTGCAGATTTTCTTGTGTTTGTAGAGCTGGCAGCATCACCTTCTTTCTCTGATCCAGACCCTCATGTCTAGGATGGCTTGCTACTTTAGTTTCTAAACTGTCTGAAAAGGCCTATGTGGAATCAGCAGACCCGTTCACAGAAGGGACAAAGTTTGATGAGGTGAGTGGGTGTGCAGTTTGGAAACTAATGTCCTTTCCCTGCTGTTTTTTGCTTAATTCTTGGTGGAGACATCCAAGGTCTTTATCGTCATCCTGAAAGCTCCTTCTTCAGTTTCATTGATCGCTGGCCAAAGATTGCTATAAATTGGTGAAGGTGCTAATGAGTTTCTGAGATTCCAAGGGCGATGCCATTTAGATTTTGGCCATTCGGGTAGGGTTACCCATGATGGTAAGGTCAAGGGGAAGGCTCCAGACAAGGACCAATCTAACCAACACCTTAATGTTGGAGTTGGCAGGAGATGATGACACATCACAATGGCAGTGAAAGCAGGGGAAGGCTGCGGCAGTGAAGGGTCCCCAGTCATCTTGCATTCCATACAACTGGATCCTGACCCCGATCTGTCAAGGATTTATGGTGGCTGCCCATGTATCAGCCTCCCCACATTAAACAAAGTCATGCACAGGCATTTTCCATTGAAGAAATCCTCCCTAACATCCCAGATTAAGTCCTGTGACAATCAGAAAATGGCGAAAGGGGTAGGACTAGGAAGTCTGAAAGAACCCAGAATCTATGTAAGGATTAAAAAAGCATATATGGTGATTGATTTTTTTTTTTGGTGTTGTCAAATCTACAGATGGTGGCCAATGTATATTTTGATGGAAAGAATCCACATTGCAAAAGACATGTTAAAAGCATCCATAAGTATTGGTATATCACCCACATCAAGAGTTTAAAGTGACCGGTATAACAGGGCAGCTAGAAATAAAAGAAAAAGGAGGAAAGTTTTGGAAATATTTCAAAAGTGAAGCTTTGGTATCTTCAAATGATAGTGCCTCAAGAACATGGCATCAATTACTTAGGGTCCTTGCCATTTTTGACATGCCCTCTTCTCATTACTACTATCAGGGACAAATTACTCATAGCCTGATGACTTTCAGTGAGCGATTTAGGAGCAGATTCTTCCCCTCCACCATCAGGTTTCTAAATGGTCTGTGAACTCACGAACAGCACTTCGGTATTCCTTATTTATTTTGTAATTTATAATTTGTAATTCTTGTGACCTGCTGCCGCAAAAAAAACAGAATTTCAAGATATGTAAGTCAGTGATAATAAACCTGATTCTCGTTGAGACGGGTATTGTCTAAAGTATTAAACCATCACTTTCTTTCAACAGCTGCTGATTGACCTGCCTTGTTCACCCAGCATTTTCAACTTTGCTTCTGCCTAAAGTGGATGTTTGGCTGAAGGAAGCAATTGTGAATAATAAGCACAAATTTTGTTTTTGTTCATTTAATGAATATTTTCATCCATTAATTTTCTGCCCCTGTGTCACATCCTTCCCCTCCACTTCCAGAGCTGATTTTTAGACCAAAATTACGTCAGCTGAAAACAGCTTTACAAAGCTGATAATTGATCTAGAACAATAAAACGCAGAAATGGAATAACAAAAGCAGGAGTATATACGTTTCTTAACTTGATGGAGGCAAATAGCTGCAGAAACTCTTATATTACATTAAGTACGCTAGTGTGGTCATGCCCATCCAGTGGCTTAGACTATTGACTGGAAAGAATGAGTTCAAATCTCACTGTGACTGTTGTAGAATTTAAGAAAGTTACTTGAATGTATCTGGAAGTGAAAATTCTGCAGTTAGTAATGAAGATGAAATTACTGAATTGTCATTAAAAAAAAATATCCATCTGATTCAATATTGTAATATCTGTGATGGGAACACATCAAAATATCTCATTGTTAAATTTAAGGTTTCTCTTCCATTCTCACATTTTTCCTGATAATTGAGGTGTAGAGTTGTTATAATTCTATTTGTGAATTTTCTGTTTTGTTAGGAGTACTGGAGAGTTTGATAAACAAACTTCAATCTTGAATCTTCAATGTTCAAAGTTCGAAGTAAATTTTATTATCAAAATACATATATGTCATCATATACAACCCTGAGTTCATTTTCCTGCAGGCATACTCAGCAAATCTATAGAATAACAACTATAATATGATCAATAAAAGATCAATCAGAGTGCAGAAGACATCGAACTGCACAAATGCAAATATAAATGAATAGCCATAAATAACGAGAACATGAGATAACAAAGATCTTTAAGTGAAATCATTAGTTGTGGCAACATCTCAAAGGATGGTCAAGTAAGTCTAGTTATCCCCTTTTGTTTAATAACCTGATAATTGTGGGGTAGCAACTGTTCTTGAACCTGGTGGTGCAAGTCCCAAGGCACCTGTACCTTCTATCTTAGGGCAGAAGCGAGAAAAGTGAATGAACTGGGTGGTGGGGATCTCTGATGATGGATGCTGCTTTGCTATGATAGCATTTCATGTAGGTGTGTTCAATGGTTGGGAGAGCTTTCCTCTGATGTTCTGGCCTGAATCCATTACCTTTTGTAAGATTTTTCTTGAATCTTGAAGAAAATTTCTCTCCTCTCATAGTTGCTGCTTGACTTGTTTATATCCTCCTGCACATTGTTTGTTCCTCCAGATTCCAGTATCTGCAGTCTCTTGTGTCTCCCTTGTTATGGTTTCAGGTTTAAAACACCAGAATTCAGGCATATAATCCAGCCTTCCTTTTCATGCAGTATTCAGTGAGAGCTACATAGTTATAGAAGCTCATTTTCATTTAATTCAGTTGACCAAGGCGTGGCTTTGTATTTCAGATATTAAGGCACAATTCAACAATTGCTCCTCAATGAAGTGCAGAAACAAATTTGCTGAACAATCTACAGATTAAACTGGATAAACAGCTCAGCAAAAGGGCAATAGAGCCAACCAGTCCATTCATGCTCTATTAACTTTCTCCTATCTTTCCTCACCTAAATCTGTCAGATGAAAAGAAATCGTCCTTAGGGCATTAGTCAGGAAAAAAAAGTCATTCAAATTTTGCAAGATGAAGCCCAGCCTTTGGCATTCCAACTGAAGAAAGGTGTGATTGAGCAATGTAAAAGGAAAATGATTTATATGCTAAGATTAAATGATTTTTACAAAGTAACATTTCAGTGGGCTTTTATGATGATCATATTATGATCAGGCAAGAAAGGTCTTGGAAATAGAAAGCATCCTGTGGCAGTTACTAGTTATTTTCGTTGGAACATAATCCTTCTTGGCCTGTTAACAAAGCAAACAATTTTTGTTAAATTTACCAATGAGCTGCAGGCAATAAAAAGATGCATTTGCCGCAGCACCTGCGTGTGTGTGTGTGTGTGTGTGTGTGTGTGTGTGTCCCAAGTAGTGTATTGTGTATTCTGCTCTATTTTGATCCCAAATGTGATTAAACACTTATGAGTTCCTTCTTGTTGGCAGTTCTCCAAGTCTATCAAGACCAGCTTGCAACAGCACGAAGGGTTGAAATGATTGGGTGAGTTGACCTTGATGAGTGTGGTTAACCTGACAACACCCTGACCACTTGGGGACAATGGTCAGTGCATCCAGTTGCCAAGGAAGCAGGTGATTCTAAGATCCTTTGGACACTTTGGTATCTCTGCTCATTTGTACAAAAAACACTGAACACTTCTACTAATCAAAAGCAATTTTAGTCTGTCGTGGCACTGTACTTCCGATCTCAGATGGTTAATTACATTATTGATTTGTGTCTGGCAGCACCTTATTTATACTGTGGCTGCAAATTGAATCTGTTCGCCTGAAGAGAGCTGTGTATTCATGCACACATGCAGAGACCCTCCCCTCAGGTCCAATAAATTGTACGGGTCAATTAAAGGAGCCCCACTTTTGGTTTAAAGGCTGCCCAGGAGGTTGCACAAATTCTCTGAAGGAATTTCCCCAATCCATTTGAGACCACACAGTTAAGGGCAAGCAGTGTGTGACTAGTTCCATGATGTGGTCTCCGCGCAGATGTCAGCCGGGGACTGTCAGTACTCCAGTCACATGGAGGTGACGCTTTTATAGATTTTGTAATGATTCCTTCATTCAGTGAAAGGATGTTAATGTATTTACATATTAATTAGATGCTGTGTGCTGAACCTGTTTTTTTTGAGATTTACTCATTAAGGAAGAATAGCATTGTCATTATTCATGTAAGTAAAATGTTAATTGGTAATTTTCAAGTAATACTGCATGGAAAGAGGCCCCTTTGCCTAAATTGTCCATGCTGACCAAGATGCAAATACTATTTGCCTATGTTTGACCCATAGTCCTTTAACCTTTCCTGTCCATGTACCTGTCCAAACATTGTAATTGTCTTTCTTCCACCAGTTCATCTGGCAGCTCATTTTATACACACTACCCTCCCTGTGGAAAATCTTACCCCTCTGAAATATTCCCCCCTCTCACCTTAAAACAGTGTCTTCTAGTTTTAGACTCCCTTATCCTGGGAAAAAGACCGTAACTGTCTACCTTATCAATGTTCCTCATAGTTTTATGAACCGCTGTAAGGTCACCACTCAGCCTCCTTTGGTACAGGGAAGACACTACCACCCTATCTAATCTCCCCTCATAGCTTAAGCCCTCTCGTCTAGGCAACATTTTTGTGAATCTCATCTGTGCCCTCTCTATCTTAATCACATCTGGTGGTACGGTAGCGAAGAGCTTATCTATAACACTATTACAGTTCAAGTCATCAACAACTGGGGTTCAATTCCCACTGCTGTTTAGAAGGAGGTTCTACCATCTCCCTGTGTCTGTGTGACACCCACATTCCAAAGACATATATCTGTTCATGATAGTATGTTTGAGTATGCAATATTGGCACCAGAAACATAGTGCACTTGCGGACTGTGTTGATCGTTGACGCAAAGACCATATTTCACTGTATATTCCAATATTTAAATGTGCATGTGATAAATAAAGCTAAACTTTCTATAGTATGGTGACCAGACCAGAACAGAACACAACTCTCCAAATCTGGCTTGACCAATGATCTTCTCAACATCCAACTCCAATACTCAATACCTCAGCCAATTAAGTCAAGTATATCATTCACCTTCATCACCACTCTGTCTGCCTGTGTCATCACTGTCTGGGGAACTACAGTTTGTACTTATACCCCAAGGTCTCACTGCCCATTAACACTCCATGGTGTTTGTCAGGTCTTTAATCTGAAAAGCAACCCTTCGTTAATGCCTCTACCTGCATGCAACCAACCTATATTGTATCCAATTTGCTACTTCACCCTGGATCCCATATATTCTAATGTTCTGGATCAGCCTACAATGCAGGATTTTGTTAAAGGCCTTGCTTAATTCCACGTACACATTATCTACTGTGCTGAGACATAATTTTCCATGGACAAAGTCAAACTGACTATCACTTCAGACCTTGCATTTTTGGACTTCCTATCCCTCAGGATCCCTTCCAGTAACTTTTTCAGCACAGAAGTAAGACTCACTAGCCTGTAGTTTCCTGACTTCTCCTTCCAGTCCTTATTACATAAAGACACAACATTCACCATCCTCCATTCTTCCGGTATCTCATCCATGGCTAATGGCAATACAGAAATCCCCGCCACAGCTCCAGAAATTCTGCCCCCCCCCCCCCCACCCACCTTCACTTAACACAATGTCCTTTGATACACCTGGTCAGGCCCTAGGGACTTATCCATGTTTATGTGCTTCAAGACAGTCAGCACTTCCTCCTTCATAACCTTGACATGCTTCAGGATGCTACTGTCCATTTTCCTGAACTCCCATGTCCTTCTTCATTGTAAACACAGACCAAGAATTACTGATTTATGATCTCAAACAACTCCTATGGTTCGAAGCATAGTTAGACCGAATCATTTTAAAGGAGATAGGATGCCTCCTCCAGATTGTTATGGATCTTTAGTACTGTGCTTCTAATTTCATGTCACTTACACTGAATGGCAAATTGGCAACATAATATTCCACATAACGCTTCTATGTAGAAAGCTGTTCAGATTTGTAATCATGATTTCAAATCAACTGTGATTGCTTTTAATATAATGACCCTTCACAGCTGTAACTTTGACTGGAGTCTTTCTCAATGTCAGGAGATGTTCAGTATTTTCTTCAGTGAGAGTAGAAGCACATTGTTGGCTAATCCAGGCATTATAGCAGTCAATGAACTTAATGACTCTCAGCAGTGAGTTAGTATTGTCACTAGTGGCCATTTATCACATTGGAGCTGTTTTGATGAATGTTCCCTGCATTATAATGGTCACTATGAAATAAGCAATGACTATTTCAAAAGCAGTTCAATAATGTTGTTTCTTTTTATTCCCCTTTGACAGGAAAATGTGAAAGGTGCAATATAATTGCAGCTTCTTTCTTTCGTATCTACACTCTTACAACAAGCAGCACTTTTGTTATATAGAGGTCATTAAAAATATAGCAACATCCAGTGATCACTTTAAGTGACCTTTAGGAGGGAAATTGAAGAAGCAGCAGAGAAGAGGAAATGGTTTTATACTGATTGTGGCATTAGTTTTGCAATATACTGTGAACAAAAACAACCCAACCCACTTACGGGAAAATTGAAGGACTTGCTTCATATTGAACTGTATATACAACTGTCAGCACATATTTTTCTAGAATTCTTTGTATGACAAAACCTTACATTAGAGAATCAGAAATAAAATGCTGTTTATATATCTAATTAATTTTGCAGATAATTTTCCCTTTCTTAGCCAACTGTTATTTTTACAATTACCTGCAAACAAATTGAAATTAACGTCTATTCAACAGGCTGTGAAGGATATTCAATCCAAAGTGTGCTCAGTTAGAACCAATCTGCTATAATCTGCATGAAATTTGTTCACAATGAACTCACTTTCAAGGACTCTTCGTCTTATGTTCTCAGTATTTATTGCTTGATTATTTATTATTATTATTTCTCTTTTTCCTATGTATTTGCATAGACTGTTGTCTTTTGCCAATTGGCTGTTTGTCCATCTTGTTGGGTGTGGTCTTCCATTGATTCTAGTATGATTCTTTGATCTACTGAGTATGCCCATAAGAAAAAAAATCTCAGGGTTGTATATGGTGACATATATGTACCTTGATACTAAATTTACTTTGAACTTTGGGCACAAACGCAGTCATCGCTGCTTTTAACATATCTTGATTAAATGATTCATCCAGCTCCAAATGTTCACTATTGGCCACCTCCTCCTCATTTACATCTCTGACCTACCCTTAGCTCTGAAGAACCTCAGCTGTCTTATCCACTTTTTGGATAAGCCAATAGGCTGGTCCTGGACTTATTTCCTGGCATAATTTACATATTATTATTTAATTATTTATGGTTTTATATTGTTATATTTATACTCCATTCTTGGTTGGTGCAACTGTAACGAAACCCAATTTCCCTCAGGATCAATAAAGTATGACTATGACTATGACTATGGATACCTCCCTAATTCTCTTCCTTCAATTTGAGAAGAGCTTCAGACCTTCTACCTCATCATGCATTTGGATGGCCCTCCATAGTTAATATGGTCTTATTTTATATTTTATTGGGATACAGCATGGAACAGGCCCTTTCAGCCCCTCAAGCCGTGCTGTCCAACAACCCCTGATTTAACCCTTCCCTAATCACGGGACAATTTACACAATGACCAATTAACCTGACAACATGACTGTGGGAGGAAACCGGAGCACACAGAGGAAACCCACGCAGTCTCGGGGAGACGTACAAACTCCTTACAGGCAGTGGTGGGAATGGATCCCAGGTCGCTGATTATGTAAAGCATTGTGCAAACCACTATGCTCATGTGAAGCTCCTTAAAATTAAGATAATTGTGTTACATACATGTCTTAAATAAAGAGATCTCATATGTTTTATTTACTGCTTATGTATGAAACTGGGGATATTGGAAATCTAAAGTAATAGCAGAAGCTGTTGCACATATCTTGATGGCATCTATGGAAAAAGAAAATGAGTTAACTTTTCATTCATGCATCTTGTTTGTTCTGGGAAAAAATTGCTATAAAGGTGCAGTTTCTTAACTCCAGTGGATGGAGCTGGACAGAAAATTGTTTTTCATCAGACCTGGAAGGAATATCTTTGTTAGCAATGAGAAAATATTTGTGGGTTTTCAAAACTTGTTAAATGGAGGAAATATTTGTAAGTTCCCAATACTTGGTAAAGTTTCCAACACGTAGTCGAGAATGAGCTATCAATGCCCTGGCCTATGTTTACATAAAATAATGCATTTAGAATTGTTTGCTTTGTATGTTATTTTAATATATTCTGGTTTTCTAAAAGCTTGACATTATGATTACCTCAACCAATTAAAATAAATGAAAGTGCTGTGAGTAAAGTCATTTTGCATATTTAAATTTGTTGTTACCTTGGTAACAGGAGATTGCTTGTACACTGGTTTTTAAAAAAATATATTTATTTAAAGACACGGCACTGTAACAGGTTCCTCTGGTCCAACTGCCAAATTACATCCAAGGACCAATTAATCTACAACCTCTATGTCCTTGGAATGTAGGAGGAAACTGGAGCATCCAGAGAACTCCAACGGAGAATGTGGAATGTAGAAACTCCTTACAGACTGCAGCAGAATTGAACCTGGATCTCTGGCAGTGTAATAGCATTACACTAACTACTATGCTAATGTGGTGCCCAATAAATGAACAGTATTTTTTTTTGCCCAGGACTGAACTAGATACCTTTCACATGCAAAGCGAATGTGATAACCACAACACCACAGAAACCATTAATTTTCTCCCTTGAGAATTCAGGTCACCCTGTCATTTTATCTCTGATAGGCTACATTGCATACTCAAACTGAGCGGTGATGGCCACATCTCTCTTCCTCTAAATCCTTCTATATTAGGGTTTGCATTAAACAGCTTGATGTTGTGAACCAGAGAAAGATCAGTTCTAACCCCCATCAATCCCATCAGGCGCCTATGGTTTGTTCAGTGTCCTCAGTATCATAAATCAGTAGGATTGGAGACCTGAACGTCGGTTTGGTAAGGCTCAATCTGCACTGGTTTTGTAAGAGTCATGTACCCGCGACTTTCTTTTGTCTATGTGCATAGATACGTGCATTGGCATTAACAGCAGAGGATGGAATGGAATAGGAGCTTGGAGTTTTTCCAGCCTCTGATTCACACAGCAAAATCTGTAACTAAAGAAAAAATAAACATGAAGTTCTCAACAAGTTCCATACACCTTGCACAGCATGCTTGGTCAATGCCATGCTCTTGACATCTGACAACTTGGTAAAGAGGAGTTGCTGTGAAGTGCTACGCCCCATGCTGTGCACTGAGCTCTCCAGCAGCATCTGGAAAGGAAACTGAGTAAGAGGAAGTGAAAGTGGGGAAAGTTGCTTACAAATACTCTCAGTGGTCACTTAATTAGGCGGGCCTGTACACCTGCTCATTAATGCAAATATCTAGGCAGCCAATCATGTGGCAGAAACTCAATACATGAAAGGAGGCAGAAGTGGTCAAGAGATTCAAACATCAGAATACGGAAGAAATATCATCTTTGTGACCATGCCAGTGGAATGATTGTTGGTGTCAGAGGGGATAGCTTGAGTATCTCAGACACTATTGATCTCCTGGGATTTTTCTGCACACAACAATCTCTAGAGTTTACAGAAAATGTGATAAACAAATAAAAAATCCAGTGAGTGATAGTTCTGTGGTGAGAGAGAGAGGTCAGAGGAGAATGACCAGATTGGTTCAAGCTGACTCTAAAAGCATACCATACATCAATGATGTGCAGAAGGACATCTCTGAATGCACAACATGACAAACCTTGAAGTAAGTGGGCTATGGCAGCAGAAGAAAACCATGAACATCTACTCAGTGAAAAAGCACGCGAAGTCTGGCTGGCAGGCCTGACTGCAGCTAAGAAGATTGTAGTTCAGCATTGGAAACCTCCCCAGGATATTTCAAGCACTCACTGGCTTCAGAGCTTTTTGGACATTTCTTACCTGGAACTATCGTCAGCAAGAGTAAATGATGCATGACCAAACACAATCTTAATGTGGACAAATTTGATATCTAACTTAAAAGATCTTCTGTTAAAATAGGAATGCTCTGTCTGTGTATGCACAACTATTCAGTTGGTTGGTGGAGGGGAGAGGGATGGGTGGGGAGCGAGGGGTGGAGAGGAGGGGCAGCTGTGGAGAGGGGGGTGGGGATGAGGAAGAGGATGAGGGGTGGAGGGGGGGATGGTGATGAAGGTTGGGGAGTGGCTAGGTTAAACAGTCATAATGTAATCAGCAACTGGTTGTATTGAATGTAATTTGTTGGTGTTGCAATAAAAAATTAGTGATTAAAAAAAACATTTACTCAGTGAATGTTCTGTACATCTTGCACCTAATAAAGCGGCAGGAGTATAAAGTGAAAATTGCAATTCTTGGAGCATGCACACATGACAGTCCAGCTGACCTTGATACTGAATGACTAATTCAAACAGAAGACCAAAATGCAGGCAATATACCCCAAACCAAAATTGTAAGAAAGAGTAAACACAAAGGAGTTGAAATAAGCTGCTGCCATACTGTGCACTGTTTCAGTCAATTACCCTCTGTTCCAAATTCTGTGTGACAAAGATTCCACCAAAACACAGCATGCTCTTGCTTAAGAATGAAAAACAGTTTGTCAAAAAAGTAAGGCCCGAGGGCTTCTAAAGATAATATAAAAGGAATGGAATAGTGTAATACAAGCTACATTGATATTATTGAACAGGCTTTTTGTGAAGTAAAGTTCTATCCCGGCCCTTTGAAAACTCAGGAGGCAATTATAGAATTTACAAAAAGGCTTGTATAATAGCTCAGTTGGATGTTATAGTGATATGTAAACTCACCTGCTCTACAGTATAAACACAGAAAGAGAACTGGCATGTTTATATTAAACCCTCTCCTGTGCAGAATCTATAAGATTAAAAAAATTAGTACCACTTTCCTTTCTGCATGGACACCAGTCTGTAATGCCCTCAGCTTCACAAAATGGCCTTCTGTAAAGTGTAAGCAAGACAACTGAAGGGAAATTTTCCAAAGACAGCACTCAAACATTATGGATTATTCAGGTAAGCCAATTGTTTGAAAATCTTATGATTCAACGTGTATACTTATAAAGCCATAAGACATAGGAGCAGAATTAGGCCATTTAGCCCATTGAATTTGCTCCACCATTCCATCATGGCTGATTTATTATCCCTCTCAATCCTACCCTCCTGCCTTCTCCCCATTATCTTTGATGTCCTGACTAATCAAGAACCTGGCGATCTCAGCTTTAAAGATACCCAGTGGCTTGGCCTTCATAGCCGTCCATGGCAAAGAATTTCAGATTCACTACTCTCCGGATAAAGAGATTCCTTCTTGTCTCCATTCTAAATGGATGTCAATCTATTCTGAGGCTGTGTCCTCTGATCCTAGACTCCACCACTCTAGGAAACATCAACATCATATCCACTCCATATTTGAATATTTGATAGGTTTCAATGAGATCTCCCTTCATTCTTCCAAACTCTAGTGAGTACAGACCCAGTGCTGTCAAATGTTCCTCATACATTATCTCTTTCATTCCTAGAGTCATTCTTTTGACCCTGCTCTGGACCCTTTCCAGGGCAGCACATCTTTTCTTAGATAAGGGGCCCACAACAGTTCACAATACTCCAGGTGAAGTCTGAACAATGGCTTATAAAGCCTCAGCATTACATCTTTACTCTTATATATCCTAATCCTCTCAAAATGAATATGAACATTGCATTTACCTTTCCTACCAGCAACTTAACCTGAAAGTTACCCTTTAGGGAATCTGGCTGAAGGATGCCAAAGTTCCTTTGCATTTCTCCCCACTTAGAAAATAATCTACACCTATATTCCTTCTATGAAAGAGCATGACCATAAACTTCCCTACACTATATTCCATTTAACACTTCTTTGCCCATTATTCCAAACTGTCTAAGTCCTTCCGCCGATTCCCTGATTCCTCCTTGGCTACAAAACCATCAATAACATCATTCAAATCATTGACATATAATGTGAAAAGGAGTGATCACCAACCAGCCTCTTCTCACTGGTAGCCAGCTGAAATAGTCCCACTCTTTGCCTTCAGCCAATCATCCAATCTTCTATCTATGTCAGTATCTTTCCTGTAATACCATCTTGTTAAGCAGCCCCATGTGCGGCACCTTGTCAAAGGCTTTCTGAAAGTCCAAGTGAACAACATCCACTGACTCTCCTTTGTCTGTCCTGCCTGTTTCCTCAAAGAGTTTCAACAGATTTGTTCGGCAAGATTTCCCCTTAGGAAAACCATGCTGACCTTGGCCTATTTTATGATGTTCCTCCAAGTACCCTGAAACCTCATCCTTGATTATGGACTCCAGCATCTACACTACCACTGATTCAGGCTAACTAGCCTATAATTTCCTTTCTTCTGCCTCCCTCCCTTCTTAAAGAGTGGAGTGACGTTTGCAGTTTTCAATCCTCTGGAACAATTCCATAATCTAGTGATTCTTGAAAGATTGTCTCCACAATCTCTACAACTGCCTCTTTCAGAATCCTGAGGTGTAGCCTGTCTGGTCCAGGTGATTTATTGACCCCTAGACCTTTCAGCTTCCCAAGCGCCTTTTCTTAATGATAGCAGCTGTATTCTCTTCTACCCCTAAAACTCTCAAATTTCTGTCAGACTGGTAGTGTCTTCAACAGTAAAGACTGATGCAAAATACTTAAGTTCATCTGTCATTTCTTTATCCCTCATTACTACCTCTCCAATGTCACTTTCCAGTGGTCTGATATCTACTCTTGACTCTCTTTTGCTCTTTATATACAGTATCTGAAAAAAATTTTTTGGTATCTTCTTTTACATTATTGGCTAATGTACATTTCCTGTGCAGAGTACCTTCATGTTTCATCTTTTCTGTCCTTATGGCATTGTAGTTGCCTTCTATGCTTTTTAAAAGCTTCCCAATCCTCCAACTTCCATCACTTTTTGCTATATTATATGCTCTCTCTTTTGGTTTTATGCTGTCTCTGACTTCTTTTGTCAGCCACGGTTGCCTCATCCTCCCTTTAGGATACTTCTTTATCTTTGGGGTGTATTTATCCTGTGCCTACTGTATGGGGTGTCAAGGGAGGGGTTACACCTCTGGTGGGGGACTTGCCGTGCCCCTTTCAGGGCAGCTCGTCCAACTTTGGTCCCCACCTGGTGCTCAGCTCTCACCTGTGGCTCCAAGTAACTGTAGCACGCGAGCGGCCACATCCTGGTAAACCGTCTTGGCAGACGGGCCAAACCAGGTGAGGGTAGCCGATGGGTCTTTGCCCCTTGGTGAGGTAGGGGATCTGTCTATCCCAGCATGTGAAGTCTGGTCATGGGGGATTGAGTGGAAGAGACCAATTAATGGTCCAACGGTCAAGACAGCAGGCCAGCAGGCGTTTGTGGAGCTCTAAGAGCACAACGAGGCACTTAGACGTCCTGGTCATCCACTGCAAGAGGTGGTGATCTCTTTAAACCCGCCGGGCAGAAGGCAAAGGCAAACCACTGCTGTAACCTGCCAGGTATATGGTTTCCCAAAAAGCCAGAGTGGTGTGGAGGGAAATCGTCCACCAACTGGAAATTCCAGACGCGACCTAACAACGATGACCTCCGAATTGCTCCCAGGAATTCTAGCCATTTTTGTTCTGCCGTCATCCCTGATAGTGTTCCTTTCCAATCAACATTGCCAACTCCTCTCTCATGCCTCTCTGATTCCCTTTACTCCACTGTAGTACTGATACATCTGACTTTATCTTCTATCTCTCAAACTGCAGCATGAATTCTATCATATGATCTGTCTTCTAAGGGTTCCTTGACCTTAAATTAAGAATTATACAAACTCTAGCTTCAGCTCCAACCTGGACCTGGGCCACCAGCACCTGCAGGCTGAGATCTTTCTCGCTGCTACTAGTCCTCAAAGTGACCCCACCTCTACCACCAATCTCCAGTCCCAGGTTCCTCAGGATTCCCCGTCACCCCTTGGGTCCTCAGACTCCTCCCACCTTACATTCCATAAGCACCCTTATCCTACCCTCTCTGATGCCACCATCTCTTCTCCCCCCTCTGATCCCAGCTCTAAACTCTGCTATGTCTTCACCATTCGTTCCGACCTTCCCTTCTCTGAATAGCTTTGTCCCCCTTCACCTGCACGTCAGTGAGAGCTCCATGCCAGTCACGATAATGAACTTTCCTTCCATCGCCTCCACCTCCAAGTCCATTTCTTTGACAAAATTCCCAACCCACTCTGATGACCCATTCTCCAGTCTCCAACCCTCCTCCTCTTCTTGGACATCCCACTCTGGTTCACTGCCTGCTCTGGATCTTTTCATCTCTAATTATTGACAAGACATTAACTGGCTCAACTTCAGCACTCCTCACTCCTCCATAAGACTTACTCCTCTGAATGCACTGCTCTCTCCTCTCTTCCCACCAATCCCAACCTTACCATTAAACCTGCAGACAAAGGGGGTGCTGTTGTAGAGTGGCCTTTACCTTTCTGAGGGCAAGCAGAAACTCTCAGATAACTCTCTTCCCTACCCTTTGAAAAGGACCCCTCTCTGAATCATCAGAAAATTCAAGGCCTTAAATAGCTCTGATTCTTTCTCAACAAAAGTCCCACTCAGTTCCCCTTTAACACCACCCACCTCCATCTGGCAGAACTGGTCCTCACCCTCAATAATTTCTCCTTTAGCTCCTCCTACTTTGTCCAGACTCAAGGGGTAGTTATGGGCACCTTAATGGGTCCCAGCTTTTTATTGGCATACAATGTGTGTCCTTGGACATTAAACTCCCAACTATAATCTTTTTTTCAGCCATTAGTCAGTGATGCCTATAAAATCATACCTGCCTGTCTCTAACTTCAGTATAAAATCATCTACCTTATTCTATTTATAGCTGAATTAATGGAAGAAATAAATGCAAAGGTATGGTCAAGACAGAGATGTGGCGTGCAAAGTTCCATGGAAGAGATTGAAATATTCCAAGACACTTTTCAAAGAGGAAGGTAAAATGGTAAAGAGGTAGAGGCATTAAAGGGTAGCTCAAAGGCAGCAAAGAACAAGATCTACCCTCAAAAATCAGCATTATAATTAGATTGGGTGGAGCAAAGAAACAGCAAGATGAAGAAACATTGGTAGGAATTAATGACAGGACCTCACAAACAAAGTAGTGGTGATATTGAAGTACGTGTGTAAATCAGAGACACATGTAACAAGGGCAATACATTTATTATAAGGTTCATAAATCTATGATAGACCAGGTGATTTAAATTAGCTGTAATACTTTGGAGTTGAGATTTCTGGAGGATCAGGGAATTAGTTTTCTAGATCAATACGTTGAGGAACCAACAAGAGTGATGGCTGTTTTAAATCTGGGTTTGTGTGATGAGAAAAGATCAATTAACAACCTGGCAGTTGAGGGTCTTTTGGGGCAGAGCAGTCATGATAAGATAGAGCTTTAATACAAAGATTAAGATACAGTCTAATCTGAAAACAGTTTCTAAAACCTACGCAAAACAATTTATGAAGGTATGAGGAGTGAGTGGAAACTGTAGTTTGGGGAATTACTTTAAAAGGCATCCTTGTAAATGAACAATGGCTAATCTTTAAAATAAATCCAATACGTAGTTTGTAAGAACAAGAGAAGTTAAAGCAACACACACAAAATGCCAGAGGAACTCAGCAGGTCAGGGCAGCATCTATGGACGTGAATAAATAGTCGCCATTTTGGGCTGAGACCCTTCTTCCTGACTGAAAAGGAAAGGGTAAAATGCCAGAACAGAAAGGTTTGGGGAGAGAAAGGAGGATAGCCAGAAGCCTATAAGTGAAGCCAGGTGGGTTGGAAGATAAGGAGCTGGAGGAATCTGATAGGAGAGGAGAGTGGACCATAGGAGAAAGCGAAAGAGGAAGGAACCCAGGAGGAGGCGATAGGCAGGACAAGAGGTAAGAGGCCAGAGTGAGGAATAGGAGGAGGGGGATGGGGGAAGAGATTTTTTTTTAACTGGAAGGAGAAATCAATATTCATGCCGTCAGGTTAGAGACTGCCCAGATGGAATAAAAGGTGCTGCTCCTTCACCCTGAGGGTGGCCTCATCTTGGCACGAGGTTAAAAGTATTAGATCAAGGGAAAAGTGTTGTGCTGTTACTAAAAAAATAAGTTAGCAAGCCTGAAAATTGGGTAAGTTTCAGAATGTAGCAATGGAAGGAAGGCCACAAAATTGATAAGGAGATGCTACGTAAAATGTGATGCGCAGCTACTGAGACTGTACCAGACCATCAAAGCTTCTACTGATGTGAAAAAAAGTATAGTAAAGGTTTGTGTGGATCTTTACAGACAAAAATCAGAAAAATTAGGGAATAAAGACATGGCAGAGAAATTAAACATTTGTTTCTTCATGGAAAACGTATCCAAAATAGTGGTGAATAATGAAACTAGCATGAATATGAGGCTGCTAATATTAACAGTAGGAAAGAATAGCATTCTAAGCTTCAATAGGATTGAAATCCAATTAAACTCCACAATCTGATGATCTACAACTCAAGGTTTTGAAAAGGTTCACAATTGATATAATGGGAGCAATGGAAGTCATTCACAGATCAAACTTCTGTGGATTCCAGAATGGTTCTTAGACACAGGATCGGAACAAATAGACTTTGAAAAAGAACTAGAAATCAGATAGCTTAAGAAGGGGAGATGTTGGAATCTACTATTAAGGATGTAGTAGATGGGCACTCAGAATTTTTTGGATAACAGTTGTTTCTAACGGAATAAAAAAAGAACAAGATTATCTGCTCTATTTGGACATTCAGAAGCTTTCAATGAGGTGTCAGGCAAGGGATCAGTTAAACTATTAAACCATTCAATTGGGGGGAAATATTTTGGCATGGATTGAGATTTTTTAATGGACAGAAAATAGAGATCAGGAATAAAATGTTATTTTTACTTACGGGAAACTGTGACTAATAGGATGCCCCAGGAATCAGTGTGGCAACTTCAACTCTTCACAAACTATATTAATGATTTGCATGAGGGGTAGTTCAATGTTCACTGATTTTCTAAGATGGGTAGCAGTGTATGCATGAAGGGATATAGATAGGTTAAACAAACAGGCAAAGACATAGCATATTAAATATGATGCAGCTGGATAAGTCATCCAATTTAGTAGAGAAAAAAATAGAAAGGCCGAGTATTTCTTACACATGACTGATTGAAAGCTATCATTCAGAGGGGCCTGGTGTACTTGATTATGAATCACTGAAAGTTAATCAGCAGGTTAGTCTGACAATTACAATAGGGAAATATTAGAATCTATTATTAAGGAGGTAGTAAGAGGGCATTTATAAATTAATAAAGCATTGAGAAAAATTAATGTGGACTTAAGAAAGGACATCACATTTGACAAATCAATCAGAGTTATTTTATGGTTACAGTCAGTGACGTAGAAAAATGAGAACATGATGAGTGTGAAAGCAACTGAGAACAATTGCAAGTGCATTTGAGTTCAAGAACAAAGATAACTTACTGAAACCAAATGAGATCAGGTGAGGTCACATCTGGATTTTTTTTTTGTACAACTTTGATTTCTCCTCCAAAGAAAGGATAATTTTTTGCAAAAGAGGGAGTTCAGTGAATCTTCACTGGATTGATTCAGAGATGGTCGATGAGATGGGATTAATCAGAGTGTGGAGACTCTTTCTTCAGCTTAGAAGAATGAGAAGTGAGCTCTGAAAAAGTCAAATCCTCAGAGAGCTTGAAAGGATAACGATTCAGCTGTATGTTGTGTGTCAAAAAAGCAGGATCACAGTTTAAAATAAGGAGTTGGCTTATCAGCACTAGGTTGAAAAGAAATCTCTTTCTTCGAAGTTTGTGGAGATTTGGCATGTTCACTAAAAATCTACAAGCTTCTATAATTGCACATTGGAAAGTGTTCTGACTGGCTGCATCACAGTCTGGTATGGACACACCAATGCCCAACAATGGGAAAACCTACAAAAAGTGATGGATACAGCCCAGTCCATCCCTCGCCATTGAGCACATCTACAAAGAGCATCCATCATCCATCATCAATGAACCCCACCCCACACCCCCACAATCAAGGCCATGCTCTCTTCCCACTGCTACCATCAGGAAAAAGGTATAGGAGCCTTAGCTCCCAAACCAGCAGGTTCAGGAACACTTTTAACAGTTTCAGATGCTTCAATTGTCAGGCTCTTGAACCAACATGAATAGCTTCTCTCAGCATAATACTGAACTGATAATTGAACAAAACCTTTGTACTCACTTTCCAGGACTTTATAATGCATGTTCTCATTTATTTATTTATCTCTCTATCTACCTAACTGTGTGTCTATTTATTTACTTATTTCTTTGTGTATTTATTCATCTATTTATTTATTTATCATTACTTGCATCTTTCTATATTTACACCATTTGTCGGTCTTTCTTTGAGTGTAGTCCTTCATTGATTCCATTGTCTTTGTTCTACTGTGAATACCTGCAAGAAATTAAATCTCTAGGTTGCATTTTGTGACATACCCTGTATATGTACATTGATAGTAAATTTACTTTAACTTTGAGCTTTCAACTTTTTTCTAGAGTATCGTGAATATTTGGGAATTTCTACCCAGGACAAGAGTATAGGCAGAGTCACTGAGTATATTCAAGACAGAGATAAATCTAGCTTTTGAATATTAAGAATCAAGGAGTGTGGGATTAGTATAGGAAAGTGTCAGTAGGGTAAAAGATCAGCTATTATCATATTAAATTGCAAAGCAGGCATGGCGGGAGTTGAATGACCCATTCCTGCTCTGTTTTTAATGTTGTTATGAATGTTTGACTGTATAAAACTGCAGCCAATAGCACTAGTTTTAAAGCTCAAGTATTTAATGTAACGGTCACTGTTGCAGCAATTACCCCTCCTCGCAGGGCAACAAGACACAAATGTCTGCATGTTTTCTTTCTTTTGTTCCTATTCAAGTCTGAACAGCATCGGAGATGTAAGCAGTGATTGGGTTCATCAGTAGCGTTTTATTAAGTAATGTAACTGCAATGCATGATTTTCAGGATCTTTAATTTATCACTAGAGTGTATAATCTTGTGAATTATCAGCATAAAATCCATCAAAATTTGTAAATCAGTTAATTCAGTAATATTTATAACAATGCCTTGCGGCTGCTGTATTTACTTGTAGTGCGAAAAATCCACAAACACATCAAAGGTAACGCTTCCATTCAATACAAAAAATCTAAGCTGATCCTAAAGTTTTATGTTAACTGTTCATCAGCAAAGAGTAGATAAACTTGTGAGTCTTAACAGAAGAGAAGGACCTGTGGTGGTTAAAGAGGGCATTTCAGAGCGGGTTCTTAGCAGCTCAAAGCACAGCTGTCAAGTGGAAGATAGTGATTTGCGGAAATCCAAGACTAGAGGGCAATGAAGAGTTAAATTGATGCCAGTCTTCAAGGACCATAGAAGATTATGAGCTTGGAGGGAAGTACAATACATATGTCACCAAATACAACTCTGATTCGTTTTCTTGCAAGCATAGACAGTAAGTCCAAGAATCACAGTAGAATCGATGAAAGACCACACCAAGCAGGACAGATGAGCAACCAATGTGCAAATGACAACAAACTGTGTAAATAAAAATGAAAACAAAATAATAATTATTGTTATATGTAATAAATAACTCATAAATATTGTGAACATGATATGAAGAGTTATCGAGTGTAAGTCCATAGGTTGTGGCAACATTCAGTGATGGGGTGAGTAAAGTTATCCCCTCTAGTTCAAGAGCCTCATGGTTAAGGGGTAATAACTGTGCCTCAACCTGGTGGTGTGGGTCCTGAGGCTCCTGTACCTCCTTCCTGATGGCAGCAGCAAGAAGAGAGCATGGCCTGTGTGGTGGGGGTCCCTGATGATGGATGTTGGCTCCCTGCGACAGCGCTCTGTGTCGATGTGATTAATGGTGGGGAGGGCATTGCCTGTGAAGGACTGGGCCATATCCATTACTGTTTGTAGGATTTTCTTTTCAAGGGAATTGGTGTTTCCAAACCGGGCCGTGATGCAACCAGACAGTATATTCTTTACCACACATCTATAGAAGTTTGTCAAAGCTTTACATGTCATGTCAAATCTTTGCAAACTTCTAAGGAAGTTGAGGTACTGCTGTGCTTTCTTCATAATGGAACTTAAATGCTAGAGCCAGGACTGATCCTCTGAAATGTTAACAAGGATCCTCTCCACCTCCGATCCCCTCATAAAAACTGGCTCATGGACCTCTGGTTTCCTCCTTCTGAAGTCAATTAGCAGCTTCTTGTTCTTGCTGACATTAAGTGAGACGTTGTTTTTATGGCACCACTCAGCCAGATTTTCAATTTCCCTCCTATATGCTGATTCGTCACCAGCTATGATTCAGTCAATGACAGTGGTATCAACAGCAAATGTAAATATGGTATTGGAGCTGTGCTTAGCCTCACAGTCATAAGTATAAAATGAGTAGAGCAGGGGTCTAAGAACACGGACCTCTGGTGCACCTGTGATGCTGGAGATTGTGGAGGAGATGTTGTTGCCTATCCAAACCGACTGAGGTCCGCAAGTTAGGAAATTGAAGATCCAATTGCCCAAAGAGATATTGAAGCCAAGGTCTGGAAACTTATTGATTAGTTTTGAAAGGATTATAGTATTGAATGCTAAGCTGTAATTGTTAAACAGCATCCTGACATATGCATATTCCATGCCCAGTTGTTGCAGGGTTGAGTGAAAAGTCAATGAGATGCCATCTGCTCTGGACCTGATATGATAGTAGGCAAATTGGAGCAGATTCAAGTCGATTATCAAGAACGAGTTGATAAGTTCATCACCATCCTCACAAAGCACTTCATGACTATGGATGTAAGTACAAATGGACAATAGTCATTGAAGCAGGTTTACCATATTCTTCTTAGGCATTGGTATAATTGAAGCCTACTTGAAGCAGGTGAGATTAAAGATCTCAGTGAATACCCAGCCAGTTGATCACCACAGATCTTTAGTACTTGGCCAGGTACCCCATTTGTGCTGAATGCTTTCTGTGGCTTCACCTCCTGAAGGACACTCTCATATCGGCCTCAAAAACGAAAATATCAGGGTTATCAGGGGCTTCAGAAGCTCATGAAGTTTCCTCTGTGTTTTGACAGACAAAGAAAAACAGTAAAACAAACTCTTTGATGATGTCATAATCCCTCACAGACTCACCACTTCCTTCCATCTAGTTCACCTTCATTATGCATTGCTTCAGGAAGGCTTGTAGTTTCATCAAGGATACCTACCACCCTGGCTTTCCTCATCTCTCTCTCTCTCTCTCTCTCTTCTACCTTCTGGAGGAAGATACAAGAGCTTGAAAACATGGATATTCAGCTTCTTCCCCACTGCTGTCAGACTCACCTCCTTCACTCCAGATTCCTGATGCTGCTACCATGTTCTCATACAGTGCTCCTTCTCTCCCAGTTATTCCACTATTGTCACTTTACTATTTCATGCACCACTTCAGTTTGCATATAGTCATTGCATTATTCTTCTCTGTTTGTCTTTGAATTTATTGTTGTATTTGATATAAATACTTATCTTTATTTTAGATTTACAGCACAGTAACAGGACCTTTTGATTTAACTAGCTTGCCATGGCCTAATACATGCATGTAACCCACGTGTCTTCAGAATTTGGAAGGAATCCAGAGCACCCAGCGGAAAGCAATGGACCATGTGAAAAATGTACAAACGCCTTACAGGCAGCAGTGGAATTGAACCTAGGATTTATAACAGCATTACAGTAACCACTATGCTAAATTGCCACCCTGTTACGGTAAGCATGTCAACTGTTTACTCTAGAAGCTTCATGCAAACAAGGAATTTTATTGCATTGATATAGATGATAATATACTAATTTAATCTCACTTTTTATAAATGCCTCTGGTCCTCTGGTATGCAGAGCAATTTAAATGTTTAAAATATAAAAATAATGAAAGTAGTAAATTTAGTTAACATAGATTAATCTACTATAACCTAATAGAAAAGATAAATTTAAAGTGAAATAAAGAAAAGAAAAACAACTTTAATCTATATTTTTGATGAAAGTTAATGATTCATCAAAAATGCTTGATGCTGCTGCTTATTCTGAGACTGGGAACAGGTGGTGATGGGGAGGGATGGAGTAGGGGCAGAGGGATATTAGATGGGGCCTCAGCTCTGCCTCTGCACTATTCGTAACCACTAATAGACTCAATGGTGAGGTGGGAGATCAGATGCGTTAGAGTTGGGCCTCATGGTTATTTCCCATTTTGGCATAACAGCATGTGGATGTGGAAATGTGTCTTCTTGGTGAACTGGTGGAAGCAAGGGTGGTTTCTATGGAACAGTTGACCACAACAAAGCTCCTTTCTGATGTCCATCAGGTCTTCATCACAATGGGAAACATTGAATCAGAATCAGGTTTAATATCACTGGCATGTGTCATGAAGTTTGTTTTTTGTGGCGGTAGTACATTGCAATACATAATATTAAAAGCTATAAATTTCAATACAAAGTATATATATAAATTAAGTTAAGTAAATAGTGCAAAAAGAAAGGAAGAAAAAATAGTGAAGTTGTGCTCATGGGTCCATTGTTCATTCATAAATCTGATGGTGGAGGGGAAGAAGCTGTTCCTGAAATGTTGAGTGTGTGTCTTCAGGTTCCTGTACCTCCTCCTTGATGGTAGTAATGAGAAGAGGGCATGTTCTGAGTAATGGGGATCCCTAATGATGGATGCCACCTTTTTGAGCCAATACCTTTCAAAATTGTCCTTGATGCTCAGGAGACGAGTTCCTGTGATGGAGTTGGCTGAGTTTACAACTTTCTGCAGCTTTTTCCAAACCTGTTCAGTAGCCTCTCCATACCAGATTGCGATGCATCCTGTTAGAATGCTCTACATGGTACAGCTGTAGAAATTTGCGAGTGTCTTTGGTGACACACCAATTCTCCTCAAATTCCAAATGAAATATGGCCACCATTATGCCTTTTTTGTGATTGCATGAATATATTGGGCGCAGGATAAAAGTTGAGGGAACTTTTCAGAGATGTGGACACCCAGGAACTTAAAGCTGCTCACCGTCTCCACTGCTGATCCCTCAATGAGTTGATCACACCTCAGCTTTTATTTGGATAAATTCAACTCGTCAAGTTGCAGAGGAGGTGATTTTGATGTGTGATGATCAATTCAAGGACCTTGGAGTGGAATGGAAGATTAGAGACAGTTTGCAGAAGTACACAGTTCAGGAAAGACTTATAACACAGTGCCTCATACAATTATGATGCAAAATTACATAGATGTGAGTTTGACATTCATGCAAAAGGAAGTACTTTTTTGATGTTTCTGAATGTTCCCATCATTGTCTTCTGTAGTACCTGAGAGCACTGCCTTTTTAAGGAGGTGTTTTCTTTGGTCTTTATTCATTTTTAATCATTTACGTATGAGTTTTAATAGTGAGTATTCACAGGCTCCTTGACCTAGAAGAGAGGGAGTGGTTATTACAACTAATTCTGTTCTTATCCCCTTCTAACACCCACCTCTTACATATTTCTGCTATTGTATGGCAATCACAATGGAGATCTTCCCACCCTGGCCCTGAGCGCTGAGAACTATTTTAACACTTGCGACACCATTCTGGAGGAAATTAACAGTTCAGATAGGAAACTAGTCATTATTTACACCCTACAGGTAATTACGAAGGCAAGCTGTTGAACATTTTCATAAATGCATATTTTATATACTCTTCTAATGTAAATTTCTTTCTGATTTCAGATATATATTTGATTAAATACATGCATAGTAAATAACAAATAATTTGCAACTTTGAGTTGAAAACTGCCTGCATTTCTCCACCTTGCAGCTGCCAAATTCCTAGCCATAAAGGCGTGGATTTAAAATTGCACAATGAAAGTGAAGACAAATACCTTATGTGACTTTCCCTCTCCACACCTTTTTGTGGGAAAGCAATAGGAAGGATGTGGGCCAGGTGGTTCGAAGAACTGTATCCTTCCCACCTGTCAGAATCACCCTGGCAACCCTCAATCTTAAGTGTATATACCTCTCATTATTTGTTTAAAAGGAAGTTTCAGATAGACTTTTGTTAAGAGAGTTTATCCGGATCAAATTAATTCAAGTTGGATTACGATAATTACTTGGTAAATATATCCTATGTTTTTTTTTTGTTTGACAAAGCCTGCAAGTTATCACATTCAGGTCATTTATGTTCCAAAAAGAATTGGCTTCAAAATTGCCTTTTGATACTGGAAACAAAATGGTATATCTTACCAAATTAAAAGAAGCTTTATGGTTTAAATGCATGGTTTAAATCCCAGTATATTAAATGCATTTTCTGCTGTGTATTATTCATTGCTGGGCAATCTCCTTCTCACTCACTGCTGCTGGAGTCTTGGGTCTTGGGCAAGGTTTGATCGACACATTTTGTGAATAGGACTCGTGTAGAGGCCCTGCAGTTCATGTTTTATGTGTTTCTGGTTACTCCTTTTTTATTACTATTTTGTGCGATTTTGATCGAGGCGGACTGGCTCGGTGGCCTGCAGTTACAGAATGACAGTGCTAAATTGAACTGAACTGAGCTAAACTGAACTGGACTGATTCAATGACTTAGTGGTTTAATGCTTAATATTCTATGTGTATTTGCTTGTATTTTGCCGTTTGCATGATTTGTTCTTTTTTTGAGCTTTGGGTGCTTGATGGTTTCTTTCGACGGGATCCATGGTGGTTGTATACTGCATACGTACTTCTATAATAAATGCACTTTGCATCTTTGTTTCTTAGGTAGCTTAGTCTCCTTGATGGTTTCTTTGAAAGGGATCCATGGTGTTTCTTTGTTTCGTGGCTGTAGGTGGGAAGATAAACCTCTGGGTTGTATACTGCATACGTACTTCTATAATAAATGTACTTTGAATCTTTGTTCCTGGGGCAGCTTAGTCTCCTTGAAGTCCTGATGAAGGGTCTCAGCCTGAAACGTCAACTACACCTTTTTCTATGCTGCTTGGTCTGCTGAGTTCCTCCAGTATTTTTGTGTGTGTTGCTTAGTCTCCTTGATGTTGGTTTTGTAGTTTATTGTCACTGTATTGCCTGCATAATATGAAACTGTGTGAAAAGTAACAGGTCAGAAATGTCCTGTCATTTTACCTGACCTGCCTCTCAGTACCCATGCCCATTAATGTAACTTTTTTGGATGCATGAAGGAAGTTTATGCCTTAAGATAACTGGGGCCAGGATGCTATGATTCTAATTGAATGAGTCATGCCACCTGTCATGTTAGCAGGTGTGTACATGCACAGACACAAAACGTGGGAAGGACTCAGTAGGTCAGGCAGCAACTATGGAGAGGAATAAGGAGCTGACGTTTTGGTCTGAGACCCTTCACCAGGACTGGAAAGGAAGAGGGAAGAAGCTTGAATAAAAAGGTGAGAGGAGGGGAAGTTTCAAAGATTTAAAGATTGAAACTACATTTATTATCAAAGTATGCATACAGAATATAACTCTGAGATCTGTCCTCGCACAGGCAGCCACAAAACAAAGAAACACAATAGAACATGGTCAAGAAAATATCAAAACCCAATGTATGAAAAAAGAACAAATAGCGCAAACAGCAAAAAGCTAGCAAACACATCAAATATCAAACGTCAAACCAGGAGTTCAGTAGTATTCAGTTTAGTTCAGTTCAGCGCCATAACACTAGCCCACTACAGGTTGCAGGGCTACTCTTTGCTGAAGCATCCCAGTATGCCATAGTCATAGTCATAGTCACAGCCATACTTTATTGATCCCGAGGGAAATTGGGTATCGTTACAGTTGCACCAACAATCAGTATGCATCGCTCAAACCATTTAAAAAGAGCAACAAAAAAAGAGCAGTATCCAAAAAAACATGCAACATGAAACTCAGAATCCCCTAACATAGGTCCACGTCCTCGCCAATCAATCCTTGCAATGTGGATCCCAAGACTCTTGCATTTTCCTCTGACAGCAGCCAGCAAGAGGGAGAGGAGGACCGGTCAAACGTTGGAGTACAAGCTGGAAATTCATGGGGAAGCTGCGGGTGGAATAGAAAAGTTAAAGCATCAACAAATAGACTTTTATTTGTATTATGAAGATCACTGATGGAAACAAATGCTAAGGCTGGTTAGTTGTGTATCTTACCCAAGGCCTGCAAATACAGAGGGAAGCTCTCTGGATATCCATATATGGATAATAGAATGAAATGCCCCAGGGGAAAGGCACGGCTGACATATGGAGTGCAGTTGAAGACGCTGTCTGTAGACTCACTCCTGGTAAAGCAGAAAAACATTTAACAGTTGATCAACAAAGATGCACTGTAGTAAATAGAAAATACACAACAAGTACTTGGCAGCAAGTTCAAACAAATCAATGGAGCAAGCCGTCCCTAGGCACTTTACAGGAGGATTAGCAAACAAAATTTGACACCAGGCCATATAAGGAGACAATAGAAACGGGGTTTAGGAATAATTTAGAAGACAAAGGGGAGGCAAATAGAATACCGGAGTTTAACACATAAATTTAGGGCCTGTGAAATCTGCTTTACCATGTATCCTCATTTCTGAACTTGTCCCTTTGCACTTGTCTGAGACACATCGAGTGGCCACATTGTCGGAAAGATTCACTTGCTGAGCATCTGTGGAGAATTCCAAGGGTGCTTGTAAAGAAAAATTCCCCAATTTTGGTTATAAATAGCTGACTCCCATATCCTGAAATGGTGTCTACAAGTTCTAGGTTTCCTTGCTTGGGGAAGCAGCTGGTCAAAGCTTTTCATAACATCGTATTTCACCCTTCCTCTGAATTCTAGTGGGTGTGGACCAGTCTTCCTCGACCTCTCTTCACAGGACAGTTTTTAATCCAGTCATTGAAATCTATCACACCCTGAGGATCCTTGATATAATGGATGTGGGAATGGATGCTTCCTTTTATGGGAGAATCTTGAACAAAAGATCACATTTTAAAGATAAGGGATTTCCCAATAGGGACCAAGATGAGGTAAAAGGTTCAGAGGACTTTAGAAATCTCTTTCTCAGAGTGGAATGGAAAGAAAGCCTCAGAGTATTCTTGAGGAAAAGGTCGATACATTCTTCATAAGCAAAGGGGTTAAAGGTTACTACAGCTAAACTGGAATGAGAAGTTGAATTTATATCAGATCAGACATAACCTTGCTAACTGACATAGTAAACTGGAAGGCTTGAGTTATCTGTATTGATCTGAAGACAATATTCTTTCTTGTATCTGGTTCAAAACTGTACACGTTATTCCTAATGGTGTTTATCAAAATCCTGTGGAATCTCAGAATTTGTAACTGAAACCCCTTGTCATAAATATGTAGAAACCATTACCATGAAAGGCGTAGCTGTCAGTGGTGAAGTGAGCAAGAGGTCAGGAGTATTACTATCTTGTTGGGCTGATAGGGATAGCAGAGACAGGATAGAAGAAGAACCTGTAGGATTTTAAAAAGACAGGCAGCCTCTTCTGGATCAGACATAAAATGGTGTTTTGATCTTACCTCAAGAATGGGAGGGAGTCAGGAAGAAGCAAGCCTGAATTTCCAGTCAGGAACCCAGGAAGAATGGATTTCCTACTGGTCCTGCAGATATTAAGAATGCGATTTGTTTCTTACATTTCTCTAATTTCCTTGCCAGATCTATCCAAAACTTATTTCATCTGACCTATTCCTCATGAAACAAAAATTGCACTCACCACTCACCACAGCTGTTATGTAAAAGGATCATCCATTCATACAAAGAATTCTGGAAACACTCAGCAGATCAGGCAGCATCTAGTGAAACAGAAAAAAAGCTAACATTTCAGATCGGAGACCATTCATCCAAGTTTCCAAGATTTGCAGTTTGCGGTCCAATGCTTTCAATATTTGATTTCTTTTGACTGCTGCAATTTAATGTACGTTCGCTGTTTTCTAGAATTGATTTAAGCAGCAAAAGTCCGTAGAGAATAGTGTAGCAGGTGCTGGTGCTCTTTTTGATGGCTTCAAAGCCTCTGTTGAAACCAATTGATAGCAGACATGCATGCTTAAGTGCGTATTCCCCTTGGGATAGAACATGACTAGGAGAATTAGCAGGCAGCATACAGAACAGGACAAAGTGCCTTTAGAAGGAGGAGGAGGAAGACAGGCGACCAATAAAACTAAAACTGTTCAGCGAGCAATGCTCCAAACCTGAGAATCAGTGTAGAACAATTGGCCAGCGATTCATCTGCCTAGCACTGTGCAAATGAGTATTAATTTTTACTAGGGTAATGGTGGTTGCTTTTCATTTCTTGGTCAAATCATGGTGATTCTGAAATCTGATTGGACATCAGCCTTGTGACTCTGATGTGTCGTCCAAATTTAGGCTGTATGGATGCTGTCATTCCTCATTTAAAGGGAACTTGAGCCAGGTTGACTTGGGAGAACATATCATAGGGAGCCCCAGACAGTATGATACTACTCTTGCAACCTGACCAAGGAGAGACTTAAGGCAACGAAAAAGCTCACAGATGTTATTGGCTGTTCAGCTCTGAATGTACTCTCAGTATCCATGGTCCTCCATCTTTCTCCCCACTCGACCTGGAATCCCCCATCTTCCTACTATAATCATCCACTATCCAACCAGGCTGGTCCACTTAGCCTTGTTCCAGGGCAGACCTGCCCCACAAGGCTAACCTGCATGCCATTTTCTGGCCACTTCAGTCTTCAAGACTTACCATGCAAATGTCCATGCAAGGCTTTGGAAGGCAGGTTGAACAATTAGGAACCTAAGGACAATATGCACAATATAAGCTCCTCATAGCCCCTTTCACAAATGGCTTGGCACCCCACTTAGAGCCTCTGCAGTATCTTTTACAACACAATTTCTACATTTCCTTATGATGTAAAAAATGCCATTGTCTGTCGCAGTCCACAGGTATTCTCTGTGATTCACACTTCCTTCATCCCTTTCAATCCATCTAGATTCTACCACTTACCTGTACAATTTTGAAGAATTTGTAGTCCTTTGAAGCTTTATTAGAGAGTTAGTTGGCTAGGGTGGGAATGGGAGAAGCAGACAGCGATGCAGGTGGATGCTTCCCTGGTGTCATGGATTCTTGATTACCTGACTGGCAGACCACGGTACGTGTGCTTGCAACACTGTGTGTCCGACAGAGTGATCAGCAGCACTAGGGCTCCACAGGGGACTGCCTTGTCTCCCTTTCTCTTCACCATTTACACCTCGGACTTCAACTACTGCACAAAGTCTTGTCATCTTCAAAAGTTTTCTGATGACTCTGCAATAGTTGGATGCATCAGCAAGGGAGATGAGGCTGAGTATAGGGCTACAGTAGGAAACTTTGTCACATGGTGTGAGCAGAATTATCTGCAGCTTAATGTGAAAAAGACTAAGGAGCTGGTGGTAGACCTGAGGAGAGCTAAGTACCGGTGACCCCTGTTTCCATCCAGGGGGTCAGTGTGGACATGGTAGAGGATTACAAATACCTAGGGATATGAGTTGACAATAAACTGGACTGGTCAAAGAACACTGAGATTGTCTACAAGAAGGGTCAGAGCCGTCTCTATTTCCTGAGGAGACTGAGGTCCTTTAACATCTACTGGACAATGCTGAGGATGTTCTACGAGTCTGTGGTGGCCAGTGCTATCATGTTTGCTGTTGTGTACTGGGGCAGCAGGCTGAGGGTAGCAGACACCTTATGACCCAGACATGTTAAATTGAGTGAAATATTGGAAAATACTGGAGCTGCTTAGTTGCTTCAGTGAGAATAGAAAATAGAAAGAATTTAGTTCATTAGTAAGAGTTAGGTGTGCAATAGTAAAGTCTAGTTTGATCATAATTTAAGTTTTCTGACTGTTCTAGATGACTGTTTATTTTTTCCTTAATGCAAACAAAGTGGATTGAGAACTCATTTCCAATTTTGTTTAATGAAGGAGTGGAACTAACGTCACATCACATCACACTTCTGTTTGAACGGTTAAATATGCCCACCCTTGGATAAATGTTTAGCAAGCTTCTGACGTATTACCCCTGTATATTGTAGGTGATAGCTTCTCCAGTGATAAATCTTTAGGTAGAAAGCAAAGTGGGTCCTGCAACACTTCCTCAACTTTTGCACTGCCTTCTGACCATGCCTTGTCATTGATGTTCTTGCTGTCAGCCTTTAGCTAATACAGGATCAAGTTGTGATTCCATAGACCACATAAATGTGGGCACACACACTGCTAAGATCCCTTGAGAGGGAGAAGCCAGGTAAAACTGGGCACATCCATATTTATAAGACACAAATGTTCTTATCTTTCTTTACAGGAAGGAAGTGATAAAACATTTTAAATGACACCTTATGAAATCAGCCCGTGGGTGAAGGTTGGGTGGTCAAAGTTCGCGAACAAGATGAGTCAGTAGATTTTATTCTATGCAAAATAAAAACATACACGCAAGCCATGGGGAAGCTGGACTAATTCCAGCTCATTATTGTCTTGTATGTTGGCTCAATTCAACGTACAGATATGCAACCATGAAAAGAAGTTTAATCTGAATGATTTGAAGAATACAACCATGTATACATATATTTCCAAAGCTACATTTATTTATTTTGAGCTGTGTGATTATAAAAAGTAAATGCTACTCATAATATACTAGGTTATAAATGGTTCTGCAAACGTACATTTAGTCAGATTACAGCTTATGTTGCTAGTGATATTCATATGAATTCTTTAACATCTATGCACACTGAGACCTAGATATCCCACCTTCTTCTGATTTTTGATAGAAGTTGGAATGGCCAAAATCATCAATGGTGATGGGCCTTGCTTATGTTAATACCATTTTCAAGGACTGTGTAACTCCCACAGATGGATCGGTGTGTTGTGATCACATTTCAATGACAGAAATATGTCAACTAACACATAATCCATCATGTTGCCCATCATTTGCACATAGTACTGTTCTGAGGACTGAGAGAGATTTGACTTGCAACAATTAAAGCTCCTTTAACTCCTTCTCCGTGGAATTGTGAAGAACAAGCTGGTTGGCATATTTCTGTCATTTAAGTTGATTACAATTCCTGTTCCTGTGTCCTCAGCCAACCCCTTGGCAGCAGCCGAGGAGTCACTAAACATATTTTAACAGACCAGTCGGCGGAGTTGCAGCCCAATTAAGCAGAATGTCTGCACTGGTGAGTCTGTGCGATAAAACAGACTGTTTATTTAAAAAATAACCACAGAGCAGCAAAATACTGTGGCTAAAACTATAGTCCCTGAACAAACAAAAGGCATTTATTTTTATTCTGTCTTTAATGTAATTTTGCCAATTAATTTCACTACTGAATGTACACTTAGTGGTCTCTCTATTAAGCATAGGAGCTACCTAATACAATGGCCACTGAACGTATGTTCATAGTCTTCTGCTGTTACAGCCTATCCATTTCAAGGTTTGACGTGTTGAGTGTTCAGAGACGCTCTTCTGCACACCACCATTATTACGCGTGATTACTTAAGTTACTGATGCCTTCCTGTCAGTTTGAACTAGTCTGTCTATTCTTTGACCTCTCACACTTACAAGGTTTTTTTGTGCCCACGAAATGCTGCTCACTGAATGTTTTTTGTATCTTGCTCCATTCTCTAGAAACTGTTTTGTTTTAGGAAGTCCCAGGAGATCATATTTCTTCCCCATTCTGATGTTTGGTCTGAATAATTAAATGAACCTCTTGACCATGTCTTCATGCTTTCATGTTTTGAGCTGCTACCACCTGATTAGGTGCTTGCATTAACAAGCAACTGTACAGGTTTACCTCATATAATGGTCACTGAGTGGTATTTATCCCTCAATCTCCTTTCAACAGATGGGATTAGGTGATGCCGGATTTTACCTCTCCTAAAGCTGAGAACAGTTTGTACCGTGTTGAAAGTTTTTGTGCGTCATTCGGAGTTTCTTCCCAGAGGGGAGGGATTAGCATAAGGTGTGTTTGAACGTCTTGCTGCATTAACCTGAGCTATGCAGTTTGGATACAGTCAAGTGGTGTGTCACCACTTTTGTTCATTCCAAGTTACACCCAACACATTCTCTATCTCATTAAAATATAAATGGGTACAGCTGAGCTAATATTAGTGCAAATAATCAGGGAAGGCAGAAATTCAGAGTACACAGAGATATATTTCTTCTTTGAGTCTCATTTATTCATTACTCATGTGTGTGAATAGCATACACTGCTGGGCGTGTTGCAATTATTAACATCACATATATTTATGACTAAAAATGCCTTTAAGGAAACAAAAATTACACAGATTTTCTTGGTGAGGATAAGCTTGAAATAGAGGATTTAAATTACGCAATTAAGACTGATGCATTAGAACTTTTGTCCAAGGAAAATACACATCTTAAAATGACCAAGATCACCAATTGAACCGAAGTAGGAAGCTGTGTCAGGGTCTTAACTGAAATATCTTATTTGTAGCTTTGCCTTTCTAACTAGCTCTGCTTTCTGATTTATCACTATATAGATTACTAGAAATTGCAAAGAGCCAAAAAAAATCATTAAACCATGTATCAAATCAACTGTTCGGTTAGTTCTTCGAAGATTAAATGTGGTGTTGAAAGAGCATCCTAAGTAAACTTTTCAAGTTGCTGCATGTGCCAGGGAATGTGAAATTCAAATCTATCAAGGTGCTTCATTTTCTCCTCCAGGAGAACAATGATGATTCATAGCTTGCTTGAGTAATCACTAGAACTCAGCATTAGACACAGGGATGACAAGAGCAATGCAAGGAGCATTCCTTTGTTATGCAAGGTAGCTACTCCCAGTTGTGGTATGCAGTGGGTGAGTATCTATTACATTACCAAATTCCATCTACCTTGTAATATTATAAAGTGATATCCCCAAACACTTTTTAAAACACCATTTGAAAATACAAGCAAGATGTAACTCAGAATCTTGTAACTTAGAGAACAGAAGGATTGTTCAGTCAGCAGAATCTGTGCTAGGTCTTAAAAGGTGTCTCATTTGTTCGTGCTCATCTTTTTCCTCTGTTATTTTTTCTTCAAATGTGATTAATTTCTGTCTGAAAGTTGCCTTTTAATTGACCGTTGTTTTAGGAAGCGCTTTTTGATTTTTTTTCTCTCAAAACAATGTTAATTATTCATTCACAAACAAGAGGAAATCTACAGATGCTGGAAATCCAAGCAACAAACACAAAATGAGTCCTGCTGAGGGGTCTCAGCCCAAAACGTTGACTGTACTTTTTTCCATGGATGCTGCCTGGCCTGCTGAGTTCCTCCAGCACTTTGTGTGTATTGCTTTAATCATTCATACTGCCTTTTGTTTATGCTGCCTCTTCTTATCTTTTGCTTATCACCTTAAGCTCATTCCTCTGGTATTGATTTGCCAGCTACTGGAGAAAGCAGGTCCATGGAATAAGCTCGTCAGTAAGGAGCCATGTAAATTCTTGCATACTCCACCGATGGGAAATATTGTTTACTAGCAAATGGTGCTCAAAGTCGAAGAAAGTTTATTATCAAAGTACATGCATGTTATCATATACTACTTTGAGATTCAATTTTGTAAACATTTACAGGAAAATAAAAGAAATACAGTAGAGTCTTGGAAGACCATACATAAACAACGACTGACAAACAAACAATGTGCAAAAGAAGGCAAATCATGCAAATATTAAAAAATCAGAAGGAAATAAATAATAATGAGTACACGAGTTGTAGAGTCCTTGAACGTGAATCTATAGGTTGTAGAGTCAGTTCCGTGTTAAGTTGTATCAAGTTATCCACACTGGCTCAGTAGCCTGATTGTTGTAGCGTAACAACTGTTCCTGAACCTGGAGGTGTGGGATGGTGGCTCATTGTCTGTTTAGAAATCTGATGGCAAAGGGAATGAAGCTGTTTCTAAATCACCGAGTGTGTGTCTTCAGGCTCCTGTACCTCCTCTCTGTTGGTAGTAATAAGAAGAAACCAGGCCCTGGATGATGGGGGTCCTTAATGATGGATGCTGCCTTTTTGAAGCATTGCCTTTTGAAGATGTTCTCAATGCTGGGCAGTAAGGTGACCATGATGGAGCTGGCTAATTCTGCATCTCCCATCCCATGCAGTGGCCCCGCCATACCAGACAGTGATACAACCAGTTAGAATGCTCTCCACAGCACATCTGTGGAAATCTGCTAGAGTCTTTGGTGACATACCAAATCTCCTCAAACTCCTAATGAACTATAACTGCTGATGTACTTTCTTTGTAATGCACCAATATTTTGGGCCCAGGACAGATGTACAGAGATGTTGACATCCAGGAACTTGAAACTGCTCACCCTTCCCACTGCTGACCTCTCGATGACAATTGCTGTGTATTCTCCCAATGTCCCCGTTTTGAGGTCCACAATCAATTCCTTGGTTTTACTGATGTTGAATGCAAGGTTGTTAGAACTTCTCTCAACCAATCAACCTACCTCACTCCTGTACATCTACCTGCCTTTAACAATGAATGCCATTCTCTTGTGCAGTGCTCTTTGCAAATGTGCTCAGTGACGGGGACTGCTTTTTCTGTAATGGATGGGCTGTATCCATTGTACCTGCTTTTGACAAGTTGTGGCGGAATTGCTGCACAATATTTCAATACTTTAGAACAACTTAAATAGCATGTACCTGTTTGCGTGAGGAAATGATTAGACTTTACTTGAACACGAGGAAATCTGCAGATGCTGGAATTTCAAGCAACTCACATAAAACTTCACTTGAATTGGTCATTTGGAAAACATGAAAACTGGTAATAAGAATAAGAAGGTAATAACTGGTAATAAGAAGAGAGAACTGGCTGACATTTGTGATAGCAATTTTTATGCAAAGGTGTAAGCTTGAGTTAAAACAATGATTTACACATAGAAGAAGATGAAATGCCGCATACTTGAAAAAACTGCAGGGGTGTAGTGGGTAAAGGGCTGGCTAGTGGCGTAGTGGCATCAGCACTGGACTTCGGGACGAAGGCTCCCAAGTTCGAATCCAGCCGGCTCCCTTGCATGCTTTCCATTCGTGCTGGGTTGAGCGTCGAGCTAGCAACTCGGCCTCGTAAAAATAAGAAAGCCTGCTAAAAAAATGCTGTCATGACGGCGTCCCGGTGACTCCATTCGGAGTTAAGGGCTTTCTTCTTCTTCAGTGGCTAAATCAGGAGATAAGCTGGGCGTACCTGCCTCAATAATTGGTGTGGGCTTGTGCTTAGAATCTGCAAGTCTCTCCAGCATTCACAAAGTTACATTTTTTGCCTGTGGCTGCAATGGCTTCTGAAAACAAAATACGGAGAAAATTAGATGTCTATTTAGAGGAGCCAGATATGCCAGGAATCAGAGGCCACTTTTATTTCTCTTCCAGCATCTTTACCTGAACCATTAGTTTTCATTTTCCTGCTCTGCTGGATCTTAAGAGCATTTTTTCCTCCCTGTATTTTAAATATTTAACATTTGTAGCTTTTGTTCTTCGTGATCGTTCTTCCAGAGTGCCTTCAAACATGCATTCAAATCCAAAGTTGAATTTCAAATCTGCACTTCACTAAATTGGGTTGTGCATGATGTGTCTTATTTATTTAGATTTTCTAGCCAACAGGCATTGATTCAGTTCTCTTCCTTTCTTAGATAATGTTTACTCTGTGAGTGAACATTGGCTTTTCCACGGAAACCCAATGTTCATTTTACTGGCAGTGTTAGAAAACCACCTTGTTGAGACTACTGTCTGTTTTTGGAGCTGATGGGTTAGGGAAAATGTAATGACTGCCTCTCCAGTCAAACATTAGCTGAATTCCATCCTGTGCAATGGTTTGACTGAGGAATTACCTCAATAGCTGTGCAAGGAAGGTGCTTAGAAATCCAGGAGATGGAAATATGAGAATTGGTCAGCCTATGCCAGCACAACCAATATTTTCCATTCAGTAGGGCTCCCAGACAAATTGCTGTACTATTTTGCAATACAAGTGGTGGCTAGACACAGATTGGAGGAATAGCACTTCATATTCTGTCTTGGTAGTCTCCAGTCTGATGGCAAGGGTTCTCCAACTTCCAGTAACATCTATCTCTGTCCCCCTTTGTTTTCCCTCACTCTCTTTCCCCTACCTGCACCCTCTTGATCGGCTCATCACTCCTTTTCCTGTCACCCCTCCTAACCTCCTTCCTTTTATTCCATTTTTACACCGCCCTCTCCTACCTTCTTCTGCCCTTTGCCACATCTATCACCTCTTAGTTCCATTTCACCTACCCATCAACCCCATCTCACATGGATCCACCAGCTCTTGCTTTTCCCCATCCTCCCATCTTCTTATATTGGCTATCTCCCCATTTTCTTTCCAGTCCTGATGAAGTTCTATCCAAAATGTCTGCTATCAACTTCTCGCCATAGATGCTGCTAACTCCCTGAGTTTCTCCAGGAATTTTTGTGTTGCCCTAAATTTCTAGCATCTGTAGTCTCTATTGTGTCTGCAATGTATCCTTTTTTGCATGATTAAGTGTAGCTGAAGATCATACAATTTTCTTTTATTTTCAGCACCTTTTTCTATTTTAACAGCTCCTTTAAGCTAAATCAGATAGACACCAACTCTTTCATAATTATTACCATTTCCTTCGATCTGATGAAGGATAATTAATTGAAACATTAGTTCTCTTTCCCTTTCTGCAGATACTGCCTGAACTGCTAAGAAATTTCAGGATGTTCTGGTCATTACTTTCATCTTGTCTTTTGAAGATTAATAAAAATATCACTTTCTGCGAAAGTCATCCATATTATTTTCTGTACAACAGCTAATACAGTGAGTGTAATTTGGTTGTTGCACAGAACATTATCATTGAGAGGAGTCCCATCCGCACATGTTTAGGTTGTCTCTGAGGTGCAAGCGATTAGCGCGTTCCGCTGTTAACCAAATACTTTCACATAGGCGTGCATTATTGCAGAGATCACCAATAACACTCAGGAGCAGATACCAAACAGAAAGATTCCAAATCTGATATCCCCATTTTATCATAATCATTATTATTACTAATGACATCAGATATGCATACTGTTAATTGTTTATCTTGGAATCAATGATCACTTGAATGCCATTTAATGTGGAGAAAAGTTCACAAGGAGCTACAATTAGACAATGTATGATTATGACAGGTTTCTAGGTTGTCATAGCTGGGGGTGGTAGTGGGGATAAGCTCCCACTACCCATAAAGTGCTCCAAGTGGCGTGTGACTCGAACAACTTCTGACAACCAAGTACAACTCTTGGCCTTCACGTGTGACTTAGCTACTAGGTCCAGCGGAACTGTTTCTACTGACAAGAGAAGGAGTAAAGGTGGACCACTGGCACCTCAAACCAGTTGCTTCGGGTAGGTGGGGCTCGTCAGCCTTGGCGGCAGCCCGCCTCGGAGAAGGAAATCTCTGATTTTAAACCTCCGCTGTCTTGCGGTCATATCCACCTGAAAGGCTTCAGGAGTAAACCCCGAGGAAGAAATGCGGAGCTGGGTCCCTAAGGCAGTTTGATGTTGTTTACAGCTTCACTCGGGCAACCTCTGTGACGACACTGGTACCAAACTGAAATGGCACTTTTCCTTCAGTGATGTGGAGGGGGGGACCCACTGCATGGGCAACAGCCGGTTCTTCAAATCTTCCTGCTCAGGCTTGCACCCTGGAGAGGACACAGTCCACCAGAGGTGCAAACCCATAATCCCCTGGGATTGACGGCTGCCTACTACTATAATTGTGACTGGAGGAAGTTACAGAAATTTAATTGTGAGGGTTCTAAAATGGAGATGATTGAAAATCAGGTGCCATTGTTATCCAACGAGTACAGGAACTCTGGATGAACGCTGTAGGTAGAACATTAAGAGAAATAAAGCTTATTGAAAACAATAGTGGAATTTGTGAACACAAACCTGAGAAAATCTTCAGCTGCTGGAGATCTAGTCCTGAGGAAGGGTTTTGGCCCAAAACATTGACTGTTTACTCTTCATCATAGGCGCTGCCTGAGCTGCTGAGTCCCTCCAGCATTTTGTGTGTTTTGCATGGGATTTGCACTGGTAATTATTAAAATAGGCTGAAAGGGAACTATATAAAGAATAACATGGTAGTCAGGAACGCTAGTTTACAGTTTCATGACAACAGATTACCAACACTGTCACTGAGTGGGTCAGATTCTGGGCCTTGACCTTAGCCTTCAGAGGCATACTTCCTTGGTCACAGATTGGTAGAACACTAAGAATTCAGCGCCTCCTTCAAAGAGTAAAAGCATTCCAGTTCTGTTGGACTTAGAGGTGAGGCTTGGAAGGGGGAAGCCTTATGCAATAAATATTTTGAAGCGCTGGAGGAGAGCCACTGCCTGATAGCACCAAAGATCAGGGTTCAATCCTGACCTTGAGTGCTGTCTCCACAGAGTTTTCGCATTTTCCCTGTGACCTCATGTTTTCTCCGGATTTCTCCTAGATCTCATGGACTCAGGGGTTTTACAGGCTAGTTGCCACTGTACGTCACACCTAGCATGTAGATGTGTGGTAGTATTGGGGAGATTTGGTGAGAACGTGGGGAAGGTGTAAATGAGTTAAATGAAGGATTAATGTAATTGCATGGTTGATAGTGGCAGGTGACCTGTTGCCATGCTGTATCTATTTATGATTATCTTTCCAATATCTGCTGTTTTCTTTATCATTTTAATTACAGCAATAACTATCTTTACCAGCACTCTTATCATTTTTTTAACCGGTGTCTTTATCTCAGTGTCCTTATGTTTGACCAAAAGACATAGGAACAGAACTAGACCATTCAGCCCATTGGGTCTGTTTTGGTGTGACCAAACACTGATAGGGGATTGAAATGAATTAAATTGACAAAAATAAAATACAGTCAGTGAACAGGGTTATCTCTAAGTAAGGCAACATTTGTAAATTATTCGACAAGTGAATTCCAAAGCAAAATGCTGAAGATTCTAGAAATCTAAAATAAAAATACTTAGCAGATAAAGCAGCAACTCGAGAAAGAGAAAAATGTAACGAGAGTTAAAGTTTCAGGCTGATTGCCTATATTACTGGATATGTATGGATGCCTTCAGCACAGTAGGAAGACCTTGCCAAATAAAGACAAATAAAGATGTACGTTTATTCTAAACTAAATTACAAATACATTTCCTCCAGAAGAGCTCAATTTACTGCCTATCACATCTGGATGGGATTTATTTGACAAGTTTATTTTCAGGACGTTGGCATTGTTGGCAAAGCATCACATCCCTAGTTGCCATGTAATACAACCAAGTATTGGTTAACGGGGGGGAAACAGAATCACACACAGGTCTTCTCTAACAAAATCACTTTGTGACCACCTGACTCCTTCATGGCGAGTTTTCCTGATGTTAGCTCTTAATTTCCATGAGCTTATGAGAAGAAACTAACTTGGAAATTCGCTTCTGTTTCGCAACACCAACAAAATATATAACGTTGTCAATAAAGCCAATAGAATGAGTTTTGGAGACTATACACTGAACTGATGTAACTATATTGCAGGTTTAGTGCTGCGACTGGAACGTAGACCATTACAGCATAGTACAAGCCATTCAGCCCATGATGTTGTGCTGACCCTTTAAACTACTCTAAGATCAATCCAACCTTTCCATCCTACATAAACCCACATTTTCTATCATTCATCTATGCCTATCTGAGAGCTTCTTAAATGCCCCTAATGTAGCTGTCTCTACCATCACTGCCTGAGGCAATACCATGCACACATCACTCTCTGCGTAAAAAAATAAAACTTACCTTTGACATCCACCCAATACTCCTCACAAACCAGTTTAATATCATACGCCCTTGTATTAGCCATTTCTTCCCTGAGAAATATTCACTGGCTCTCCACTTGAACTATCCTCCTATCATCTAGTACACCTCTATCAAGTCACCTCTCATCCTTCTTTACTCCAAAGAAAAAAGGCCCAGCTTGCTCAACCTATCCTCATAAGACAAGCAGTTGGAAATGAATTTCTAGGCAATTGAATATAAAGTCTGAAACTTTGATTGTTTATTGAGAATATTGGTAATTTAACTCTCTTGAAGTGATAATAGGTGCACTGCAGAAGCTGAAGTGTTCCAACATGTGGAATTCAGCATATAGGCCTAATTACATGTAACAGTGAGACTGAATATTAATGAGGTGTGCTTTCAAAGCTCAGGTCATTTCTCACACACTATCGCAGGCAACATCCTTCTGTTGCAGGAGCCCCTCCAGTAACTAATGATGATGACTGTGTTCTCCTGGGCTTTGCACAGATGAAAACATTTTCAGATCTGTTAGCAGTAACACTTCTGCTTTATTCAGAATCACAGCTGTTTCAAATCAAACATACACAATTAAATGGTAAATTGCAGGCACTCCATTGTTAGATTTGAGCAAAAACTCCGAGGTGATCAATGCAAATTGTAGACCAGCTGAACAAATTGATTTGAGTCAGTAAGGTATAAATTTTATTTCTGTGTTTCACTTTTCCAGACATATTACACAACTAATGCAACTTTACCCTTGGACAAAGAAAGTATACACTCAGTGGCCACTTTATTAGGTACACCTGTACACCTGCTCGTTAATGCAAATAACTAATCAGCTAAATTTGTAGCAGCAAGTCAATGCATAAAAGCGGCATCATCAAGCAGTTCAGTTGTAGTTCAAATCAATCACTAAAAATACAAAAGAAATGTGGCCCAAGTGATTTTGACAATGGAGAAATTGTCGGTGCTAGATGGGGTGGTTTGAGTATCTCAGAAACTGCTGATCTCCTCGGATTTTCACGCAACAGTTTCTAGAGTTTACAGAGAATGGTGCAAAAAAAAAGAAACATCTAGGGAGCAGCAGGTCTGTGGACGTGAGAGAGGCCAGAGGTGAATAGCTGGACTGATGGTTCTCCCCTGGGTGATGGGGATTAACGAGCCCCATCATCCAGGACATGCCTTCTTATTGTTATCATCAGAAAGGAGGTACAGAAAGCTGAAGGCGTACACTCAGCATTTCTGAAATGGCTTCTTCCCCTCTGCCATCCAATTCCCAAGTGGACATTGAACCCATGAACACGACATCACTTTTTAATATTATTTTTGTGAGCACTATTTTAATCTATTTAAAATTAATGGATATATTTACTGTAATTGATTCACTTATTTTTTTTCTCTATATTATGATGTATTGTACTGCTGCCACTAAGTCAACAAATTTCACCACATATGCTGGTGATAATAAACCTGATTCTGATTCTAATTCTTACTCTCGCCAATTAATCCTTGGGCAAAAGGATTTGACATGACAGAGTTCTGAACACCACAGTGCTCTCATTTTTACCTTGGGATATAACTCATGTCTTTCCACCCAAGGTCTGACGGCTCTCGGGTGGCTAATGAGGCCAGTAGAGGAAACACAGACCCTATCACAGGTGGGGTAGGAGATGGGCCAACTGGATGGGGAGGTGAATTTTTTGAGAGGTGCCATTTTCCTTCTGTAGTTTATACTGGGCCCTTGTGTGCTCTGAATGAATGGACATGCTTCTTTAGTGAATCTTTTTGATTTTGAATGATCATTGGCCAAAGATTCCCGAGCATCTCTGGGGATATTATACTTCTTCAAGGAGGCTTTGAAAACATCTTTGAAACATTTACTTTATCATTCTGTTAATCCTGGAGCTTGGAATACAGGGCCTGTTTCAGGGGTCAGCCGTTGGCCATGTGAATGACGTGGTCTGACCATCAAAGCCTAAAAACTATAACTAATGGCTCACACAAGAGATTCTGCAGACGCTGAAACTCTTGTGCAAAACACACAAAAAGCTGGAGGACCACAGCAATCAGAATCAGGTTTAACATCACCAACATATGTCATGAAATTTGGTGCTTTGCAGCAGACATTGCAGTGCAATGCATAAAATACTATAAATTTCAATAAAATATATAAAAATGAATGCAATAAGTACTGCAAAAAGAGAGCAAAGTTAGTGATGTTGTGTTCATAGATTGGTTCATTGTCCATTCAGAAATCTGATGGTGGAGGGGTAGAAGATGCTTCTAAAATGTTGAGTATGTTTCTTCTGGCTCCTCTACCTCCTCCCTCATGGTATTAATAACAAGAGAGCATGTCCTGATTGATGGGGGTCCTTAATAGTGGATGTCACCTTTCTGAGCTGGCATCCATCAGCAAGTCAGGAAACATCAATGGATGAGAATCAACAGTTGATGTTTCAGGCTGAGATCTTTCATCCGAACTGGAGAGGAAGGGGGCAGAAGCCCGAATAACCTGGATATCATTGCATTATTGCTTTGGTTGGAGATAACATTGATGTTGGCTAGATTATACTGCCAATGCAAGCAGTATCTGTGGAGATAGATTGGTGGTACCATTCCAATGTTTTGAGGTGTTTTCTACTGTAGTCCATGCATGTAGAAGGACAAGGACACTGATGCCTGGAAGTCAATGACTTTTGTGCCCAGATTGAGATCTTTATCTGCAGACACTTTTTTCCTTGATTAAAGACTGTGCCAATGTATTGAAAATAATGGTGAATTTCATCATTATTGTCTGCCTTCCTTGAGAGAGAGATCCTAAAATATGCATAATGGCCCATAGTTTACAAGGTCTTATCATGTTTAGTTCAAGATCAATCCTCTTGTATGCTTTTGTATGTTGACTGTAAATTGGAACTTAGTCTGTGAACATACTCTTATCTCAGCATGCTCTGCATACTGCAAGCTGATGACCGAGGCTGTATACCCTTGGTTCTGTAGAGGAAGTAATATTGGTTAGTTTCACATTTAACCCATGGATTGCGTTCACTGCAGAAACAATCTTGCTGGTCAGGTGCAGCACTGCTGTGAAAAAGATTTTTAAAAAATGACAGCAATCTCTCCTGAGGTAAATGAAGGCCATGTGATATTTATAGAAACATAGAAAACATAGAAAACCAACAGCACAAAGCTGCGCCGAACATGTGCTTACCTTAGAACTACCCAGGCTTACCCATAGCCCTCTATTTTTCTAAACTCCATGTATTCATCCAGGAGTCTCTTTTATATTCTAGTCCTCTTGAAACGAACACCAACACTGCACCTGCCCACCTCAGCACCAGCTGAACCCGCAACCTAGACTCCCAAGTCCCCCTGCACTCTAGATTCCCGAATCATTTTGCAAGTAGAAAATAGTCTACACTACACACACAAAATGCTGGAGACCAGGCAGCATCAAGGAAAAGATCATATTCTGTGTTTTGGGCTGAAACCCAATCACAAAGAAGAGAAAATTGGCAGATGCTGGAAATCCAAGCAACACGCACAAAATGCTGGAGGAACTCAGCAGGAACTCGACCCGAAATACCGACTGTACTCTTTTCCTAGATGCTGCCTGGCCTGCTGAGTTCCTCCAGCACGTGCCGCTCGAACCCCCAGGGTCTGCAGACTTTCTCGTTGGAAATAGTCAACGCTTCTATTTCTCCTACCAAAGTGCAAGACCATACACTTCTCAGTGCATTTCTCCTGGAGCTGGCATGTGCTGGAGGTCATGTCCATGAATCCTTCGGATGGGCAGAATCCATGCTGTGTTTCAGTAAATGTGATGGTAAATATAATTGGATAAATACTTTCAAATGATTTTAAAATACTTTTCACTATTACCAACTCAGAGGCAAAAAGAGTTGACATTCAAAGAGAACTAATAATACAATTTTATCCTAAACGTAAGTAGATCTTTCAGGGTGTTCTTTAAACTTCGTAATGAATTAAATCCATCAGCACCCATCAGCATGCAATGTACTATTTATTTTTGCCCTCAAAAAATTTTAAGACTTTTGTTCTATTTTTTAAAAACTTACAATGTTTAAATTGAAAGTGATTAGGTAAGTATAAATCTGTGTCCACTTGCATGCTTAAATGCAAAGACACAGTTGTTGGACACCGGTCTTGGTAATCCAAGTTCTATGACAATCAATACCTCAATCATTCCATTAATCTTGTAAAATACTACACAAATTGGATTGAATGCATTCATTCTGTCTTGATTTTTCCCATAAGATTTTGCAGAAATTATTCATTCTGGAATGATTGAAAACACAATGCAGGTCCTTTGTAGATTTCCGGTGTGCCACCCAGCAACACATAACAAAAAGGTCCTTGGCACTCTGATGCAGGTTTTCAACCCAAAATGCTGACAATTCCTCCCCTCCCCACCCCCACAGATGCTGCTCGACCCACTGAATTCCTCCAGCAGATTGTATGCCGCTCAAGACTCCCGTGCCTGCAGTCTCCTTGGTACTGAGCTAAATTAGTTGTTGGGTGTTTCAAATTTGAATACCACACCTGAACTCTGGGGGTGTAGTTTGGTTGGGGGTGGGGGGAAGCTGTAGAAAGCACTTAATTTCCTTGTTTCTGATTGCTGCTGGAAAATTACTGCAAATTACTGAAAGAAGGCTACCTTTGCATGCTATTGCTGCCATCTATGGAACTGATCTAAAGAATGAATCATCAAGATAAGAGGTAAAATTAAAGTTAAAGAAGAAGGAGATAATAAATAACTAATCTAACATTTAACAATAAGGATGTGGATTTTTTTTAATCAGTTCCTTGACCTTTGGTTAACTGGATTACATTACAACCTTCCGTTTAAGTCAATATTTGTGAAGTGTTTTTTGATTCTGGGAAGGGGTGGATCTAAATATTAAAGAAACTGAAACTACGGAGTGGAATTTTGACTTAGTTTCAATTTGTAGTTAACAAAACATAAGACAAAGGATCAAGAATTGGCCATTATACCCCTTGAAGCATGCTGCATCACATAATAAGATCATGTTTTTCACCCTATTTTCCGACCTGATTGATATTGCTCTTATTCTTGTACTGTTTAAGAAAGAACAGTCTATCCCTGACTTTAATACTGTGAGAAGAATATCTATAAATTTCTGGCATGGATCCACAATGCTCCAGGAGAAGAGATTCCTTCTTATCTCAGTCCTAAGTGGCAAAGTCTTTATCCTGAAACTTTGACCCTGTTTCCGAATTTTTCCTGGAAAGGAAATATCCTGTCAATGTTTATTCTGTAAATACCTCTCAGAATGTTCAGTTATTGAGATCCCCTATCATTCTTCTAAACCACAGACAATATAGACTGTTCAATCATTCCTCATAAAATAACCTTAAACATAACACAACACTATAACAAATAACACGTTTAACAAATTTAACAAAAACAACAAATGACTGTAACAAATACTGATGCTTATCTTCATCTTCATTCCTTTGAGTTTTGCTTGATATTTTTCTCTTTCTAAGGCATTAGTTTTACATAGCTGGGCACTATCTGCAAGAAATCACTGATTGGGAGGAACTTAAACTGCCAGTGGGTTTGCACTGTGGATATGCTGGAGAGCAAAAAATTTCACATCATATAAGTCAGTGATGTTTAATTTGATTCTGAGTCTCTTGGCAGAGCATTGCCTTCATCTAGTCTCTGAGCTGTGACTGAACCTCATTCATGTAGTGCAGTCCCCATCCAGATAGAGTAAAGATCAGGCGTTGTCCCAATATCACACTGAATATTTACATTAAAAAAAAGGGTCCATTTGGTTTATTAAGTCGATGAGAGAGTAATTTGGCTAGTCCTACTCCTATGTTCTCTCCACATAGCTCTGCAAATTCTTTGCTGAGTCCTGGGGCAGGATCTTGACCTGAAGCATCTACCATCCATTTGCCTCCACAGACGCTGCTCAGTTTACTGAGTGTTTCTATCTGTTTATGCTTTACCTTCTGTCCAAGACCTCTTTCAGATTCGATGCCTCCAGAAGACACGGTACATCATTAAAAACCCCTCACACCCTCTCCATGAACTGTTTGTTCTTTTGCCATCAGGCAAACGTTACAGGAGCATCAAAACTAAAACCACAAGGCTACTAAACAGCTTCCTCCTACAGGCAGTCAGACTGCTAAATAGCTGCTCTACCTGACTCTGCTTTGGACACTTTTAACTTGCACTGGACAGTTATAGCTTGATTTTAACTGACATGTAGCTGTTGTGTTTTATTATTTATTGTTATGTTTATTATTTAGTGTTGCGTTTGTTACGTTATGATAGCACTGCTCCTGGGAAACGCTGTCTCATTCTGCCCTGCAGAGCTGACGTATGGTTAGAATGACAATAAAGTTTTTTGAATCTTTGAATCTTGAATCTTTTGCTGCAGATTCCAGCAGCTGCAGTCTCTTTTCTCTGCAAGTTCTTTCTTCTGAAGTACTTATCCAGCTCCCTTAATAATTTGACATACCTCCACTAAACCAACAAGTGCATTCCAGAACCTAACTACTCATTGAATAACAAACCTTTTCTGTAAGTCACTCCTGATTCTTTTTCCTGTCACGTTCATTCTGCTTTGACTGAAGGTTGAACCTTCTGCTGATGGGAAAGCTTTCTCTCTTTCTGCCCTCTCCACATTCCTATTTTCACTTAGGCCCTCATAGTTATGGATGTCTTGTTTCCTCTCCTATTCTGTAGGTTCTGAGGTGTCTGAGGAGACCAATGTTGGTTCTGGAAATTCTACCATCAATGGAATGGCAGGTAGTTAATTTGAAAGCTGGTGTGCTCCCTTCACCACAGATACTAGGCTTATCTCTGCTCCTGGTGAATGGACCGGAGGTTCTTAGGACAATCCCAAATGCTCCTTTACCATGTTCAGAATTCTCAGAGACAGTGGATGAAGAATAATTTCAAGGATCTTTTGAAGATGGACTTGAGTCTTTTTCTCTGTCTGAATGGTTATCTCTTCCCATTGCAAAGACTAGAACAGTATTTGATTCATAATAGGCATGCAAACAACAAAGTCTGCTCAAAGAAGCCTCAGTGCTGGGATGTTGATCTAGGAGAGGACATCAGCATAAAAGTTTATTTATCCACCAATGAATTGGAGGATTTTATAATATTTAATCTTGACCCTGGTACACTTATACTCTTTATTAACAATAAAGATCATAATCTCCTAAACTTTTTCTACTAGTTATTAGCAAAAAAAAGATATAATAAATGAGATATCAGAATTAGGATCAGGTTTAATATAGAAACATAGAAACATAGAAAATAGGTGCAGGAGTAGGCCATTCGGCCCTTCGAGCCTGCACCGCCATTTATTATGATCATGGCTGATCATCCAACTCAGAACCCTGCACCAGCCTTCCCTGCATACCCCCTGATCCCCGTAGCCACAAGGGCCATATCTAACTCCCTCTTAAATATAGCCAATGAACTGGCCTCAACCGTTTCCTGTGGCAGAGAATTCCACAGATTCACCACTCTCTGTGTGAAGAAGTTTTTCCTAATCTCGGTCCTAAAAGGATTCCCCTTTATCCTCAAACTGTGACCCCTCGTTCTGGACTTCCCCAACATCGGGAACAATCTTCCTGCATCTAGCCTGTCCAATCCCTTTAGGATTTTATACGTTTCAATCAGATCCCCCCTCAATCTTCTAAATTCCAACGAGTACAAGCCCAGTTCATCCAGTCTTTCTTCATATGAAAGTCCTGCCATCCCAGGAATCAATCTGGTGAACCTTCTTTGTACTCCCTCTATGGCAAGGATGTCTTTCCTCAGATTAGGGAACCAAAACTGCACACAATACTCCAGGTGTGGTCTCACCAAGGCCTTGTACAACTGCAGTAGTACCTCCCTGCTCCTGTACTCGAATCCTCTTGCTATAAATGCCAGCATACCATTCGCCTTTTTCACCGCCTGCTGTACCTGCACGCCCACTTTCAATGACTGGTGTATAATGACACCCAGGTCTCGTTGCACCTCCCCTTTTCCTAATCGGCCACCATTCAGATAATAATCTGTTTTCCTATTTTTGCTACCAAAGTGGATAACTTCACATTTATCCACATTAAATTGCATCTGCCATGAATTTGCCCACTCACCCAACCTATCCAAGTCACTCTGCATCCTCTTAACATCCTCCTCACAGCTAACACTGCCACCCAGCTTCGTGTCATCCACAAACTTGGAGATGCTGCATTTAATTCCCTCATCCAAGTCATTAATATATATTGTAAACAATCACTGGCTTATGTCATGAAGTTTGTTAACATTGCGGCAGCAGTACAATGCAATACATGATAACAGAGAAAAAAACTGTGAACTACAGTAAGTAAATAGTTAAATAAGTAGTCCAAAAATAGGAAATAAAAACATTGTGAGGAAGTGTTCATGAGCTGAGTGTCTATTCAGGGTAAGAAGCTGTTTCTGAATCGTTGAGTGTGCGCCTTCAGGTTTCTATACCTCCTACTTGATGGAAGCCACCTTTCTGAGTCACTGCTCCTTGAAGATGTCCTGGATACTATGGAGGCTAGTGCCCATGATGGAGCTGACTAATTTTACAACTCTCAGCAGCTTACTTCGATCCTGTGCAATAGCCCCCCACCCACCTGCGTACTAGACTGTGATGCAACAGGTAGAATGCTTTCCCCATGGTACATCTGTAATAATTTTCAGGTGTCTTTGGTGACATACCAAATCTCATCAAACTCATAATGAGATATAGCTGGTGCCTTACCTTCTTTGTAGCTACATTGACATGTTGTCTCCAGGTTAGGTCCTCAGAGATATTGACATCCAGGAACTTGAAATTGTTCACTCTCTTCACTCCTGACCCCTCTAAGAGGAATGGTGTGTGTTCTCTCAGCTTATCCTTCCTGAAGTCCACAATCATTTCTTTGGTCTTCCTGAGGATGAGTGCAAGGTAGTTGCTGCGACACCACTCATCTAGCTGATATATCAGTCTTCTGTACATCCTCTCATCACCACCCGAGATTTTGCTCACAATGGATGTATCATCAACAAATTTATAGATGGCATTTGTGTTATGCCTAGCCACATAGTCATGGGTGTGTAGAGAGAGTAGAGCAGTGGGCTAAGCATACATCCCTGAGGTGCGCCAGTATTGATTGTCAGTGGGGTGGAGATGTTATTTCCAATACACACTGATTGTGGTTTTCTGGTTAGGAAGTCGAGGATCCAATTGCAGAGGGAGGTACAGAGGCCCAGGTGCCGGAGCTTTTTGATCAGAATTGTAGGAATGATAGTGTTAAATGCTGAGCTGTAGAAAAACAAATGTCATTGTTTCTGCGTCCCGCAAGATAGATATTGTGTTCTATATTCAGTATTTTCAATCATTCTTGCTTGTTACCTCTTGTGCGATTTATTTTTTGTGCTTGGGGGAAGGGATTAATGTTCTTTTTGCCGTTTGCGTGGTTTGTTTTTTGTTTATTGATGTTTATCTTTGAATGAGTTCCATGGTTTTCTTTGTTTCACGGCTGTCTGTGGAGAAGATGAATCTCAGGGTTGTATACTGCATATATACTGAAATATATTTTGAATCCTTTGAGATTCTGGACCTCACAAGCTAACTCGACATGGCCTTGCTACATATTGTCTGCCTGCATTACCCTTTCTCTGTAACTGTATCACTATATTCTGCATTCTGTTATTGCCTCTCCCTTGTACTTTCAGAATCAGAATTAGAATTAGATTTATTAGCATTGACTTGGATGACGTTGGGACAGCAGTACTGTGCAAAGCTGTAAAATTGCAATAAATAATACAAAAGCAATGAATTCATGAAACATTCAGAAGTCTGATGGCAGAGGGGAATAAGTTGTTTCTGAACCTTTGTGCATGGGTCTTCAAGTTCCTGTATCATCTCCCTGATGGTAGTGATGAAAAGAGAGCAAGGCCCAGATGGCGTAGGTCCTTAGTGATGGATGTTTGAGGCACTAGTGCTTGAAGATGTCCATGATGGGCCAGGATCGAAATGCCTCTACTTCAAAATACTAACGTTTTGAAATGATCTGTATGGGTGGCATGCCAAACAGTGACTTCCGCTCCATCTCAGAATGTGACAATAACAAACCAAATGTCAGAGAGATATCCATGAGTTTTTCATGCCTCGTTTCTCCTAGTATCTGACATATCACATTTCTCAGCATTACATTTCTCAGATGTCATTGCTCTGTCCATTCTACCCGTCAATACCTCTCTGGTCTATTGTTAACCTCCTTATCATTCACAGCCCTATGTTTTGTACTGTCTTCGAAGTCCATGATAGTGGGAGGCCAAGACCAAATCAAGGTGATGTGAGTTCTCCCTGTGGAACTCAGTGGTTTAAATCTAAATCTTTTCTGATTCTTCGGCTTACACCTATTGCTTAAAATCTCCCTTTATGACCAATATTTTTGCCAGCCTGCCTAATACTGTATCTTCTTTGTCTCAGACAAAGTAAAGCCAAGTCTGTTAGGGGAGAAATGGAGAAGATATTTTGATGAACTTATGTGAAGTAGGGAGAGAGAGCTCACGTGGAGTGTAAGCCCTGACCAAACCCAGGTGATTGAACTGCGGTAAATACGACTGGGTTGCTGAGTTGCCTTGGGTTGGTCCATTGTAACAATCAGAATCAGAATCAAGTTTAATATTACTGACATATGTTATGACACTTGATGTTTTGCAGCAAAATGCAAGGCATAAAATACTATAAATTACAATGAGAAATATATATATTTTAAATAAATAAATTAAAGAAGTAGTGCAAAAAGAAAGCAAAAAATAACAAGGTAGTGTTCATGGACCGTTCGGAAATCAGAAGATGGAGCAGAAGAAGCTGTTTCTAAAATTTTGAGGCAAACAACAGGAATTCTGCAGATGCTGGAAATTCAAGCAACACACATCAAAGTTGCTGGTGAACGCAGCAGGCCAAGCAGCATCTGTAGGAAGAGGTGCAGTCGACGTTTCAGGCCGAGACCCTTCGTCAGGACTAAAATTTTGAGTGTGTGTCTTCAGGCTCCCCCACCTCTTCTCTGTTGGTAGTAATAAGAAGCAGGCATGCCCTGAGTGATGAGGGTCCGTAATAATATGGATGCTGTCTTTTTGAGGCATTGCCTTTTGAAGACGTTGGGAAGTCTGGTGCCCATGATGGAGCAGGTTAACTTTGCAGCCCTCTGTGCTTTTTCCGATCCTGTGCACTGGCCCCCTCCATACCAGACAGTGATGCAACCAGTTAGAATGCTCTCCACGGTACATCTGTAGAAATTTGTGGAAAACTGTAGCAACAAAAACTGCTGCATAGTTGCAAGCTGATGTTCTCCAGGGCTACATCACAAATACTTCCCAATGTAGACATGACGGGCTCCAAACTGCTTTGAATGAGAGATGAATATAACTGACTAATATAAAGATGGAACATAAAGTTTCAGTGGGCAGAAGGTTGTCATTTGTATAGACTCTATTGGACAATGCTATTATTAATCTAACATTACTGAATAAACAAATACATTTTTGACTTAATAAAAGAACAATATTAGTGGCACTTTACAGCCTAAATATGTGCAAAGTACTCTTTATAGCCCTCTGTTACAGGACTTGTGAAGCTCTTTTAACGCTTTTTGATTAGGAAGCTTTTTTATAAGTAGGCTTTTATATAGAATAATGGCTCCTTGGGAGTGATTACTAGGCAGTAATCTAACTGTAATGGTTCAGGTGGCAACATGCATCCTCCTGAGTAGAAAGTGTTAGTTGTTATAACTAATGTTGCAATTCCAATACTACTTTTTCACATAAATTATTCATTACTATTTTTCTCTGTAGAATGGACTGGTAATCTATCCTATGACATTTCCAGTTTTGTTGTATAATCACACAGAAGCAACTTGGGATGCCTTGGTTCTGAATTTCAATTCCCCACAGAGGACACCACACTACCTCTCAATATCAATGTCGCTGAGATTAACCACCCTGGAGTCTGTACAGTGCCAATGCGTTTACAACACCTGACTATGGTCACTGTAGGAAAACCCAAGTTTTAAGTTCAGCCCCTGAGTTTAAAGCTGGGCATTTGGAGAATGAAAGGATCCAAATCCTGAGAACAAGCTGATAGGATAACATAAAACAAAATCTTACTTTTTTCCAGTGGTCTACAGTGGCCCAATTTCAAGATTCCAGATTCACAATTATTTTTTGTCATTCTTCAATACCTGAGTGTAAAGGAGAATAAAATGATGGTTACTCCTGATCCAATATGTCAATTTGAAGGTTACAAACCTATCAGCTACTTACAATGCAGTCCTAACATTTCTTCCCTGGCATCTCCAAAACAGTTCAAACCTCCATTCATGCAAAGATAGGACCCTCTCATTACCTCTATGACTCTTAGCAACTCTCATGTGATTGCTATACCTTTAAACAACTCACAGAGTTTATAAACTGGAAAACTACCCACCCTGGATCAGAACTGACGAAGCCTCTCTGATGAGTGGTGAAATGTGTTCTAGCCAACACAGCAAGTCTGGTTGTTTTTGATATCCTGATCCAATGCAGTATTACAAAGAACAATACACAAAAAGAGCACAATAAAAACAATACAGATGAATATAAAAACAATCATGTAAGACTTGGGTGATGAGGTGGAGATGATTTTCTACCAAAGAAAGTGTAAGACATTCCTTCCCTCACTAGCCAGAAGGTCATACTTGGGCAAGATGTAGCACCTACTTAAACTGCCTGATTCGGGTCACGTGAAGCCATAGGAGCAGATGGTGGATGGTTGTGTGACCAGCTTGGTGCGTAGCACAACTCCTGGTTATGTGACCATTGATGCCAGGCAGACAGTCTGAAGAGTACTGAAAATCACTGGGGTCACCCGTCTTGTGAAGATACTGCCCAGAAAAAGGCAATGGCAAACCACTTCTGTAGAAACATTTGCTATAATAATTATAGCCATGATTGCCTACGTCAAAAAATATGGCACGGATCTCTGAGGACCTAACCTGGTCCCAACATATCGATTCAGTTATAAAGAAAGCAAGACAGTGACTATATTTCATTAGGAGTTTGAAGAGATTTGGTATGTCAACAAATGCACTCAAAAATTTCTCTAGATGTACCATGTAGCGCATTCCCTGGTATGGGGTGGGGGGGGTGAGAGCTATTGCACAGGACCGAAAGAAGTCGCAGAGGGTTGTAAATTTTGTCGGCCCCATCTTGGATATTAGCCTACGAAGTATCCAGGACATCTTCAAGGAGCGGTGTCTCAGAAAGGCAGGGTCCATTATTAAGGACCCCCAGCACCAAGGGCATGCCCTTTTCTCGTTGTTACCATCAGGTAGCAGTTATAGAAACCTGAAGGCACACACTAAGCAATTCAGGAACAGCTGCTTCCCCTCTGTCATCCAATTCCTAAATGGACATTGAACCCTTGAACACTACCTCACTTTTTTAATATATATTATTTCTGTTTTTTTGCACAATTTTTAATCTATTCAATATATGTATATTGCAATTGATTTACTTATTTATTTGTTATTATTTTTTCCCCTTTTTCTTCTATTTTATGTGATGTATTGAGCTGCTGCTGCTAAGTTAGCAAACTTTATGACACATACCGGTGATAATAAACCTGATTCTGATTCTAACATAATGATGATGCTGCTGATGATGATAAAATACTATGTACAAGAACTGTTATATACATAGATTGATTGTATGTACATAAAATGATGCCAAGTGTCATGGTGATTGGGAGGGGGTGTTAATAGGTGGAGTAGTTGATTGCCCTGAAGGCTTAGGGGGATGTACTGTAACTGTTTTTGAGTCTAGTGGTCCTGCATAAATGCTGTGTAACTCCTACCCTAATGGGAACGAGTCAAACAGTCCATAAGCAGGGTGGATGGGATGGTTTATGATATTACTGTTTTTTTTTCCGGTGTATATGTCCTTAATAGTGGGAGGCTGCTGCAGGTGATGTTTTGGGCAGGTTTAACTATGTAGAGCCCTCCTGTCCACTGCACAGTGATGCAGTATGTTAGCATGCTCTCCACTACTCATCTGTAGAAGGTTGTGAGCATTGATGACTTTAGAACTCCTTCTTAAGTTGCTCAAAGCCGGGTACAATGAGGCTGACAGTAGATAACTCATATGCTGCCTGTTTGTACATGAAGATTGTGCTCAACGTGACATGATGCTGAACCCTGGTTTGCGATCTGAAATACCTTCCAGAGAATTTTAGTAGGAGTGTTGGGCACTTACTGTGCGTGAGGGATTAACATTCCAATACTCTGTGTTTTTAATAATTTAATTTTCAGTTGTTTAATACATTATCACTGAACAGTTCCAGCATTTGCTGCGTGATCTGTTTCTCTCTCCATAGATGAGAATGCTGGGTTCAGCTTGTGTGATAGTAACAAATTCTGGTGGACTTAGTGGATCTTTTCTTTTAGATTTCTAATTGAAGGCCTCTATTTCTATAACATGTTTCAGAACTTCATCAAGTATTTTTATATTCTATATTTCCTTAAAACATTGAAGGAAGCCAAAAGCTCATGTATCTCTGCCTACTCACAGAGCAATTCTATTACACTACTAAGTAGTCCTGTAATCCGTTCTCTCTCAAATTCCCATAGATTCTACCACCCATCTAACTTTGGGTCAATTTACAACACTAATTAACCCACCACCTTCCAAATTCCAATTTAAGTGAGAAGAAAAGGGATCATCTAGAGAAAATCCACTAGATCACTGGGAGAACGTGAAAACTCTACTCGGAAAGCAGTGGAGATCAGGACTGAACTAGGTTCATTGGGTCTGTATGACAGCATTTGTATTAGCTGTGACCTTCTGTGCCAAAGTACAATCATGTGTATGAGCGATATACAACCAGCATAACATAATTTGGAACCTATAGTCACTCTGGTAATATAGACATACAGTGGCTAACTAATGCACAACTCAATCACATAACGGCAATTAGGAATTGACCAGATCATTTGGTTAATGATATTGCTTGGATGCTTGAGAAGGGATCTTTCAACAGCTAGTAACAGACTAGAGCACCAGTGTGGCTATATTTCATTAGGAGTTTGAGGAGATTTGACATGTCAACAAAGCCCAGCAAATTTTTACAGATGTACCATGGAGAGCACTCAGACGGTGTTATCACCATCTGGTATGGAAGGACCTTTGCACAGGATCGGTAAAAGCCCAGAGGGTTTTAAACTCAGGCAGCCCCATCGTAGACACCAGCCTCCCCTGCATCGAGGACATCTTCAAAAAGCGATGCCTCAGCAATAGTGCCATCCATCATTAAGGGCCCCACTACCCAGGGTATTCAAATTTCCAAGATCAAAGTACATTTATTATCAAAGTATGTACAGTATTGATCATCCAATCTTGAAATTGACATGCTCTCTTCTTATTACTACCGGCAGAGAAGAAGTACAAGTGCCTAAAGACACAGACTCAACATTTTAGGAACAAATTTTTCCCCTCTGCCATCAGATTTAAGAACTGACAATGAACTCCTGAAGACTACCACACTTTTGGCACTGTTATTTATTTTTAATATATATTTATTTTAAGTTATGTATATTTTATGCATTTTATGCTTCTGCTGCCAGAGAACAACAAATTTTATAACATATATTAGTGATAACAAACCATGATTCTGATTTCAAGGGGTGAAATACTTATGGTTTATTTCTAAATTCATATCGATGTAACACATATAACAATTTCATAGACATAAAATGGTTCCAGGTGTGATTATCCATCTCTACTTCATCAGCTGTTCTCAGTGTTTCTTCAAGTAGCCTCAAATATCCAAGTTAGAGAGAGAAAAATCAACCAAGATCCTGCTCAAGATTGCGCATGATTACCGAAAAAACTGTATTAAGATGATCCATAATGATCCCGTGATTGAATAGCTTAGCAGCACTTACTACCTGAGTTTCCGACTGAAGAATGGCATTTTGAATAAGTGTCTTCAAACAGTAGGGAAGAAAAAGTCTCCCACCTGGTTTAAATGACAGTTAATTTCCCTGGGGATGCAGGAGGTTTTGTGAATTGGTCCAATGAATGTTATACCTTGGAGTATACCATACCATAGAGCTATGATAATTACTGCTGGATACAAGACTGCAAATCTTCCATGTAAATCATTTACATTAACACTAGTGGATTTTTACAGAAAAAATATCCACACTTCTAAAATGTTTTAAATTGTGATTCAAACGTAGAGTGCTGTAGGGATTACATTGCACGACTAATAGTATAATCATGCTCTCAGTGTTGATAAATGGCATGATGTGTTTTTGAAACTTTACTATGGCAACAGTAGCTCTTTAATGCAGTACACTAGTATTTTTAGTTAAAAATAATTATTTTGTGTTGGTGGAACAGTTAATTCAGTTCCCTTCAGTTACATTCAATTACTGGAACCTTCCATGAAGCATCTATGTGTACGTATATGCCAGGCAGTCTGAGTCGGTTTCAGCAATATGGGCAGCGGATTCAGATGATCATGTTTTAGTAGAACTCTGTTTAGAATTACTTTTGCCTAATCTTGTTTTATATAAATTATTATTTTTTAAGTATGATGTAAATTCTCCTTTTGATCCAATGGTTGAAGGCATTGTACAATTGGAAAGATGGGCGAGGAAAGCTTCTATTAAGTTTCAGGGGCCAGTTCAATCTTTGGGCTGTCACAAAGCAAATGGTAAAATCCATCAGACTCCAACACCTAATTATTACTCAATAACTCTTTCTGCATCCTGGTGTCAAACAAGAGCAGGTGTGATGAGACTGACAATCAATATCCTTTTTCCTCAGCTTACCAGATAAACCATGATGCCTCCTCATTATGTGGTAACTGTCCAAAGCCCTCGTTTTCTTGTTAACATTGACTTTGCTGTTTCCGATAAATTCCTTCCATACAAGTAGATGACAAACTAGTATTTCGGCTTACTATATTTGCTGCCCAAAATGGATTAGGAAGTCCAGATTCCGTGTTCACTTTTCTGAACATCCTTTCTGAATGCAGAACTCTGTAATTCATAACAGAGTTCCACAGTAACACACACAAAATGCTGAGGAAACTCAGCAGGTCAGACAGCATCTACAGATAGGAATAAACAGTCACTTTTATATAGATATTTATTCTGCTCCATAGATGCTGCCTAACCTGCTGAGTTCCTTCAGCATTTTGTGTGAGTTGGTCTGAATTTCCAGCTTTTGCGGAATCTCTTGTGTTTATTTTAGTTCTCCATCCTACACCCACTTTCACATCCTTGTGGTGGACTTTTCCAATAAAAACTGTGAAACTCAGTAAACAGAGCCTTATGTTTTGATTTGGTACTTTAAAAGCTTTTGGTTTTAACTGTGAGTTCAACTATTTCAGTCTATACCACTATTCAAATTAGTTAGAACAGCAGATTTTGCCATTGGTTGTTCTGTTACCACTAAAACCTCTGTAGATACATATTTTGTTTCTTGTCCCATAATAACATTCTTTGGCCTTGTACTACACCCCTTTATCATCTAATCACTCCAATTTCTGCTTTGATCTTTGCTTGGCATTCCCGCATGCAGTGCCTCTGCCTTGAAGCAGAGTAACAATGTCAGTCTGCACTAATTCTCAACATGTAAAAGATTTACGCAATGCTTACTAAATAAAATACATCTTTTTAAAAAATATATGCCGACTGTGTCTAAATGCTTTTGTGAAGACTTTACCAATTTGCATTGAGGATAGTTGTTCTCTTTGGTATTGTTTATTGAATTTTTTTGTTCATTTGGAACTAAATTTGGGAACATCATCAGACATGTTTGATTGGTTTTCCAACAATGACAGGCATGAAGAAACCTGTATGGGAGAGTTTTTAAATGAAAAAGCTGTCGCACTGTGGCAGGTCCATTCTCTCTAACTTGGAAATCTGGGTCCACTGGTATGACAAGTCATCCCAACTGTGGTCTTCCTTGATGGGATGACCATGATTTCTTGTGTGCCTCGTCATGCCCTTTCTCTCTGCATGAAGCATTGAAGGACCATCTTCCTAGTCATTGGATCTAACTTCTGATCTCATCCGTCCAGTCCACGAGAGCTGATTTCACGTGATATGACAAGCATGTTCCAACCTCAGGAGGGTATGAATCCCACTGGCTACCCTCACCCAGTTTAGCCTACCTGTCTAAGGAGTGTACCAAGGTGTGGCTGCTGTCACATGCAAACAGCTATTTGGAGTCACATGTGAGAGCTGAGTGTCCAGTTGGGTCCAAGGAGAGAGAGTACCCCAGAATGGACATGACAAGACCCATCACCAGAAGTGCTATCCCTTCCTCGACACCTTGTATACCCTTTAGAAATGTCCAAGTTGACAAAACCTTCACGGTTAGAAATGACACATGTCTGTATGTTGCACCATTCTATCACGCATGGTTCTATTATATCATGTTAGATTTAGACCCAGGAAGTGAATTATCAAATCCCATAGGTTTGATAAAAGAATTAAGGAAGCCTACTTTGAGTTCAAATCCAGACCCAAAGAATTCAAAACTGGATCTGATAACAAAATTGTAAGATCAAAAAAAATGATAATTGGATACTAGACTAGATTTATATTAAATCTGTATACTGATGTAAATTGTTACTTTAGGAGCAGATATTTTATTATTAAGCAAGTCAATGCTGCTTTCTCTGTAGCCATTTTGTATTCATATTAATATCCAACTGAACTGTAGAGTCTTGTGATCTGCCTGCTTTGCAGCAATGTAAAGCATTGAGTCTCAATGTCTTTGCATAGACATTGAATCTCACAACTTCCTTGATTCTTGTTCTTGCCTGAAACTTAGAGAATCTTTTATTATTCCTCCAATGATCTGAAACCTAAAATATGCTTCCCTATCTACCAGTTCTGGGTTGAGTATTCCGGGATTTTTGTTTATACTGTAAGCTTCATTTCAACTTGAACCTTATTCCTCAGCAACTGTAATATCTAAATTTAGAGATGCTTTAAGACTTCCAGTTTAAGATGGTGCTACAGAAGATGTGCAACAGTTTACTGGCAGTTCATAAAGCAAGAAATACAACTAAATACTTTATTAATATCACTTTTTCTGCGAGCCTGCTCCGGCTGCGCCAGCCTTTGTGTCTACAATTCACTTTTGTTCTGAACGCGGTAGCTTGCTTTTATTGTTTGGTGCGATTTGTGTTTTTTGTCTCTCTCTCTCTTTTTGTGCATTGGGTGTTCATTAGTCTTTTTTTCATGGGTTCTTTTGGTTTTCTTGTTTTGTGGCTGCCTGTAAGGAGACAAATTTCATGGTTGTATAATTTATACATACTTTGAAAATAAGTATACTTTGAACTTTTGTTGATGAGAGGAACCAACAGAAAACCTTCCTCATCACCACATTAACAAAAGCATTTCCTATTCAGCAATTGGAAACAGGTTATCAGGAACTGACGTGGTACTAAATGCCCACAGTCTTTACCTCATCCCTCCATGTGGTCTATCTTTCATTTCATTGCTGTCTTTCATTTTTCTGTCCATCTTGAAAATACAATACTATCAGAGGTTTGAAAATTCTTCTTCATATTTTAGAGGTCTGTAAGAACTTCTTTACTATTGTGTGATTTTCACTTGTGTCAACTTGTAATTTTCCATTCCCACCCCAATGTATATGTTAAATTTTGATTGTAAACAATAATTATATAAATTGTCCAGGAATAATTGCATGCTCATAGCACACTATATTTCACTTGACCATGGCATCCATGCAAGAGTAGATTAATGGGCTAAGAACAAATCTTCTGAAATCACTGATGAGTTAAAATTATTAGTTAAACTTTCTCATATCTTAATCTAAGAGATATTATTGAAGATTCATCTGAGTTTCTCCAAAGAGCTCCATATGCAGCGTTTGATATAATTGCTAAAGCAGCTTGCAAAAGCAGAAAAAAATTGTAACCAAAGTGAATTCATCCATCATCCAAAATTTCTGCAGTAAATGCATAACTGAATTACCTTTGTAAAAAAACATTTTAAACTATTAAAAGCAATAACACGAAACAACTACTTAAATATTTAAAAAGCCGTAAAATATTTTCAGAGGTAATTTACTATTGCCAGTTATTTTCTCTAAAAGCAGAAAAATAATGGATCCTTCCACAGACATCACAACAAAAACTATGCATAATATGTGATCTATACTTATTTGAAAGAAAAACAGGATGATGTTCATTCTGACCCAATGACCTGCAGTCCTAAATTATTAAGATTGACAGGCTAGGCTGTGAGCTTTAGTGAATAAATTAAGTAATCTTTCCAATTTAACATTTCAAAATGGAAAATATTTAAATTGTGGTGTTTGGTAGATCTATTTACTTTTGATGAGAATTATTGATTCAAATAAAACAATTATAAGGTCATAGAGTTTAATGTAGAAATCTATCTCGTGATGAGCAGGTCCCTGCTGGTGAGATACTGGTTAGTTGATGCTGTATTTGTGAAATTTGACTGCAAATGACACGTTAACTGTTGGAAAAGCCTACATATTGAAGAGCAAACATTTGCAATCACAGCGTGTTCCCTTGCCTATTAGTGTGAATGAAATTGCTAATATAGGCATTTTAAATCATACTCCGGCATCTCAGTCCTTCTGGTGTTGCTATTTAGGAAACAGCTGCTCTCTGGTTATCAGCATATGCACTGTATCAGTAGCTTCATCACCTGTAAGGATGCAGTCAGCAGGCATCTGTTTACTTTTGGGAAGTATTGCACAGCTCTTGACACATATTCACAGGTTAAACCAGATTTTCTTTTCAGATGATAATTGACCGCAGATCAACTTGGTTCAAGTGACACAACCTGCTATTCAGGTTAGTTCCATCAAAACAACTGCAAATAAGCAGCAGGTGGTTCAGTGACAAAGGCAACCATATTATGAGACCTTTAGTCTCCTGCAAACAAATGCAGGCCAAAATCTTCTCTGTGTTGGTAAAAGATTACATGAAATATAAGGAGGAGATGGATATTCAGCTCTTGATGCCTGAATCCCTGCTCAACATGAGTATGATGGATCTCAATCTCAGTACCACATTTCTTGAATAGAGCAGAATTATCATTCTTTGTGTTGACTGTACTTACTGAGTTCTGGATCAAGAAATACAATAATTCTTTACCTCATGCGTGATAAATCTCATCATACCTCAGTCTTTATTTTAAAATGCTGACGCCTGGCTCCAGTCACCGCAGGCAGTGGAAATACTACATCCTGCCAAATTCCGTAAGAATTTTATGTTTAATACCTTTGTAATTCCTAACTGATCATTCAACCCTATAAATCTATGCCGGCTTTTCCTATGACCTGTTCTCTCATCCATGACCATTAATAAACCGCGCCCCACCCACATCATTCAATTTACCCACCATCCAACCTCACTCATTGATATTTACAGTGGACACTTAAGCTAACAAGCTATGGAATGCAGCCCATGCAGCCCAAGAGGGTGACATGCAAACTCCACATAGACAGCACCAGAAATTAATATCCAACCTGGGTGACTGAAGCTGAGGCAGCAGGACTGCTGCAGTGTCTCTGTACTGGCCTTTTTCAAAGAAACCGCTTTCATAATCCCTATCAAGTACTTCTCTGATGACAAAATCCAACATCCCAAGAATCAGCTTAGTGAATCTTCACTGTACTTATCCTTCCTTGGACAGACAGTCAACAACTGCATAAAACATTCCAGGTTCTCACTAGGAACCTTTATAATTGTACTACTTGGTGTAGTACTCAGCTCTTACCTCCATTCCGCTTGCAATTAAGACCAACATATATATTCCTTCCTCATTGCTGCTTTACCATGTTAATTTTCCATGACCTGTGTACAAGATCTCTCTCTATCCCCCTGAGCCACATCTTTCACCTTTTAATAAATCTTTTTTTTACCAAAATAGGTAATCACACATTTACCTCAGATAATGGCAGGGTAACATAGCAATTGGCGTCACCCTTTGGAGTGCCAACGATCAGAAGATCGAGGTTCAATTCCCACTGCTGTCCGTGAGGAATTCTTATGTTCTTCCGAAGATCACATGCGTTTCCTCCAGGTGCTTCGGTTTACTCCCACATTCCAGAAGATGTATGGGTTAGGGTAAGTAAATTGTGAGCATGGCACCAGGCTCTTATGGGCTGCCCCCAGTATATCCCCGGACATTGATACAAATGATACATTTTACATTATGCTTTGACGTTTCAAAGTTCACATGACAAATCAAACTGATCTTTATCTTTATCTTTACCCCAATGAACAAGTTCCGCTTTCTCCTTTATTGATACCAGAGCCTCATGAACTGAAATCCACCTCAATGATGGCGCAAGTGACTATGACAGCTCGGGGCATTCCAGAGCTCAGAATTCAATTCTGATGTCATTCTGTAACAGTTCTGTACGTCCTCCCCATGGAGTGCATGGGCTTCCCCTGGGTGCTCTGGTTTCCTCCCACAGCCTGAAGATGTACCAGGGAGGTTAACTGGTCATTGTAAATTGTCTCATGATTAGGTTAGGGTTAATCAGGTTTGTTGGGGGTTGTCGGGGCAGCCTGGACCAAAGGCCCAGATGAGCCTACTCCGCACTGTATCGCTAAATAAGCAAACAAGCAAACAAATAAATGAATATCTAAGTCAAAGTATAGATAATGTCGTAATCAGTTCAATGTTTTGGGCCAAAACCTTTCATCGAGGCTTAATGAAGGGTCTTGGCCCGAAACACTGACTGTTTAGATTAGATTAGATTAGATTAGATTCAACTTTATTGTCATTGTGCCGAGTACAGGTACAAAGCCAATGAAATGCAGTTAGCGTCTGACCAGAAATGCAAAGAATATTGTTATTTTCAAAATAACTGCGAATAGAAAGTAAGTGCTACAGCACACAAATATAAGAGTACTGAGACAGTACAATATGGATGCAATACTGCTTAGCGCTGTGATGTGAGGACCCTTAGGCATGGTCACAGCCTTAAGGAAGAAGCTCTTCCTATGCCTGCTGGTGCAGGAGCGGAGGCTCCTGAGGCACCTACCGGATGGGTGTAGAGTAAAAAGTCCATGGTTAGGGTGAGATGCGTCCTTGATAATGCTTTTTGCCCTGCCCAGGCAGCGTTTATGGTAGATGTTCTCAATGATGGGCAACTGAGTGCCGATAATCCTCTGGGCGGTTTTCACCACACGCTGGGGTGCTTTGCAGTCTGATATGGGACAATTGCCATACCACAGTGAGATGCAGTTGGTGAGTATGCTCTAAATGGTATAGCGGTAAAAGTCCGTCAGTATCCTGGGACAGAGGTGAGCTTTCTTGATGCTCTGCAGGAAATAAAGGCGCTGTTGTGCCTTTTTGATCAGGATGGAGGAGTTCAGGGACCAGGTGAGATCCTTGGAAATGTGGACACCAAGGAATTTGAAGCTTGATACATGCTCCACTACAGCTCTGTTGATGTAGATGGGAACGTGAGTGTGGCTCCTAACATGCCTGATGATCTCCATGGCTCTCTGGGTGTTAAGGGCCATGTTGTTGTCGGCACACCACGCGGCCAGGTGCTGGACCTCATCCCTATAGGCTATCTTGTCATCCCCTCTGATCAGGCCAACCACCATGGTGTTGTCTGTGAACTTGATTATGGAGTTAGAACCATGTACAGGTATGCAGTCATAGGTGAAAAGGGAGTACAGAAGAGGGCTCAGCACACGGCCTTGAAGCACACTGGTGTGCAGGGTGAGAGTGGAGGAAGAGAGGTTGCCTAACTTAACTGATTGGAGTCTGTTGGTCAGAAAGCCCAGGGTCCAATTGCAGAGGGATGAGCTGATACCAAGCTGGCGAAGTTTGGCGATCAGCTTGGAGGGGGTCACAGTATTGAATGCCGAACTAAAGTCAATGAACAGCATTCTGACATAAGAGTTGGGGCTGTCCAGGTGGGTCAGGGCAGAGTGAAGTGCCATGGAGATGGCATCCTCTGTTGACCCGTTGGTGCGATAGGCAAATTGATGGGGGTTCAGGATGGTGGGCAGACAGGATTTCAGATGTGATAGAACCAGTCTCTCAAAGCACTTTGCAATGATGGGGGTGAGTGCAACTGGATGGAAGTCATTCTGGCCCATGGCAGTGGAATGCTTCGGCACTGGCACGATGGTGGCGATCTTTTCCATAGATGCTGCCTGGCCTGCTGAGTTCCTGCAGCATTTTGTGTGTGTTGCTTCGGATTTCCAGCATCTGCAGATGTTTTCTTGTTTATAGATAATGCTCTCTTGATGTGTCACCTCACCTAGTACGCCGAGATCTTTGGAAACAGGACCTGTGGCTCTAACCTCTTTGGTATTCTGGAAACACTTGGGTTGAGACTGATCTTCACTGAAAATATTATCTCTTTAGATTCAATTTGGACTCCACAATTAGCAACTGCCTCTTAGAAATTGAATCAGTGGTACAGCGTTTTGTATGCCCTGCAGTCAAATTTCAATGAGAAATCAAATGTATATGTTAATCAGGAATTCAAATAAGATGCACGATAACGATGCTGGAAGTGTTAGGTCAGTTTTAAGGGAGGTACCCATGGGTCCCATTCTAGGGCAATCTATCATCCCTTGCAATGATTATTCCCCCTTCATTCTAACCCCATCCCCCAAATATACTGGCACAGGCACAATTATTGATTAGCTAATCCAAGCTGGCAGCCACAACTATCTACCACTATCCTGGTTACCTTTCCCATCCTCAACTGACAGCTGCTTCTGAGCACTGAGTACCAACCCAACCACTGATCATAACCTTGACTCAACTTTGTCCTCAACCATCAATCAGACCATCGCAATCCTTGGCAGCAACTCATGTCAGTGTACACCTGTGAATATGATTGTGTTTGCTTGCTCATGCATTATATTAGTTTGTGTTTAGTGTTGTGTGTGTTTTATTTATGCAATTGTGAGGATGCGTACACTTCTTGAGTTTGTGTTGGTGCTTATGTTCGCGCACAGGGGCGTATTTGCGTTTTTGCGTCTGCCTCTTTATGCCTGTGTCTGTCTGTGCGTCCATGAAGAAATCCACACTCTGCCAGAAATTCAATTAACTCTGATGCAGCAGCAGTCAGAAGCCCATAAGGTGCTTGAAATGGTATACAGTGTCTTGGCACACCAAGCACACCTCTGCAAACTATTTATGAATTATCTTGCACCTAATTTGAGTATTACATCTTAGAAAAGCTAGTAGCTGCAGAGGCACATGGAAATTTATAACTCTCTCGGGAATGAGAAAATGCTGACCAGTCATTTCAATCTTGCAGCAGTGCACGTCTTATCAGGTAATCAGAGGATGACATTGACCTAGTGCTGATGAAGATGTGTGCTTCTGAATATATATCAGCTTCTCAGACCTGTGCCAAAAGGAAAGAGCAGGGTAGTTAAACAGTTAGAAAATACCTTAATAATCAGATCAATTGACTGTGCTTGGCTCCCATTCAGTCACAGTTTAACAGATAGTCTTGCATATCATTTGATACGGTGATAAAGGATTCCAAGAAAGGTCACTAACCAGAAAAAATAGTCTGTTTTCACTCCCCACAGATGCTATTTGACCTGCCAAGTATTTTAAATGCTTGATTTCAATTCATTAACACTTGGCTTCAAATGCAAGAAAGAATGAGGAATTGTTTGATTTCTTTCTTAAGTTCCCGAAAGTACAAGCCCTTCTTTGAAATATGATCTTCATAGTTCGCAATTTATTTCAAAATTCTTGGGGGCGATTACATAAGCATTTTGCCTAGATAAGTTAGTCACTAAATACAGTTTATTTTCACCCAGCATGAAGCAGCTGTAACTAGTAATAATCACAAGAGATCCTACAGTTGCTGGAAGTCCAGGGCAACACGCACAAGATGTTGGAGGAGATCAGCAAACCAGGCAGAATCCATGGAGAGGAATAAACAGTCAACATTTCAGGCTCAGACCTTTCATCAGGATTGAGATGAAGCTGCTGCTTGACCTGAAAAGTTCCTCCAGCATTTTTGTGTGTCCATTGTTGCACCAAAACTTTAATCAGACAGTTATTCAAATCAGAATCAGGTTTATTATCACCGGCATATGACATGAAAATTGTTAACTTAGCAGCAGCAGTTCAATGCAATACATAATCTAGTAGAGGGAGAAAATAATAATAATAATAAATAAAATAAAACATAATAATAAATAAACAAGTACATCAATTACATATATTGAATAGATTATTTAAAAATATGTAAAACAGAAATACTGTATATTAAAAAAGTGAGGTAGTGTCCAAAGCTTCAATGTCCATTTAGGAATCGGATGGCAGAGGGGAAGAAGCTGTTCCAGAATTGCTGAGTGTGCGCCTTCAGGCTTCTGCCTCTCCGACCTGATGGTAACAGTGAGAAAAGGGGATGCCGCTCCCTAAAGATGCCCTGCGTACTTTGTAGGCTAGTGCTCAAGATGGAGCTGAGTTATTTGTTACATATGATTCCTTTGGACCATCAATGGGGGACTTGGACCATATTGTCATGAAAGGGCTTCCATGGGCTTGCCAGCTCAGCTACTGAGTAGCATGTCTGCCATGGAATAAATAGCTTATCCTCATTTTTCAGATATTCTCCCACATTGCACTGAAACACAACTGTACTCAATATTAGCATCAGTCCCTGGCCCTGATCTTCTACCCGGATCCTGCAATGCCACGTCATTGAACAAGCAAGTCCTAGATCCCCATCATTTTCATCCATACTCCTTCGCAATTTGTTTCTCATTAAAAGACGTTTCTTTTAATAAACATTTTAAAACATTAAAATGTTTCTCATTTCCTTCAGCAGAGGTTATATTGTTGACAGCTCCATCTCTTTAATTTGCCTTAGTGGGCAACAACACCAAAGAGTCTACAGATATTATGATGGCAATGAAAACGCTTGTGCGAGTAGTAGGATCCAGTCTGAAGAAAACAGAGAACAGTATTCATAAACACAAGAGATCTGCAGATCCTGGATATCCAGATGTAAAATGCTGGAGGAACTCAGCAGGCCAGGCGGCATTTATGGAATAAACAGTCAATGTTTCAGGCCAAAACCCTTCATCAAAGTTCAAAGTAAATTTATTATCAAAGTACATTTTACAATCCTACATTTTACAATTTCTAGTATGCATACTTAATAAATCTAACAACCATAATAGAATTGATGAAAGACCATAGCATTCTCAAGGAAAGGCGGTAACAATTGTAGGCAGTGCGTGTAACAGATATGTTAGTGAACTCCAGAAATACTAGCAGTGTCCACAGTTTCTCCTGTATATTGTTCTAGTTCTTGTATGCAAAGGATATCTTGGGGAGGATACCTAACAACCAATAGAGTCATAGGTAAATAGTGAAATGTGATATTTCGGCTTGTGGTGAGGTTGGAGATATAGAGAGCTTTGCTGGGTCCACACATGCCAGGAATGATCAATATGTGTCCTACGAAGATAGTTTGTACTTCAGTTATTTGCCTTCATTTGCAAAAGTACAAAAGACTCTTCTGACACTTCAGACTTCTATAATGTCCACTCCCAAGACCTGATAGGTCCTGTGACCACCAACCTCCAGATCCAGACCACCAAAAAGCAGCTTTGGGTTGTGCATTTCCAATGTTGAAAATTAATGTGTCATGTTGCACACAACACACTGGAATTTCTAAGCATTCATGTTAAAAATCTTGGATACCACAATTGATTTATTCTGTTTCTGAAATGTTTTACGGTACTGTAAAACATCACAGTGACAGTCTTGTAAATCCCACTGTGGGCTACACTTCATTCTTCCCAAATGTGAAAAGAGGGTGAGGCACACTTGGACAAACTCCAGTTTAATCTCTTGTGAGAGATGACTCAGTGATACAAAGGAGAATAATAATGTAAGAATCCTTTTAATCTTTTTGTAACTTAGAGAAATGTGCTTGATTACCACAGAGTTGAAAGGGTGTAGAGCCGTTGTAGGAAATACAAGAAAGACTGGTTAGAAAGATGTAAAACCAGTTTATGACTATAAGAACAATTTTATTATCAGTTTGGGGGCTCTTTTCTCTACAAATGAGTGTTGGTGGCATGATAACAATTTTAAAGATAATAAAAATGATGGATTTAGTAAAGAAATCCTATGGCCTGATAATCCAGTATAAAACCAACAAAGGTTCTGTACTGATTTTGCGACCAGAAGATTTTGAGAAAGTGGATCTTGTTCCATGGGACCATAAGACTATAAGATCACAAGAAACAGGAGTAGAATTAAGCCATTTGGCCCATTAGGTCTGCTTCGCCGTTCTATCATGGCTGATTTGTTATCCCCCGCAAGCCAATTCTCTAGCCTTCTCTCCGTAACTTTTAGATTAATCAAGAACCTATCAATGTCTGTTTTAAATATACCCAACGACTTTGCCACCACAGTTGCACATGGCAAAGAGCTCCACAGATTCACCACCACTTGGCTAAAGGGACATCCCTGTATTCTAAGGCTGTGCCCTCAAGTTCTAGACTCCCCCACTACAGGGAGCATCTTCACCACATCCACTCTATTAAGGCGTTTCAATATTCAATAGATTTCAGTGAGATTCTCCCTCAATTCTTCTCCCTCAATTCCACTCCCCCCCCTCCTGCCCCCACAATTCTTCTAAACTCCTTTTTCAGAATTCTAAAATTCTTGTGAACCACTTCTGGACCATCTCCAATGCCAGTTCATCCTTTCTTAGTTAAGGAGCCCAAAACTGCTCCAGTACTCCAAGGGTCCTTAAAAACTATTAGCATTACATCCTTGTTTTTATATTCTACTCCTCTGAAAATGCATGCTAACATTGCATTTGCCTTCCTTGCCATCGACTCAACCTGCAAGTTGATCCCGATGGGGTCTTGCACTCAGACTTGCAAGTCCCTTTTCACCTCTGATTTCTGAGTTTGCTTCCTATTTATAAAATAGTCCTTTACCAAAGTGCATGATTATACATTTCCCTAAGCTATACTTCATCAACCACTTTGTCCATTCTCCTAACCTGTCCAAGTCCTGCAGACTCCCTGTTTCCTCTTCCAACTTTCTTTGTATTTCTGCAAAATTTTGTCACAAAGCCATAAAGTCCATCATACTGATCACTGTTATTGCACAGAATAGTTTGAGAATGAACTTGAATGATTCTTAAGGAGATAGGTAGGCACGTAAGTGAATAGAAGAAACTGCTGTTGCAATTCAATGAAAAAGTGAAGCTTGTGTACACACACAAACCACACAACTGGCATACCTAATATATTACATAATTAAATCTTTAATCCGTTATGCTACTGGGTGTTAACAGAATTAGGAATGAATTTGCAACGCTTTAGCTTAATCAATTTAAATCATAGCTTTGGGGTGGTACATTATTTCTTCACTTTTCTTTGATTTTTATTCTGCATCCAACTCAACATGCAAGTTTAACTTCAGGAAATCCTGCACTCACACTCCCAAGTCCCTTTGCATCTCTGATTTCTGAATTTGCTCCATGTTTAGAGAAAAGTTTACGCCTTTATTGCTTCTACCAAAGTGCATAACCATACACTTCCCAACCCAACACTATATTTCGTCTTCCACTTCTTTGCCCATTCTCCTAATCTGTCCAGGTCCATCTGCAGACTCCCTGCTCCCTCAACACTACCTGCCCTTGCACCTATCCTTGTATCATCTGCAAACTTGGCCACGAAGCCATCAGTTATGCCATCTAAAAGCACTTAGATATAGTGCAAAAAAAAACGTTCCCAATACTGACCTCTGCAAAACATTACTAGTCACCGGCAGCCTAACAAAAAAGACTTCCTTTATTCCCATTCCCATCCTTGCTTCCTGCCATTCAACCAATCTTCTATCCATGATATTACCTTTCCTGTAATACCATATGGTTAATTAGCCTTACGCGCTGCACCTTGTCAAAAGCCCTCTGAAAATCCAAGTACACAGCATTTACTGACTCTACTTTGTCCATCGTGTTGGCTATTTCCTCAAAGAATTCCAACTGATTTGTCAGGCAAGATTTCTCCTTAAGGAAGCCATGCTGACTTTGGCCTGCTTTATCATGTATCTCTCAAATACCCTGAAATATCATGCTTAATAATTTCATTGGCAGTAGAGCCTTAAAGTTGTTATAGCCGAGGAAGTGGGTGTTAATGGGGGACAAGCTCCCACTATTTATTAAATGCTCCCAATGGCATGTGCCTCTAATAGCCTCTGACAACCAAGCCTAGCTCCTGGCCTTCACATATGGCTTAGCTACTAAGCCCAGCGGAACCATTTTTACTGACAGGAGAAGGGGCAAGGGCAGGTTACTAGTGCCTTAAAACTAGTTGCTTCTGGCAGATTGGGCTCATCAGCCGCGGTTGGCAGCTCAACTAGGAGAAGGAAAACTCTGATCTCAAACCTCTGCTGCCTTGCAGCTATACCCACTCATGGGGAAGGCTTTGGGACTAAACCCATGGGAAAAATCCAGAGCTGGAGTCCCTAAGGCAGTCCTACATTGAGTTCCTGCCTTGCTGCTGCTACCATACAGTACTAGTCACTACTGTTCCTATGGGTTCATCAGTTGTGTGGAGAGATTGCTTGCTCTCCATATTGTACTGCCCAGATTTGTGTATCTAGACATCTTGGAAGCAATATCCATAGTCAAATCTGACTAACGGAGGCCATCATGTCACCTCACCTCACCTCAGGGCGATAAAGTGATTAGGTTATTGGCTGACAGAAAATGGCTGGAATGGTGTAAGAACAATCTCAGCAGAATCATTAAGATAAGCATTTGTATCCTTACACAGTGTTCATTCACTCACGCCACTACACATAATATTCCCTCTGCTGTTGCCCGTCACTTTTGTCTGGTCACTGCACCATCATTCATTCCTTCTCCTTTTCATACCAAAAATTATTGTATTGCAAATTATTGTTCATACTTCAACAGATTTGTAAATGTCGGGAACGGTACAAAGCCGAATATATATAGCAATTTTCATGACCTCAGGATGCTCTGAAACATAATTAGCATTCCGACTGTAGGATGCCACATATCAACTTGTTCACTATGACAAGCACATTCTCTAAATGCCTGAGAAGGGTGTTTTTAACACATTCCTTGCTTTCTTGCAAGAGAGGTTTGAGAATAAATCACAAAAGGAGGCTGCCTTCAATGGTTGTAGAGCCAATTTGCACATTCTTTCCCAGTACTAAAGTAAATATACTGTCTGTCACAGGCTGTAGCTGGTTTTGTTGATTTCTAACTAACTGCTGATGCCTATCTCAAACTTCTTACTCAGAATGACAGACTACCAGTGCTTTTATTGACCACTTCCTCCATTTTTCTTTCACACATTGGCCAAACTCCACTTGGATATATTTTCCCAGTGGACGGCACGTAACGTCCTGCAGGCACTGCAGGAGAAGGACGTGATGGACACAGTGGGGTGGTTCCCTGAGCAGACCGTCCAGTTCATCTGGCAAAATGCCTCATCGCCAGATCTCACCAACAGGCACCAGGACCTCGTCTGGCTGGCGGAGAGAGGGGCCCTCCCAGTCAGATCCCTCCTGTACGCCCGGAAAGTCGTCTCCGCACCCTACTGCCCACGGGAGGACTGCAGTGAGGAGGAGTCTGTGACCCACCTCTTTGCACACTGTCAGTTCGATAAGAGGGTGTGGAGGAGGATGGATGGGCTCGTGTCACATTTCATCCCCAGCAACTGCGTGACAGAGGACTCTCTGATCTACGGGCTGTTCCCGGGGACGCATGTGGAGACCAACATCCGGTGCTGCTGGCAGATCATCAACTCGGTGAAAGACGCTCTTTGGTCGGCCCAAAACTTGACGATCTACCAGCACATGGAGATGTCCGTGGGAGAATGCTGCCGACTGGCACATTCTCAGCTGCAGGAGTACGTGCTGAGGGACGCAGTGAAACTCAGTGCAGCCACCGCGAGGGCCCGGTGGGGAAGGACCACGGTTTAGGGTTCTTCACCCACGGGAGTGGGAGGGGTCGGTGGGTGGGGAGTATACCCCTCAACAATGATGTGGTAAGGTGAACAACTGGAGTGCCACGTGGGTGGCCATAAGTATGGATATGTACAGACTATAAGGGAAAGTATGTAAAGGATGGAAAATTATTGAATGGTTTATTGTACATAATTTATTTTTGAATAAAGTATATTTTGAAATAAAAAAATATTTTCCCTTATGCACATGAGATATTTTGCTAATGTCGGAAGTCACAATGTTTAGATATCATCGTGAAACCGTTCTGATTATCTCACCTTGGTAATCGTAACATGCTGCATTCAAGTTGAGAGTTGACCACCAAAGGCACTCACTCACCTATTGAGTATCAATCCTGTCCATGAGTAAATTTGAGCATTCTGTAAGTAGCTGAAAAGAAATTCCTGACACAAATCCATAAAAAATGAAATCCTTTTAAAATGTCATGAACCATGAAAAAGTCAGCATTGTTATAAGGCCACATCCTCCACCGTATACCCTTTCCAGTACAATTACATCTTTCTGGTAATGTGGTGACCAGGATCACATACGGTACAGAGAGAAAGGTTCAAGCCTACAGAGAAACAAAGTGGACCCTGCTTTAGGCTTGAAATGAAGACCATCACTCTATCTCCTTAGATGAACTAGAGTAAATTCTTATTCTTAAATTACTAAAATGATAGTTTCTAAATGTCTATTTAACCCTCTTTTAACTCTTTTTAACTTGTCTTTTTGCTTCAGATACAGTATACCAGCATAACCAATGTCAGTCCTGCTGAAGGGTCTCAGCCCAAAACGTCAGCTGTACTCTTTCCCATAGGTGCTGCCTGGCCCACTGAGTTCCTCCAGCATTTTGAGTGTGTTGCTTGACCAATGTTGTACGTATTTACAGAGTAACCTCCTGCTCTTATACTCTACACGTCAATTAAATCATTGTACTTCATATAGTCATAGTCATAGTCATACTTAATTGATCCCGAGGGAAATTGGTTTTCGTTACAGTTGCACCAGAAATAATTAAATAGTAATAAAACCATAAATAATTAAATAGTAATATGTAAATTATGCCAGGAAATAAGTCCGGAACCAGCCTATTGGCTCAGGGTGTCTGACCCTCCAAGGGAGGAGTTGTAAAGTTTGATGGCCACAGGTAGGAATGACTTCCTATGACGCTCTGTGTTGCATCTCGGTGGAATGAGTCTCTGGCTGAATGTACTCCTGTGCCCAACCAGTACATTATGTAGTGGATGGGAGACATTGACCAAGATGCATGCAACTTGGACAGCATCCTCTTTTCAGACACCACCGTCAGAGAGTCCAATTCCATCCCCACGACATCACTGGCCTTACGAATGAGTTTGTTGATTCTGTTGGTGTCTGCTACCCTCAGCCTGCTGCCCCAGCACACAACAGCAAACATGATAACACTGGCCACCACAGACTCGTAGAACAGCCTCAGCATCGTCCGACAGATGTTAAAGGACCTCAATCTCCTCAGGAAATAGAGATGGCTCTGACCCTTCTTGTAGACAGCCTCAGTGTTCTTTGACCAGTCCAGTTTATTGTTAATTCGTATCCCCAGGTATTTGTAATCCTCCACCATGTCCACACTGACCCCCTGGATGGAAATAGGGGTCACCGGTACCTTAGCTCTCCTCAGGTCTACCACCAGCTCCTTAGTCTTTTTCACATTAAGCTGCAGATAATTCTGCTCACACCATATGACAAAGTTTCCCACCATAGCCCTGTACTCAGCCTCGTCTCCCTTGCTGATGCATCCAACCATGGCAGAGTCATCCGAAAGCTTCTGAAGATGACAAGACTCTGTGCAGTAGTTGAAGTCCGAGGTGTAAATGGTGAAGAGAAAGGGAGATAAGACAGTCCCCTGTGGAGCCCCAGTGCTGCTGATCACTCTGTCGGACACACAGTGTTGCAAGCACACGTACTGTCGTCTGCCAGTCAGGTAATCAATATGTGATGCTGCCGGGCCTGATGAGTTCCTCAAGCATTTTGTGTGTTTTATCTATTTTATCCACTTTCTTGACTGCCTTTTGTCACCTGAGGATCTGCATGTATGCACCGCAGGAATCTTGGCTTCTGTAAGTATACTTTGCACTACAATGGACTTTGAACACCCACAGCTGTCTGTAAGGAATTTATACATTCTCCTCATTACTGTGTGGGTTTCCTCCATGTGCTCCAGCTTCCCTACACATTCCAAGGACGTACAGTTGGAGTTCGTGAGTTGTGGACATGTAATGTCGGCCATAATACGTGTAGCAAACTCTTGTGGGCTGCCCCCCTTTTTTGACAGTTTTCCAGAAAAGGAAAAGAATTACCATGGAACACAAAAGATTTTTTAGCAGTTTTGTTGCAGGACATTTTGCCAAGGAGTTGGAGTAGGACTAAGGGTGCAGGTTCCAAATGTTGTGCAGGATCTATATGCTCTGATGCATCTAGGAACAAGAAGCATAGACGGGATTAAGAATAAGGTTCTGCTTAGAGAGATTAATTAGCTGAATCACACAGGTAATAATTTTCGGTTGACTCAGTCACATTCATATTGAAGTGTAAATACTTGGCCACTGGGATAGGTGAGCTGCAAACTGAACTGAGGACCGTATTCTGACGAATCAAGTAACTGGAATGCTGGCCTTGACACTAAACAAATAAAGGGGAAGGGAAGTGGGTTTCAAGAATTTTCAGGAAAGCTGAGGTTCAGAGCAGCTGCTGAAGAGTCACAACTCAGGAAGAGTGATTTCATTTATAACAGACAAGTGACTTAGGAGGTAACAGAGATCTAACTAAGGTTTAAGATGTTAGAGCTTAAGGTGAAATCAGTTAACTGTACTACTTGAAAATGTGTGAAGTATTCAGAGCTGACTAATTAATAGCACAGATTGAAATAAAAAGAGATGAATTAATAGAAGTTCTGGAAACATGGTCTTAAAGTGACCAAGAGTGTGAAATAAATATTCCAGTAAACATCTGTTCCTGAAAGACTAATTTAAGGAAATTCCTTTGTGGAATGTGAACACCTTTCCTCGTACCACAATCCTTTGGTGAGCGTGTAAAGAGGAAGCAAATACAGCCTGTTTACAGCAGTTAGCTTGGTAGGCAAGAAAATGATCACTATAGATTATAATGGGTAGAAATATAAAATTATATATTTTGATAGGGAAACTAGGTATGTTGATAGTGAGAAGAAAAACCCTTGCAAATGTATCACAAATGCAGAAATAACAGGATCAGGAGAGATGTACAAGAATTAGATGGGTTAACAAATGTTCACTATACTAAATTCTGGGATGATGGGATATCCTGTGAAGAGAACTTGAGCAGACTAGACGTTTATTCTGGAGAACTTTGAAGAAACATAAAGGGCACAATGTATAAATTCTGGCAGACTTAGAACTCACTACCTCAGACTAAAGTGTTGAGCATCTATAATAATGATAAGGAAAACCTTTAGACCTCATTGTCCCCCTCCCACCGGCGGGGGCTGTTGATATGCATGCACTGAATATCTTCATGCTTGAGATTAATAGATTTCAGTTACAAGAGCAATCACGGATTACAGGAACAACTCAAGAGGATGGATTTAAGTGGAAGATCATTGTGAATAACTGAATAACGGAGAAGGCTTGAGGGGACATATGGCCTATTCTTGCTCATATTTCTTGTTCTTATGTTTTATGCTAATCTGGGAGCTACAGTCATTGTTAAAGTATAATTAACGTGTTGCAAGCAAACAGTCAGACATAGGGATGGAATAATTGGAAATGTTAGAATCGTAGCAGCTCAATTTCCACAGTCATAGCTGGTTAATGATTCAATCCCTTTTTCAAATAAAATGTTTGACTTCTAACTCTGAAACAATATTTCAAAAGTATGCATGTTTTTAAAATAAATTCTGCTTCCGCAAAATGATTTGCTTATGAATAGAAAGAGACATGGATATTTTATAACAAGTATAACATGAAGACTTTAAAATAGGTTGTAACTTTTCATTTAGCTGTAAATTGATCGATCAAAAATATATAATGTATATTCACTGTGACTGCTTGAAGGACTGAATTCACCATCTGTGCTCTAATCGATCAAAGAGGATCACCGCATCCTTCACTGTATTCGTTTGTATTTCCTTTCTCTGAATTGACTAGAATGCAAACCAAATGGGACTCCTGTCCCTCTTGGCTTGTTAAGAAACTTAAATAAAATTATTTTGAGTCTCAGAATCAAGTTTATTATCACTGGCATACAGATGTCACATAATCTGTTGTTTTGCATCAGCAGTACTGTGCAATACATAATAAACACTATAGGCTACAATAAGAAATATATACTTTTCACACTATGAATTTATTTATATATATAAATACTTAGTCGGAAAGGTGAAGAAAATAGTGAGGTAGTGTTAATGGGTTCGTGGACTGTTCAGAAATCTTTCAATCCCCTGCATTGGAGTCTCCCTACACTATTAATACATCATCTCTATTCTTGGTTGGTGCGGCTGTAATGAAACCCAATTTCCCTCGGGATCAATAAAGTATATCTATCAATCTATCTATCTATCTATCTAATAACCTCGTTCAGGCTTTTCCATAAGACCATACGTTCATAAGACGTAGGAACAGAATTAGCCCATTCAGCCCATTGAGTCTGCTCTACTATTCCATCATGGCAGATTTATTATCCCTCTTAATCCCATTCTCCTGCCTTCTCCCTGTAACTTTTGACAAGCCGATGAATCAAGAATCTATCAACCTCCACCTTAAATATATGCAATAACTTGACCTGCACAGCCATCTGTGGCAAAGAATTCTACAGATTCACCACCATCTGGCTAAAGAAATTTTTCCTAATCTCTGTTCTAAATGGACGTCCCTCAATTCTGGTCCTAGACTCCCCTGCTATAGGAAACATCCTTCCACATCCACTCTGTCTTGGCTTATGTTTCCCAACCTTTCTTAGCCCAATGCCCCCCAAAAAACTTTCATACTTGCCAATGCCCCTCTTAGGTACAAAATGCTTTCCGGCACCCTCATAGTGTAAAAACATGTCGACCATATGCTAATGTGAGAAAAGTGATTGTGCTTTAAATTTTTATTTGTCTTTAGACCTAGCTTATACAGTACTTGTGTATTGTACAGCATCTTCAATATCAATGTGATCCTTGAGCCTGATGGTTTTTAGCAAAAGTTGAACTAACTGGTTCAAGTTGTGACATCCAAAGCCGTAACAATGTCCAAGCGGTTTCTGTTTTTCTGTGAATATGGTGTTTACTGCAGTGAAGCTTCTTTTAACAAGGTAGGAGGATGGAATTGCAATGGAGAGCAGTTTGGCTCTTCTTCAAAGACCAGGAAATTTCATATGACAGTGTAGCCACAAACCACAAAAGCCAACGTTTTTGAAAAGCATTTTTTGCTTCTTCATCATTCTGAATTTTGATAATCTCTTCTTCCTATTCTTCCACCTTGCAAAGAAATTTGTTTATTACCCAGTCTGAAATTTCAAGATTGTTTGAATCCTTAAATCCATTCTGAAAATCCTACAGAGAAGTCATCACCCTGACACAGTGGTGTTAAGAAAACAACCTCTCCCTCAATGTTGCAAAAACAAAGAAGCTGGGAGGAACAGAGACAGGCTCACCCCTATTGACATCAATGGATCTGGGGTTGAGAAGGTGAACAGCTTTAAGTTCCCTGGTATACACATCACCAAGGACCTCACTTAACCTGTACACACCGGCTGTGTGATGAGAAAAGCGCAGCAACGCCTCTTTCACCTCAGTTGGTTGAAGGAGTTCGGCATGAGTCCCCAAATCCTAAAGACTTTCTACAAGGGCACAATTGAGAGCATCATGACTGGCTGTATCACTGCCTGATATGGGAACTGTACTTTCCTCAATTGCTGGACTCTGCAGAGAGCGGTGCAGACAGCGGTGCAGACAGCCCAGTGCACCTGTAGATGTAAACTCCCCACTATTCAGGACAGTTACAGCAACAGGTGTATAAAAAGGGCCTGAAGGATCATTGGGGACCCAGTCACTCCAACCACAAACTGTTCCAGCTGCTACCATCTGGGAAATGGTACCGCAGCATTAAAGCCAGGACCAACAGGCTCCGGGACAGCTGCTTCCACCAGGCCATCAGACTGATTAATTCATGCTGACACATTCTATTTCTATGTTATATTAACTGTTCTGTTGTAAATTTTACTGTATATACTAATTATTACAAATTGCTATAATTTGCATATTGCACACTCAGAAGTAGACATAACATAAAGATTTTTACTCCTCATGAACGTGAAGGATGTAGGAAAAAAAGGCGATTCAATTCTTCAGCGACTACAGCTGTAAACAGTACTCTTGCAAATAACCATCTGTGAAAGAGAGTGCCATACTTCCCATGCAGGGAAACTGTGAGAATATTCTCTTCCTAATGTTTTGCTTAAACATTTCCAATTTTTGGATAAAAGTAGACGTTGCACTTTTTGTCTGGATCAAATTGAAATTCTCACCCTACAGTTTCATGTTTAGAATATTCATTTTGTCATACAGATCAGCTAGGTACGCACATCTCCATGTAGAAGTTCAATCTTGTTTCCCAAGCTCTTGTCGACGTTGAGCAAAAATTCAACCACAGTGTCAAAAAGGTCAAACAAATGTTTTAAGCAGCAGCTTTTTGACAGCCAATGCACTTTAGTGTGAAGAAGCAAGCTTTTGAACTCTTCATCATCATCCTTGCATAACTGATGAAATATTCTGCTACTTAATGGATGAGCTTTAAAATTGTTGATAGCAGATAATACAAGAGTCATGCTTGAAAAAGTCACTGGCTGAGGTTTTTGGCTGTGAGATGTTGCCGATGAATTACACAATGGATTGAAAACAGACTTGGAATATCTTTTTTCATAAATGTCAATAAACCAGCATGGCGACTTGTCATATGGTGCTCCATCTGTTGCACAAGAAATTATGTTCCTAGTTGGAGTACTTTTATCCTCAATATACAGTTTGAGCTTGCCATAGACTGATTCCCCATTGCTATTTATTTTTAACTTTTTACGAAAGAGAATCTCCTGAAAAACTTTTCTATTTTCGATAAGCAGCGCATATGCCATTGGCAATGCATATGTAGCGGCACGCAAAGGAGTGGCAAGGCAAAGGTAAAGACGATCACAACAGTGAAAATTACACTGACAAGTATTCAGATTGGAATCTGAATGTTAGTTGGGATAGAGCTGGAGTTCGGCAAGCTACCTTTATACTATTACAGTGAGCATGAATGAATAATCATGTAAGGTTTCAGAATCCACAAAGATGGTTCTTGACGGCACATATGAAGGCAAGGTCACTTTGAACACCTCAGGAGGAATCCTCAGGGTCAGCAGGTTCATTTATTGGCTCTATTTCAGCATTTTATTCTGGCCAGCGCTGTATCTTTGTGCGACCTGTTTTCCATCGATCTGTAGAGAAAGTTGAGGGGGCATACTTGACTTACCAACGGTCAAACTACAGTCATTCTGTACCACGAGTGAAGGGGAACTGGTTGCTAATTTATGCATCCCCAGTAATGTCTGTTTGGTTGGTAAGGGTGGATGAGATTGCTGAGTTTCAGATGTGTTCTGATGATGAGTGCTCACTGCCCGCAGAACTATGGCTCTTCCTGTGATCCAGTGCCTTGTTATCTTTTTTGGAAGTGCCTGCTCTACTAACGGTCAGTCAGGTCTCGTGCCTCAAGTTAGAGTACCGCCTACCACCTCCCCCAAGAATCTTAAACACGCACCCCCCCAATGACTTCTACTTCCCCTAAACACCCATTTAGGAAACATAACCACCCCCCACCTCCGTTGGGAATCTCTTATCTAGGCCTTTCAATATTTGATAGGTTTCAATGAAATCCCCCCTCATTCGTCTAAACTCCAGCAAGTACAGGCTCAGAGCCATCAAATGTTACTCATATGTTAACTCTTTCGTTCTCAGAATCATTCTCATGAAATTTCTCTGGAAACTCTCCAATGCCAGCCCACCTTTTCTTAGATAAGGAACCCTAAACTGCCCAAAATACTCCATTTGTGGCCTGATCAATGCATCATAAAGCTTCAGAATTATATCCTTGCTCCTGTATTCCAGTCCTCTCAAAATGAATGCTTACCCCGACTCAATCTATAAGTTAACCTTTATGGAATCCTGTACAAGGTCTCTTGAGTCCCTTCGCACTTCTGAGTTTTGAGTTTTCTCCCCATTCAGAGAATAGTCTATGCCTATATCCCTTCTACCAAAGTGCATGACCAAACACTTCCCAAAACAATATTTCATCTGCCGTTTCTTTGCTCAATCTTGCAGTCTGTCTCCGTCCATCTGCGTGCTCCCTGCTTCCTCAGCACTACTTGCCCCTCCACCAGTCTTCATATAATCTGCAAACTTGGCTACAAAGCCGCTAATTCTATCATCCAAAACATCCACATGTAATGTAAAAAGAAGCAGTTCAAATATTGACCCCTGCAGAATCCCACTTGTCACCTGCAGCCAACCAGAGAAGACCCTCTTTACTCCCATTCTTGGCCTCCTGCCAGTCAGCCAATCTTTTATCCAAGCTAGTATCTTTCCTGTAATACCATGGGCTCTTATATTGTTAAGCAGCCTCATGTCCAGCACATTGTCAAAGACCTTCTGAAAATCCAAGTAAACAACATCATCTGACTCTCCTTTGTCTACCTTGCCTGTTGTCCCCTCAAAGAATTCCAAAAGATTTGTCAGGCAAGATTCCCGCTTAAGGAAACCATGATGACTGTGGTCTATTTTCTGGCAACAATATCTTCCTAATTTGTACAAGGAACTCATCAGCTGCTACTATGCTTTTCTCATTGCTGAGATTAAAATATAAAGAGCTCACAGTGGGAATATAATAAATGCCAACCTGCCACAGTTCAATCAGTCTGGTAGAATTAATAAATGTTCACCACATAAGGTCGGCAAGATTCTGTGAAACCATGTAGGCCTGTAGTTGGGACAAACATCCAACTGGGAATTCAGGAAATACATCTTTAGTTGAAAAAAAATGGAATAAACTTGCTACTATGATGAAAAGAAGAGATAAATCGATTAACACGAGGATAGATTAATAAATAGATTAATAACATTTAAGATAAATGCTGAGGTAAAACAAGTGCAACATAATAGGGTTAGATTCGGTGAGTTGGAAGGATGCTCGTTGTGTACCGGTATTTTCAATTTGAGGTAAATAGTCTGTTTCTGTGCAGTTGACATGATATTACTCACTAGAACAATGGTTTGTATTTTGCTATTGCCACAGGCTGTATTAGTCAGAGTGTAGGTAATGTTTGTTAATGTGGCCCAGATGTACATCTAGACCATGGGGTGTAGGGAGGCGGGGGGTGGTTCTGGGATTGTGAGGAGATGCACTGCCACAGCTAGGGGCCAGTGATGGGGATGGGGATGCAACTGGAATCAGGAGCCAGGGACCAAAGTGTGCCCAAATGTGTGGATGGGAGGGTGGCTTGGGAATTGAGAAGGGAGGAGGAAGGCAGGAGCTGGAGCTTCCATAACTGGTGAGTTTTTATGTCTGCACGTGTTTGCATGTGCATATTTATGTTTGTGCATGTGTGTGCCCATGTGAGTGCGCAATGTGGGAGAGTGATGGTGTATGTATTGTTGTTGTTCGTCCATCGTCAACGTCGATGAGGACCGCGACACGAGATGGTGTCGAGACTAGCATGTGATTTGGATTTAAGTGAGGGAGAGTTGCACAGCTTCAGCCTCACTCTCTCTTCCCAATTCCCATCTGGATCCAGTGGCAAGACAGAGTCGAGACGGCTGGAGATGGGACTAGGCGCAGTGGATGACCAAGGCATCTTCTGTGTCTTGTCCTGCTCTACACATTCCACAACGCTTGCAGAGACCGCCTTCTTGACCGTTGGACCTACCATTGGTTTCATCCGCTCAATCCGCCGGAGTCTGTCTTCACATGCTGGGATAGGCAACTCCCTGTCTCACCGAGGGTTTGAGACCCATCGGCTACCCTCACCTGGTTTAGCCGGCTTGTCAAAGCCGTTGCCCAGGGTATGGCTGCTGTTGCATGCAAACAGCTACGGGGAGCCACAGGTGAGAGTTGAGTGCCAGGTGGGGACCAAAGGTGGACTAACCGCCTTGAAAAGGACATGACATGCTCCCCCCACCAGAGATGCTACCCTTCCCTGACACCCCGTACACCCCGTATGTATTGAGAATTCCATCAATATATGGGTATAAATAAAAATGCAGCAGACCATGCCCCCAGTTGTGTAGAGTTCCCTTGGCGCTCGAACAAGACCTTGCCTTTCTATGTCCATGGTATATGCGATAGATGTATGAAGATATTCCATATCAAGATTCTGGGACTATGTCCAGCTGTATCCACGAGTTTAGCTGTTCACTACTGTACCCTGACCCAGCCATACAAGGATATACTAATGAGGCACAGATCTGGATGAGAAGGCCACACTATGCCCCCTGAACCCAGTCACAAAGAGCCAGCAGGCAGGATAGCAGGTAGTTCAGAAGAAAAGGGGTTGAGTTTAGAAATGGGAAGTTTTGTGCAGTTGTAGGGGTGTTGGTGGGCTGGCTGGTGGCATAGTGGCATCAGCACTGGACTTCAAGGCAGATGGTCTTGAGTTCAAACCCAGCCGGGTCCCAACCTGGGCAGCAGCAGTATCTGCGCGGAAGAAAGGCCTGGTAATCTACTTCCATATCTTGCCATGAAATTCCTATGGACTTTATGGTCCATGAGGTCCTGAAGAGTCGGACTGGTCTGAGCAACTGAACAACAAAAAAGGGTTGTTAGTGAGGCTGCATTTGGTAAACTGCGCATAGTGCTCCCCTTACCCAAAGTAACACCAGGGGTAGTCCAGAGGAAAGTCACCCGGAGGTTAACCGAAGCCGGACATGTGGGTTTGTTTTTCTTAGAGCTTTGAACATTGCTGGGTGACCTTATTCACATATAGAGACCCTACAGGAGCTTGGCAGAGTAAAAGTTGGAATGTTTCCACCAGTGGGATAGCATCGAACAGGGTGACATAATGAAAGATAATAGCCTGGTCATTTTAAACTGAGTCATCAGTTTTAGTCAACATGTCAGTCCATGGCCTCCTCTACTGCTTCAATGAGGCCACACTCAGGTTGGAGGAGCAACACCTTATATTCCATCTGGGTAGCCTCCAACCTGATGGTGTGAACATCGATTTCTTAACCTTCTAGTAATTGCTATCCCCTCCTTCACCATTCCCCATTCCCATTTCCCTCTCTCACCTTGTCTCCTTGCCTGCCCATTACCTCCCTCTGGTGCTCCTCCACTTCCCTTTCTTCCATGGTTTTCTGCCCACTCCTATCAAAATCCTCCTTCTCCAACCTTTTATCTCTTTCATCAATCAACTTCCCAGCTCTTTACTTCACCCCATCCCCTCTCCCGGTTTCATCTATCACCTACTACCTTGTATTTCTTCCTCTCTTCCCCCTCCCCACCTTCTTACTCTGACTTCTCATTTTTTCCGGTCCTGCTGAAGGGCGTTGGCCTGAAACATCGACTGCTTATTCCTCTCTAAAGATGCTGCCTGGCCTTCTGAGTTCCTCCAGCATTTTGCGTGCATTATTATGTAGATATATCTTCTCACGAAGTTTTCTGCCTCAGCTGGTTTAAGACAAGCTGGATCTGTGGCTGCACTGATTAGGACCCCTTGCAGAAACATGGCTCCAGGACATTCCATGCACCATCAGTCTAAAGGCTATGACACTCAGGACTTGGGCTATATATTTTTTTCTGACTATGTTTTTTTCTGCTTTTGTAAACTATATATGCTATATTTGCTGTGTGCTGTTGGTACTGTTTTTTTCAGCTTGACCACGGAGGAATGCTTATTCCTTTTCATGCCCTCTGGCACATTGGGTTTTGCCATTTCCTTAGCATTTATCTATTTTTTACGAGGCCAAGTTGCTAGCTTGATGCTCAATCCAATGTGGATGAAAAGTGTGCAAGGGACCATTGGCCTCGAAGTCTGCTGCTGATGAACCTACACCACCAGCCGGCTTATTCATGTACATGGCTAAGTGACGATGAAACTTGAACTTGACCCCTCATATGGGAAGCTTCCATGCCACATTGGGTAGTTTGAGATCCGGAATGTCAACAGCCTCAAGAACAAAAACAGAACTGAGCACTCCTCTGTTATCATAGCTCTGGAAGGCAGATGCTCTGACAAGACCACACTGAGTGAGGTCAATGGGTAGGAGATGACAATAAGGCAATGCACCATATTCCAGAATCAGCAGATCTGGCATTGCATGGGTAGCCCTAATGGAGTTAGTGAAGTTTTATAATTATGTGTAGTTCTGGTCAGCCGATTAAAGGCTTTGGAAGGGGTACAGAAGAGGTTTTTCAGGATGCTATCTAGAGAGGTATAAATTATAAACCTGGTCTGTTCTCTCTGGAGCATTGAAAGCTGAGGGGAGATCTGATCAGTTTACAAAGTTATAAGAGGCATAGATAGGGTAGACAGTTGGAATCTGTTCCTCAGGGTAGAAATGTTAAACACCAAGGAACTTGCATTGAAAATAGAGTGGTTAAGTTAAAAGGGGTTGTGTGAGGCCAATTTTTCTACACAGAGTGGTGGGTGCCTGGAACAGACAATCAGAGTGGTAGAAGCAGACACATTAGTAGTGTTTCAGAGGCTTTTAGAGAGACAAATGTTCAGGCAATGGAGTAATATGGATTACGTGCAGGCAGAAGAAATTTAGAGCAACACACACAAGATGCTAGAGGAAATCAGGTGGTCAGACAGCATCTATGGAATTGAATAAGCAGTCGACATTTTGTGCTGAGACCCTTCCTTGGGACTGGAAAGGAAGGAGGAAGATGGCAGAATAAAAAGGTGAGGAGAGGGGATGGAGGGCAGCTCGATGGTGACAGGTGAAGCCAAGTGGTCAGGAATAATAAAAGGGCTGAAGAGGCAGCAATCTCCTAGGAGGGTAGAGTGGACCAAAGGAGAAAAGGAAGGAATAAGGGACTAGGTGAGAGACAAGTGAGAAGAGGTAAGAGGCCAGAGTCGAGAATAGAAGAAGAGGAGTGTGGAAGGGAAATCCTTTTTCACCAGAAGGAAAAATCGATAAACTTAGCTTGGCATTGCATTTATGGGAAAGTAACATGGTTCAAAGTTCAAAGTAAATGTATTATCAAAGTATGTATATATGACTCTGAGATTCATTTTCTTGCAGGCATTTACAGAAACAAAGGAATACAATATAATCAATGAGAAACTACACAAAAACAAAGACTGCTAAACAACCAATATACAAAAGAAGACAAACTGTGGAATCAACTCAGTTTTGAGGTGAATGATTTTATCCACACTGGTTCAGGAGCCTGATGTTTGAAGGGTAATAATTGTTCCTGAACCTGGTGGTGTTGGACCTAAGGTTATTGTCATGATAACTACCTTTCCCTCAATATCAGCAAAGTAAAAGATCTGGTTATTGGCTTCAGGGAAGAGGATACGCATGTTCCTCTTTACATAAAAGGAGCTGAGGTCAAGAGGATTTTAAGCATTAGGTTTCAAGGAGTGAATCTCACCACTAGCCTGTCTTGGTCCACAGGTAAGGAAGCTCACCTGCACCTCTACTTCCTTGGGAGACCAAAGAAATTTGCCATGACCTCTTTGACTCTCAGCAATTTCTATTGATGCACCATAGAAAGCATCCTTTCTAAATAAATAATTGCCTGGTATGGTCTGCTCTGCATGTGACTGCAAGAAACTGCAGAGATGTGTGGACAGAGCTCAGCACATCACAGAAACCAACCTGCCCTCCATGGACTGCATACAATTCTTGCTGCCTTGGTAAAGCAGCCAATGAAATCAAAGACCCCATCCCCACCTGGCATTCTCTCTTCTCCCCACTTCCACTGGAATAAAAGATACAAACGCCTGAAAGCACACACCACCAGTCTCAGGGACAGCTTCTATCCGGCTTTTATAAGACAATTGAACAAAACCCAATAAGATGGACTCTTGATCTCACAAATCTACTTCATTATGACCTTGAGTCTCATTGCCCACCCGCACTGCACTTTCTCTGTAACTATAGCACTTTATTCTGCACCCAATTATTGCTTTAACTTGTACAACCACAACACACTGTTGTAATTAATTGATCAGTATGAACTGTACACAAGAAAAGTTTTACCCTCTACTCTGGTACAAGTGACTATAATATACTAATTTATCAATTGTTTGGCACTGATACTGTGGACTGAAGGAAGGGCCTGTTGTTACACGGTACTGTTGAGAAGCTTAAGTCCATTTCTTGCAAGCACTCGGAAGCCTAATGTAACAGTGGGAGGGGCACTGCTCCTTACAACCTATCCACCTATCTTCCCATCAGGTATCTGCTACCCCATTTGTGGTTCAGTCTGAGGTTCCCACATTGAACTCATCAGTATCCTCAGTAGCCACAATTTGGAATGAAGTTGAACTTGAAGCCAAGGGGCTGTATCAGAAACAGAGTATTCTTTGCTGAACTCTCATGGGAGAAAATTGATGTCTGACCCTCAGATAATCATCAGAATTTTATGCATGAGTTGCATTTTTTGTTGAAATCAATGTATTGTTAGTATTAGCCAACTCAAAAGCATTGAGATGAAAGGCGTATAGAGGCCTGTTAATGCCTTCAAAGTCAAAGTCAAGTTTATTTCATATGTACATGTACGTACAGGTGCAAATGTAAAACTACAGTGGCATCACGAATGCATAACATTATATTAACAGCATTCACAAGAAAAACATAAATTAATCATAAACTATATACCATTTTTAGAAAAAAATAAAATTAGAAAAAGAAATGTCGATTTCAGTGCAAAGTGGTCTCTAAATTGTAGTGATTAGGGTTTAGCCATTTGGTTCAAGAAGTGAATAGTTGAAGGGAAGTAGCTCTTTTTGAGCCTGGTGGTGTGGGACTCTCTGTACCTCTGAACCTCCTGCCTAATGGTAGTCACCATTGGATGGTGGGGATTTTGATGATTGATGTTGCCTTCTTGAGGCAGAACCTCTTCCAGATATAGCCAATGGTGGGGAGGAACTGTATCTGCCCGTAATGTATGGGGCAGAGTTCACAATGCTACAGCTCCTCACAGAATCAGAATCAGAATCAAATTTATTATCACTACCTTGTGCCATGAAATTTGTTGTTTTGCGGTAGTGGTACAGTAAATTACTACAAATTACAATAGAGAATATGAAGAAAATAAGTAGTGCAAAAGGAGGGCAAGGCATGAGGTAGTGTCTATCGGTTCATGGTTCATTCAGAAATCTGTTTGTGGAGGGCAAGAAGCAATTCCCAAAACATTGAGCATGTGTCTTCGGACCCCACCACCTCCCCCACAATGAGAACAGGTCACGTCCTGGATGAGGGTCCTTAATAATGGTGCATTCCTGCACATTGACCATGATGTAACCATTCAGGACACTTTGAACAGTACATCTGTATAAGTTTGTTAGAGTGTTCAGTGACAAATCGAACCTCCTTAACCTCTTAAAAATGTAAAGACACTGGCATGCTTTCATTATAATTGCATCCATATGCTGGGCCCAGGACAAGTCATCTGATATATTGACACCCAAGAATTTAAAGCTGCTGACTTCCTCCACCACCGATCCTTCATTGTAGACTTCCACATGCTTCTTCCCCTTTCTGAAGTCAACAATTATCTCTTTAGCTGAGCTGATGTTGTTTTTGAAGTACACTCATCGACATGACCTATCTCATTCTGGTAAGCTGACTCATTGCCACCTGTGATTCATTTAATAGACATGTCATTTGCAAATTTGACGATGGCATTGGAGTTCTGCTTAGCCAAACAGTCATGTGTGTACAGAGAATAGCGCAGGGGGCTAAGCATGCATCTTCCTGAAATATATAAAAAACTACATGGTATAAATTAAATTTTTAAAAACGATAACATAAAAAAACTATGTTAAGCAAGCTGTTTTAAAAATAGTGAAACAATACTCATACAAACCACATTTAATGAGACTCACACATTCTTACACTACCCAATGTCTAGGATTTATTTCCTGAGGGAATAACTTCCTGCTTTTACTGAAAGCTCATTTGTTGTGTCATTGCTTTAATCTGCCCATTGCCTATTAGATAATGTCTTCTTGAAACCATATGTGTAGTTTCTGCCTACGTTTCCCTGCAACTGTCAAACCTGGTTTGGCTTTTAAGCTTATTAATGTGAAAATATTGTCACATGTTGGGAAGGAATGAATGCTGGTTTACACAGGAGTGGCAGCATTTGAATGTACGTTTTGAGTGGAGTACAGGGTGGGAGAGGCTGCTGTTTAAGCACTGCATTTTGTTGTAGGTTTTTGCATTGTTGGCTCTTTAGAGCTGCTGCAATTTACATTGGTGGAGCTAAGTTCAAGTTCAAACTCATTGTCATTCAACCATACCGTCAAATGAAAATCAAGGTGAACACATCTCCCATCCCTCACAGTAAATAATTGATTTTCAATTAACTGGCACAATAATATACTTTAAAAAGATTAGCATTATTTTGTCAGATGTACAGTACATCAAAGCATTGAAGCATACAGGGAAATGTGCTGCCGCATCTAATCAGTGAGGATTGTTTTGGGGGCAGCCCACAAGTATCACCACACTTCTGGTGCCAACATAACATGCCCACACCTTACTCACCTTAATTTGTATGCCTTTGAAATGTGGGAGGAATCAACAGTCACGGGGAGAACGGACAAACTCCTTACAGACAGTGGCAGGAAGTGACACTGATCTGTTCAAATGACCTTCTATTCTCAGTCATTAAAGGTACATTTACATTCTACATGGTGGATTTCAATGGTTGTTGTTATTAGCCTGTGTCACAATCACAGTAAAATTTGAAATCTTCAGTCTATTTTTACTTAATCTTCATATTTTTTGCAGAAAGTGCTAAAATTAGTCAGCTCCATCATGGATACTAGCCTCCATAGTATCCAAGACATTTTCAAGGAGGAGTGCTTCAAAAAGGCAGTGTCCATCATTAAGGACCCTCACCACCCAGAACATGCCTTCTTTTCACTGTTATCATCCGGAAGAAGATACAGAAGCCTGAAGGCACACATTCAGTGACTTAGGAACAGCTTCTTTTCCCCTATCATCTGATTTCTGAATGGACATCGAACCACGAACACCACCTCACTACTTTTTTCAAAAATGTTTTTGCATTACTTATTTGATTTAACTATTTGATATACATATATATACTTGCTGTAGTTCACAATGGAATACCAACCGAGGTCTACAAAATTGGAGGTAACCCGCTTCATTGTCAACTGCGTCAACTTCTCATCAAGATCTGGATAAATGAAGACGTACCAGCAGACTTTAGCAACTCAGCAATCATTACCATCTACAAAAGGAAAGGCGATCGATCCAAATGTGGAAATTATCGTGGAATTTCCCTGTTAGCAACAGCAGGAAAGATCCTCACCCGCATCATGAACAACTGGCTCAAGCCTTTAGCTGAGAAGATCCTTCCGGAGACACAAGCCAGTTTTAGACCATCACGTGGAGTAATGGACGTGATCTTCACAATGCGACAACTGCAAGAAAAATGACGTGAACAACTTCAACCTTTGTACATGGCATTCATTGACCTCACCACTTTGACTCAGTATCAAGGGAACTCCTCTGGGATGTCCTATCCACCTATGGATACGCTGAAAAGTACATTCGAATCCTGAGACTCCTCCACGATGGCATGCTTGCCACAGTCATGGTCAGCAACAGTAACTGTGAGCCTTTTCAAGTTAGATCAGGAGTAAAACAGGGATGCGTGATTGCCCCAACTTAGTTCACCATCTTCACTGCGACAATTATCCACATTATCGAGGACAACCTACCTCCAGGAATCGAAATTGTCTACAGAACAGATGGCAGACTTTTCAATCTTGCCTGTCTCAAATCCAAAACGAAGACATCCACGAGTTTCCTCATCGAGTTCCAATACGCAGATGACAACAGTGTTGCAGCTCTTTCAGAAAACCACCTACAACAGATTCTGACTGCCTTCAACCGTGCTTACATGAAACTTGAATGTACCATCAATTCCAAGAAGACTCAGATCATCTATCAACCATCACCAGTTGAGACAAATCGGATAGAACCATCAATTCAACTTGGTGAAACAACCCTGGAAAACGTGGACCACTTTCTGTATCTTGGAAGTCACCTTTCCTCCAATGTCGATCTTAATGACGAGATGCAACATCGTCTTGTATGCGCTGAAACAGCTTTTGGTCGTCTCTGAACAAGAGTCTTTCATGATCGTGACATCCGAACAGACACCAAAAAGTTAGTGTACAAAGCAGTGGTAATCCCAAAGCTCCTGTATGCATCAGAAACCTGGACAACACACCGACGACATCTGAAAGCACTTGAAAAGTTCCATCAACGTCGTCTTCAAAACATCTTAAATATCAGCTGGGAAGATAGAAGAACCAACGTCAGTGTGCTAAATGAAGCAAAAACAACAAGCATTGAAGCCTATGTCATCAAGAACCAACTAAGATGGAGCGGTCATGTTGTTCAGATAAAAGACGAACATCTGCTGAAACAAATCTTCTACTCCCAGCTTATAGAAGGCAAACGTAAAAGAGATGGACAAACAGAAGAAATTCAAAGGTGTATTAAAAGCCAACAAGAAGAAATGTAACGTCGACATCAACAATTGGGACACCAATGCCAAGGACAGGAAACTCTGGCAGGCCATCATCCGAGAAGGAACAGCAACTTTCAAAGCCAACAGATGTGCAGAATTAGAAGAAAAGAGAAGAAAATGGAAAGAGAGGCAGCAACAACCAAAGCTCGATCTGCCATCTGCAACTACTTGTCTTGAATGCGGAAGAACTTTCAAAGCCAAGATTGGACTCATAAGCCACTTGACAGTCCATAATTAGATCAGCAGAACGAAAACCATCATCCTCGACCTCGAGGGATAGCCACGACGACGACGAGTTCACAATTTTAGCTATAGTAGATATAGTATCTGCCGCAAAGTTAATAAATTACACAACGTATGCTGGTGATATTAAACCTGATTATGATATCTTATTCCACAAACCAGATAATGATATCTGAGGACATGGATGATATATGAGAGACCACAGATGCTATAATCTGCAGGAGAAAAAGTGGACTGCAGATGCTGTGGATGCCTCTTCGACAAGAGAATTGTGAGTCATTCTTTCACTGCTGCTGCTCTGCAGATTCCACTGCTCCACGGGTGCTGTCTAATCCACTGAATTCTCCCAGCAGTATGTTCTTTCCTCAAAGAGGACCAGAAACTTGTATTTGGCTTTGGAGGCTTGCATCCCTCAATGATCCGGAGAGCTATGCTGGCTGGAGTCAGGGCTTTATACTTTGGTTCTTGGTAGGATCACCCATGCCAAACAGGTCAAAGGGTAGAGGACAGGCTAAGAGTGGTCCACCAGTCCTCCGGTTTCAGGGTTTCAGCTCAGGGCTAACAACCTTGACTGGTAAAACAAAACAGTCATGGAAGCAGCAATGAAGAATCCTTCTCCATCAGAATGTGACGGTATTCCTGAGTCTCAACCTGGGACTTGCATGACTGATAGAAGTGGAAACTGTGAGAAGGCCCTGAACACTGCCAGAGATGGAGAACTTTCATTGCAGCCCTAAGTGCTAGTGGTGTAACGGCCAGGAAGTAAGTTTGCTCTTTCCAGGTAATATACGACATTTCAAAGTTCAAAATTCAAAGTTCAAAGTACATGGATGTCACCAGATACAACCCTGTGATTTATTTTCTTATGGGCATGCTCAATAAAGCTATAGAATAATAGCAGTAACAGGTTACAGCATTTCAACAAGCAAAAAAGCAATAGATGATTTCAGCATTCAGATAATGTGTGGTTTGTCTATTCTCTGAGCTATACTAATAGATATTTGACACATCAGAAAAAGGAAAAAACATATGGGTCTCATAGTTTCCTCATCACCAGTCAACTGTGTTTTCAGCTGCTACATATGGTTTCACCTGTTATTTACTCTCCATTTTTCCCTTAAAAGGAGTGACTCATGCTGCCATCTGGATCAATGGGAAATAGCAACCTTTCAGTATTAGGAATTGTGCTGTACCATCAAAGGCAAGGCATTTAGTTATTGCATTGCACCATTTGGGTTATATGCTTGCCAAACAGCTGCAGTGTGAAGAGGGCAAAACATTGCTGCTGGGCCCAGAGAGTCAAGGGCGAGAGAGGTCTGGTGGCTGGGGGCTTGATGGGGGTCAGGGTGGGTTGCAGTGGAGCTGTGGAGCTGGCTGCAGATTGGTGCCAATCGGCGGATAAGGGATAGAGTGAATACTGGAGACTGGGGTTTTGATCGGTGACACATAAGGTCAATGATTTTATGAGACAGGGGTCTGTGGAGTTTGGGAGGGACATTGGTCAGGGCAGTTGGGTCAGAGGTAAGTGTACATAGTACAGTAAGGCAGCTTTCAACCCGTGATGTCAGTGCTGAACATTAGACTGCTTTCATATGGCTGCATCCCTCCATTCCCTTTCTGTTTATGTGTCTACGTGTCTCTTAAACTTTGCTATTGTATCTGCCTCTATTGCCACTCTGGGCCAAGCATTCTAGCACATAAAATAAAAATTTCGTAAATCTTTAAATATTCTTCTTTTTACATGAAAGTAGTGCTCTCCCACATTTAACATTTCACCCTGAGAATAAGGCTGACCATCTGTTACTATTTATCCTTCCCACAATTTTGTCTGGTCACCCTCCAGTTTTTGGAGAAAACAATTTATCTTTTATATCCTTATAGCTAATACTCTCTAATCCAGATAACATCCTGGTAAACCTCTTATGCACTTTCCCCAAAGCCTCCACATCTTTCGTGTAAAGCAGCAACCAGGACTGCACACTTGTGTCAGTACTATGAGTATGAGGTTAAAAGGTTGGAAGATAAGAGACTGCATTAACCTTGTTAGGGTCATGACCCAATGTGCTGCTATTTAAAGCTAGTTTTGCCCTGGAATGTCCTGCTTCCAGAACTCCATGGTCTAATATCCTTGACAAAGCCTCACATGTAGAGTCAGATGGAGGATTGTGTCATCTGATGGTCTACTGATTGGAAACTTTGTCAGAAGCTCAGCTGTGACTCACTTTCTTCGGACCTGTGGAGTGATGTGAATCAGACTAGGCGTGACTGTTGGTGCGCTTCACTGCAGAAACAAAAACCAAATTTCATTTGCATGGGACTGAAATGAACAATGCTCTGGGATTGATGTTCTGTAGCCCATTATTATATCCAGGCATGTGTTTCAAAGGTAGATGATGAAGACTGAGATTCAGCTGCTGCAGTGGTCTGGATATTGAGAAAATAAAAGCAGCTCATTACCCCACTCAGTCACTATTACTGTCTTGTCAGGAACTTCCTATCTGGAAACATGAGAACCCGGCCAAGTCGGACAGTCAGTTCAAGTAAAATGACAAATATGTCGCATTATAATCAGGGCCTCCGTTTTCCATTCTGTGCTGGAACATAATGAAGTATGTGGTTGTTATGCACTATCAAATGGAGTTCTCTGGGGCAGGTTCTGATAGAGCTGTGGCACCCAAACTCTTCCTCCTATTATCAGCTCATTGAAACGTCTAATTTCTCTCAACATGGTTGCTCCAGGATTCTAGGGGTTTTTTTTGTCTGCAGACTGCCAATAAAATGCTAATGAGTTTCACTTCTCTAAATAGATTGAACATATTACCGAAACCCTGCCTGTAGACTGGTCTGGGAGACTAACTATTCTCGCATAGGCAGACTAAAAAATTCAAAGCTGATCATGTTGATTGGGAACACTTGTAGCACCATAACCACTCTTCCAACTGGATTACTCACGTGTGAGATGTGGGAGATCAACCCAGACTCTGCTTCAGTACCATGTTAGGCACCAAAGCCTCATAACATCAAAACTTGCTTCTGTAAAGTACTCCCTTTTGGCAAACAGGCCAGTGCATGAGAAGAGAGAGGCAAAATGAGACAAAACTACAATGAACAAACATTTGTTTATTCAGCAGCTCTGAAAATTTATTGTTTGCAGCTTTTCCTCACTTCCAGTAAAACTGTTTATATGAATAGATCATTTTAAATATTTAGTACCTACAGCTATAAAAATAATGCTTTCAGTAAGCTAAACCAAATGCTTTAAATAAAATACAAAGAGAATAAGGAGATTAATATTGCTTTATATTTCTGATATAATGTTTACAAGAGTGCTAGCTACATATTAGCTCTTCTAATTTCATTTATGTTGTTTGATAGACAAATTTTCAATGCTTGCATAAGAGATGTACTTTAAACTGCTTAGTAAAAATGAAACATGACTGAACATTATTTGCTTTTAATAGAGATAGTAAGTAAGAATTAATTTCCAATTCCCAGGTTTCAATGCAGTCCAAGATGCTATATCAGCGATTGATGTTACATCCCCTTTGAAAATGTCACATGCAAATCTTCTCTAAATAGTTGATGCCACAGTACCACCATTAATATTACTAGTACTAAATTGCTATACGCAATCAGGACCTCACTTTGTGAATATTTGTAAATAACGATTTTTGCATTCTAGTGAAGACACTGCTACATGCAAATTGATAAATAATCAGTAAATCACTGCATTGAAATTGTGCTGATGTCATAAATGTTAAATTGCTTTATTTGACTATAAAATATATATTTCAGTGAAGTTCCACCTTATTGTATGGTGTTGTATGATCCCATGATCCTCTCATACCCCCTTTGCCAATCGCCTGTCCAGCTCTTGGCTCCATCCTTCCCCCTCCTGTCTTCTCCTATCATTTTGGATCTCCCCCTCCCCCTCCAACTTTCAAATCCCTTACTCACTCTTCCTTAAGTTAGTCCTGACAAAGGGTCTCGGCCTGAAACGTCGACTGCACCTCTTCCTAGAGATGCTGCCTGGCCTGCTGCGTTCACCAGCAACTTTGATGTGTGTTGCTTGAATTTCCAGCATCTGCAGAATTCCTGTTGTTTGTATGATGTTGTGTTGCTTAATGTTATGGAAGCTTCAATTTTCTTGTGATTTGGGATGATATTGCTTATAATCCATTATATTAAAGAATGGTAATATGATGATGCATTATTGTGTTCAATGTCATGGGTAATGTTGCATAATCTCTTGCTAACTGCTCACTGACTCAGGTCCTGAATGTTTCACAACAGTTTCTAATATTAGAAATTGAAAAATCGACATTTTTTGCATTAACACCAGCACTTTGTGTTAGACACTGCAGCAAACCATTTAGATAGCTATGGATTAGGATAAGACTGAACCTCAAAGGGAAATGCTATATTGGGAGAAGACTAAATAAAATGGGAGCTGGGGAGAATAGATTGAGAGCGGTTGCGATTGGGTTAGTCCATAACTGATGTGTAGCTGTCATTTAACGGACAACTGATCAGAACTCCCAAAATGTTTTCCTGTGAGGAAGAAAGAAAACAATGACAAGTTTTGGGAACCTTCAATGACGAGTGATGTTGCAAATTTAGTCAGGAAGTTAAAGAAAATACATGAAAGGTTTAGGAATCTGAAATCCAACAATACTTTTGAGGATCACGAAGGAAATAGGAGAGAGTTTTAAAATGGAATCAGGATAGCTGAAAAGGACCATGAAAGGCTTTCGATGAATAAAATTAAAGAGAATTTCATGGTATTACATACATACATCAAAACAAAAGGGTAACTAGTGAGAGGGTAGGACTAGTCAAGGACAAAAGAGGTTATTTCTCTTTGGAATCAGAGGAAGTAAGTGAGATACTAGATCCAGTTTGTTGCAAGCATTCCACATTAGTATTCACCAAGATACAGACATGAAAGATATTGAGATCTGGGAGTAGTATACTGATATTCTGGGGTATTTTGATATCAGGAAGGAGGAAGTGTTGGGATTGTTGAAGAACATTATGGTGGATTAATCCTCAGGTTATTGAGAGAGTCAAGAGAAAATGTTTTTGCTGCCTTAACAGAGATCTTTCTCTTCTCTTTAGTCACAGGCAATGTCCTAGTGGACTAAAGAATAGCTGATGTTTTTCCTCTGTTTAAGAAGGGCAATAGATCAAACTAGAAAACGATAGGCTGGTAAATCTTACAAGACTGTTAGGGAAATTATTGGACAATGTTCCTAGGGATCGATTCACATTTTTTTTAGATTAGATTATGAGGACACTGAGTCCTCGTTTATTGTCAGTTAGGAATGCATGCATTAAAAAATGATACAATGTTCCTCCGGTATGATATCACAGAAACACAAGACAGACCAAGACTAAAACTGACAAAAACCACATAATTATCACATATAGTTACAACAGTGCAAAGCAATACCATAATTTGATAAGAGCAGACTATGGGTACGGTAAAAAAAAGTCTCAAAGTCCTGATAGCCCGAACATCTCACGCAGATGGTAGAAGGAAGAAACTCTCCCTGCCATGAGCCTCCAGCGTTGCAAACTTGCCGATGCAGCATCCTGGAAGCACCTTACCACAGTCTGACTCTGAGTCCGTCCGAAAACTTCAAACCTCCGACCAGCCCTCCGACACCGAGCAGCAAGCACCATTGACACTGACCCCGGCCGCCAAGCGAAAGGCAAAGCCGAGGATTCCGGGCCTTCCCCTCCGGAGATTTGGAAAAACATAGACTTATTAGGGATAGACAGCAAGGATTTGTACAAGGGAAGTTATGTACAGAGTTTTTTGAGCAAGTGACAAGTAGCCTGTGTTGTTCATCCACGTGTTCAACTGGAGGGGGAGGAGGGAGGAGGGGAGGTGTTGGTGCTGAGGGAACGTTGGGTGCCTTGGCACCTGGGTTGGTGTGCTGAGGGGGGTGTGAACAGCAGGGCAATTGTAAAACCTATTGAAGAATTGGTTTAACTTTTTAGACCATTCACAGCTGCATTCCAAGACCCTACAGCTAGGCTGGTTGAAGCTACTGATGTTCTTCATGACTCTCCACACCTCCCGTGTGCTACTCTGCCCAAGCTTGTTCTCCAGCTCTCTCCTGTATTCCTCTTTAGCCACCTTGATGTTCTCCTTTAGCCCTCTCTGCATGTTTCAATTCCTTCCTGTCTCCTGATCTGAAGACTCTCTTTCTGTGGTTGAGAAGAGCCTTTAGGTCACTGGTGACTCATGGTTTGTTGTTATAGAAGCAGCAAACAGTACTTGATGGTATTACAGTGTCCACACAGAAGTTGATGTAGCCAGTGATGCAATCAGTAAGTCTGTTAATGTCCTCCCCATATGTTTCACAAAGCACATTTCAGTCAGTAACATCAAAACAGCCCTTCAAGGGCTTGATGGCCTCTGGAGACCATTTCTTTACTATCTTGGTGGTAGCTAGCTGTTGCTGTACTTTGGGCTTATGCAAGGGTACGAGGTGAACCAGGTTGTGATTTAATCTTCCAGGTGGGGAGAGAGCTGTGGAGCTGTATGCACCTTTATCATTTTGCATACAAGTCCAGTGTTTTATTTTCTTTTCTATGACATTTTACAAACTGATTGAAGATGGGTAAGGTTGTTGAGAGAGAAACATGGTTGAAGTCTCCCGATACTGTTATGAACGCATTGGGGTTTTGAGTCTGGAGTCTCACGATGGTAGAGTGCATGACATCATACACAGCATTGGGAAGGCAGAATGTAAACAACAAGCAACACAGCGTGGCTGAACTTGCGCAGTGGATAATACAGACGCAAACTCACAGCAAGCAGTTCGATGTTTAGTGCTATTACTTCTGTTTGTAATTATACATAAATTATTTAATTGAAAATGAAGGTGGATTGATGACATGAAAATTGGTGGAGTTATGAAAGAAGATTTTTTTAATCTATTCATCAGGATATGGATCAGTTGGAAAATAATAGGTGGAATATGATTCGGACAACTGTGAGAAATTACAGTTTGTAAGGTCAAACATAAGAAGAAACAACAGGACCCTTAGGAGCACTTATGGACCGATAGATCCTGGAGTGCAAGTCTATAGCTCCCTGGAACTAAGAAAACAAATAGAATGGGTGAAAGAGGGCATTTGGCACAATTACTGTCTCTTGTGATAATATTGAGTATTATTGAATACAAAAGTCACAAAGTCATGTTGCAGTTGTACAAAACTTTGGTCTGGCACATGTGTCGTACTGTGGACAGTTCTGGTTGCTGCATTACATGAAAGGTATGGAGGCTCCAGAGAGAGTGCTGAAGAGGTTCAGCAGGACATCGCCTGGACTAAAGAATGAGTGGATGGAAAATTTTGAATTGTTTCTTCAGGAGCTTTCAACACCGGGGTGTGACTGGATCAAAGTTAATAAGATCATGAGAGGAGCAGATGGGGTCAGAAGTCTTTTACCAGGATAAGAATGTCAAATGCTAGAGGACATTGTTCTAAGAAGAGCAAAAGTTAAAGGTAATTTACAAGGGAAGTCATTGGGAAAGAGGGATATGAAGGAACAGCACGGATGAAAGCTTGAGGGCAGCAAAGATCAGTATTGATCATATATTCTGCTCATGTTTTCTGGTGTTGTGTTAAAACCATGTCTATCAAATCTACCCACATTCCAAGGAGAAAAATTGGCTCATAGATTTGTGTGGGAGAAGTGGGCTTGAATTCAATGGAAATTGGCACCAGCATTATTTGAAGAGATCTGCAATTGAACCATGCTGGGACCAGAGTCTGGTGAATTGCATAACTATGACTGTGGGTAGGGCTTTAAACTGGATAGAAATTGGGCGTGTTCAATAGTTTGGGAAGGTGAGGTTATGGAAATTTGTAGAATAACTTTGAAAATCTTTAGAAAAAGTTAAGAATTTAACTTCAGATAATGTGGAAAAAATTGAAAAGGGGTGGTGAATATAGGACTGAAGGTGTCATATTTGAATGCACACAGTATACTTAATAAGGTAGATGATCTTGTAGTGCAGTTAGAAATTGGCAGGTGTGACATTGTGGGCATCAGTGAGTTATAGCTGAGAAAAGAACACAGCTGGGAGCATGTCATCCAAGGTATACATCATATTGGAAGGACAGGCAGGTGGACAGAGGGAGTGAGTTGGCAAGTAGAGTTAAAGAACTGCATGGGTAAAAAGAGCCTGATGGGAGTTATATAAAGGCCTCTGAACAACAGCCAGGATGTTGGGTACAATTACAATGAGCTATAGAAAATACATATGAGGAGGGCAATATTTTGATTGCCAGGATTAATTTTAATATGCATATAGATTGCAAAAATCAGGTTGCTGCAGGATTCCAAGAGATGAAATTTGTAGAATGCCGCTTAGGAGTTGGCTTTTCAGAAAAGCTTGTGACCATGTCCACAAGGGAGAACGCAATTCTGGATTGGATGTTGTGTAATGAACCAGATTTGATTAGGGAGTGTAAGGTAGAGGAATCCTTAGCAGACAATGATCATAATGTGATAGAATTATGGAGTCTGCAGAAGGACTTAGACAGATTAGGAGAATGGGCAAATATGTGCAGATGAAATACAGTGTAGGGAAGTGTCTGGTCATGCAGTTCGGTAGAAGCAATAAAGGCATAGACATTTCTCTAAATATGGAACAAATTCAGAAATCAGAAGTGCAAAGGGACAGGTGTCTTTGTGCAGGATTCCCTAAAGGTTAAATTGCAGGTTGAGTTGGTAGTAAAGAAGGCAATACAATGTTATCGTTCATTTCAAGGGCCAGAATATAAAAGGAAGGATGTAATACCGAAGCTTTTTAGGCACTGGTCACTATACGTTTGGCATATTGTGTATTTGGAGTAGAGAGGATGTGCTGGCGTTGGAGAGGGTGGAGAGAAGTTTCATGAGAATTATGCTGAGAATGAAAGTATGTGGAATGTTTGATGGCTCTTTTCCCATATTCACTAGAGTTTAGAAGAATGAGTAGGGATCGCACTGAAACCTACTGATTATTGAAAGACCTAGATACAGTTGGCGTGGGGAGGATCTTTCCAGTAGCGGAAGAATCTAGGACCAGAGGGCACAGCCTCAGAATAGAAGGACGTCCTTTTAGAATAGAGATAAGCATGAATTTCTCGAGCCATAGGGTAGTGAATCTGCTGCCAGCAGCTGTGCAGGCCATTGGGTTTACTTAAACTGAGGTTTATAGGTTCTTGATTAGTGAAGGTATCAAAGGTTATGTGGAGAAGGAAGGATAACGGGTTTGAGAGGGGAAATAAACCAGCCATGATCAAGTGGTGGAGCAGACTTGATGGGCTGAGTGGCTTAATTTTTATGTTTTATGGTTTGAAAATCCATGCTTCTCCATTTTAAGCTCATAGCTAAAATCTCTTACTCTTGCAACTGTTTTGATAAATCTCTTCCTGACCCATACCTTCACATCCTCCCTGATAGGTTGTGAATACAACTGTATGTGGTACTTGAAATGTGGTCTGGCAGAACATAATAAATTCATAACTGTATAATATAATAAAATATGGCTAGCAGAGCCAGGAAGGATATGTTAGGAGGAATGATAAACAGTTTGGGGAAATGTTTGAAAGATGTGGTGAAGTATTCAGCTGAGATTTGCAGATTTTAGTGCAGTCATCACTAGTTGACCAATCAGAGTGAGGGAACCATCAATAGACCACCGCTGATGGAATACAGTTCCTGCTGGATTAGCGAACTGTTGTAGAAATTTGGAAAGCTGAGATTCTGAATCCAAGTGCATGAATTTAAAAAATATCTACATGTCTGTAGAGTTAAAGCCCAATGTAGTTTCCCAAGTAAAGGAAGTTTGGGTAGGTAGGACATAGTGCAAGTTAGGACAAAGAATATATTCATTAATAGGATGTGGCATCTCTGGTTAGATCAGCATGTATTGCTCATTGCAGAAAGAAGTTTAAGAGTCAACAGCATTACTGTGGGTAAAGTTGGTACATTTGCTTTCCTGTAGGATGTTTGTAAGCCAGATAAATCATTCACCAACAATCTGGTAGTTTGACCATTAATAATGTTGCTTAGGTTGCGTTGGTTGTGAATACAAATGGCACATTTTACTGTATGTTTCGATGTGCAAGTGATAAATGAATCTGAATCTGAATCCTTTGAGATCAAATCGTATTTAATTTTAAACTCAGGCTTTAAACATTATTTTTCAGATCAAAAGTCCAGACCTCTGAAGAGTAGTCCATCCAGAGGCACGAGCCAACAGGCTAGAGATGTCTGCTTTTGTCCCACCATAGGAGCTGTGGAATACAAACTGAATTTAAATAAATGATTTTTCTTTAAAGTTAAACTTAGGAGTAGTTGCAAATGGTTTCAAATTATCCCATTTATTATCAGAGAATGTATACAGTATGCAACCTGAAATTCCTGCTCTTCACAGACATCCATGAAAAAGAACTGCTAAAGAATAAACGACAGAAAGATATTAGAACCCCGAAGTCCCCTCTCCCCCCCACACACAAGCAGCAGCAAAGCATCAACCTTACCCCCCACCACCCATTTCAACAGAAAGTATCAGCACCCAAGTAACAGCAAATCCCCAAAGATAGATCAGGATCTGCAGTCGACAAAATCCATGTTTACCTGACAGTTCAACATGCCACAGGCTCTCTCTATCACTAACAAGGGACAGAGAGGTATCACCCATTTCACAGCGAAAGGGGAGACTAACAGTTGTTGTTATGGTGTTACAGTCTGCTTTTCATTCTGAGATTCTCCAACTTGAGGATCGGCAGCAAATTCTCCCTATCGTCAAGAGAAAGAGAGATAGAGAGCGGTCACTCGACAGCAGAGACCTCTGTCCGCAGCATCCACTGCCGGGAAGTCCTAATGTTCCTTCTTTTTCTGCGATGCCTCAGTCAGTGGCACCAACCTGGAATTAGTCATGCACCGGGCCGCACAGGTTACACTCAGGTTTCTTCCATGCTGAGCCTGGAGGATGTCGGAAAATGGTCGGTTAGTAGGAGAGCTCCAAGAACGGGAATTCATTGCTGTGAAAAAAATGCAACTTGTGTGCTGTTACAGATCAGGACCTCGATGGAACCTCAGCCACCTTGAAAAGGAAGATAAAAGAGACATTAAAGAGAGGAATTTAAGCTGTTTTTGCAGACGAACTTGAAGAGGCAGCCTCTGGCAGCTTTTTAACTCCACCATCTAAATACAAGACCACTGGATTGTCAAAATATTCTTCCTGTTCATTAATGTTGTCTTTGCCAACTTGTGATTTTTAAAAGCTCTTTGTTTAAGTAGCTCCTCATTGTTGTTGTGTTAAAAATGGGAATGGATTAAAGTGAATGGGCCATCTGGCCACAAATTGGGATAGGCTAAATTCAGATAACTTTGCAATGTCTCTGCATGTAGATAACTGCGGACATCTCTCTTAATCAAATATTCACAGACTGATAACTTATAGACAATGTACCAGTCTTCTCCATCACAAATCCTTGGATATGTCCTCTCCAATTAGCAAAGAGGCCCATTAGGGGACGTGGTACAGTTGTATGCAAGCAGAAGTCCTGAATATTGATTTCAGCCTTCATGAAACCTAATGGGATCATGTCAAATGCGGCTATAGATACCTTCTGATCACTGCTTATTGTCCACTTTCAACTGATGAATCATCATGCCTCCCTTTTGGAAAAAAATGTGCACAGACTACTGAAAGAAATAAGGAGCACAGAATATACATTGGGTGGAAACTTCAATGGTGGGGCTTACTGCATTACTTGCCGACGTCTGAAAGCAAACTTGCCAGACAGGGTCTGCAGCAAGTCATGAGCAATCTAACACAAGGGATAAACTGCTTGACCTCAGCAGTCTACTTGCGTTTGATGCATCTGTGTGTGACAGCAACGTGTTTCATTACAATTATGAGGAATAGGATAAGTGGGACAGATCCGTCAGTTCAAAACTGGGAATCCAAAAGAGGCTGTGGAGGATCAGCAGTAACAGAGATGTGCGCCACCACATCTGTAATACCATGGTTCAGCAGATGCTCCATTCTAACATTGCTGTCATGCCGGTGGAATGGAGTCTGTAGGTAGGCAGGTCTACCAATCGTGATGAGGTACCAGCTTACATGTGTGCTAACCAGAAAAAAAGGTCTGGCAGAGTTAAGCACTTTTTCAACCAACAGATCAGGTCAAATCTCTGCAATCTATCACATCATGTCATGGATGGTGGTGGACTGAAAAGCTAACAGCAGGCGAAAACTCTAGGAACCTAACAATAGTGAGGTCCAGAGTGTAAAGATGAGGTTAAAGCATTGACAATCATGTTCTATCAGAGATGCTGATTCAATGATCTACATTGCCTTCCCCCTGAGATACACATTGTTATAGAAGCATGGCTTCAACTAATTTGATTCACTCCACGTGATATCAAGGAATGGTGGATGGAGAGCACTGGATAGAATCTGTTGGACCAGCCCGTGTCCTGGATGTAGTACAGTAGACTTACAGTCCAGAAGAAGCCTTTTCTCTTGACAGAATATTCCAGTAATTATGACATTGATAACCATCAACAATATTGAAAATTGGCCAGGCATGTCTGTTCAGAAATAGCAGGACAAATCAAACCCGGGTAAGTATCACTCTGAATATCAGCAGAGTGAAGGATGGCAAGTGGCAGTTTCACTAATATGCTTCACACTGATATTTAAATTGAAAGTTGCTGGGACCCCTCAGCACCATTGCCTTGATCTAAATGTAGGTCAAAGAATTAAATCTAAAAGTGAGGAGAAAGTGACTGCTCTTGATATCAAATCATCATGTTTTTACAAGTGTGGCATCAAGAAATATCTTACACAAAGGAAGTTGATTGGGATTGATGGGAATCAACCATCCCAACACCAGGACATCACTGTAGGTGTCCCTCAAGATAATATCCCAGATCCAACCAAACACATTCACGTGCTTCATCAATTACATTCATAAAATTATGTGGTCAGAGGTAGGGATGTTCAGTAATGATTGTACAATGTATAATTCGGATCATAGTGCCTCATCAAATGGAATAATGCTTGTGAGTAGCAAGGCTTACGTAACATAATGAGCAAGTAACACTTGTTCCACAGAACTGTCGGACATTGGTCATCTCCAACAAGAGTGGGCATAACTCCTAGCCTTGACATTCAAAGTCATTATTATTGCTGACTCCCTCCCTATTAATATTTTTGTGATTACCATTGACTAGAAGCTCGTAAGTCCCACAGCTACAAAGGCAGGTCAGCAGCTGGGTATCTTGCAGTGAGAGGTTCCTGACAATCCAAAACCTTTCCACAGCTACATAGAAGGACCAATTCAGGAGTGTAATGGAATACTTCTTACTTGCCAAGATGAATGCAGCTCCAACAATTCTCATGGCGTTCAACACCATCCAGGGTCAGAGCCGTCTCTATTTCCTGAGGAGACTGAGGTCCTTTAACATCTGCCGGACGATGCTGAGGATGTTCTACGAGTCTGTGGTGGCCAGTGCTATCATGTTTGCTGTTGTGTGCTGGGGCAGCAGGCTGAGGGTGGCAGACACCAACAGAATCAACAAACTCATTCGTAAGGCCAGTGATGTTGTAGGGATGGAACTGGACTCTCTCACGGTGGTGTCTGAAAAGAGGATGCTGTCTAAGTTGCATGCCATCTTGGACAATGTCTCCCATCCACTACATAATGTATTGGGTAGGCACAGGAGCACATTCAGCCAGAGACTCATTCCACCGAGATGCAGCACAAAGCGTCATAGGAAGTCATTCCTGCCTGTGGCCATCAAACTTTACAACTCCTCCCTTGGAGGGTCAGACACCCTGAGCCAATAGGCTGGTCCTGGACTTATTTCATAATTTACTGGCATAATTTATATAATACTATTTAACTATTTATGGTTCTATTACTATTTATTATTTATGGTGCAACTGTAACGAAAACTGATTTCCCCGGGATCAATAAAGTATGACTATGACTATGAAAGCAGCTCACTTGATTCGACTCCATCCACTTCCATTGCAGATGAATAATTGCTCAGCATTTGTGATACAAACAGAAACAACAAACAAAAAGTTGTGTGAAATTGCTGGATTTTTTTTTATTGAGCCCAGAATTCTGAAATCTGAACAGACAAAATATGAGCTGATGCATGGGAGATGAAGGTAGTAGTAAAAGTGTTCTCAGTGCCCTGGTTAAGGAAGGTACATGGTTCTTATACTTGATCTGGAGCTGTGAACACCTTCTGGAAGTATGCGTGTGTGGACACAATATAAAAAAAGCTGTCACATGCAAGGACCAAGCCTTATCAACCCATGTCGTACCTAAATGATAGGTAAACTCATTGCTGTCAGACGACCATACCCTTACAAAACCTTTGTACCTTCAGGAAAAGTTGGGAAATTTTAGTTTAAGTCATAAAAATGAACTTGAAATGAGAATATGCTGTGTAGTTTTCAGTTTATAAAGATTGCATCCTTTGATGGTCACTTGAATTATCTGTAATCCTGTTAACAAGCTAAAATTCAATGAGGGCTTTGTTGTTCACCTAAAATCTCTCATCTTGCATCTTGTAAGCATGGCAGCAGGTTTATTATCAAGTCTATGCAAAGTCTGTTGAATTGATGTCACATACTACTAAAATAAATAATCTTTCTTTCTAAGGCTGTTGTAATAATTTTTCCTTCACCTTTATCTTAAGATTGCTTTGCACTTATACAAGGCCTCTTCTGTGCAATCTACAAGTGGATTTTTGTCTTTTTTTTAATCAAGCTTCTTGTTTTTCACACAGCAGCTCATTTGTTTTACATTGCAGCTGTACATTTGGTGTTCTTGAAAGCAGCTGTTTTCATTCCAAAATTCAGTGGAAGCGATCTGTCTTAACCAGTCTGCTCAATATCAAATGAAAACAAATCTGTCTTATCAGATCTGATGTTCTCCAGTGACTGGGTGGTGCACAAAGTTAGAAATTTGCCTTATAACCTTGAATTGCACTTCTCCACTTTTACCAGTTTAGCTTAGATGATGAGAACTCATGCAGTAATTCTCTCTGTTTCCACAAATGAGTCTGGTTCTTGTATGCCAGCAGCTGAATCATAGAATACAACTTTGTTGCCAGAATGAGAGTTAGGTTTTAAATGAGTACATGTGGGTAAATTGTAATTCAAGCATCAGTTTGACTCATTCTCAATTTAACAGTGGCTCACTACTTAATCTTTGATTACATGGGTTTGTCTTAAATTCTTTGGATTTATTTGTCACACTTGATGAAATGAGGATTAGCTTTCTTACTCTAGATTACAGTGAAGAAGGCCCAGAAACAGATTTGCTCCAAAGGGTGGACCAAGAACAATATATAGAATCTTTAACATGGCAAAGCATTGAAAGACACTTGAAAACTTTGAGGAGAATATACAATTGACTTCAGATGCTGGACTCTGGAACAAAAGGGCAAACTACTGGAGGAAGTTAGTGGATCTTCTGGCAGTTATTGTGGAGGGAAATGGACAGTTGCTATGTTGGGTTGAGACCATTTTGTAAGTGACAAGCCTTTAGTGTTGCAAACTGCATTGAATCATGGTTAACCTCATTTCATTCACTAACATTCTTTTATTTCATGTTTTAGTTTTGCTAATGAGTTCTGCTATTGGTGAATTTTCATTCTTTGAATACTATGACTTATTTTGGAGTAATATCAAAGAAGACAGAGTACAGATCTGGTAGATTTCACAAGTTATCCAGATTACACTATTTATTGGATCTCACTAACTTATCTCCTTCTGAATTCAAGGTGAAAGAACATGTATGTCACCATTTACTACCCTGAGATGCATTTCCTTACAGGCATTTACAGGAAAATAAAGAAATATTATTGAATTTATGAAAAACTATATATAAACAAAGACTGATAAGCAACCAATCTTTTCTCTTAAAACAATTAAGGAGATTGTTTGGAATAGTTTGCCCAATTAAGGGTATAAATACATTAAAGTAGGTTAACAAAAACAATAAGAACTGGAGAATCAGCATGAATGGCAACAGAAAATTAATGTTGAATAGAGATGAGTGTAATTGATTCAGTCCCTTCAGATCTATTCCTCTTGAATCTTTTGTAAATATTACATAAGTGTTCATTGCTGATAATCACCATCACTGAATGAAAGATTATTGCACAGATACTTCTCATTTTAGAAACACAAATTTTGGAAGTAAAGTTGTTGAGAGGTCAATGAACGATTTAATGGAGAGACTCACTCAAAATGTACAAGTAGGATCTCCAACCAAGGGTTATTTCCAGTTTAAGTAACAAGAGGATAGGTTGAAGGGGCATGGATTCAATACAATTGGTATAAAATTTGTTTTCCATCATGAAGGAGGTAATGGTCCACAAATCACAGCCTGAAAGAGTGGTAGAGCCGCAAATTCTATTTTTTCAAAAAACATTTTCTTACCTACAAGGTCATGCATCAGAAACTGTGCGGTGTCATTAGATTAGATAGCCTTTCTTTACCAGGATGTCTAAGGTGAACCTTGGCACTTTCATTTCTGTAAGTTTCTTTGATTGAAGAAGAGATATTACTTAAGCAGTGATTTCTCTTCCATTCTCACTAGAGCATGGAGATAATGTGGTTGAATTCCACCATGGGTGGTGGAAGATGGCTGACTTAAAATGGCAGAGATTTATAATAGAGTTATAAACTTAGTCTGCCCCATCATGGGCAATACCCTCCATAGTATCCAGGAAATCTTCAAGAAGCGATGCCTCAGAAAGGAGTATCCATCACTAAGGAACCCCATGATCCAGGCCATGCCTTCTTCTCATTGCTACCATCAGGAAGAAGGCATAGAAACCAGAAGGCACACATTCAACGATTTGTCCGATTGCTGAATGGACATTGAGCCTATGAACACTACCTCACAACTTATTTAATTAAACTATTTAAAATACTAATATACCTACTGTAATTCATTTTCTTCTATTATTATGCATGCATTATACTGCTGCTGTAAAGACAACAAATTTCACAACATATACAGTGATATTAAACCTGATCCTGATTCTGACTTTGAAGATGGAAGACCACTTGGAGAGGTTCTGAATTCAGAAATTCTGATTACAGACTTGGCATGGATGGCTATTGGGCTCCGCGAATGATGAATGACCACTTGCGGTGCTGCAGGTATTAAAGCACAGGTAGTACAGTATCTACTCTAAGGTTTATGTAAGATGGGGCTTCTACTTGTAACTGGAGTGAAGGTTGGAGGATAGAGCTGAGGATGCTGGACTTTTATGATATCCTACAATCAACTTTGAACTTACATGGCAGGTTACTGAGCTTTGAAGACATTCCCTACGGACAACTACCTGCCTGTAATCCCCTCTGCAACTGGATCCTTGACCTCCTCATTGGGAGACCACAGTGTGAATCAGAAACAACACCTCCTCGCTGACAGTCAACACAGGTGCACCCCAAAGATGTCGCAGCTCTGCTCCCTCTACACCCCTGCCTGCGTGGCTAGGCACAGCTCGAACACCATCTATGAGTTCACCAATGACTTAACTTTTCTTGGCAGAATCAAATGGTGACGGGGAGGCATGTAGGATTGAAATAGACCTTACCATCCAGGATATGCCCTCTTCTGATTACTACCATCAGGGAGGAAGTGCAGGAGCCTGAACTTACTCAACATACTAGGAACAGCCGTTCCCCCTCCATGTTCAGAGTTCTGAATGGTCCGTGAACACAACCTCACTGTTCTGTTCTCTGTTTGCAATACTTTTTATTTCATATATTCTTATTGCTTGTTATAATAATTTGTTATGTATTGCTCTGTAGTAATGCTGTGAAACAGCAATTTGTCAATGATAGTAAATCTGATTCTGATTTGAGAGCAGTTGGATCCTTCCAAATAAAATTTCCACAAGATAAATACAGTTCAGCACCATTCAGATGAAATGAATTTCCCACAGCATTTTGGCTAAACCCATCCTTTGGAACATTGGCAAGAGATAGAATCTCAACATTTGGTGAAATCTATATACCCGGTTGCTATTCACATCTTCAAGCACATGCAAACGATGCTGGATACATCTTTTTTTCTCTTTCCCTGGAGAATTGTACCAACTTGTTTTTGGCAAACACAATCCGCCTTTGATATACAGGTAAACTGGAAAGGGCTCAGGTGACTGCTGCAGGGCAGGTGCAGGATATGACACACACCTGTAACCAAGTGATTTCCCACAATCGAGAGGGAATGCTGTTGCAGAAATCCCAGTTCATTTTTCGCACCCTTTACTACTCATTCCACCCAGTGCTTGGAGCTTGTGCCAGGACCCCAAACCATGTTACAGACATCTTCAAGAATTCAAACTGATGGCGAAAGGATCAACCTGACTAAAACAACAGTATTTTCTTTAGTTTAATACTCTGCCAAAATTAACCATCAAGGATGACACACAAATGATAGCCCTGTGTACAAGACATTATGTGCCTACCTTACACCAGGAGTACATTTCAGTGTGGATGGGAAGAGGCATATGCCTTGAAACTATTGTTTTTTCACATAGCAATCAATTAAGTCTCAAATGAAAATGAGTAGAAGGTTAGATTCAAGCAACACACATAAAAGTTGCTGGTGAACACAACAGGCCAGGCAGCATCTCTAGGAAGAGGTACAGTCGACGTTTCGGGCCGAGACCCTTCGTCAGGACTAACTAAAAGAAGAGCTAGTAAGAGATTTGAAAGTGGGAGGGGGAGGAGGAGATCCAAAATGTAGGAGAAGACAGGAGGGGGAGAGATGGAGCCAAGAGCTGGACAGTTGATTGGCAAAAGAGATATGAGAGGATCATGGGACAGGAGGCCTAGGGAGAAAGAAAAGGAGGAAGGGGGGAAAAAGCCCAGAGGATGGACAAGGGATATAGTCAGAGGGACAGAGGGAGGAAAAGGAGAGAGAGAAAAAGTGTGTGTATGTAAATAAATAATGGATGGGGTACGAGGGGGAGGTGGGGCATTAGCGGAAGTTTGAGAAGTCAATGTTCAGAAGGTTAGATTAACTGATCTTTTTTCTTTCACTAACATTTTGTCTCACAGGTTTAAACAAAATATAGTCTATTTTCATTTGTGGCCTTGCAACTGTCAGACTAGCAATGATTACTTTTCAGGGAAAGGGAATGTTTTGCCAGCATCTGTGGGGGCAAAACCACCCATGTCTACTATGCCATAAAGAGCTTGGAGAAGCATGATCACATTCTGTGAATTTTGATTGCACTTATTTGTGAAAATAAATATTTTCTGTTGGTAGCACTCCATTTTCAGAATCAGAATCAAATGCTTTATAATTGCTGTCTTAACGTTATGAAATCTGTTGCTTTGGAGCAGCAGTACAATGCAAAAATATAAATTTACTATAAATGGAAAAATGAAATAATGCATGATAAAGGAACAATTATGTAGTGATTATGGGTCCATGGACTGTTCAGAAATCTGATGGCTGAGGGGAAGAAGCTGTTCCTGAATCATTGAGTGTGGGTCTTCAGGCACCTGTACCTCCTACCTGATCGTAGTAATGAAAAGAGGGCATGTCCCAGATGGTGAATGTCCTCAATGATGGATGCTGCTCTCTTGAGGTACTGCCACTTGATGATGTCTTCGATGGTGAGAGTAATTGAGCCTGTCTTGGAGCTGGCTATATTTATGTCCCTCTGCAGCCTTTTGTGATCCTTTGAATTGTAGTCTCTAAGCCAGGTTATGATGTAACCAGTCAAAATACTCTCCATTGCACATCAATAGAAATTAGCTTTAGTGACACACCAAATCTCCTCAAACTCCTAATGAAGTAGAGCTGCTGATGTGCATTCAGCATGATTGTGTCAATTAGCTAGATAGACTCAATGTACCAGGAAGACTCCAAATGGGAGATTGTACAGTGCAATCATCATATTGTCATCTTATTATATGCTAAGACAAATTAAACTCCTAATTTTGTCCAAGGAATCTGTGATGGTAAGTAATTGGCTGGGAAATTGTTTAGCAAAATCCTTAATAATTGATAAAGGGCATATCAAACACAATATATATTCTCATCTCTCCATTTGCCACTTTGCGCCCTTACATGTACTGGCTGTACAATAGCAGGTGATTGCAGGTCTTAGTTTCCAAAGTATTTCTCTTCACAATCTATATGAGTGATGTGGTGTCAATGTAGTTGCAAAATGATCATATCCTAGTAAAGTAAGCAGCCATTTTTGAATGTGGACCTGAACACCATTGAAAGATCCTTCTCAGAAAGTCAAGCCTTTTCACAAACTAGAAAAAATCTGCAGATGCTGGAAATCCAAGCATCACATACAACATGCTGGAGGAATTCAACAGGCCAGGCAGCATCTATGGAAAAGAGTACAGTTGACATTTCGGACTGAAACCCCTCGGCAAGCCTTTTCAGTTATAACAACTCTTAGCTGTGCAGCCTTGATCTCCTTACCCAAGAGAGGGTATAATTGTCATTCAATCTGGTCGCAATGTTTATGATGAAGCAATTGGTTGAACTCTCTTACACTCACACCATTTTCCAGACTTCACAATGGGCCTGGACTGTTTAATGTGTGGAATTTCAAAAGACACAGATAAGCATTTAAATCTGACTTTTATTGCTTTATGGTCTTTTGCAAAGCCTGTGATTTACAAAAAAAATACAAATAATATTTAATTAGAGAAAGATATGAGATTACAGACAAATGTAGACTTGAAAAGAATAGCTAAGAGATGTCACCAACACTTTAAAATGGTCATCCATGTGCTGCAGATTTCAATGGTTATAATAAGACACTGCTCAGAAAGTTGATAATTTAATAGTTCTGCTAGTCAGGTCAAGAAGGTGCCACATTTAATATCAAGTGTGAGGGCAGTGATAAACTTCGGAATCCCAAGTTGAGGGTAGGGAAAAACATTTAGGATTTTGATATGATAACCCTAGTTAGTATTTTTGCCTGTGACGCTCCTAATCTTCATTGCCCTTGTACCTTATGTGCAAATCTGCACTGCTCTTAATAACTGTAACAGTAGATTCTGCATTCTGCTATTGATTTTTTTTCCCTTTTGTAATACCTCAATATACTTTTGTTTGCAATGATCTGGCTGGATGGTATACAGACAAAAGCTTTTCACTGTTTCAATATATTTTCACTATAATAAACCAATTACCAATTATTTAGCTATTTAGCACTCATATTCAAGGCCATAATATGTATAACAAACACTTAGGTAAATTACCGTACTTGAAACAAAACTTAGTGCCTGCAATAAAAACAAGATCCAGCTGCTGTTATGGGGAAATACTTTTATTTATTCATCTGTCCATCTTATCAGTTTAGTGGGCACAGATCCAATGGGCAAGTATGTCATTTAAAGCCCTTCTTTAATTGACCTTGAACTGAGGCAATTAAGGTACAGCCACAATAGTGGGTCAGGAGATACTTGTAGATCAGACTGGGAAAGGATGGGGATTTATTCATTTATTGAGATCTATCATGGAATAGGCCCTTCCGGCCCTTCAAGCCACACCGCCTAACCAACCCTTGATTTAACCCTAGCTTAATCACGGGGTAATTTACAATGACCAATTAACCCACCAAAAGATTTGTCTTTGGACTGTGGGAGGAAACTGGAGGACCCATAGAAAACTCATGCAGTCACAGGGAAAATGTACAAACTCCTTACAGACAGTGGTAGGAATTGAACCCGGGTCACCTGTACTGTAAAGTGTTGTGCTAACCATCACACTACCATTTCTACCCTTCCATTCAAGACATTAGTGAACCCTATCGATTTCCACAAATATCCGGTGGCTTCTTGGTAGAATAGAATTATACTTAATGTTTACTGGAGACATAGCTGATGATATTTTTCGATCTAGTTTAATTTAGCAGCTAGCACCAATGTTATATCTCTTCATACTGCAGATTCAAATGTAAAATAATGCTAGAAATTCAATACGTGATTTAAAACACAAAATGGTCACATTTTTGCCCATGTTAACACTCACTGACAAGAGCCAATTAGTTTCCTCGGTGACCAATAAACAATTTTGTCTGTGAAATAAGGAACCAATTTGTGCAGGACTGATAAGGTGACAAATGGTTTGTTGCATGAGTTCAAGGTCTGACCTCGTTATTTTGAAAGCAAATGTCATATTTTTGTTCTGAGCATGTAAATTAGAGAACTCAGCAAAATGGCATTTATAAGCTACTCATTATGCAGTCTGGAGAAAAATGTGGAAACTAAAAGAAAGACAATTTTCTTTTGGAAACTAATTAAGATCTTCAAAGAGATATTTCATCAAACTGCAAACCAGAAATTATTGCATAAGATTGAGGTGAGGGACTTTCAAAAAAAGTAAAATTGTCTGCTTAACTTCATGGATTTTAACAATCTATGGGATTCTTCAGAAAAAAAAACATTAACACATGGCCTGCCAGAGGACTGTTCAGTTCAAGAAACATGTGTAAGGAAAGTATTTGTGAAGGAAATCAAAATCATGGGACTTGTATAAAAACAAGTCATTAATAAATCCAATAAGGGAAAAGTCTTTGCCCAGAGAACAGCATGTGGAACTTGTTACAACATCCTGCGGTTAGAAGAAAGCTAGGTACAGTAGGTCATGGCAAAGAAATGGATAGTAAAGAATGTCAGTACTGTCTAAGGAAGGTAGTTAGGAAAGGTTTGTGTGGAGCTGCAACATAAACACCAGTGTAGACCAATGAGTCACAAAGCCCGTTCCATGCTCCAAGTACAGTGCATAATTAACTATACAGGCATTTTCCAATAAATATAAACACAGATTTTTTAAAGAAGATATATTTCAGGTTTAAGATTAAATTGATGAAGATAGTAGGCAGTTAAAGCTTTCAAACTGGGAGAGTTTGGGATGCTCTATTCAGCCTTTTTTGAACATTGTTTGAGATAAAATCTGGGCGGCTCAAATGGCCCTTGAGTCAGGAATGATCTTGGGTTACTATCCATGAATAATATTAAAGTATTAGATCTGTGTGTAATGCAGTAGCTGTGTTTGGACTCGTGTAAGGTACCATCTTCAGTGAAACAGGGCACTTGGATAGAAATCTGTTAATACATTTGTGCAGATTACCTCTTCATTTTAAATTGACGGACTTTCATTGATTCTGTTATGGTTATTATTCTGTAGATATGTTGAGTATGCCCACAAAAACGCACACAGAATGTTGAAGGTATTCAGCAGGTCAAGCATCATCTATTGAGGTCTCAGGCCGAGACCCAAAGGTTGATTCCTCACCATAGATGCTGCCTGACCTGCTGAGGTCAACCAGCACGTTGTGTGCTTTACTTGGATTTTCATCATCTGCAGAATGTCTTGTGGTTATGATGTGGCTGCACTGGTGGTCAGTTTTCAACACTCTTTCAACACTAGAACAGCTCCAATAGCTTGGAGGAGAGCTGAGGGAACATTGATATTTAAAAAAAAACTAAAGAGAAAACAGGTAATAGTAAATCCATTTCCATGATATAGGGCTCTGGAAGTCTATGACTTCAACATGGATTTGTGAAAGAGAAACCATACTTGAAAATCTACTGGAATATTTTGAAGATGTACCTCACAGAATAGATGATGGAGTGTCAATGGTTGTATGTATACTTAACCTTTCAGAAAGCTTTTAATATTGTCCAATCTGAGAGATTAGCATGAAAAATTAAAGCATATGGGAGTCAGGACGACTTGTTTCACATGGTTAAAAAATTGATTGGTCACGTCAAGAGTAGAAATAAATAGGACTTGTACTGAATAGCATCCAGTGATGAATGGGATATGATGGAGAACAGTGTTGTAAGCCCAATTATTTCTGATATTTATTAAGGATTTGGATAAGGGATTTAAATGTAATTTTTCCACGTAAACAAGCTGGATGGAGAAGTTGCATATTTATGTGGATAAATTGAGAGAGTGTGCATGCTTGTCGGATGCTGAATGATGTAATTAAATGTGTGGTGGCAACAACAAGAAGGCAGATTATTATCTGAGTGGCAATAGACGGGGAAAGGGAATGCAGTGGACCTGGATGTTGTTGTGTACCAGTTACTGAAATTAATTATACAGATACAATAAGTGATTAAGAAATCTGGAAGTTAGTTTTGGGATAACTTCACTCAACTTCACTTGCCCCATCATTGAAGTGTTCCCACAACCTGTGGATTCACTTTTAAGGACTCATCATTTCATGGTCCTGATATTTATCTATCTATCTATCTATCTATCTATCCATCTATCCATCTATTTATTTATTTATTTTATTATCACTTTCTTATTTGTATTTGCATGGTTTATTGTCTTTTGCACACTGGTTGAACTAAAGACAAATTGGCCTTTTATTGATTCTACTGTGGTGATTATTCTAGTATGCATTTATTGAGTATGCCTGCAAGAAAATTAATCACTGAGTTGTATGTAGTGGGAACTTTGAACAAGCTACAAGGTGAGAGGTGAAACCAGGTGGGTGTGGAAGGGGGAATGATGTAAGAAGCATGGAAGTGATAGGTGGAAAAGGTTAAGGGCTGGAGTACAAGGAACCTAATAGGAGAGGAGAGTGAACCAAGGAAGATAAGGAAGGAGGAGGGAAATCAGAGGGAGGTGATATGCTGGTGAGGAGAAGAGGTAAGAAGGGGACGAGAGTGGGAAGATGTAAAAGAGGAGCGGGAGGAGGAAAACTTTCTGGAAGTTGGAGAAATTGATATTCATGCCATCAGGTTGGAGACTACCCAGATGGAATATGAGGTGTTGCTTCTCCAGCCTGAAATATGAAATAAGAACAGTAGATAGTGGAAGTACTCATTTTTTTTTCTAGTCACATCTCTGGAATGTGAAACAGAATTAAAATTTCAGGTTAATGATGTGAGGTCATAATTTGAAAAGTTAGCTCTGTTTGTTTCTCTAGAGATGCTCCATAAAGCTTAGCTTTATTTATCACATTTGCATTGAAACATTGAAATGTACAGTAAAATGTGTCGTTTTGTGTTGATGGTCAACGCAGTCCAAACATTGTGCTGGGGGCAGTCCACAACCCTTTCAGAACCATCTCACGCCCGCAGCTCACTAACCCTACCCGTATGTCATTGGAATGTGGGAGGAAACTGGAGTACCAAGTGGTCATTGGGGAGGGGAGGGGGAAGAAATTCATGCGTTCCTTACAGACAGCGGTGGGATTGAAACCCTGATCAGTGATCGCTGGCATTCTAAAGCGATCGCACTAACAACTCCACTACCGTGCTTCAGGAACTCTAGCTGATTTCCCCTTCATCACCTCATTGCCACATCTCAATCTTACACCTAAAGCAAATCAGGGGACAGAATGCAACACCTGTGCAGGTCTTTCTGGTTCAGTGAAGCTAACCACTATCATTTTGATGGGCACTGCATTGCTGTGTATCTGGTTTTAACTGGACTGAACTCTTGACCTTGCAGGCCCAATAGCACAAACATTCAGAACCTGCAGATCTGCCTGTTACAAGGCTCTTTAACACTTGGGAGGGTAGATATCAAAGTCCTTGAAACACTTGAAGTGTTTGAAATGAATGCAGATATTCCTGACATAAAACAAATGATAAGTGGAAGGCCACCTACTTGTTTTCATTTTACCCCTGCCAGCATTTCTCCAATTCTGATGTCCTGAGCATCAAGAAATTTAACTTCTTTACTACTGACAATCTTTAGTTTCTAAGGTTCTATGCTTCTCTAATCCTCCTGTTTATCCCCTTAAGAATGCTTTTAAAACCCACCTTTATCACCCTGTTTTTTATTATCTGTTCTAAAAACTTCTTCCATGACATATCTGTAATTTTTGTCTGTCAAAGCTCCAAGCTATTGCTTTAAGTCTTGCAATGTTAAAGACTCTTGAAAAGTTTATCTATATCAATCATGATGATTGATATTGGTAATAGTATTGATTTATACCAAGATAGACGGAAGAGCTTGTCTTGCATACAGTTCATACAAATCAATTCATTATATTGTGCATAGAGGGAGAACACAATAGCACAATAACACGTGAGTAAAATGTAACAGCTCACAGAGAAAGTGCAATGCAGGTAAACAATAAAGTGCAAGATCATAATAAGGTACATTGTGAGGTCAAAAGTCCATCGTTTTATTTATTAGGATATAGCATGGAGTTGGCCCTGCGCTGCCCAGCAAGCCACAATTACGATGACCGAATAACCAATCAAATCTTTGGATTGTGGAAGGAAACTCAGAGCACCCGGAAACAATCCACATGATCATGGTGAGAACGTACAAATTCCTCACAGACAGTGGCAGGAATTGAACCCAGGTTGCTGGTACTATAAATCTTTGTACTAACCATGACTCTAACGGGCCGCCTACCTAATTGCACATGAAACCACATCAAGATTCTTATAGCAGTGGGACTGAGTCTGTCCTTGAGCTTTTAGTACGGGCTTTCAGGCCTTTCTATGTCCTGTCGGATGGGAGAGCGAAGCAGAGGGAATGCCTGTGAGGATGGGGTCTTTGATTATGTTGGATGCTTTACCGAGGAAGCAAGAACTGCAGACAGAGTCCATGGAAAGGAGGCTGTTTTCTGTGATGTCATGTGTTTACTCCTGGTTTTACAGCACGCAGTAAAAGTGAATAATTTCAGGAGCTCCATGTACCTTGCTATAAACAACTAGTGCCAGTCCTGAACCCTCTCATGGAAGAGCTGGGGGAAGAATCTAATCATTCTGCAACGTGGGGAAGACTAAGAGAAGTGCTAACAGCACAGCCATAATTCACCAACACTGACAATATTTTGCTTGAGAGGTGAGACCTGTAGGAAGAAACTAAATACCAAGGGACCCAGGGACATAGAGCATTCGTTTAGGCAATGTCCAGAGAGAACCCTCAAGGGCCTGGGCCAAGTGCTGCAGAAACATAATGACCTAACGTGTTTGGGGCAAGCAGCAATAAATCGGACCTGACGAATGAGTCTGTACAGCACTCAGAGTACTCCACGCCACTGTTCCAATACTCACACACCTATAGTGGTTCAGGATATGTACATACTTCAGAACTAACACATGCAAAGTCACTTTCTCTCTTGTAGGAAAGTGTAGTCCAGAAACGCAGACCACAGCAGCATCTTGGAGTGGTACACTATCACCTGCACATATTCAGTCAGTTGAAAGAGTTGATCAGAAGTACTCCAGTCACAAAGCCAGTGGACAGTGCTAGATCAGAGACCTTTGAGGATTGTGATGATATCCAACCAAACATGTCACAGTTTATTTATCTTCTGCCTTTTGACAAACGTATTCTGATTACTACTTCCTCCTCTCTTTGACAATACCGATCCTATAAGAGTTACTAATGTTTTATGATTTTGCAGTCAGGCTTGTGGGCCTTGGGTGCCTCAGATTCCTTCTGCCTGGGATATTCATATGGTGAATCAATAGGAAACGGTTGATTATAGCCTGGCCAGGAGAAGGTCCGTCTCATTCCCCAGTTCCCAATCAGTGAATTATGTACGTAGCTATTTTGTTCGGGGGACTATGATAAAGCAGCTTATTCATGAAGACCTAGTGATGTCTGGGGGTCTCTGGCCTGCTTGGAAGCCTACAAAAGATACCAAGTTGTTGAGTCCTTCATTTTCTCTCCCTCTCCAGTCCTGCCAAAGGGTCTCGGCCCAAAACGTCACTGTACTCTTTTCCATAGATGCTGCCTGGCCTGCTGAGTTCCTTCAGCATTTTGTGTGTGTTGTTTGGATTTCCAGCATCTGCAGATTTTCTCCTGTTTGTGAAACAACATCCATGTGTAGGTTGCAAAAAGCGAAATACGGTAGAATTTTATACTCATGTCAGCAGGACCAAGGAGTGGTTTGTGGGCTTCAGGAAAGGGAGAACACACAACTGTTCTCATTGAGCGACCAGTGGTAGAAATAGTGAGCAGTTTCAAGTTCCTGTTCATCAATATCTCGGAAGATCCGTCTTTGGCGCAACACATTACGGCAATCACGAAGAAGATACGCGAGCGGCTCTACATCAGTAGGACTTTTAGGAGGATTGGTGTGTCAACTAAGATGCTCATAAATTTCTCTAGATGTATGGTGGAGATTGTTCTGCCGAGCTGCTTCACAGCCTGATATGGAGGCTCCACTATGAAGTATTTTAGGAGGTTTCAGAAGGTTGTAGACTCGGTCAGCTCCGAACATCCACACCACCGAGAGCATATTCAAGAGAGAGTGCTTTCAGAAGGTGGATTCAATCGTTAAGTTACTTCACCATTCCTAAACCCTAACCAATCCCTGACTCCTTTTTGTATCCCCAAAGCCATCCCTACAATCTTAAAAAGTGAGGGGCGGAGCAAAGTCAAGATGGCGCTAAAAGGCGACTCCTTCGCTTGCATCTTTGGAAACAGCTCTATTTTTATCTTTGGTATCTCTTTTTCTTTTTCCTTTCAAGATTCTTTTGAAGACCCTGACCTGGAGTTACACTCTGACTTCGGTTGTTTGGGGGAAGGGGACCCGCTCTCAGGGTCTCACGGCCAGCTGCTTTTTGATTGTCCAAGGATGCATCCTGGAAGACTAGTGAGCCTTCAGGTTGCCGGATTTTTGTGGCCCTGGAGACAGGTTGATTCTAGGCCGGAGCCCCTGACTGAGGTGTCACAAGAGAACACCGAACATCGGGAGCAGCGGGTTAGCTGCTGTGGGTTGTGTGTCCAGAGATCTGAGCCTTTCCGGGGCCGCCCCTCTGGGCGCAGAGCTCAGAAAAACTGATGCAACAGATTTTTAACATCGCAAATCAGTGAGTTGTTTGCTATGTCTTCCCTCTAGTTGTGAAACGGGAACACCTCTTTTTCCCTTATTAGGGAGACAGAGAGAGCCTGTGGTATGTCGAATTACCAAGTGAACTTGTAGTTGTTGGGGTACTGCAAGTCTGCGTCTTTACTGATTCTTGCTGCACACTTGAGTGCGCGGTGGAGGGCACTGATACTTTTTAGCTGGTGATGGTGGGGGTGGAGGTCATTGCCTTGCTGATGTCTGTGTGTGGGAGGGGGAGATGGGGGGGCTTTGGGGTTCTAACATTTAACTGTCATGCATTCTTTGGGGTACTCCTCTGTTTTCATGGACGCTTGTGAAGAAAAAGAATTTCAGGATGTATATTGTATCCATTTCTCTGACATTAAATGTACCTATTGAAACCATTCAGGAAATGGCCCTTCTTGCTACTACCATCAGGAAGGAGATATAGACATCTGACGGCCTGTACTCAATAATTCAGAAACAAACTCTTCTCTCCTGTCGTCAGATTTTTGAACAGCCCAGGAATCCATAAGCCCTCCCTCATTGTTCCTTTTGCATTCTTTATTTACATTTATAACTTAGAGTCATTTCATGTCTTTATACTGTAATGTAGCAGGGAACAACAAATTTCAGGTCATGTTTGTTAGTGATAATATATCGGATTCTCATTTTTGATTCTGAGTCACAAAGGAAGGAATGATGCAGAGGCCAAAAAGGGTTGTCCATTCAGTCACAGCAAGTGATGTGCAGTTGTAACACTTGCTGCAGACGGTCACAAATCTCAATTATTTCTGGGTAAATCCATCCATAAAAAATTACAGCTTCTGGGAGCAATGCACCTTGGATAATCATGGGTAGGAGCATAGGTCCTGGAAAATCCTTGGAAAGCTGGGTCTGTTAACCAGGAACTTCTTGTTCATCTGTCCTCAGAAGCTTTGACTTTACTTGTTCACTCTCTCCTGCAGAAATACAATTAAAAGAGTTCAAAGCAAACCCGGTGGCCTCTAACAGCAATCTTCTGTTCTGACCAATGAGGAGAGACCTCCCTCAGTTCACTCTACAACAAATCTGCAAGCAATTGATGATCCCTTTAAATAGCACAGGTGCTAGCAGTGGCACCTTCTGGTCAAGATGGGTCCGAACTGTGGTCTCCGTTGAGACTGTGGCCCAAAAGTAATCATTTATTTTTAAATTGTAAGGATGGCTTTGGTGACACAAAAAGATGTTAGGGATTGGGTGAGGGTTTAGCAACAATGATGTGGGAGAGTTAGACGTCAGGTTACGGATTAGGGACAGGATGCGGAAGAGCTGGAGGTCAGGCCCTTACTCCGCACTCTGTTTGAAATCCAGTGACATGGACAAGTGATGAAGAACACCTGCATTCTAGGCCTTTGCACTGCGCTCAAAGGCCAGCGATGTGGATGAGTGACAAAGGATATTGGGCTGTACCAGGTTGATGGATCCTGGGACTGGATTGAGGAAGCACAAGGGCTGGTCAGTTGGAGATCCTGGAGTTGAGAGCCCTGTCATTGGTAAATCCAGGGAATAGTACCAAAGATCAGAGCCCAAAGGCTGATGGGAAATTTGGAAGTCGAATCCGATGGCCCAAGGCTGGAGACTGGAAACTGGAAGCCTGGAGCAGGAAGTCTATCTGTGTGTGGTGTGGGGCAGAGAGAGATGATAGGAAGGTGAAAATGAGCTGTTTGCCAGTGTTGTTTTAATGCTTGGCCCTGCTTCTGTGTACTATTACTCTATAACTCCATCACTTAAAAAAACAATGAGTCAAAGATCATTTGAATGCTTTAAGGTTGCAGTCACACCTCTTACTCAATTTTACACTTGAAATCCATCATGCACATAAAAGAAAAAGAAACACATACACTATTTAGCACTTACCAATTCCCAAGTGCACAATTAAATTTCTAAACGCAAAATACATCATGGAGGAAGACCATTCTTCCCATTGTATTCTGCTCTTTAAAAGAATAATTTTAATCATGCCACTCACCTTTTTTTACTCACTCACTGGGATTTGTTGATTCAGTTGTTAATTTTTTTTTTGAAAATACAATAAATGCTAAAATAAATTAAAGAAGTAAACAAATACTGGAAATCTATGCATGTACAAAAACATAAGAAAACAATAGGTTCAGCCAGCACGGACACAAGGAGTGAGGAAGTTTGGGGATAGTTGCACGCTCTTGCACTCCCTGTGGAGAACTTTGTCTACCATAAGCATAACCTGGGTATTCAGGAGTATGCTTCAGATTGTTATTATGTGTTCCCACTGGCATGGGCTATGTTGGCAGTTTGAATTTGTTTTCCCTGTTACGGTTCTGAAATAAGACCCATGAGACTGATTTGCAAATTTGCATCACGTGCAAAGGTCGTACAGTCTTCCTGCTGATGCTCTGATATTCTGCATGTGTGCCACTGAGTCTACAATTGCAGAAGCTGCTTACAAGAACATAAATAGATTATTTGGAAAATACGCTGTTAAAGTTGCTATTAGTCATGCATTGCTGCAAATCCTATTCAAGTTGATAAGGTCAGTTTGAATAGAGTCACTATCTTGAAATATGATTTTCCCAGATGACAAGCTTCTCTTCCAGGAAATTGTATGATTCATTGGGCTGGGCTCCTGTAACTTCTCAATACAGTTTGCTCCAACAATGCTTCCTAGGGTAACAGTACTGATGCAAGCGTGCATTACATTCAACACTATTTCTGAGTTAGCAAACTCAGAACTCTCTTAAAAGTTGCTGGTGAACGCAGCAGGCCAGGCAGCATCTCTAGGAAGAGACGTTGACTTCACCTCTTCACCTCTTCCTAGAGATGCTGCCTGGCCTGCTGCGTTCACCAGCAACTTTTATGTGTGTTGCTTGAATTTCCAGCATCTGCAGAATTCCTGTTGTTTCAGAACTCTCTTCTCTGTCTCATACACACAAATACACAACAACCAATCAACAGTCCTTTGACACTAGGTGTCATTTACCTGCACTAACTAATTTTCAGTGCTCAATTAACCTAACAGCAGATCTGTGAATGTGAGAGAAAACCAGAAACTCACACAGAGAGAATATGCAAACTGCACACACACTTGGCACCTGACATCAGGGTCACAATGACATCCCAACAACCACTGAGGCGGTGGAGCTAACTATTGTGCTGTGATGTTAGTTAAAAGTTTAAAGTAAATTTAATATCAAAGTACATATCTGTTGCCATATACAACCCTGAAATTCATTGTCTTGTGGGCATACTGAATACTCAATGAATCAATAGAATAATAACCATAACGGAATCCCTGAAAGAACACACCAACTTGAAAGTTCGACCAGTGTGCAAAAGACAACAAACTGTGCAAATACAAAAAAAATGACAAAATAATAATAATAAATAAATAAGCAATAAATATTGAGAGCATGAGATGAAGTGACCCTGAAAGTGAGTCCATAGGTTGTGGGAACATTTCAGTGACGGGGCAAGTGAAGCTAAGTGAAGTGATCCCCTTTGGTTCAAGAGGCCGATGGCTGATGGGTAACTACTGTTCCTGAACCAGGTATTGTAAGTTCTAAGGACCCTGTATCTTCTTTTTGATGACGGCAGCGAGAAGGGAGCACGTCTGATCCTCTGATGAGGGCTGGCTCATGGATCTCTGGTTTCCTTCTCCTGAAGTCAATAATCAACTCCTTGGCCTTCTTCATCAACTACATGCAATGGTAACTCAAATAGCCATGCATTAAAACGGTGGTATGCAGAAGAGCATCTCTGAACCTTGGAGTGGATGGGCTACAGTAGTAGAAGACCATGAACGTATACTCAGTGGCCACTTTATTGGCTACAAGAGGTATGTAATAAAGTGCTCACTGAGTGTAGATGCAGCTAAAATCTATTATGTATATGCTGAGCATCCTGATCAATGCAGAATTTGGCAACATTTCAATTCTGCTGTACTGCAAATTTGGATTTCAGATCTCCTCTCTTAGAATAGCAGAACACACACTCAACATCAGGAATAAGAGTCCAACAGGTAGCGTACAGTAACACAGTGGTGAAGTACTGACTCAGAAGTCTGAATTTTTGATTCAGAAAAAGGAGTTTAAATCCCATCATGGCAATACATTTGAAATTCAATTAGCTGAGTGAAAAGCAAGGATTAGTAATTGTAAGAATGAAGCTACTAGATTCTCATTAAAATGCCATCTGCTTCACTCATGCCTTTCAGGAAAGGGTATTTGCCATCCTTACCTGGTGTGATCCATATATGACTCCAGACACACTGATGTGGTTCAGTCTCAATTCTGTGCAAGCTGTTCATTTCAGCCTTGCCAGTGATGTCCATGCCTTGGGAATAATATTAAAAATCAGTGCAATTTTTGACTCGTTTATCAAGAACTTAACCTTTTTTTTAAGTATATTAATTCAGCCAATACAAGCCATAGGCTGGGCTAGAATTTTGGTGCCATTACACCAAAGATAGTATCACCCATACCAGATTGAGGACAGGGTATCAGCCAACAAGTAGCAATTAATAACCATACCCTAAAATATCATCTGATTTGATCTGAGAGGGAAAGTTAAGATGAAAATAAACTTAAAAGTTAGCTAATCTCATTACTCCAATCAGCATCAAAATAATGAACAATTAATAATCTATGTATGTTTGTTAAGCCTGATTAATGACAATCTACATATTTATATGGATTTCTCATTAGGTAAAAGATATATCAAACTATAATTGATTATAAATACAAACTAAAAATTTAACACTAAAATTGATTTTTAAAATATTCAGGACAAAAGATTTTAAAATTATTAAAAAAGGATTTATATATGGTATTAGGCTCCACAATAGGAGGCGGCACTATTTAATTGTTGATTTAGGCAAGTGATATGGTCAGTCGACGGTGTTAAGCTGTTGTAAGTAATCTTGCAATCTTGAAGGATAACAGTAGTGTCACTTTATGTACGTAAAATCAGTCTATGTATAAAACAGTTACAGTAATTGTACAATTTAAAAACACAAACACAAGGAAATCTGCAGATGCTGGAAATTCAAGCAACACACACAAAAAATGCTGGTGGAACGCAGCAGGTCAGGCAGCATCTATATGAAGAGGTACAGTTGATGTTTCATGCCGAGACCCTTCATTGGAAACGTCCGGAAACGTCGACTGTACCTCTTCCTATAGATGCTGCCTGGCCTGCTGCATTCAGCAGCACTTTTTGTGTGTGTTACAGTAATTGTACATTGTGTTTTATAGGATTGTTCTTATACCTATACTTATTTTGTTTTTTTATTTGGTTTTTGTGTGTTCTTAACGCTTATTGTGTTTTTTTTAATGCTACAGTATATCAGATCCAGAGTAACTATCATTGAATCTGCCTTTACACTTGTGTACTGAATGACAATAAACAACCTTGAATCTTGAATCTTGAGCAGTGGCACTATAATTATACTGTGAAGAGGCATTACAGTGTCTTGTCCTTTGATTTCTAACTTTGGCCATCCTTGGTTTCAGCACTCAAGACAGTTATTTGGAAAGGGTTTCATTGCACACAGAAATTATGCTAAACATTAGACTGCCTGGAACCATCAAGATGAAAATAGGTCTGGAATTGCAGTAGAGTTTCCATGTAGCAGGAGCAGAGTGATCAGAGGCCCCTCTCTGAGCGTACAAGCTCAGTGTGGTTTTTTCTTCTAGAAACGCAGAGGCTTGGTTTCTTTTGCAACAGTCATTTCAGCTATCACCATACTGCTGTTGCCTTGTGTTGATCTGTCAGAATGTGCAATCTGTAGTGACAGAGTACCAACAAACTGCCACTACTACAATACGAATGGGAAGAAAGTTAGAGGAGGTCATGTACTAATTACAGGATAGGTTGATTTCCATTGGCTGCTAATATGACTGTTCAAGTGTTTGGAACTTCCTGTAGTCGTTTCAAATTGCAAACATCTGCAGGGAGCATGATAACAGATGGTGTAGTAAGGTTTGCTGCTTTCACAACAAATCAAATGCTTCCTCTTTAGAAGGTGTTATTTGACATCACAAATAAGAGGGCAAAGGTATAAGGTGAGCAAAAGGAATTTTTAAAGAGGATCTGAGGGGTAAGTTTGTTAGAAAGAGAGTGGTTGATATCTGGAACGTGCAGCCAGAGGAGATGGTGGAATCTAATTACAAAACCAGGCATAGAGGGATAAGGATTTATTGAAGCAAATGGGATGAAGGTAGCAGGGCAAAATGTTGTCATGGTCATGATGGGCTGAAGGGCCGGATTCTCCTCTGTACAAATTAATGAGTCTAAGACATTCCCCTTCAATTTCAGCATGGCTGTGAGACTGAGCAACAGGCATTCAGGACAGGACAAAGAATTGGAGGAAGAGGAAGGGATAAGAGCTGCATCCAGGAGGCCACATCTGTGTACAGGAAACAATGATTCTGGCCGACATTCCGTGAAGAAAGGCTTGTGATTTGATCATGTTTCAATAAGAGAGCCTTCTTGGAATTCTACCACCCACCGCAATCTACACTGGACAAGATCAAAACCCCTCACAAGGACAGTTTCAAAAAACAAGTATTATCAGTGGGAGTCAAAATGGCAGGGACAGTGCTCGCCATCATCTGGTTTGAAGGTACAAGTAACAGCTGCAACAGTTCACAAAGCTTGGTGGTTTTACTTGCTGAAAGGAATTTGTTCAGACATTTCTCTTATTTAGAGGGATGCTGGACTGAATTTTGTCATGAGCAGCAAACATGAAGAATGTTCCCTGAGGTTTATTCCAGTCATGGCCTCAAGCCTTTCAGTACTCCTCCTTCCTCTTCAGTAAGTGACTTCCCACTATAGATAACCATCCCAAGACTGTGGTGCAGACATTCTGTGCACAACAGGAAATGATAAGTTAATAATCAATAATTTCACTCTTTTTGTGTTCATTGGAGAAAAATATAACTAAGTTGCAGGAAAGGACTCCACTGCTCTTTTAAAAAAATAGTGTCATGAAATTTTTCGCATTTATCTTAGAGGTGGACAATGGCACAGTTCAGTGTTGAATATGGACACTTATGATACCATTCTGGGAATTCATTCCAACACAAAGATGATTCTTAAATGCTGAAGACATTGTTTAATACTTTCTTCAGCAAGATGAAATCACTTTTTTAAATAGCCATCAGATGTGCAGTATCTCAGTTTTCTAAACAATATTCCTATTTTAACAAAATAGTGGAAGCTTATAGACACAGGATTACACTCTGCCTTGAGCAGCAAGTGCCTTGTACCTTAAACTTGTCATTAAACTTGCACTCACTATAGATAATCCCCGGTATTGCATGGCATGCAACAGATTTAAACAATGCAGTATCTTCTGAAGGAAATACCAGATCTCAATCAATCAGATAGGAAGTTATTCCTGAAATGAATTGTTGATGAACAGTATATTTATTTATTTAGAGATACAGCATGGAACAGGCCCTTCTGGACCAAAGAACCACACCGCCCAGCAACCCTAATGTGAAGACTGGTTCCTTAAGGTTGTCATAGCCAGGGGATTTGTGGGGATAAACTGCCACTACCTATTAAATGCTCCCAATGGCATGCCTCTCAAATAGCCTCTGACAGCCAAGTTCAGCTCCTGGTCTTTATGTATAGCTTAACGGCTAAGCCCAGCGGAACCACTTCTACTGACAGGAATAGGGGCAAAAGCGGGTTATCGGTGCCTTAAAACTGGTTGCTTGGGGTGTGCGTGGCTTGTCGACCATGGTTAGCAGTTCATCTAGGAGAAGGAAAACTCTGATCTCAAACCTCCGCTGGCTTGCAGCTATACCCACTCATGGGGAAGCCTATGGGAGTAAACCCCAAAGGAAAAATCCAGCGCTGAAGACCCAAAGGCAGTCCAGCACTGAGTTCAATGCTGAGTGGCAAATCGTGCAATGCCACTGCACCAGATTGTACTGGCCCCTGCTGCTCCTTTCGATTCATCAGCTGCGTGGAGAGGAAGAGATTGCTGCATGGGCAACAGCTTGCTCTCCATTTTGCATTGCCTGGCTCGTGTACCGGCTTGCGTAGACAGCTAGAACGCAATATTCATGATCAACCCTGGACAATAGAGGGCCTCACTCAAGACAATTTACAATGACCAAATAAACTAATACGTCTTTGGATTACGTGAATAAACTGGAACACCAGGAGAAATCTCACGTAGTTCACAGGGAGAACAGGCAGGGCCAGAATTGAAGTCTGAACTGCAGAACACATTGAACTGTAACACCGTAGCACTAACCACTGTGGTACTGTGGCATCTGTGACAAAAAACCAAGTTATCAGAAGATTGATACTGATGAGAGAGATAAGGGAGACAATGGAGAAGCGTTCAAGATGTTAATGAAAGAGGAGAGAGAGGTACCGGAAAAGAAACACAATTAAGAGTATTGACAGACTGGTTGCTTTGAACCTGAACTGTTTGAAGTTTGATGGACAGGCGAGACCCCAGCAGGGGGATAAAAAGAACAGGTTCGCAAAGGCACGACACACACCACGAGATCAGGAGATAATGAGACCCTGGAAAAGCGGTGTGCCCCGACAAGTTGGTGAGAGTTTGGAGGTCAGGTCGCGAGACCGACCATAGACGCATAGGGTGAAAAGGTACGATCAGCGGGAACCTGGTGTGTGTGTCCACTCTTGCCTGGGTGCCGGGTTCACCACGGAAGAACGGTCGTATCCGGAATGGAGGGGTCACAGTCAGTGACCACAGAAGACATAAAAGGGTTCGCCCGAAAGCTAACTGCGAAGAACAAGGGTCTGTTTGAATCAGAATTTGCATATCTCCTCTCTCCAACGGCACAACAGCGATTACTACGAACTGTACTCAGCTGAACTGAACTCTGCGTCACTTGAGACTGATCATTTTACCCCTAGACTGCGATAGAGCTTGTTTGATTCCTATTATCCTAGTTCTGTGTACATGTGTGTTTTATCATTGCTAACCTGTTGCATTTATATCCTTAACGATTAGAGTACTGTGTTACTTATTTCTTTAATAAAACTTTCTTAGTTCCAGTAATCCAGACTCCAACTAAGTGGTCCATTTCTGCTGGTTTGGCAACCCAGTTACGGGGTACGTAACACGTCAAATTAGATATGCAAAAAGAGAAAGAGAGACTGAATTGAGAGAAAGAGATACATATTATGTTTTATTTTAAATTCAAACAATAATTAAAAACTGGAAAAATGAGACATTATAGGAAACTTCCAAAGGCAGTGGGGTTGTCTCGCAATGATTAAGACTAATAGCAGAAATAAATGATTGAGTCCTGAAGAAGGGCCGCTGCCTGAAACAGTTTACTCTTTTCCATAGATGCTGCTTGGCCTGCCGAGTTTCTCCAGCATTTTGTGTGTGTTGCTATAATGATTGAGATGATTTGAGATAACCATTGCTATTATGAAATATTGTATCCTTCCACAATAGAAGTAAAGGGGCATTAAATTGAGAATTGTGAATGGTTGTACGATGACACAATGTAATAAAAAGCAAAGCTCAGCATTAGAGCAATCATGCTTATGTTTAAATTTAGTTTGAGATGTTGAAAGGACAGGCAATTACTTTTGGGTTAATAAATTAAAAACCATGAAGAATTTGCTCTATCTTTAAGCAGTGTTTTTTTTTAATTCATGATCTGCTATACAGCCTCTTAAGGACAGAATTTTTTCAGTTTTTATTTAACATCTGTGTTTTTTTCCAGAAGGGAATAGCCTTTAATGGAAACAACCAGCTATGGAATGGTTTGAGCATAGCAGATATTTCCACTTGGAAGTGTGTGTGAAGGTTGATAATAAAACATACTTTTGAAACTCTGAAGAAAGTGGTAAATCTCGCTTTTTATAGGGCACGTCATATCCTGATGGATCTCAAAGTTCTGTGTGCAGTTGGTTTTTGCATTAATAACTATGTGACTGGAATTTCTATCTGCCTGCTGATAGTCCCACTGCAGTTAACACTGACCCAGATGATTTTATCCCTAAAAAGAACAAGGTTCAAAAATAAGAAAGAAATTAAGGAAAAAGAAAATAAGACAGAAAAAAAAGATGTAAAAAAGATGAAATAAAAAAAGGAAATAGAGGAAAAAGGAAGAAAAAAGTTGATAATTTGTATTAATTTAAGCACCAGCATTTTGACCGTTGTAGTGAATGTATGCAATTACATGCAACATCAAAATCTGAAAGTTATGAGAACATTGTATTTATTCTTGCCAGGCATTAGTCATAGTTTTATTGTGAAATAATATACAACATTGTATTAAGAAAATACATTTTACTATAAAGTTAATAGGTGCTTAATAGGATTATGCTGCAATATATGTGCTGGATTTGTAATGTGTTATTAAACATAGCACAGACTGTGCAAGTAATTAATGTTCCTTTCTCACTTACATGATTTCAGTAACTGACCAGTGATATCTATGACCTTGCTTGTCCTCCTGCTTCAGCATTGGTTCTCATTAGAGAGGAGCTGATGCGTGTTCAGGTTAGCTTCATTGTGGAAAGACAGCTTGGTCCTTTTGAAGGGAAAGCTCCTTTGATACCTGCACCACCATCCAGGTCATGCTCTCTTCTTGCTTCTAACATCAGGAAGGAGGTACACGAGGCACATAAGCAAGTTCAGGAAGAGTTATTGCTCTTCAACTATCAGGGTCCTGAACCAGCATGGATAGCTTCACTCACCTCAACACTGAACTGATTCCACAACTTGAGGACTCACTTTCAAAGACTCTACAACTCATGTTCTCAAGACTTATTATTTAATTGAAATGAAAGAGAAGATTGGTAGCTCAGGTTGGCTGCTTGTTTGTAGGGTTGTTCACTGAGCCTGGAGGCTAAGTTACAAATGTTTTGTCGCCAGCCAAGGTGACATCATCAGTGTGCAATTGAGTGTTGTTTCTGCGGACTGCTCCAATATTAATGGTTGCACACCATCAGAACGCTCGTCTTGACACCCAAAGATTTGACAGCCTCTATGGAGAGGACCAGCATAATATATCCTATCCAATGTGGAGACTGCCCCAAACACTATACAGGGCCGATGGAGAGAAAACTATCTACGAGACTACATGAACATCAGCTCACCATAAGAAGACATGATCCTCTGTCACTCATCTCAGCTCATGAACATCAAGAAGGACTTAAGTTCATCTGGAAACTACAAAAATCCTGCCAGAAGCACAAAACAAGAAATCAAGAGAATTCTTAAAAGTTTGGTTCTCAATGGAAGACTCTATTAACATGCATATTGAAATGGATTTACAAACCTATGCATCTGTGGAATTGGGGCCATGGGCACCTGGGGAACTAACACTCACAACGACCGATAGCCAGTGATATGGGTCAGCGGAGATCGTTCAGCTATCTTGTTGGCCAGGACCCAGTGGGAACTAGTAGCCAGCGTGATAGCCAACCATTCGAAAAGACTGGAACCAATGTAAACAGGAGCACTCGGCAGAAACAACAATGAGTTATGCACTGATTACTTATTTATTATTATTTTGATTTGTTTTATTTTCTAAATTTGCATAATTTTTTTTTTGTCTTTTGCACGTTGATGTCTGTCCATCCTGTTGGGTATGATCTTCCACTGATTCTATTGTGTGCCCGCAAGAAAATAAATCCCAAGGTCATATATGTACTTTGGTGTCATATATGTACTTTGATAATAAATTTATTTTGAACTATAAAAATATGAGAGGAAGCAGCAGCTTGAGGAAAATAACCATAAAAACACTTCATTAAAACTTCCATATGGTTAATCAAGAACCATAATTTAAACTACTGTTTATAGAATTTTTGAGTAGTAGTATGCTTATGGGAAATGACAATAAAAAAGTGTGCTGGAAAAACAATAATCCATGAGCAAAACACTCCAGGCAAGAAAACTAACGATATCTGATCATTGGGTTTTAAGTTACTTCCTCAAGGCAGAAGATTAAATAAGTGCAATGATTTAATAAAATTAAATAAAAACAAATAGATAGGAATGAATCCATATACAAAAGACCTCAATCAGAAGGGCAATGAGGCTTTGGGAGAAGATGAGCTGGCCTTTGACACAAAGAACACGGTGGTTGAGAAGGATGAAGAGAAGTAGTGGACCCTCAATCACAACTGCGTGGATGTCATTAGTGACCTGGTTCAAAGGTGTTTTAGTGTTTCGGCATAGCAGAATCTTAATTGGATAGGTTCAAATACATCTTTTGTGAGACCTGGCTATCTCAGACATCTCACCCTGCAAAAACTCATTTCAGGGAGGTAGCACTCCAGCCCCCCGTAACTCCATATGCCCCACCCCCGACGACCTCCAAGGGTGTATGTAATACTTTGTTTATTGGTTTTGTCTAATCTGTAAACCAAGTTGGGTATATGCAGAAAATGTGACATTAAAATATGTACTTATATTATATTATATTATCATGTTCATTCTATTACAACTTTAGTCAAGTCTACAGGGAGTTCGGCCTCATCATGTAGGACATCAATAGCGTAGCTCCTTAGCAGCCAGCCAGCTAGTTTAAATAACGTTAGCTATGCTAATGAATGAATGACACCTGTTAAACTCACCTCAACATGTCTTTTACATTTTAACTCACCATGGGCAATAGAAAAGTCACTGTTGCAAACAGTGCAGCGGGGAACACTGTCATTATTTTTGAGGTCGACTGTAAAGCCCACCCAGAGAGAAAACTGACAGGTCTACTTAGCAGGGGTCCCCAACCTTTTTTGCACCGCTGACCGGTTTAATATTGACAACATTCTTGCGGACCGGCCGACCGGGGGCGGGGGTGTTAATCACCACCAGAATATAAGTGATAAGTCAACTATAAGTCAGTTATAAGTGGTTAATACACTCAGTTTTGTTTCTAAAAGGGTTTATCTAACGAATTTAACATTAAACACACAGCGCATATTTTCCTTGCATGAATATAGTGATAAATCAATTATAAGTCAATAGCATCATAACATTTTAAGTAACATTTGAATATTAAACACATAGCACATATTTTCCTCATATGAACATATAAAATCATTGCAACACACCAATATCGCTGAATCAGTGGGAGCCCTGGGCTTGTTTCCCTGCAACAAGATGGTCCTATCGAGGGGTGATGGGAGACAGCGATAGTCGAAGGGGGTTCCTTATGTCCAGTCTATTCCGCAATTTAGTTTTTGTTGCGTTCATTGCAGAGATATGTTGGAAATGGAAGCAACGTTTCCAGTGCTTCCGTGGCTATCTCAGGATATTCAGCCTTGACTTTGATCCAGAATGCCAGCAAAGATGTTATGTCAAACATACTTTTCAGCCTGCCGTCATTTGCAAGCTTGAGGAGTTGATCTTCTTCCCGCGCTGACATGGATGACGCATGCGTAATGACCTCGCGTGCATTCAAGTTCAAAAGTAGGTGTGACAGGGAATGAGGAAAGGTGCAGCTGACTCATATCGTTTCATATCGCCAAATCATATTGTTTCCTTGTGGCCCAGTGGTTGGGGACCACTCTTAGCACGAAGAGAGCGCAATCAGGATGCTCGAGCTCCCTCTCTCTCTCAAAAAAATCGATTTCTGGGATATTGCATATAATTTCCGGGCATCAGGGAGCCACTATCAATATGCAGGAGACTCCTGGAACTTCTGGGAGAGGTGGGGTGTCTGCTATCTATATTCATATTGTCTGTGTGAATTCCTGTGAAAATGGTGAAGGGGGTTGTGCCTGTGGTGGAGCTGGCTGAGTCTACTGAATGTCACCCCGGAATAGATGTTGACGCGCAGGAAATTAAAGCTGATCATCCTTTCCACCACTGATCCCTCACAATAAATTCCTTGGTTCAAGATGATCCATTGATTGCATCTTCAAATGCCATGTCCCAACATATACACTGCTACCCCCTGCTCCACATCCAACTCATTCAACAATCCCTATGTTTCCATAACCCACCATACCATGACTATCACTTCAAGGCTCTCACCAGATCTCATTGCTTACACACACTGACAGACCATTTATTGCACATTTTCCTTTCTCTAGCAAGGAATAAAAAATCTATTAGAAATAAACTAATACAGGTCATATGTGACTGTAAGACCTTAATATAGTGAAATCTGCTTTCTGCAACAATGCCATGCAATATTGCAATTGCAACGTATAAAGGCAAAGGGACTTTATCACTAAGTGTAAATGTTCTGCCTCGCTTTGTAACAGGACTTGGGCCAAATTTTTCAATGAATATTCTGAATGATGAAGACTAAACCACACACATTCGTATTTGAATCTTTCCTAATCTATCTTCGCTCAGTGGGCACTTTATTAGGCATACCTGTACATCTGCTCGTTAATGCACATATCTAATTTGCCAATCATGTGGAAGCAATTCAATGCATAACAGCATGCAGACTTGATCAAGAGGTTCAGTTGGTTTTCAGACCAAACCTCAGAATGGGGGAGTAATGTGATCTAAGTGACTTTCACTGTGGAATGATTGCTTGTGCCAGATGAGGTGTTTGAGTATTTCAGAAACTGCTGATCTCCTGGGATATTCACGCACAACAGTCTCTAGAGTTCACAGAGACTGGTGCGAAAAACAAAAAAAACAACACCCAGTTCGCTGTAGTTCTCTGGATGAAAATGCCTTGTTAATGAGAGAGATCAGAGGTGAATGGCCAAACTAGTTCAAGCTGACAGGATGGTGACAGTAACTCAAATAACCATGCATTATAACAGTGAAGAGCATCCCTGAGTGCACATGTTGAACCATAAAGTAGATTGACTACAGAAGCAGAAGACTGCAAACATATACTCAGAACATGAAGTGTATATTGGTCCAAGCCAAACCTAAATTGAAGTGCTTGTATGTGCAGAGATGTTATAGAAATCTAATTAATTCAGCATATCAACAAGAGAAAGTCAAAGCTTGCCATATAAAGCTGATGTGATACTCTGGAGTTCACTAGATCTTCTGTGAATGGAGTTCATCTCTTTTCTTTACCTCATTAGCAAAGACTTCCAATTATGGTTTAGAAAAAATATGAAACTTGTGCTTTCTTGAGTATTTCAACAATAATTTCTGAAAGAAATTCCTGCTCCTTAGTGATGAAGACTTAACATATTAGAATCGGCATCAGAATCATGTTTAATATCACTTGCATATGTCGTGAAATTTGTTAACTTTGCAGTAGCAGTACAACGCAATACGTAATAATAGAAAAAAACTGTGAATTACTGTAAGTATGCTGAGTAGTTAAATTAAATAAGTACTGTAGTCCAAAAAATACAGAAATAAAAAAAACAGTAGTGAGGTAGTTCTCATTCAGAAATCGGAAAGGAAGAAGCTGCTCCTGTATCCTTGAGAGTGTGCCTTCAGGCTTAAATCATTCAGATTCACTTCAAACAAACTAAAATCAATCTCAGTAACACATTGATGGACAGCACAACCTTCCTATCCTAAACAAAAGTGATTCTGCGGATGCTAAAAATCTTGAGCAACTGAATGCTGGAGCAACTCAACAAATGTGTCTTCCCCAACCCCCTCCCCCCTACCACTTTTTGTTTCTGCCCAATTCCTTCTCAATTCTGGTCTAAGAAAGCCGCATCCATCATTAGAGATCTCCCCTACCCTGGCCACGCTCTCTTCTCTCTGCCTTCAGGTAGAAGATGCAGGAGCCTCAGGACTCGAACCACCAGATTCAAGAACAGTTAATGTCCCTCAACCATCAGGCTGTTGATTAAAGCAGATAACTACAATCAACTTCACTTGTTCCATCATTGAGATGTTCCCCACAACCAATAACCTCACTTTAAGGGCTCTTTATTTCATTATCTCAAGATCTTGTTATGTATTACTATTTATTTATATTTGAATTTGCACAATTTGTTGTCTTCTGCATCCTGTTTGATCTTTCATTGATCCTGTTATTGTTAATATTCTATAGATTTACTGAGTATGTCCGCAAGAAAAAGAATTTCAGGGTTGAACTTTGAACATTTGAAGGGTCTTGGAATGAAACCTTGACTGTTTATTCCCCTCCACAGATGCTGCCTGACTTGCTGAGTTATTTATTTTTATTTTTATTTAATTAGAGATTCAGCACGAGGCCCTTCCAGCTCAACAAGCTGCCTCGCCCAGCAACCCACCTAGTTAATGCTAACCTAATCACAGGACAATTTACAATCTTCCAGCAGTCTGTGTGTGTGCGTTGCTTCCTACCATCCGTATTTCTTGCACAAGATAAGTTCCCCCCACCTACTCCTGACTCTGGGCTATGAATGGTATAAATTCAAGCTACAAATATATATGCAAGTGCCACTCACTAAATTAGAAGCAAGTCAGCATCTGTATCAGCCTCACAGCTGGTTCTGTGATCTGAACTTAGCAATGAAATACTTTTCCTGTGCAATAGAATGTGTTTACATGGTTTTTCTTTTAAAGGATATCGTTGGCATGGCAGTGTGTCCCAGGAGGCCATTTAATATGAGTATCATCTTCAGAGTGGAAGCTGGCACTATCAGAAATGGGATGATATTGTATGATAGCTGCTTGTGAAAAGTATTTATATTCTTCACAGTCAGAGTGCAGGCAATGCTGCTGGTGAAATCTGAATTGGGACATTTTATATTGTGTTATTTATTGTATCACATTAGAAAATCAGTACACTGCTATATGAAATCACTTAGAGCTTTCAGGCTGATCCAGGTGAATATGCCAAATACACTGACAGAGCAAGCAGACAACACTACATTTAAAAAGAAAATGAGTGGTCCTGTGATACACATATGCAAACATGATCTCCGAAAACTCAGCAGAGAAATGAAGATTCAAATTCATTCTAGCTTCAGTTATACAGCACGTTTAATTCATCATTGTGGAAATCAGAACATCATGAAGTCAATCTCATACTGCTGAAATACACTATAAACCCTGAGGTGTCTCCCAAGCCAACTATCTATTAGCTAAATTATGCCAGAGGCAAAGTAGGATAAAAATCACAAGTTTTCAGTGCATTGGCATTTCTTCAAATATTATGCTATTTTCTTCTGCTTTTAGGATACTTTCTGTCACTATGTCTAAAGTGGGAGAGCTGACAGATGAGTATTTTGGACATCACAGCAATCTATGGCATCTCTGATAATATTATGTGCAAAAACGTTTTTTTTTCACATTTGTGCAAGAACAACATTGCGTTTTTCTCTTTGAGATGTGGAAAATCTATTAAAATGTCTGTGAAGAATCTGAGAAATTACCATAATTTGTCCAAATAAATCCATATTTGGATATTTCCTAATCTGTCTATATCAGCCCAATTTGAACCCATCTGCAGCACTTCAAAGTGTTTACATGCTGAGGAGATGTCACAGCACCCATTTAATGCACATCAAACAGACAAAGTAAAAGCTTCCCAGGAAAAGCTGATGTGATATGTTTACATAGTTTAATAGGGACACAACAATGTGAAAAACTCATTGACACATGTAAAGCAACTGATATAAAATATCAAAGAACATACAAGGAGTAACTAAGTACCATGTTAAATTTGGTGAAACTGTGCACACAAGTGCAAATAGATAGAGAATTGAAATGTATGTTATCAACCAGCAACATCCAACCAGTGCAGTAATGTTTTAACAAGCCACTTTCACAGAGGTTACGTAACACAACTGCAGAAATCATGTTCGATATGGTGATGTGATCTTAACCTGAATTCTCTGCAGGAAGACAAATAGTTGGCATTTTAAAATAGAATGAAATATCAAAACCTTCATTTTTCTAACAGCAAAAAATACAAGGAATTCCACAAAACTTTTTTTCATGGATAAACTGTTATTTTCTAAAATAGTCTTCCTTTAATTATAGCACGTATTTAAACTGCACTGAAACCTACTACTTTGATGCCATTTCCTTTTGAGCTGGTTAGGATTATTTCCTTTTGTACCAGAGATGTTCAGTCCATTTTTGTAAAATATCTGACAACAAAACAATTTTAAAAGCATTCTGCTACTCTGACGTCAATAGAATGCATGGAACTCTATTTGTTAGAGCAACCTCAGACAAATAACTTCAGGCATAGTTCTGTTAACATTCATGTTTGTCTGAGATATGGTTACTTGACTGTTGAAGTGGCTTGAAATGCCTGGAATGTACGCTATAAATAACTCATATATTTAGTGTTAGCCAATTGTCACGAGGCATGTACATATATTGTACAGGCATAATTCTTTTCAACTCTGGGCTGTTATATGACCTTAATAGTTCTGCTCAATAAAGAGTACCAGTTCATGGCCTAAAGGTACTATTTTGTCATAGTGACAGTCAGCATTACTTGAACTTTATCATAAGCACAACGCTGTTTGCACCCAGAGGATTTATGAAAAAAAATTTTATTTTAAAATGTACTGTAAATGCTGGAAGTTCAATGCATAACTTGGAATAAAGATGGTTAAATCCCTGATTACTGTATTAATCCAATATACAAGTTCTGATAATGTTGAAAATTTAAAAAAATTAACTTTGATGTTGTCATTTTTACAATCTGCTACACCACCAGGGAATTCATGCCGAAACTTCGAGTTTTCTTTTAATCCAAAAACTGATCCATATTTCAGCAAATACAGGTTTTTTAAGTGGTTAATTAATACATTCTGGACATTTTCTTAAAAGTTTTGTTCATATTATGCTTTATTAATATCTGTGATATTTTTCAGCAGCAACACATGTGAAATACTGTCGTGTTCAGAGTTCTGACCAAAAAGTCAGACATGTTGATCGAAAAGTCAGACATGTCAACCGAAAGTCTAGTGCTCAGCTCACAACCCCAATCTCCTTCTAGTATATAGTGCTTTTAAAAAGGAATCATTCCAAGGCAGATGCATAATGGGAAGACTATTCATTTGATTGTAAGAATATACCTTCTGCTATATACATATAGTAAATATGATCAATACATGTCTTTGTGTGTACTGCCTTTTTGCCCTTTAATTTTAGGTCAGTAATGTACATTCCACACTAATCATCAGGAATGTCCAACATTTTTGAAGAAGTTACAAATCTAATTTTGCACAAACAAATCTTATGCCTGTGCAAATTGTCTGTAGTTGAAATAGAGTCACTTAACAAAAATGGAGCATATCTGGCTGTGAGACTAATTTGTCATAATGTATTAACATACATAAATGCTAAGTGATTTCTAACAATTTTAACTGCTCACATAATATAACTTTATGGTATTTAGCTGGTGTAGAATTCAAAGTATGTTTGCATATCTAGCAAAAAATCAAGGCTGTCCGAGGTGTAATTAATAATTTGAAGTGATCTGAGATTTTAACTATTTGATGGGTACAATTTAAATGTATTTAACATTTATGCCTGCATGTGAGTGATAAAAAAAGTTTTTATTCTGCTGATAGTTGACAATTTAAGTGTTATAAATTATTTGGAATATATATTTATTCCACCATATTATTGTTGAAGTGGCTTTATAACATTTTTCTTGTTTGAATAATAAAAATTAACCTGAAAAACCATAATGTGTTAGTTTGTTCAACTGATTTACAAATTTACAAATGAATACACAAAATACAACTTCTTTTTCCATTAAGATTTAATGATCAATGTAAATTACCCTTATAATGAAATTTGTATCTTTCTGATTATAAGTCAACTATTAAAGGCATGAGTGTTATCCTAAATATTTCAATGTTTGTCATGTCTGAGCAATGTGACTATGACACACAGTTGAAGAGAATTTGCCTGAAGGTGGAATTCCCCTTCAGTAAAGCACTTCCCTCTGTTTTGGCCCCTGCCTGTTCACTTATTCAAAGAATGCCTGGAAGTTGTTGAAAATCCCCCCAGATTGCACTATCAGACAGTTCATCAACATTGACTAAGGAGAAGCAATTCTACTTGTTTTTAAATTCAGATGGGGTCATGCAGGACATGTATCCAATGCTGAACAGCAGGATATTTTGGAGAACTATTTAATTGACCTGGAATCCATCCCAGGGCGTACTGTCTGGTGGAGTTACTCCAATATGTCAGACTGAAAAGTGGTTCAAAAGTTATAATTTATATATTTTACTAATTTTTATTATGTAAATTAATTATTATACTGGTTATTTTTTACATGCATCAGTTTCTGGGAGGTCTTCTATCTAATATATATTTTTGGAGTTGCCCCCTGCAGAAATGGGGTTAGAATTAGTTTTAGTTAGAGCTTCCTTCAGCCATTTCTGGCTTAGTTCTGGGTTCTTGGGGATGGGGGGTGGGATAGTCTTTTTCTTTTTTAATTTTTTCTATTGGGCTGTTTCAGAACTACAAAGATGTCCACAGTGTCGAGATTTCCGGTTCCTCTCTAATCATGTATTCCTCTTCCGGTTTTATGAGCTCACATTGTGGTTAACCCCTTTCTCACCAAAGGGTTAACTCTTAATTATGGCTCATACTATTAATTTTGTTTCTTGGAATACAAATGGTTTAAACCATCCAATAAAATGGAAAAAGGTTTTCAAAGTGTTCCAAAGACTGAATGCTCATATTATTTTTGCACAAGAGACTCATGTGAGGAAAGAGGATAATCAACGCTTCTTTAAGTTTTGGAAAGAAGAACAATACCACTCGAATGCTCAAGCCAAAATTAAAGGCGTTTCAATTTTTATTGATCCTTCAATTACATTTATTCATCAAGACATTATTTCGGATCCTAATGGCAGATTTTTGTTAATTACTGGGGTACTTTTTAATAAAAAGGTCGCTATGGTGAATGTTTATGCTCCGAATGTGGATTACCCTGAATTTTTTAAACACCTATTCACTTCCTTTCCTAACTTAAACGAGTATATGTTGATAATGGGTGGTGATTTTAATTTATGTCTGAATCCCATGTTGGACAGATCCATAGCTAGTCCGGCTTTACCGAATAAGTCGGCTACTATTATTAATTCTTTTATGTTGGATTCTGGGATTTTAGAAATTTGGAGATTTCTACATCCAAATGACAAGGAATTCTCCTTTTTTTCACATGTTCATCGTTCTTTTTCCCGAATTGATTATTTTTTGATTGACTCCCGTTTGATTCCATATGTAGTTGATTGTAATTATGACAGTATTGTTATTTCAGATCATGCTCCAATGAAACTTTCCATCAAGTTAATGGACACCTCCTGTACTAGCCGACAATGGCGATTTAACCCTATTTTGCTTCAAGATCAAGATTTTGTCAAATTTATAAAGGAGCAGATCGATTTCTTTTTTTCAACTAATACTACGGACGAAGTTTCCAATGGAACTGTTTGGGATGCCTTTAAAGCTTATATCCGTGGTCAGATCATTTCCTATTCGGCTGGTTTGACAAAACATTTTAACAATGAAATACTTCTGTTGGTTGATAAAATTAAAGAAGTCGATAAAAAATATGCTATTTCTCCTAGTAAGGAGCTGTACAAACATAGAGTTGAACTCCAATTGGAACATAGCTTATTATTAACATCCTCCATTGAAAATCAATTAATGAGAACTAGAAGTGATTTTTATATTCATAGTGATAAATCGGGTAAATTACTGGCTAACCATTTGAAATTTGATTCGGTTAAACGTCAAATTACTAAGATTCGTAAACAGGATGATACTTTCACAGTGGATCATGCTGGGATAAATCAAACCTTTCAAGAATTCTATACTTCTTTATATCACTCTGATTTTCCTCATGATTCTAATTTTATGCATGACTTTTTAAGTAAATTGAGTTTTCCGAAATTATCACTGGAAGAGTCCCTATCATTAGAAACTTCCATTTCAGAGGAAGAAATAATAACTGCAATCTCATCTTTGAATTCCGGTAAAACACCCGGTCCGGATGGGTTTACAGTGGAATTTAAAAAATTTTTTTCCTCCATTCTTTCCTCTAAGTTGTCTAGAATATTCAAGGAAGCAATCAGTTTAGGTAAATTACCACAATCGTTTTACGAAGCCTCTATTTCCTTAATTCTTAAAAAGAATAAAGATCCTACTGATTGTGCATCATACAGACCGATATCTCTTTTGAATGTAGACTCTAAAATTTTTTCAAAAATTCTAGCAACTAGATTGGAGAAGGTGTTACCTCAAATTATTTCTATGGATCAAACCGGATTTATTAAGAATCGCTATTCATCCTTTAATATTAGGAGGTTAATGAATATTGTTTATACCCCCTCATTTACCACCCCGGAATGTATTATCTCTTTAGATGCTGAGAAAGCTTTTGACAGAGTTGAATGGCCTTATTTATTTAATGTTCTTGAGAAATTTAATTTTAATTTGACATTTATATCTTGGATTAAATTGTTATATTACTCCCCGGTAGCCTCGGTTTTTACAAATAATTATAGATCTCCCTTTTCTCGGCTTTTTCGTAGCACTAGGCAAGGTTGTCCTCTTAGTCCTTTGCTATTCAATATTGCTCTTGAACCTTTAGCAATTGCTATTCGTAACTCGCCAAATATTGTTGGTATTACCCGTGGAAACGAAATACATAAGTTATCGTTATATGCAGATGATTTGCTGTTATACATCTCTAACCCGGAGAAGTCAATTCCTGCTATCTTAGATTTGTTAGCTCAATTTAGTAACTTCTCTGGTTACAAATTGAATCTTAATAAGAGTGAATTATTCTCTTTAAATAAGCATGTGCCTATTTATCGACTTTTACCATTTAAACTGGTTACGGATTCATTTATATATTTAGGGATAACAATTACGAAAAAATATAAAGATTTATTTAAAGCTAATTTTTTACCTTTATTTGATCAGATTAAACTATTATTTACCAAATGGTCGCCAATCTCTTTGTCTTTCATTGGTCGGATTAATGCTATTAAGATGATCATTTTGCCTAAATTTTTGTACATGTTCCAATCAGTTCCAATTTTCATCCCAAGATCTTTTTTTGATAATGTAGATTCAAAAATTTCCTCATATATTTGGCAGAATAAAAATCCTAGGTTAGGTAAAAGGTATTTACAGAAGTCTAAAAAGGAGGGGGAGCTTGCCCTCCCGAATTTTAGATTTTATTATTGGGCAATTAATATTCGATATTTAAAATTTTAGTTACGAGATCTGGACGCATCCTTAAACCCTCATTGGGTAAATCTTGAATCTAATTCATTACAAGGGCTTTCCTTGGGTTCGGTTTTAGGAACTTCACTTCCTTTTACTTCTTTTAAATTATATAAACAAATGAATAACCCAATAGTTAAGCATACTTTACGTATATGGTTTCAATTCCGAAGATTTTTTGGGTTCAATCAATTTATCCTAGCAAGCCCCATCTTGTCAAACTTTCTTTTTCAACCTTCCACGATGGATCAAGCTTACTCTGATTGGAAAATCAAAGGTATAATATCTTTTCGCGATTTATTTATGGATAATTGTTTTATGTCTTTTGATCAACTTTCTAATAAATATAACTTACCCAGATCTCACTTTTTTAGATATTTACAGATTAGGAACTTTTTAATTACTGTTTCCCCTAATTTCCCACATCCATATCCAACGGATATTTTGGAAAAAATTTTAGATTTAAATCTCTCTCAGAAAAGTGTTGTAGCAATCATATATGATATAATTTTGAATTTATGTCCTGATGCTTCTAATAAAATTAAAGCTGACTGGGAAAGAGAACTTGAGATTAATATACCGACTGAAAAATGGGAAAAAATTCTTCAGTTGGTGAATTCATCCTCTGTGTGTGCTAAGCATAGGTTAATAGTTCAAAGTAGTACACAGGGCTCATATGTCCAAAGATAAACTATCTCGCTATTACTCTTATATTAATCCAATATGTGACAGATGTCATTTCGAGATAGCTTCTCTAACCCACATGTTTTGGTCATGTCCCCTGTTGCAGAAATATTGGAAAGATATTTTTGATATTATTTCAACGGTTTTAAATATAGACTTACAACCGCATCCAATTACTGCTATTTTTGGACTACCAATGATAGATTTAAATAATTTAACCTCTTCATCACGAAGGATGATTGCATTTCTTACCTTAATGGCTAGAAGGTCTATTTTGTTGAATTGGAAAGAGATTAACCCTCCTAAGGTATTTCATTGGTTTTCACAAACTATGCTGTGTTTGAATTTGGAGAAAATTAGAAGTGCAGTTTATGACCCTTCCATCAAGTTTGGAAAAACTTGGAGGCCATTCATTCAGCATTTTCACTTAATGTAATATCTTTATTTCCAAACTTATTTTATTTCTCTGTATTGCTGTTGGAGGGGAATGGAGTCGTCGACACTAAGGTTTTCTTCTTTTTCAGTTTTAAGTTCTTAGATTTGCCCAAGTCTTTTAGTTTAGTTGATTAATTTTGTCTTTCTTTTGGGATGGGAGTTCTTTTTTGGTTTTGTTTTTTTTTCTTTTTCATGATTTTTTTTAGTTTTTTTTTTGATTTGTATTATCCATTGTTAGTTTTATATGATTGGGAGCTTTGTCAAATTTCAATATTGGACTTTACGATTACTGTTTGTAAGTGTAACAATTTATCTCCTATTATTTGTATCATTGCTATGTTTTGTTTATATATTCTAAAATTAATAAAGAGATTGAAAAAGAAAAAGAAAAGTTACCAGTGCCCTCAGATTAAACCCTATCCCTATTGAGGTTCTAAAATGTGCCAAAGTGGAGGCCCATACACAAATTCATCCTCATGTCACAGATCTGGGAGGAGGAGGACATTTCAGAGATGTCACAATTATGACCAAATTGAAGAAAAAGAAACAAATCCAATGGTGGTAACCACAGAGGGATCTCTCTGCTGTCCCACACAAGAACGCAAGAACATGAGAATGGGAGTGCAGCACGAGGAACCTCAAGTCTGCCTCACCATTCAAAACTATCATGGCTGATCAGTCCCTCAATTCCTTCGCACAGACTTAGAGAGAAGAGTAAAGGCCGATTTATACTTGTGCGTCAAATGTACGCTGTAGGTATGGTGTAGCCGCATACCCTACGCTGTACCCTACGCCGCAGCCTAACGCGCGCCTCTCCCAAAATGTAATTACGCGTCGCAGCAACACAGACCACAACAACTGTGATTGGTCCGCTTGGTAGCATCGCATTTCCTTCTATGCTGCAATAGCTTCCCATTGGGCGACTGAAGGGAAGGGAAGGAACTCTGGCTGCAATGCTTTCCATAAAGCTTTACAGACCTCTGAAATTATGGAGGACCCTGTGCTTGACACCAGTTTGTTGCTAGCTGCTACAGCCTGTTGACTTCCACCTGAAGCTAAAACTCGAATGGTGATTGCCAGTCTCTGAGTATACTGTGCGTACACTGATGCGAACTAAATGGTTGGAGATGATGAACCAAATCGTCAAATCTATCTGCCGACATCCGAAAATATTTGAAATACATTTCCTCGTCCATGTCTCTCAGTGGCCGGATAAGCACAGAAAATTCACCCTCCTTCAGTTTCAGTCACCATTGTTTGAAGTTTGAGTTTCTTTGTGTTGAGTTTCAACACGAAGAAACTCAACTCAGTGGCATAGAAACCCCACTGTCAACTAGCGTTTTGGCGGTGAATTGCAAAGCAACGTAGACACAGCAACGCACAAGTATAAATGCTCACAATGGCGTAGCCCACTTGCGTAGACTACGGTGCAAGCTAATACGCACAAGTATAAATCAGCCTTAATACAGCTTGGAAAACATTCAGATAGTTATCTGTCTCCACTTTAAGCTAATGATCTTGCCACCAACTTCCTCTGAGACAGAGTATTCAGAATTCACTACTCTCTGAGAGAAGAAGGACCAAAAAGAATGTCATAACCAGGATCCTCCTCAAATATAACCTACTATTGTCTGAGCAGTAGAGCCTGAAACACAGTGTATATTCCCTCCAACTCTCGCACCGTATACTCAAAGTCTCAGAAAAATGGCCATTCAACTCATGTGAATCATGATGTCTGCCTGGGAAGCAACCACATTTCCCCAATTTATTCCCCTGTTCTCCTGCAACTTATTCTCTCTCACAAATGGCCCATTAATGTCCTTTTGATTCTTTTGACATTAAACTACATTAAAATGCATCACAATTGACAATTAACCTATAAGTACACCTTGGCACAAAGAAAAAAAAAACTGGAGTACCCAGGTGAATTTTGTATGGTCATGGAGAAAATATGCAAATTCTCACAGATATTACCCGATCTCAGGATTGAAACTGGTTCTCAGAGTAGTAAATCAGCAAAATTAACTGCTGTGCTGCTAATGATCAAACAATCATAATATTCACTACACATCATGTCAAGAAAGAAATGCCGTGAGCAGCACAGGCCTATTTAACTTATATGTGCAACAAAGAGGAACCCTGGAAACTCTTGAAGTTTGTCTGCCAACAGATATTTGTTTTGATCCAATAATGGCATGGAAGACAAAATCACAACAACTGGTCTACTGTAGACACAATACCAATTAGCTCAAACATTTTTTAAATCATCTAGTTGCAGTATTTGACTTCAGTTAAAAAAGATCTCTCTAGTTTGAAATTAATCTTGAAGATGAATGCTAAAGTGCTCAACCTCTATCTCCTCCACTCCAACAACAAAGCCTTGCCAATATATGTGTCTTGGACATTCACTGTCCATAACCAGGGGGCCTTTCTTATTTTCCAAGTTCAGCTTTCCAAATACAACAGCTGACACTCCAATAGATCACAGAGTCAAGTTAAATTTCCAACCAATACTCTTTGTTTAGCTTCTTCTCATAAACGGAATCCCGTCTTCCATTATTAATGTAACTGTAAAGCAATAATTGTCTGATTAGATTAGATTAGATCATGAGGACACATAGTTCTCTTTTATTGTCATTTACTAATGCATGCATTAAGAAACGATACAATGTTTTTCTAGAATGATATCACAGGAACACATGACAAACGAAGACTGAAAAACTGACAAAACCACATAATTATAACAAATAGTTACAAAAGTGCAAAGCAATACCGTAATTTGATAAGAACAGACCATAGGCACGGTACAGTCTCAAAGTCTCTCGGAAGTCCCATCATCTCACAGACGGTAAACCTCCAGCGCCGCAAACTTGCCGATGCAGCAACTCGGAAGCATCTAACCACAGTCCAACTCCGAGTCCATTCGAAAACTCTGAGCCTCCGACCAGCTCCCCGACACCAATGCACCGAGCACCATCTCCGCCAAGCGCTTCGACCCTGGCCCCAGCAACAGGCAACAGGCAAGGCTGAGGATTTGGGGCCTTCCCTCCAGAGATTCTCGATCGCACAGTAGCAGCGGCAGCGAAGCAGGCATTTCAGAATTTACTCCAGATGTTCATCCGTGCTTCTTCATGTCTGTCCCTATCAAATCAGGATTGTGCATGGCATCCTACCTGACAGATACGATATCAATTCGGAACGGCTGTGCGCGCTGCGTCGTGCTGCCATCTTCTCCTCCCTCCCTCATGCTTTGCAAACAAACATTGTTTATAGAGCGCAAACGAGCTGACCCTCAGTACCTGGGCTAAATACTCAAGAGATGCAGTGTAAAACAATGGCTTATTTTAATTGGGTTTGTTTCTAACCAGACCATGCAGGCTAAGTTATTAATTTCAAGGGAGCTTGCACACCAAATTGATACTATCAATTAGCACATCAAATAGTTCATCCATTAATAGTTGGAATATTTGTGTACTCAGAGAGTTATCATTCACAGAATTAATTGTGTGTACCTGGGATTCTGTCTCCAGAAGATTTTTGACCACCTGTGTGAAAAGATATCTGAAAAAATATTACATATACATGAACTCACCCAAGTGGGAGAAAAATAGTATAAATGCAGAGAGCAGTGAGGTTTTTTAGGAACTGTCCAACATCAAGAAGAATGACAGAAACATGGGGTGAACTAGAATCCATTCCTCTGCCTTTGATTTCTGCAATGGATGATTTGTTTTTCTGAACCTCTTTGGTCTGTCTTTTAAGCTTATAGGAATCATACCTATGTTTTGGAAATTGTTTGTGCTTCAGAAATCATTTATAATTTGGAAATCTTTTATAAGATAGAAATTCAATGTGAATTTTAAATGTGTTTAAGAATTGTATTTAAGTTTAAACAAGCATCACTGAAAATAAATTAACTGTGTTTAAACTTCATTGTCAGCTGGAAGTGACTCCTCCTTATTAGGGAAGGGAAACACACCACTCAAATAGTGGTATTGGCAGCAAAACTCACTGCGGAGGATAAACAGGGAAGCAAATTAATTTTTGAAGATATTGTATCATCTCCCTTTAGTGAGGGTGGCTAGAGCTATCGGTATTGGATAGAGCTCAAGATTTTCATTAAAACTTTGAAGTCAGCAGACCCAGTACCATCACAGATGGGCTGAATGGCCTAATTCTGCTTCTATGGCTTATGTCTTATATCAGTCATGGAGCTTCAGCACACAAAATGCTCTAAATTCATAACCAAGATAACCAAAGCAACTTCAGCATCCTCTCCTAGGCTAACACGCCCAGCACTGAGTTCCAATAAAACAGGCAAGGATTTCTTGGGCCAAGTTAAAAAAGAAGCAGCAGAGATCTGGATGAATTCACATTCATGCAGGAGCCTTGCCAGTTTGCTGCATTAGTAAAACTCCAGTGTTAACAAAAGTAAATCAAGTATTTCATCAGCACATAAGTCGAGGCAGGGCTGGTGGTGCGTATTGCAATTATGGTGGAAAGAGGTTGTCTTAGGGAGCATGGATATAAGGTTCAACATCGTAATTTCTGGCTCTGCCTATCACTTCAATCCATCTAAAGAACACCTTTAAGAACTTCTCAACATTTATCAAAATCTATTTCTTCATTATCAAAATTAATAAGCATATATTTCAGCATTCTATTCCATTTGCTATCTGTTTTACCTCCTTATTTTATGCACAAATGCATCCATCCCTACACAATCTACATCAGCACTATACTGTGTTAAAATACATCATTTCTTTTTTGAGAACAGTATAATTTATGACGTTGTGATAATTTAACAGTGATGTCAAGTCTTGGGAACTTCTAGACTGGGACAATCATTGACATAACTTGAGTTCTGTGGTAAACCAATTAAGGAGATTATTGATCTTTAAGCTAATTCACATTGTATGTAGTCATGGCTAACTGCAAGCCCAATTATACATGGTATATTTTTCTTTTTCTCAAAATGGACATGCTCCAATTGAAATTCTGACAAGTTTCTGTTTTAAATATTTTAAATTTCACTGACTCTTAATGCTTAGTATCAAGACTAAACTGCACACACAGGAAAGAAAGGAATGAGAAAGTTAAACACACATTGGCGTTGTTTATAAAATGGAATGGAAATCATTCTAAACTTTCGAGTAACTTAGCAGAATTCCTAGAACTGTACTCTGAAGCTTAATTAAACCCAGAAACAATACAGAGTTCAACATGAACCTAAAAAGGGGTCAAAATCTTGAATGTTTACAGGAGCCGTTTGGTTGGTTGCTATGGTTTCAGATCACTCATCTCAGCATGTTCTTGTCATTTTTGCCCTGAAGACATTCCAAAAGAATTTATATCTACTAAATTCTAAACATGACTATTTTTATTATATTTCATCATATTCAAGATCAACTTAAACTGAATTAATAGAGGAATTATTACATAGAGGTTGTGCAGATGTAAACTAATCATCATGTTTAGGTATATAGGGTCTCTGCTTTGGGTTGCATAAAGACCAATGGGTTTATTTTCAACTGGCCTTCAACCTGGCATTGAATAACTGACTTTCGTTATAGATTGTGCCTGACTTTTTGTTCTGCTTAATGACTGTTGCAGCTGATTGTCAATGGCACCTTCAGCACTAGAAACAAGATGGAAATCAAGTCATGTGACCTGTGGCAGTAGTTGACACTAACCCTAACCTTGTATATTTATTTAGCATTTAAAATATACATACAGGATTTTTGCCTCCACTGCCTCAACAGCAATACAACAGAGTGTATGAAGTAAATGTGTCAATTTGATGATTGTGGGCTCACCCAGTACCAATCATGAGACATGGGAGCTGTGTAACCTCGGTTGTAGTGAGAACTAGGCCTCAAGCCTTGGGTTTGCCTACTGCTGCAGACAAGGTGAGAGACGTGGAAGCATTTACAGCATGGCGTCCAATCTCATCTGGGGTCTGGCCTCTCCTTTAGGTGCTGCCGTGGAATGACAGGTTGGATTTTGTGCGTCTGCATACAGCTGGGAGACTGTACCATCGATTGCTGGACATTGTTGCTCAGGGTCTTGGGCCATACATAGTTTTTTTTGAGTGAATGTGCTTCTTTGTTTGCTATTTTGAATTATGTTACTTGCTATTTTTGAATGTTTTCTTTTTATTTGAATGTTTTGTACCTTAGAACACTGTCTAGTTAAACTGAACATAGAACATGGAACAGAGAAATCTACAGCACATCAAAGGCCCATCGGCCCACAATGTGTGCTAACCATATAACCTACACTAGAAACTGCCTCGAATTTCCCTACCGCATAGTCCTCTATTGTTCCAAGCTCCATGTACCTATCTAAGAGTCTCTTAAAAAGACCCTATTATATCCGCCTCCACCACTGTCACTGGCAGTGAAATCCACGCACCCACCACTCTTTGTGTGAAAAACTTACTCCTGACATCCCATCTGCACCTATATCCAAGCACCATAAAGCTATGCCCCCTCGTGTTAGCCATTTCAGCCCTGGGAAAAAAAATCTCTGGCTACCCACACGATCAATGCTTCTCATCATCTTATACACCTATATCTATGTGTGGTTTGAATGATAATTAAACTTGATTTGATTTGAATTGATTTTAGGAGCCAATTATTGTTCAACCCTGCTCCCCTCATGATCCCTGACCATCCCTCTATTCTTGGATGCATAATCTCCAACAACTTGTCCTTTCAGTACTTCAGATATTATGAAGGATCAAGCTACAATGGCCATTGGCATATTACACAATGGATTTATGTATTTCTGTGGGAACTGATGATGTTCTAGGTCAGGGTATCTTAGCACCCAAAGGTGCCTCTCATAACTGAACTACTGCCATCCTTGATAACCACTGACTCTAGTGCAGCTAAGTATGATTTTGGACCATATACATAATTAGTGTTCCTAAAGATGGGCATTTATTTTACAAATAAGTCTTTAATTGTTGTGTACGATGGCCACAATAATTGGCACCTTAGCATATCTTGAACCTGAATTTTGTTTAAATGAAACCATTAGTTTCCTCTGATATTGTGCTGAGGACAGAGAAAGTAGGTGAAATGTTTTTAAATACTAACGTGATACTTATTTGGAACATAATTCTCTTTTTTTTAATTTCAAGAAGATGTTCAATTTGTTAGCATGTGATTCATTCACAAAAGGATTGTTCAATTTTGAAAGATCTCTGACTCTGAGCTCACTTAGCTACATAAAAAGCAAACTACCTCCAACAAAATGTTTCTAGAAAAAATAGTTGTACCAAGATTATTTCAAAGCAAAATGGATTGGATAATCAGGTGTAACCTTTAATTAAATTGCTTAAACTGCATCTATAACACAGATCACATTATTCAGAGCTCAGGGTCAAAGCTATTAATTAAGCCATGGGTGGAGCAAAGAAAATTGGTTTGGTAAGGGATCTGAACTTGAGGTTGTGTATTTAATATTTAAGTAATGTTTGCATAATCTTATATATATATATATATATATATATATATATAGATTAATTAAGCTTTACTGTTCATTTAAAAATTAATTACAAGTTATATGTAAAAATACGTTTATTGTGTACGTTATTATGCTACCACGTGATACGTGTGCGCCACACTTAAAGTAAACTCAACGTTACTCCCTCATTTTTGGACTTCTGTGCCTTCATTTGAATAAGTTTAATGTTTTAAAATTACAAGACATAACAGAGGAAGTTAAACTCACTAAAGATTGCAATTCAGGAGATTATAGAGGTGGGCCTGAACACAATGACAAACATATTAGCATCCAATTAAAAGTTATTTAAGGATTTAGTGAAACCAAGGATTACATTACTCTCATTAATGGGGCACAAAAGTTTTAATGAGTTGCTTGAAAATAAAATCATTCTTGGCTGAAATGTTGGCTGATATGAGTTTGAAAGATTCAACATAAATGCAAGACTTTGTAAAACTTTGTTAAACAAATGTAGAATTGACTGAAAATCTATTCTTCTCCAAATTTTTCCCTCCTTTCTCTGAAAGCAACAACTCAAGCAAAATTACCATATTTTATAATTCCTTTGAATCCTTTAGTAACCTATGCAAAAATCTTCCCAATAGCAGGAAGCATCTCAACTAAACCCAAACCTGTTGCTAATTGCTGTAAAGGAGATATACAACCATTGTGAAGAATGTGTGGTAAGTGCACAGAAGAGCAATAAGAAAATAAGCAGATAATTTATTTCAGCACTATTGACCAAGACATAAATATTACTTGGGCCATGTTAGGAGGCTCTTCCGTTTACTAAATTTGATATCCACCTAAGAAGGCCCCAATAATTTGTCAGAGCCTATAACTTAAAAGAATGTTTTCTCATCCAAAGAAGGGAGAGTTATGAAGTACAGAGTCAAGTGGGAGTTGGGGTGGAGATGGTGAGTAAAGGAGTTGTCAATGGTGAGGCAGAGAGGAAGAGTGAGTGTAATCCAAATGTATGTATCTTGAAATAGATTAGCAGTTATGAGCCCCAAGAGCAGCCAGGATATTGAATGCATTTGCAGAAATATAAAATATTATACCTTCCCATTGGAGAATAGATTTCCATTTGGGCAAGAGTACATTCATTAAGTATAGAATCAAAGCAGAAACCCTGTTAAGGGCCCCTCTGCGGACAAGTCATCCATCATTTCTTTCAGATTATTTACATTATGTTTCTGTAACTTTACACAGGTTTTATGAAATATTTATTTTAAATTCAACCAGGAGAATATTCAATTGTTCAGCAGGAGGCTGCACACTCATAGACAGTGAGGAGGACTAGCTTTGTGTTTAAAAACTAATAGGTAAAGTCGATTACCTTGTATTCATGAATATTTCTAGAGAGAGTAAGTGGGTTTTAGAACACTGGACACAGATGTTAAAGAATAAAAAACGTTACTTCAAGCAGACTTGGTCAGAAAATATTTCAGCCACAATTTCTTGCATTCAAAGTGAACATTTACAAATTGGGCCATCAAGATTAGAGGTTGTTTGTAGCTCATTTATGGAAAAAGTAATTTCATTTGTACACCCTGCTGATAGTGTTGGAACTGAGTATTCCATTTATAAACTCAGGGGCTGCACAGCATAAACTGTTCTTATGATACTGTTCTTTAAGGAGTAACAGACATCATACCTGATAAGGGAACACCCTGCCTAATGGAAAAAGTGAAACTGTTTTCTATCTTTGCTCATTGCTCTCATTCTTGGTAATGGAAGAATTTCACTTGTAAAATTCCATTGAAGACAAAGATTGTTCTTCGTAAAGATTATGCTCTCTACTATGTTTACATCTTTAATTGGCTAGCCGTGTTCTGCATTATCTCAAAGAATGACAAAGTGATTCTAACACCCCACTAACCAATGATTTATTGGACAAAATAAAAAATGAGTTTATTTATTGAATTGAAATTTGAAATATGCTGGATTCATTTCAATTTCCATTCAAAATTTTCTTCTAACAGGAGTTTACCTAAAGGGAAATTGATTGCATTGAACTAAGAGACTGGCTAAAGATTTTTTTTTCTCAAAAACATTTTACTAGTCATGAGATTTTTATGTTGAAGCAACAATAGTTGGGCCCCTTATCTCAGAAAAGATGTGATGAAACTGGAGAGGGTTCAAAGGAGGTTCACGAAAATGATTCCAGGATTACACGGCTTGCCATATGAAGAGCATTTGATGGTTCTGGGCCTGTATTCACTGGAAATTAGAAAAATGAGGAGTGACCTAATTGGAACCTATGAAATGGTGAAAGGGCTTGATAGAGTGGACATGCAGAGGATGTTTCCTATGGTGGGAGTGACGAACACCAGAGGACACAACCTTAAATTGGAGTAACACACATCAAAGTTGCTGGTGAACGCAGCAGGCCAGGCAGCATCTCTAGGAAGAGGTACAGTTGACGTTTCGGGCCGAGGCCCTTCGTCAGGACTAACTGAAGGAAGAGCTAGTAAGAGATTTGAAAGTGGGAGGGTGAGGGCGAGATCCAAAATGATAGGAGAAGACAGGAGGGGGAGGCATGGAGCCAAGAGCTGGACAGTTGATTGGCAAAGGGGATATGAGAGGATCATGGGACAGGAGGCCCAGGGAGAAGGAAAAGGGGGAGGGGGGGAAAAACCCAGAGGATGGGCAAAGGGTATAGTCAGAGGGACAGAGGGTGAAAAAGGAGCAAGAGAGAAAGAATATGTGTATTTAAATAAATAACGGATGGGGTACGAGGGGGAGATGGGGCATTAGCGGAAGTTAGAGAAGTCAATGTTAGAGTATCCTCTTAGAATGGAGATGAGGATGAATTTCTTTAGCCAGAGGGTGGTGAATCTGTGGAATTCATTGCCAGAGGCAGCCGTAGAGGTCAAGTCTTTATGTATATTTAAGGCAGAGATTTATAAATTCTTGATTGGTCAGGGCATGAAGGGATACCGGGGTGGGGGGGGGGGGGTGCGAGGTGGCTGTGGTGGAAGACAGGAGATTGGGGCTGAGAGGAAAAATGGATTAGCTTTGATGAAATGGTGGAGCAGATTCAATGGGCCAAATGGCTTAATTTTGCTCCTCTATCTTATAGTCTAATGGTCTTATATGCTTTAAGTTGGAAATGAAATCATTTTTAATTTTAGATCATGAGAACACTCAGTCCTCCTTTATTGTCATTTAGAAATGCATACATGTATTAAGAAATGATACAATGTTTCTCCAGAGTGATATCACAGAAAACAGGACAAACCGAAGACTAGCACTGACACAACCATATAATTATAACATATAGTTACAGCATTGCAAAGCAATACCATAATTTGATGAAGAACAAACCATGGGCATGGTAAAAAAAAAGTACTAGTCTATTGATATTTCTCTTTATTCAAAGGAGAGAAGAGCTTTGGTTTAGGTACATTTTATGATGATAAACGTATAATGTAAAATTCAATCAGATTATGGTTGTTCAAATTAAGTTCCTAGATGTGTTTTAGCAGAGAACTAATACATTATATTAACCCAAGCATCGATAAAAATTAATTAAAATATCTGACTCTGCTTTGAGACAAAATAGCAAAGAGAATTAATTTCCCACCAGAAAACATATGCTAATTTTTGATGCAGTGTTTTGATCTGAAACATCACCTTTGCTAATCAGCCAATGCATTTCACTCCTGCACACCTTCTCACTACCAGCTGAAATTCTATCATCGACAGTGGTGTTATCGAAAAATGTATAGATGACACAGGAGCTGTGCTTTGATCTGAAGGTTCTAAAGGGTTTTGAAAGGGTGGATGTGGAGGAAATGCTTCCTCTTGCGCGAGAATCTAGAATGAATGGTAGCTGTTTACAAATAAGGCAATAGGCTTTTAGCACAGATGAGGCAAATTATTATTTTTCCAGAATATTTTGAATATTTTTAAAATGAAGATCGACAGGTACATTGTTATGTTTTGTAACTCCAAAACATAAAAACTAATTCAAAGAAAATACGGAGCTGGGATTGAGAGTCTAACTTTGTTTTTGCTCTAAACGAGGCACGCCTGTATGACAGTGTGGTGTGATGACGCGTGTCATTTACGTACTTTGTACATATAACAAAGTTGTAAAATTTGTCAGCTCCATCATGGGTACTTGCCTTAATAGCATCCAATCATCTTCAAGGAGCGGTGCCTCAAAAAGGCGGCGTCCATTATTGAGTACTCCTATCACCCAGGACTTGCCCTCCTCTCATTGTGACTATCAGGAAGGAGGTACAAATCCCTGAAGGTACAACTCAGTGATTCAGGAACAATTTCTTCCCCTCTGCCATTCAATTTCTGTTGGACATTGAACCCATGATCACTACCTCACTACATTTTATTTCTGTTTTTGCATTACTTATTTAATATAACTATCTGATATACATGTATACTCTTACTGCATTTCACAGTCTGATTCTGACTCTGATAACCACAATGAATTATATAAACAACAAAGAATGCTTAATCAACCAACATATTTTCAATATTACTCTAATATTACTGAAATATTAAACAAGCAACATATATGATAACCAAGAGGAAGAAACTGGAAAGCAAACAAACAGGATTACAGAATTGTAGTTGCAGTCCGATTAATCGTTTTATTTTAAATAGTGGAGAGGGTTGAGGGGCTGGTTGGCCCACTCCTGCTTCTACTAGGAAGTAAAATGGTTCAGTTATGAATGAGTTCCTAATGGGAATGAGTGTCAGCAACCAGTATACACCAAAGATACCCAGGTGATTTTAGAAGTCAGAAAACTTTTAAATTTGCCCAGTTGAAGGGTCACGGATAAGTGATGGACCAATTTCATCAGACATAACAGAAAGGAATAAGGTGAAGCAATTAAGATGGTTTTTAATATTCATTATGCCACAGACTGTACTAGTGTTGGTATGACATCCAAAATTCAATACAGTATCACAAAGGAAAAGCAAACAGGAGCATATGTTGGAAATAACATTCTGTTCTGTTTCCACAGATCATGCAGGGCTAGTAAAATATTTTCAGCATTTTTATTTTTAATTTATGTGCAAAGTTAATGATGCCTTCCGTTTCTTGAACTCAAATCCTCAGCAGTAAATATAATTTATTACTAAATTCCTAGAAGTGAACTTTCAAGATAATAATCTTATTTTTTTAAGATGTATGTTTGCCATGACCAGTTATTTCTCATTTTGTCTCTCACAATAGAATTTCAAAGTACTTTAATCTAGATGCATTTCCATAAATGGATGAAGCCACACTCAGGTTGGAGGAACACCACCTTATATTCCGTCTGGGTAGCCTCCAACCTGATGGCATGAACATCGACTTCTCTAACTTCCGCTGATGCCCCACGTCCCCCTCGTACCCCATCTGTTACTTATTTTTATACACACATTCTTTCTCACTCTCCTTTTTCTCCCTCTGTCCCTCTGAATATACCCCTTTCCCATCCTCTGGGTCCCCCCACCCCTTGTCTTTCTTCCCGGACCTCCTGTCCCATGATCCTCTCGTATCCCTTTTGCCTATCACCTGTCCAGCTCTTGGCTCCATCCCTCCCCCTCCTGTCTTCTCCTATCATTTTGGATCTCCCCCTCCCCCTCCAACTTTCAAATCCCTTACTCACTCTTCCTTCAGTTAGTCCTGACGAAGGGTCTCGGCCTGAAACGTCGACTGCACCTCTTCCTAGAGATGCTGCCTGGCCTGCTGCGTTCACCAGCAACTTTTGTGTGTGTTGCTTGAATTTCCAGCATCTGCAGAATTCCTGTTGTTTGTGGACAAAAATATTGTTCAGTTATAATCATAATACATTTTTCTGATAGTCATCAGAATATGGAAACGTTTATTGTACTACATCACTGTGAAGCAGAGGGGATAATTCACATTAACACATATGACTTTATTTTATTGTGTTCTTTTTGGTGAAAATTGTATATAATTTTCATTGAATTTTTGTTTTCATTGCAAGTGGTGCTTATATGATAGTATGTGTCTGTGATGCTGCTGCAAGTAAATTTTAATTTGCATCTGTGTATACATTTACCTTTGCATTTGATAATAAACTCAAGTTTGACTTTGACAAGGACTAAATGCATCTATTTTCCCATCAGTGCATTTGTAGTCTCTACTAATTTGTCTGATAAGCCTAACCTTGGATGAAAATCCATGTGAATACAATGGATCCCAGTTAATTGGATCATCAGTTAATCAAGGCAACAGCTTATTTGGAACAACTCTTAAAGTTGAAAACTAATCGAAAAATAGCTGGGATTCCTTTCATTTATTTGGGACTTATGCGATTTAATTACAGTGGGAGACACTTACTGAACATTTTCTAAGTAGCATCAGTTGAGCAATTGTGTGGATATTAGATAGTACACTGTGCTTAGAGTGAACTATTTTAAAATAGTATCAGTTGCAAGCATTCAGGCTTGGAGATGCCAGAAACAGCCGGGGGTGAAAATGAGTGACAATTTCACTTCTTCATAAAATTAGGAGCTATGAAGAATTTAAAAGTATCAACAATCATCCTGAATATTACAATGAAAATGAAGATTTGGAGAACGTGATCATTGATAGCATTGTATGAAAGCAGTCCATTATCCACTGCATACTAGGTGTCTGCAATGATTTTGTTTATTTATAGTCAATCAAAAAACGCACCAGGGTACACTGAATGAATTCCTCCATCGATAACTATTACAATCTATACACCATTTTATAGTACTGTAATAGCATTGATAGTGTTATAATTTGTTCTGTATTTCATTTAAATACAATTCGCTACTCAGTTGAACAATAGTTTGTCTTTTTTATATACCTTTTTAACAATTTCTGTGAAACTTCAGCTAATTGGGGGCAGCCACTTAATTGGGCTAAAATGTACTGGTCCAAATGTGTCCCAATTAACCAAGATCCGTGGTATTTCCTGCTTATTTTGTGCAATCATTTTTCATATCAGGCCATCCTACAATCCAATGGATAAAATCAAATTCTGACTGACCCTATTAATAATACCATAACCTATCCCTGATTAATACTCTCACCATCTCAAGGATTTGCTTTGTTAAAATTTATCTATGAATCTGAAAATATTCCACTTACAATTAAAAATGTACCCCTGCACAATTTATCCTATTATTTCATTTCTTTTGTAACCTGCAGTGGCATGAAATAGGAAAAGTTAACTGCAGAGGAGTGTATCAAGAAAAAGGGGGGATCAGAATGATCAGTCTGCTCAAATACTAATCTGCTCAGTGTAGATAAAGGTTTAGCTTTAATCTCTGATCCAGGAATTTGCTCAACATTATTAACTCCCTTCAGCTTGATGAGCAAAGTCCTCCAGCTAATTTATCAACTCAACTTAATTTCCATATCTGTGTTTATCATACAATAGTCAGATATCAAGAAAGAAAACTACATGGTTGTAGATACTAGTAGTTATCAATACTGCTGTTCAAAAGTTCAAAGTACATTTATTGTCAAAGTATTTATATATCATACAACCTTCATCTCCAAAGTCCTAATGGGCAGCCACGAAACCAAGAGCCCATATATAAAAAAGAATGCCATTGAACACTCAGTGTGCAGGAGAGAAACAAAAACATATCACACCCATAAAAAAGACCATTGGACACCCAACATGCCAAAAGAAGAAAACATACCATGCAATCAGTAACCACAAACAAATAGCATTCTGAACTGAAGTCTGCAAAAAGAGTCCCATAGTTCAGCACACAGCCATGTCATGGAGCAGTGAGCTGAATTGGCCTATCCTTGGCCTTGGGCCTGACACCCTGACCTTTTCAGTTTGATCCAGCACCTAAATAGACATCCAAACACTGGCCTCCAAACACTCTGGGGCCAGGACCCCGCCATCTTGACCCGGCCTGTACCCGGTCTTTCCAATTTAGCCCTGCCCTCAAGTCTCAATCTAAATATCCAGTTCAGTCAAATCAGAACACTCTGGTGCCCGGATCTCAGCACCTCAATTTGACCTTCAGCATGACGCTTGAACTGATTGAACCTTGGTCTTCCTTGCTGTTGGTGATGGGCCCACCTCCTAGCCTGGCTTCAGTTCTACCAAATCCAATTGCCTCCAAGTCCAAAGGGAAGTCATAGATTACCTGCAATAATTGATTGCCAGAAAAAGTGTGATTAACAAAGTCATTTTCTTTCAGACCTTGTAAGGGCCCAATTGGTTTCCTTCTTCTGACAGGAAAACCAGGAAAGGAACCCATCACTATCGTCAGTCTCCCCTATATTTCCACATTTTCAGCAAGGATCACCAGGATCCTGAAGAAATACCATCCACAAACTCATAAGGAAGTTCAAATCACAAATTATGAGGGTCAAAGATGACCTGGGACTCAGGTCGACTGGCATTTACAGATTTCTCTGTGAATGCGGAGCAGTGTGCGTCAGCCAGAATGGGATGAATGGTGGAAAGCCGCATCAAGAATCACAGGAGGTGTATCCGTTTGGGTTACTCAGAGAAATCAATGGTAGCAGTACATTGCATTTGCAATGGCCATAGGTTTGGCCTTGATGGTAGCAAATTACTGTGCTGTGCCAATGGTTTTTGGGACCAACTGGTAAAGGAAGCCATTGAAATAAAAATAGAGGAAAAGAATTTTAACAAAGATGAAGCTATCGCTCTAAGTAAGAACTGGAATTCCATTGTAAACAAAGTGGGAGACCAGAAACCTGATTGGATGAGGATTAGCCAATCAGGAGGGACATACTACAGGGTGTATAAATACCACCAGACTAGACACACCCACGCATCATTCCTGATGAAGATGGCAGAGCTTGTCATCAAAACATCGGCGGGTGTCCCAGAGTTTGTCTGTGTGGTCGGGGGGGCAACGATTGTCACGCTTCCGGCCTGGGGATACTGCTGCGGGGAGGCAACTTCTCAATCACCCAAGTTAAAGAGGTGGTTGCGGGGCGCCTCCTGGTAGCAGACGTCAAATACCGGGGCACTCTGCTCCGGCTGATCAACGTGTACACCTCCCCCGTGCGGAGCGAGCGGCGGGCCATCTTCGAGCAGCTCCCACAGCTGATGTTTATTGTAAACATCTTTCATTTGAATATGGACTGAAAGTCAATGCATAAATTTATTGTAAATAACTTTATTTATTGAATAAGGGCTCAGAGTCAACGAATGTTTTTTTTGTAAATGACTTTATTTTGTAGTATTTCTGAATAAAGTATTTTTGGAAAAAAAAATCAGTGATAATTAATACCTGAACCCTGCTAGAAGCCCAAGAGGAGTTTATTTGAAATGACAAATGTTAGCAAACTCTGTGTACATGCGAACACACTTAGATTAACACTACCTCAGAAGGAGGAAGGGGAGTAACAGACAAAAAGAGTTTAGGTATACATTGTCTGAATAGTCATATCTACAACTGGTATCATCCCAAAGTCAAGACACAATAGCATTAGACAATTAGGGATACACAGTAATATCTACTGTATGTAAATTTCCAGAAAGCCACAATAATAAACACCACTCCAATCATCTGAAAGTTCCTGGCAATTGAGAAGTAAGTGTGCTTGGCTATGTTGTACTTCAGGTTTTACCAGCTGGAGATGAGAAAAAATAATAATAATATAAATAGATAAGGAATAAACAGCGAGAACATGAGATGAAGAGTCCTTGAAAAGTGAGTCCATAGTGTTGGAGTGAGCAAAATTGAATGAAGTTCTCCTCTCTGGTTCAAGGGCCTGATGGTTGAAGAGTACTATACTGCTCCTGAATCTGGTAGAGTGGGTCCTGAGACTCCTGTATTTCTTCCTGATGGCAGCAGTGAAAACAGAGCAAGGCCTGGATGGAAGGGATCCTTGATGATGGATGTTTCTTTGCTGTGACAACGCTCCATGTAGATGTGCTCAATGCTGGGCAGGGCTTTACCTGTGATGGACTAGGCTGTATCCACTACTTTTGTAGGCTTTTCCATTCAAGGGCATTGGTGTTTCCCTACCAGGCTGTGATATAACCAGTCAATATACTCTCCACCAAACATATATATCACTTTATATGAAGGCCCACACTCAACATTTTGAGAACAATCTTCCTTGCACCTTCAGATTTCTAAACTGAACAGTACTTCATTGTCCATCTTGTGCATCATTTCCTTTAGTAATATTTACATCTTAAGTAGTAGGGAACTTGCCAACTTTCTGACTGTTCGCAAGATGTGGGGTAGTTAGATATCAAGCAGATGGAACAGGCTTTCAGTAAGGTTTTTAAAATGCCAAAGAACTCTTTGTTCAAGATGCCCTCATGGTGCTTTGCCATGGAGTTAGGCAGTACAGCAATGTAGCAACTAGGGTAATGCTTTACATTACCTGCGGATCAGTTCCCACAGTTGTCTATAAGGAGTTTGTACATTCTCCCCGTGATCACATGCATTTCCTCTGTGCGCTCTGGTTTTCTCTCACATTCCAAAGGTGTAAGGGTTAGGGTAGTAATTTGTGGGCAGGCTATGTTGGCACCTGAAACATGGAGACACTTGCAGGCTACCCACAATACATCATTGGACTGTGTTGGCTATTGACGCAAATGACACATTTCACTCTATGTTTTGATGCACATGTGACAAATAAAGCTAATCTTTGTTTCTGCCTTCTTTACTTCTACCAATATCTTCACAGTCCAAAATAAGTTCCAGAAGTAAGTCATGCAGTCAGAAACTTCGACAGCCCTTTCCTCCTCAGACGCTGCCTGACTCATTTAGTTCTTCCAAAGTTTGTATTTTTTCCTCTAGCTCTTACATACTGTTTGGGTCAAATTTGACCCTTTTTGACATTTGACAGCAGTAAAAACACCCCAAATGCCATTTTTTTGGCCAAAATTTGATGTCTTTTCCTAAAGTGACCCAAAATGCGCAAAAATGAAAATATTTAAAAGTTTTATACTTTTGTACAGGTGCTACAAATTTTTGTACATTGAGGCTGTTATGAGTCAAATTTGACCCATATCTATTGCTTTATATACTTTATTGTCGCCCAACAATTGATACTAGAGCGTACAATCATCACAGCGATATTTGATTCCGCGCTTCACGCTCCCTGGAGTACAAATCGATAGTAAATATTAAAAAATTAAATTATAAATCATAAATAGAAAATAGAAAAGGGAAAGTAAGGTAGTGCAAAAACACCAAGAGGCAGGTCCAGATATTTGGAGGATACGGCCCAGATCCGGGTCAGGATCCGTACAGATGGATTTTACATCTCTGAAACGTTAATTAAGGATTAATCACCCATTTATTAATGTCATATAGGCTATTAATACATTCTAAATAGATCTGTGGTTCAAAATTTGGTATAGACACTTGTTATGAGGGGATTGTTGGGCTGGGTCAAAATTGACCCAGACCATACTGTGAAGGTATAGAATATGAACTGTATGTAAGGGTTAAAATATCCCACGGCTGCAGTGACTTTAAATAATAGACAGTGGTGATAAATTATATCAACTTCCCTCAATACTGGAACCCTGCTGAGTAAAACTGACACTCAGCTGTACAAGTAGTAGTTCCTATCACCATCCCAGTCATGTGAATTAGCAGACAAGACCAAACTGTGGTACTGCACGACAGAAGAGTAGGTTAATTGTACATTGTACTCCATGTTGTCATTTTCAGGGAAGGGAAGAGAGCAATCCAATTTACTCCCTGTAATATGCAAAAACCCTAAAGCAAATATGCTGAGATGTTTTTGGTTTACTTAACTAAACCCCTTGCTGATTGTTGCATTAACTATTTTAACTAGAGGAATTTTATTAATAATGTCCAGAAATAATTTGATTCCAATAGGAAACTTGTTTTGTAACAGCTATGTTTCAGGAAATAGGGAAATGTAAAGTAAAGGAGGATAACTATCTTATTTCAGATGAAGGTATATTATTTGTCTTGTGTTTATTTATTTTTTATTTTTATTTATTTGGGGATATAGCGCGGAACAGGCCCTTCTGGCCCAACTAGTCGCATCGCCTAGCAACCCACCTATTTAACCTTATCCTAATCACAGGACAATATGCAATGACCAATTAACCAACTAACCAGTTTGTCTTTGGACAGTGGAAGGAAACTGGAGCACCCAAAGGAAACCTATATGGTACATGGGCAGGACATACAAACTCTTTATAGACTGTACAAGAATTTAACTCCAAAATTCGGAAAGCTCCAAGCTGTATTGGTGTCATGCTAACTGCTTTGACACCATGGGTTGAATCCCGAAAATGGCATAATCATTGAAATATCCAGCTTCTAATTACCAAATTATCCATGATTTCTAAAGAAAATTGCATTCTTTGTCAGAAGACTCAATCAAAATAATTTCCCTTTCAGCACAGTTTGAAACATTAGATACCTGAAATGAGGAACAAACTCATTTTGTCATGATTAACCAAAACTGAGAACTAGATTAAGCTACTTGAGACTGATTACAGAATGCGTTTCCACCTTAGTTTCTTCTGAAAGGCTTCTTCTTGCTTTCAACCCAATTCTGTTCTTATATTCTGTGCAACAATTAAACCTAGGCTGCTAAATTGCACACATTGAAACACATACCACCGCCATGCAAGGAAGGTAGTTTCACTGCAAAAGTTCTCTCAGAATACAAGAGTTCAATATACTATTTCTCAACCTGCTTGAAGATCAGCTGTTTATTTTGAGGAGACACTAACCTGTTAAAAGAGCTTATAAATATATTTATTTTGTGGTTAGATTCTAATGACTTCAAAGCAAAACTTCACTCTTGCTCTTCTGAACAGTACCTATTGAGGTTTAAAGCTCAATGCTGGAGGCGTCTGTGGAGAATAAAAATTTTATCTGCTTTTATGCATTACTGATACATTTAGAAAAACGTTTCCTTATATCAGTTATGCTTTAATTCAGGAGAAATAAAAAGAGGTTTAGTAGATGCTTCAGAAGAACAATTCATTTTCTGAAATTCATACTGTTCTAACTGTGAGTACTTGGAGTGAACACATTAGATGCGTTAAAAAAATTAAATATAACATCAAGAGAAATATCACCAGCAAATTCTTCAGCAATGTACTAATAGTTTTGGCAAAAGGCATATTGACTGTCACAGGCACACTACAGGGATGTGTTTGATAGACTAACGATCTGAAATAAATTGCCCCTCAAACAAAACTTTATCATATGGTAAAACTGAAAGACCCAAAAGAAAATAGTCAGTCTGTTTGTGGGCTTTACTTTTGCTAAGGATGTCTGGGAAAAGACGCAAAGGTTTTTGTCGAGAATTGCTGCGAGCAGCTTCATAACAGTCTGTTCCCAGGGATGCATCCGAAGACAAACATCAACCACTGCTGAAATGTCACCGAGTTGGTGAAAGATGTACTGCGGTCTTCCCAAAACCCATTGATCTTCCAGTGTAGTGAGATGTCTGTTAGTAAATGCAGCTCACTGGTATATGCAAGGGCCCAAAAGTATGTGCCCTGGTTCATACTGAAGCTCAATAAATCACCATAACAGCTGTATGGGGAAAGGTCACAATATAAGGTCCTGCCACCATTGGACACTGAGGAGCTAGGTCCTGTATTTCATCTCTCATCCACTTCATGGATGTATTGTGTAAAGAGGAAACATGAGTGGCTTTGATGTATTGTAAGTAAAATGTATTGGTTTAATGATAAAATTAATGCATTGTTTTGATGGTACAATGAATGTATTGATTTGATGGCATAGTTCCTGTTTAGTGTTTTATTCATAAAATTAATTATAAACATAAAAGAAATTATTAAATTGGACAGATACATGGATGGGAGGTGTATGGAGGGATATGGTCCGTGTGCAGGTCAGTGGGACTAGGCAGAGAATGGTTCGGCACAGCCAAGAAGGGCCAAAAGGCCTGTTTCTGTGCTGTAGTTTTTCTATGGTTTCTATGGTGTTTCTATGGTTTTCTAAATTGAGCTATTTTTTTGAAAAGCAGTCTGATTGACTGAGATTTCATGCCTCTGGGCCTTAACTATAGTTTCCTAGCCAGCAAAGTACGTGGGGTGGGTTGAAGTTTGGTGGGCAGAGAAAAACTTAAGAACAAAATTGCAAGTGAATTACATTGAAGGCAGACCACTCTTACATAATGAAATACAGGACTTTAACAGGCCTTCCAATATACTTCTGCCTAATACAGGGTGCAAATGTTGTGGAAGGCTTTCAAAGCAGATTAGGTTACAGGTATTCTGGCCCTCACAGTTACTACCTGTTTGATGGTACATTTGACCAGATAAAAGATACATTCACTGCAAACCAGAATGTCAGTAAAATAAGCACTTACATATAAAAAAAACAAAATGAGGTAAGTTTGCGTTTATCAAGTACCATGTAACTTCAGACCATCCCAAAATATTTTACAGCCAATGGAATACTTTAGAAGCATAAAACTTTTGTAAAGTATTAGTAGTAGTTTATTATTGTCAAGTGTACCAAGATCCAGGGAATCATTTGTCTTGTGTACTGTTTACAGTATATAGATCAAATCATTACACAGTATATTGAGCTAGAATAAGGTAACACAATAACAATGCAGAATGAAGTGTAAAAGCTATCAATAAAGTGGAATGTAGGTAAGTGATAAAGTGCATGACCATAACGATAGAACTCCAACAAGAGTCTAATAACAATGCAATAAAAGCTGGCCTTGAGCCTGGTGAGCGCTTTCAGTTTTTAAAAATTTTCTGCCTGATGGGAGAGGGATAAAGAGAGAGTATCTGTGTCGGGTGGGGTCTTTGATAATGTTGGCTGCTTTACTGAGACTGAGAAATATAGACAGAGTCTATAGAGGGGAAGCTCATTCCTGTGATGTGCTGAGCTGTACCCACAACCCTCTGCAGTTTCTTGCAGACACACGCAGAGCAGTTGGCATACCCAGCTGTTATGCATCCAGACAGGATGTTTTCTGAGAAAAATCGATAAAAATTGGTAAGGGTTGATGGGGACATGCCAAATTTCTTGAGCCTCCTGAGAAAGAAGAGGCCGTTGGTGAGTTTTCCTGCCCATGACATCAATATGGTTGTATCGGGATAGGCCACTGGTGATGTTCACACTTAGAAACTTGAAGCTCTCAACCCTCTCAACCTCAACACTGAATGTAGATAGGAGCATGTGCACCACTCCTTTCTGAAGTCAATGATCAGCTCTTTTGTTTTATTCTCACTGAGGAAAAGGTTGTTGTCACGACTCTCTGTCACTAAACTTTCCTGTACTCTGACACATCATTATATGAGATATGGCTCACTACAGCAGTATCATCTCCAAATTTGTAGATGGAGTAAAATCTGGCTAAATGATCACAAGTGTACAGTGAGCAGAGTGGCACGTAACCTTGTGGAGAATCAGTGATCAGAATATCCGTGGCAAATGTAACAACCAATTTCTACACATCATGGCAGTTACTAAGCAATCTCTTTTTGTTTCTCAAGTTCGAAAATAGTACTCAAATCGCCACAATGTACTTCCCCATTTGCAATCAAAGCAGCAAAGTTCAAAGTTAATTTATTATTGAAGTATCACCATATAGAATCCTGGGATTATTTTTTTTGTGTATGTATACTCATTAAATCCAATAACCATGATAGAATCAGCAAAAAAAAACGTACTAATAGGGTGGACAACCAGTCTGCTAAAGACAACAAACCAGGCAAATATCAAAATAAATGAAAATGAATAAATAATCATTAATAATAAATATATAAACAGACAATTAATATTGAGAACATGAGATGAGTCCTTGAAAGTGAGTCCATAGGTCTTGGGAACAGTTCAGTGATGGGGCAAGTGAAGTTGAGAAGTTGAGTGAAGTTATCATCTCTGGTTCAGGAGCCTGTTGTTGAGGGTTATTAACTGTACCTGAACCTGAGACTCCTATACCTTCTTCCTGATGGCAGCAGTGAGACAAGAGCACGTTCTGGGTGGTCGATGACCCCGATGATGGATGCTGGTTGACTGCGACAGTGTTTCGTATAGACGGGCTCAATGGTGGGGACTTCTATAAATATAACATATCAATATCAATACATAAAAAAGCAGAAAATGTTGGTTTAACTCGGGAGATCAAGTGACATCAGTGGAGAAAAACAGAGAGAGAACATTTCTGTTTGATGAACTTTCAACAGTTCATTATCTTAAATAAAACTGAAATAACAATCTTTTCTATCTCCAGAATTATTGCCTGACAGCTGAATATTTCTGGAATTTTCAATCTTTTACTTCAGCATCTGCAGTTTTTTTCTTTTCCATCTGGATAAAACTGTTTCTTTGCAGAAGTCAAAATACCATTGCTGAAGAAGTACCAAAGCTGGCTTGCAGGTACAGTATGTAATTAATGTAACATTGAATTGAATTGACTCTATTTCTTACATCCTTCACATACATGAGGAGTAAAAATCTTTACGCTACGTCTCCATCTAAATGTGCAATGTGCAATTTATAGTAATTTGTTTTAAAAACTATGCACAACAGGACAGCCAATATAGCATAGAAATACAATTGTATCACGTGAATTAATCAGTCTGCTGGCCTGATGGAAGAAGCTGTCCCGGAGCCTGCTGGTCCTGGCTTTTATGCTGCAGTACTGTTTCCTGGATGGCAGCAGCTGGAACAGTTTGTGGTTGGGGTAACTCGGGTCTCCAAAGATCTTTCAAGCCCTCTTTATACATCTGTCTCTGTAAATGCCCTGAATAGTGGGAAGTTAACATCTACAGATATGCTGGGCTGTCCACGCCACTCTCTGCAGAGTCCTGCGATTGAGGGAAGTACAGTTCCCATACCAAACAGTGATGCAGCCAGTCAGGATGCTCTCAATTGTGCCCCTGTAAAAAGTTCTTAGGATTTGGGGACTCATACCAAACTTCTTCATATTGGCCTTTCTTTCAAAAGGAATTAGTTACAAAAGTAGGAAACACTTTTACTTACAACAGTACAGAGCTTTGGTAAGATCACACTTTCAAGATTGACCACAGCTGCGGTCAACTTTTTTAATGAGTATTCATGGCTGGAGCTACGTCAAGGATAGTTACCTGATCAGGTCCTGGAATGAGAAGGAAGGATTGAGTGCATAGTCCAAGACTCTCAAACTTAAAATTATAAGAACTGGTCCTATTGAACATATACAATGTTAAAGGAGCTGGATGCGACAAATTATGTGGGAATGTTTCCCTCTTGGAAGAAATTTTGAAAAAGGGTCAGGATAAGTTATCATTTTTTCAAGGCTAAAATAAAAAGGAATTTAGTTTGTCGGACAGTTGTGAAACACTGGAATTGTCTATTTTGCACTGCTATAGATATTGGTTTATTCTGTATGTTGCTGGCTGAGATTGACTTCTGGGCTAAGTGAAAGCAAGGATTGTAGTGATCAATACTGAGACGAACAATGAAATCACCCACGAATATATTGAATGGCTCAACAGGCATTTGGGCTTTGTAAGCTACTCAATGCATTTTTATTTATTTGTCAAGGCTCTTTAACCTTTCTTCGCCATGCTGCATTTCCTTAAAACTGCAAAAATATGTTAGTCTCAATTTAGTACTCTATTCTCCAGAGTGATCCTGTACATGATCTTGACATTTGGAATAAGGATTTCTTTTCCACAAATATAATGGAACTTCATTGGACAAACTTTATACAAGAAAGCCCTATTAAAATTACACTTATTGAAAGATGAATGCTGCCCTCACCTGCAATCTCCTCCATTTCCTGGACATCTGCCCTCGCCCTTCTTTCTGCTGCTTTAACAGGGATAGAGTCCCTCTTGGCCTCTCCTACCACCCCATGAGCCTTCACATCCAGCACAACATTCTCCATAACTTCCACCATTTTCAATGGGACCCTACAACCAAACACACCTTTACCTCCCCCTGCCACTCTGCTTTCCACAGGAATCACTCCCTCTGACATTCATCCCTCCCCACAGATCTCCCTCCTGGCACTTACCTTCAAGCAGAAGAAGTGCCACATCGGCCCATTGACCTCCTAAACAAGGCGCTAAACAGTCCATCCAGCTGATCCAGCACTTCATCTGCAAAGCTGTTGAGGTCGTCTGCTGTATCAGGTATTCCCGATGTGACCTCCTCTGCTCTGGTGAGACCCATCATGGATTGAGGGACAGCATTTTTGAACACCTTTGCTCCATCATCGAACAGCAGGATTTCTCTGTGGCTATCCATTCCAATTCCAATCTCTATTCCCATCTGACATGTCGGTCCATGGCCTCCCCTATTGCCACAATGAGGATACTCTCGGGTCGGAGAAGCAACATCTCATAATCCGTTTGGATAGCCTCAAACCTGATGCAATGAACAATATTTTCACTAACTTCCAGTAATTTTCCCCCTTCCCCTTCCTACTTCTTCAATTTCCCTGTCTGTCTCCTCTCTTACCTCTTCTCTTCTCCTCACCTAACTTCTACTACCCCTCTTGCCCCCCTTTCCCTTTCTGCCAAAGTTGATTCACCTCTGGTATCAGTTCCTTCTTCTCCAGCCCTTTACCTTTTCCATCTATCACCTCCCAGTTTCTTACATCATCCCTTTTCTCCCACCTACCTGACTTCACCTATCACCCACTGACTTGCACTCCTTTCCCTTCCCCCACCTTCTTAGCGCCCCCCCTTTCCAATCCCGATGAAAGGTCTTGGCCCAAAACATCAACTGTTTATTAATTTCCAAAGATACTACCTGACCTGCTGAGTTCTTCTAGCATTTTATGTGTGTTGCTTTGTGCTTCCAGTGTCTGCAGTATCTCTTGTATTTCTGCACATTGAAAGATTATCGCTTTCTACTGTGGGTTTTTATCTACATATTTTTTGCACATTTCTAACCTGATAGATCAAAGACAGTTTTGGGTCCTTACACCTTGTGCATGAATTTCAACATTCAACAACATCTAAACGTAATGAAAAGGCATATTACTTTTCCTCTTCCCTGTTGTTTTGTGATAGAAAGCCGTTACTATGTGGTAGAATCTATCTGGGAATTCATTCATTCATTTGTTTATTAAATCAAAATGTTGGTAGATTTATAACTCTGCTCTTGGGATGAGAGTAGAGCATTGATGGTTTTTAATCAAGAATGAACTAATAGCATGTACAGTAAGGGAGGATGTGGCTTCTTCAAAGCCATTAACACTCTGCTTTTGGTCTAATACAATGTGGGTCAAGGACTCTTGTGTGATTAGTTTGAGAACTGAAAGGAACTGAAAGTAATTTCTTGATATTTTAGGTCAAAATCTTGCATCAGGACTGAGGATGCAGATAAAAGATAGTGAGGTGAGACAGGGACGAATAGGGGATTGATGGACCAATGGGGGGGGGTCCGTGAAGATGATGGCAGATGCAGCGAGATTGATAGAGTGGTGAGACAAAGACTGGTGGATGAATGATAGTTTAAGATAAAAAATAAAGGCAGATTGAGCCAGGTAGGGAAAGGGAGCATGTATTCAGAAGCAGCTCAAAGGATGATGAAGGGGAACAGAAAGAATATCAAGAACTGGAATCTGTTAAGAAACACTTACTTTGGATCATGTCCTCCATATCTTTTCTCCGCCTAACAAGAAAGCCCTGTCTTGTCCAATTTACAGGCATCAAATTTGTTTTCCTCCATTCGTAAACAATAAGATGGTTTGACAGTTCCAGGGAGTATAGCCAAGTCCTATGGTGCACTAATGTCCATGCACACATACATTCCAACACCAATCACTGAATGTCAAGAGGCACACCATTAAAATCCCTGGAGAAGAGGCCTCACATGACATGGAGTCATAGTCTAGCAGGCATACATAGGGCCTACAGCACTCTGCCCAATGTAAAATTTGATATCTAAGTGAATGGTCACTTTTATATATCAAGTAAATGCTATATATTTTGAGGTATAACTGAAAAGGAAGTAGAATCTATAAATTGCCCATAACAGATCCCAGGGTCGCAAATGGAACTTGGAACTTTGTCTGTATGTAAGTCATTAGTTTATTGCTTCTGTCTGAGATTGTCCCCATCTGCACTTCAAAGGTAAGACTGGATCACTGTTAGAGTCAAATATAGGTATATGTTCATGATAATGACCACAATCAGTAAGGTCAGGCAGACACCTCAGTCTTGATTATGCTCAACATAATCATGACTGCATCTATAGGTTAATGAGCCTGGCGGAATAACAGTTCAACATAGACTGGGCGGGCCGAAGTGCAAGTTTTTGTAGTGCTCTAGGACTCTGTTTAATACAGTATAATTGATAAAGAAAGAAAAAGGTCTGAAAAGCTCATTGTTGTTGAAACTTACAGGTAAAAAACAAGTTTAATCTTCGTTAACTTTGGCAAATTTAATTACTGTATCTAATAATTTTGACAATTACAATAAATGTTTACATTTAGCTTATTATTTCAACTTTTAGTGCTCTGAATTTCCAAGACTATACAAAATTAGGAATGGCGGATTGACAATTTATAAAAATGCGTTCATAATCGTGGAACAGAAGAGTACAACACAGAGACAGGACTCTCAACCCACGATGTTGTACTGAACTAAATAACTTTTCTATTTAACACCTACATAAAATGTAAAAAATGCTTTATTCATGCATTCATTTTGCAATAACTCTGCATTTGAGTGACTTATACAAGAAAATTAGAAAAACAGTCATCTTTTCTCTAGTAACTGGAATGAAGATTCTAGTTACTAACAATAGAAACTGTTTCATTGTTTTGAGTAGAGCATGAGGCGAAATTGAAATGTATCACTATTTTGCCAATGAGAATCAATCTTGCCAAGACCAATCTTTACGCAATATATTTACAATCTTAGGAACAGCTTCTTCCCTTCTGCCATCAGATTTCTGAACAGACAATGAGCGCTACATTATTTTTGCTCTCTTTTGCACAAATTATATAACTTAAATTAAAAAAAATAATAAAATATAAAATATAAAACAGACAAAATGCTGGAGGAACCCAGCAGGTTCCTAAGGGTCTTGGCCCAAAACATCGACTATTTATTCATTTCTGTAGATGCTGCCTGACCTGCTGAGTTCCAGCAGCATTTTGTGTGTTTAAAAACGCAAACACGAGGAATTCTACAGATGCTGGAAATTCAAGCAACACACATCAAAGTTGCTGGTGAACGCAGCAGGCCAGGCAGCATCTCTAGGAATCTCTAGGCCGAGACCCTTCGACGAAACGTCGACTGTACCTCTTCCTAGAGATGCTGCCTGGCCTGCTGCGTTCACCAGTAACTTTGATGTGTGTTGCTAGCATTTTGCGTGTGTTGCTTTGCATTCCCAGCATCTGCAGATTTTCTCATACATATTTTCTCATATTGTAATTCTATATATAAATTACAATATATAGTATTGTTTATGTATTGCACTGTACGGAAGCCACAAAACAACAAATTTCATGACATATGACAGTGATATTAAACCGATTTTGAATCTGATTCTGATCTGCCAAGTTAGTTTCATACTTGCCTGTAAATCCAGGCCAAGAGTAGATGTTCTACATTCAGCTCAATCCAGGAAAAATATCTGTGTCAGCAGTTGTTCAAGAGAATGTCATCAACTGGTTCCTCCTAATATAAAGCTATATTGTACATTTAAGCTAATTATTAACTGGCATCTTCTCACCTTCTGTACCCTTCAGACCACCATCAGCACTTCCTCTGAGGCGTTGTGCCATAGGCTCAACGCAGTTGGACCTCAGAAGATCAAAGGTTGTATTCCCTCTCACTCCAGGAGGCCATTTCATGCTCAGTGTGTGGAGTCAGTTTGTCTGCTAGTCATCTCCAAAAGAAAGCCATTGCAATTGCAGATTTTACTACCTGTTGCTAGATACAATACTTGTCAATAAGCACAGGATAGTTAAGTAATTCCTTCATTCACAAATGATTACCAATGGCATACGGATGCAAGGACAACAGCTGGTAATTTACACTTCAGTCAGAGTAGTACAACTGGCCAATGCATCAAAGTCTACCTTGTTAACTTTTGTCACTTAGGAAGTGAATGATGGGGATCTGAAATTTACTTGTTTGCTTGTTGCTGCATAATCAATGAGTGCAAAGATTAAACTCAAGATAAGAAGGTGTAATATTTCAGAATTTAAACTACATATTCAAACAAGTGAGCATGATTGAAGTATCAGTCAAACTTAAGAATATACTGTATATGCACAATTAGTTCTCAGCTAGGCGCTGTGCAGACAGCAGAGTCAAGTTACCATTCTAGTGATGTTCCCTTCATGAGATGATAAATGTAAATACTTCATGAATGTTACAATGACAACGCAACACAATCCATTTCAGTCTCTATGAAAGAAGTACTTAATCATTTGTTCCATGTTGTGCAGAGAAATCATGTTAGTGAATGTGTAAAGAACTTAGCCTGGGCTTTGCACTAAAATAATGGTGAGGCTTTCAAATCTCACTATTTTTAGGGTGTCAATAAGTAGCAACTTCCGATGCTCATACTTGAATGGTTAAGCACTAAGATCACACTTTTGCTGTCAATGCTGCCGTACTTCTCCAGAAATGGTATCATATTGAGACTGAAGTGATGAAATTACTCATCTTATCTTCCAGATGCATATTACATTCAGCAGACATTATTAAAGTATAAGCAAATATTTAACTGCTTTTTAAAGCTTAATTACTGACAAGCAACTTCTCTGGGACAAAACATTTTCTTTCAACAGTATGAAGTTCCTTCTTCCCGATTACCTCCAGTGTCCAATTTAGATCTTAGTTATTGTTGAAGATTCCAAAAAGTAATTAGACGTGATCTACTAATTAGGATGCATTAGTAGTGACCTTTCAAGGGTTACTAGATTCTGCACAGCACACACACACAAAATGCTGGAGAATCAGCAGGATTTCCAGCATCTGCAGATTTTCTTGTGTTTATGTCACTAGATTCTGGAATGGTTCAGGAGGACTGGAAAATTGCAAATTTCAGTCCATTCTTTAAGCAGAGAAGGAGGAAGAAGAGAGGAAATTATATGCCAATTAGCCTGACCTCAGTGGTTGGGAAGATGTTGGATCGATTTTTAAGGGTGAGGTTTTGGGGTACTTGAAGACACATGATAAAATAGGCCAAAGTCAGCATGGTTTCCTTAAGGGGAAAACTTGCCTGAAAAATATCTGCTGGAATTCTTTTAGGAAATATCAGGCAGGATAGACAAAGGAGAGTCAGAATATGTTGTTTACTTGGATTTTCAGATATCCTTTGACAAGGTGCCACACATGAGGCTGCTAAACAAGATAACGTTTTACATGAAGGATGCTAGCATGGGCAGAAGATTGGCTGATTAGCAGGAGGTAAAGAGTGGGACAAATGGGGGCCTTTTCTGGCTGGCTGCTGATGACTAGTGGTGTTCGGCAGGCAGACATCCCACCCTCACTTCAGGAAGGTAGCACCCCCATTTGAGGGAGGTAGCACCTCCCACCCCCCAGTCGACTTCTAAGGGCGCATGTATATGGGACATTTGATTATGAAAGAACACAACAATTTATTTGACACATATTGAAACTACTTACACGCACACACACACATATATATATATATATATTGCTTGTTCAGTATTTTGTTGGCATTCTCAATGCTAATGCAAATAGCTTTTCTATTTCTTTTGCAAACCTTCCTTGTACTGTGATGTGGCTCTGCTGAAAAAGACTGTGAAATATTTGAGCAGCCTTCCCTGCGATTAGCCTCTCGAATATATTGTGGTCCCTAAAAGGAATAAAAGCATAAGGCAATATCTTTATTATATTGTCTTATGTAATACTTTGTTTAGTGATTTTGTCTAATCTGTAAACCAATCTGTAATCTGTAAACTGGGTATATGCAGAAAATGTGACATTAAAATATGTACTTATATATTGTCATGGAGATGTTTTTAATTCTATTACAACTTTAAGCACGTCTACAGGGAGTTTGGCCTCATCACATAGGACCTCAATAGAGTAGCTCCTTAGCAGCCAGCCAGCTAGTTTAAATAAGGTTAGCTATGTTAATGAACAAATGACACATGTTAAACTCACCTCAACATGTCTTTTACAGTCCTAACCCACCATGGGCAATAGAAAAGTCACTGTTGCAAACAGTGCAGCGAGCAACACTGTCATTATTTGTGACTCCTGTTAGGCAGGGGTACACTTTAGTGTAGTCTGGGGTGAAGTGCGTTTTATATTTTTGTTTTTTGAAACACTTTGCCATGGCGGTGCAGGACACTAAACTGAACTGATGGAGAGACAGATGTCGACTGTAAAGCCTGCCCACAGAGAAAACTGATAGGTCTACTTATCACAAAGGGAGACCAATCAGGATGCTCGCTCCCGCTCCCGCTCCGCCGTTCTCCCTCTCATTTCCAGGATATTGTATATAATTTGCGGGCGTCAGGGAGCTGATATTAATATGCGGGAGACTCCCGGAACTTCCGGGAGAGGTGGGATGTCTGGGCAGGGTCGGTGTTAGAACCACTTCTTTTCATGTTATATGTCAATTATTTGGATGACAAAATTAATTGCTTTGCGGCCAAGTTTTCAGACAATACATAGATTGCTGGGGAGCAGGCAGTGCTGAGGAAGCAGGGAGTTTGTGAAGGATTTCAACAGATTAGGACAATGGGCGAAGAAGTGGCAGATGGAATATAGTGTAGGGGAGAGTATGGTCATGCACTTTGGTAGAAGGAATAAAGGCATAGACTATTTTCTAAACAGGGAAAATATTTAGAAATCAGAGGTACAAAGTGACTTGCGAGTCCTTGTGCAGGATTCTCTAAAAGTTAACTTGCATGTGGAGCTGGTGGTAAGGACAGCAAAGGGAATTGAGACGAGTAATAAATCAGCCATAATGGAATGATGGAGTCAGTCTGATGGACCAAATGCCCCAATTTTCCTTCTCAGTATTATAGTCTTATGTACATGGTTTAAAAAAAGCTTTTGTTTGTTTACTCATCCAACTCATCATACTAATCAACAATTCAATAGCCTTATGACAATGGGATAAAACCTGCATTTAAGTGTGGTGGCACTTACTTCCAGGCTTTTCTATCTTCTGCTCCATTGGTGGATGTTGGATGAGGTGAGAAAAGACTGAAGGTCAGATAGGTGGGAGTTCTGATTATGCTGGCTGCTTTGCCAGGGCAGTGAGAAGTGTGGACAGGGTCCATGGTGGGAACACTGGCATCAATGATGTGCTGAGCCATAGTTTCTTGTGGCCATGGGCAGAGCAATTATCATAATAAGCCATGATGTAACTGGACAGGATGCTTTCTATGGTGTATCAATAAAAATTGGCATGGGTCAAAGGGAATATGCCAACTTTGTAAGCCTCCTGAGGAAGTAGAGGCATTGGCGGTGACATCTGCATGGTTCGGACAAGGGCAGATTATTGATGAGCCTCAGTCCTAGGCACTTGAATCTTTCAACACTCAACATCAGCACTGTTGATGTAAACAGTAACATATGCACTACCGTCCTCCCTGAAATCGATTACCAGCTCTTTCATTTTGCTCACATTGAGGGAAGTTTGTTGTTATGACACCATGTCACCAGGATCTCTATCTCCTAACTGCTATTTGAGAACAATAGTGTTAGTACGTTTTTGGGGTTAGCACAGATAGCAAATAACTTCAGCAATAAATCTTCAAATATGAAAATAGACTGCAGATTAAATTTAAGATGCAGTGTTGAACAATGGGTTCCTAAAAGTCACAAATCTTAGTTAATGACAAGACCAGAGAATGCTGACTAAAATGCATTTAGTAGTGTGGGTGCAAAGTGAGAAGTGTGAAGTTTGTGTGTAGTTCAAAGGAAGCATTGTGGATGTATTGTAAATATGGAATTGTCCTTTGATCTTCTGTACATAAAATGTTGTGTAGCACTGGGTTGAGCAGAGCCCTTTCTTCTAAAGGGTCTCCATATCATGCCTGCTGTGTCTCATTTTGTCAGATACAGGGATTGCTTCATATCTACCAGTGCTTCCCTCTGGTCACTTGGTTCACATTACAACAGATGGTATCAGCTGTAAATTTGTAGAGGGAGTCAAAGTAGAATCTGGCCACACTGTGGTGACTGTACAAGGAGCACAACAGTGGGACTCACTTGTTGTGTAGCTGTTTTGAGAGTAATTGTGCTAGAGATATTACTGCCCACTCTTACTGATTTAGGATAGCTACATATAAGTTATAAGCAAATTCTATAGAATATGAGTCCAATGGTTAAACCAGGAATGTGAGCAACTAGAAAGAATCTCTATTATTGATCCAAAAAGGTTACATCAACAAATCAAGAATATCACTGGTAAAAAGCCCCTCTGTTCTTCAGGTGGATGTTTGAAAGCAAAGGATGGTACCATAATCATGGAAAAAGATGAGATTATGAACAGATGGACTGAGTATATTCAGGAATTGTCTGAAGACGATTGAGGCGAAAAACCAGAAATTAAGAAGAACATTGAAGGTCCAAGTATTTTAAAATCTGAAATTTCGTAATGCAATAAATAAGATGAAGAAAGGAGAGGCAGCAGGTCCTGATGAATTAGTAATAGAACAAATTATTGTCCCTGAAGATTATGGAGTTGAAAAACTTACTGACTTAATCAATGACATTTATGAAACTGGAATAATACCAGAAGAGATGAAAAAATCATTATTTTTCACTCTTCCTAAGAAACCTGGAGCACAATAGATTGTGAATTACATAGGACCATAAGTTTAAGGAGTCATATCACTAAGATACTTCTAAGAATTTTGATGACAAGAGCTAAAATGGGGAAGACATAAAACAAGTACAGAACTTTTGCTACTTAGGAAGCTGGGTGAGATCAGATGGCAGGTGCGACATGGACATCAAAAGAAGAATAAGGATGGCAAAAGCCACCTTTACGAGAATGAAGAGTATACTGACCGACACTAAACTAGGCATGACAACCTGCTTCAGAGTATTGAAATGTTACGTTTATCCAGTTATGTTATATGTATCAGAAAGTTGGACAATAACTAGTAACATGAGGAAACGAATTGAAGCTGCAGAGATGTGGTTTTTGAGGAGGATGCAAAAAATATCATGGATGAAAGGAATATAACGAGGATGTCATGAACAGAGCAAGCACAAAAAGAGAAATAATGTATGAGATCATGAAAAGGCAATGTAACTTCATTGGACATGTGATTAGGAAAGAGGAGTTAGAATGCACGGTAATTATGGGAAAGATTGAAGGGAAGAAAGCAAAAGGAAAGCAAAGGCAACTGAAGATGGAGACAGCAGCCAGAGAACTGGAAATGAATACCAATGAATTGATCCACTTGACCTGAAACAGGAGTATGTGGGCCATGGCAGTCAAAGCTCAATCTGGGCATGGCACCTGATGACGATGATGATATATAAATGATGAACACTAACTAGTATCGGTTACTTAAACAGCATTCTTGATGGCATTCAAATTACTCAGTCATCTCAACGTTGATTGGTCTTAGTATTGCCACTATATACAGTCCTGTCTTACTTTTCTCCAACAGTCCTTTACCTAGATAAAAGGTATTGACCATTTCCTTCTGTAGGTGTTACCTGACCCACTTAACTCCTCCAGTATTTTGATTTTTGTTCCTTCACTTGATTTCACTTTCTCTATCAGATTTTGCATTGAATTAAATATTACAATTTGTTTTACTTCTACACCTCAACAATGGTTATTTGTTCCAATTGACAGCAGAGACACATTGTATCTGGTTCTGTTCACATACATTTCTATGTAACTATGTACTCATTGGAGATTAGAAGAATGAGGGGGGATTTCATTGAAACCTATTAAATTTTGAAATGCCTTGATAGAATGGAAATGGAGAGGATATTTCCTACAGTCGGGAGTATAGGACCAAAGGGCATAGCCTCAGAATATTGGGACATTGCTTTAGAATAGAGATGAGGAGGAATTTCTTAAGCTAGAAGGCGGTGAATCTGCAGAATTTTTTGCCACGGACGGCTGTGGAGGATATGTCCTTGGGAATATTAAAGTGGATGTTAATAGGTTCTTGATTAGTAAGGGTATCAAAGGTTACCAAGCGAAGATTCAAAGATTCAAAGATTCAAAAAACTTTATTGTCATTCTAACCGTACATCAGCTCTGCAGGGCAGAATGAGACAGCGTTTCCCAGGAACAGTGCAATCATAACATAACAAACGCAACACTAAATAATAAACATAACAATACATAGTAAAACACAACAGCTACATGACTGGCAGGAGAATGGGATTGAAAGGGACAATAAATCCGCCATGATGAAGTGACAGAGAAGGCTCGATTGGTCGAATGGCATTATTCTGCTCCCATGTCTTATGGTCGTATGGTCTTATGGTGACTTCAGCTTCCTTAATATTGATTGTGCAAAAGGCTTAGATGGGGCAGCATTTGCTAGGGGTGTCCAGGAAGGATCCTGACACAATATGTGGACTAGAGGAGACGCCATACTGTTTCTAGTACTGGGCAATGGACTTGGTCAGATGAGAGATATCTCAGTGGGTGAGCATTTCAGAGATAGTGACTACAACTCCCCGACCTTTATCATAGCTTTGGGCATAAGAGCAAGGATTGGTGAAGGCAAATTATGATGCTATTAGGGACGAACTTGGGAATACAAAACAGGAAAAGGTGTACTCAAAGAAATGCATAATGGAATTGTGGAGGTTGTTTAGGGAGCACTTGCTTCGGGTTCTGGATAGGTTTGTCTCATTGAACGGCTGGTAGGATGAAGGAGCAAGAGATATGAGGAAGAAAGAAGGGCTCTAGAGGGTAATAAGGTGCCCAGGAAGGAATTTAAGGAAGGGTTAAGGAGAGCTAGATGGGGACATTAGAAGGCCTTGGCAATTAGGATTAAGAAATATGTACGTGAAGAACTACAGGATAATTAGAGTGAGGGTAGGGCCAATCAGGGTAAAAGAGGAAACTTGGAGACAATGGAGCTAGAGAAAATCTGAAATGCTTCAGTAATCACCAGTGAGAGGGGCCTTGACAAATGTGAGGGCAGAGTAGAACAAGCTAATATTCTGGAACATGTTGATGTTAAGAAAGAGGATGTGCTGAAACTTTTGAATAACTTTAGAATAGTTAAATCCCTGAGACCAAGTGAGATGTACCCCAGGTTACAATAGGAAGTGAAGAAAGAGATTGCTATACATTTGATAATGATCTTTGGGTGCTCTCTGGCTACAGGAGTAATAACAGAAGATAAGGTAATAGAGATAACCCTGGGAATTATGTCAATGGTGAGCAAACCATAAGAAAGGATTTTTAGAGATAGGATTTACAAGCATTTAGAGAAGCATAATCTGATTAGGGATAGTCAGCATGGCTTTGTGAAGGGCCAGACATGTCCCATGAGCCTAATTAAATTCTTCAAAAATGTGACCATACAGGCCAATGAAGGTAGAGCTGTGGTTGTGTTGTATATGGATTTTAGTAAGGCATTCAACAAAGTTCCTTATGGTCAGCTCATTCAGAAAGTCAGGAGGCGTGGGATCCAGGGAAACCTAGCAGCGTGTATTCAGAGCTGACTTGCCTACAGAAGGCAGAGGGTGGTGGTAGATGGAATGCGTCCTGCCTGGATGTCGGTGACAAGTGGTTTTCCACAGAGACTTGTTCTGAGACTCCTACTCTGTGGTTTTCATAAAATAAAGTGGATGAGGAAGTGGAAGAGCATGTCAGTAGATTTGCAGATGACACGAAGGCTGGTGGTGTTGTGGATCGTGTAGAAGGTTGTCGTAAGCAAAAAGATTATTATTGTTTGAACGTTCTTTGGGGTCAGCAAATATAGCAAATATCTTCAGCAACTGGCTTCTGCTACCAGTCTTCAGGTGCAAATTTGACTGTGGATTAAATCTAAAATGCTGCACTGAACAATGGCTAAGAACCATGAACCAAGTTGATTGGAAGATACCACAGTTAATTGGAAGACCAGACAACACTGATTTAAATTTGTTATTTGTATGTATTTGGGTGTCTGTAGTAGGGGTGCAAGAGGGAGGCGTGAGTGTGCACTCTCCCTCTCTCTTTATCATCCTTCTTTCAGGTTAATGTAACTAATATCTTATAACTTAGAAAATCTGCCAGTTCTGCACAAAGTTCTGAGGGTGTTGAAATATTGGAATTTTTCTGGAGTCTATTATAAAACATTGTGAAGCTGAAGAACTGGATGATAAACAATACCTATTATACAAGAACAGATGCATATTCCACCCATGGAAGCATATACAAATTAACCTAATACAGAAAATAGGAAATGTTGTGGTATCGCTACTGAAGGAGAAAATACTGTAAAGATTTTTAGAAACCAAAAATATAATAATGGATAGCCACCAATAATTTAAGTGGGTAGTCTTTGATTGTTCGATTTCCATTGAACTCTTTAAAGAGACATCGGAGAGGGTAGGTAAGGCTCAGTTTGTCGATATAATTTATCCAAACAAGAAGATGTTAATTATGTGCTACCAAATGAGGTCAGAAAACGCAAAGGCAAGGGAGCAGTAAAAGACTGAAAAAGCAGAATGCAGCATGTTTAGGGAAAGGCGTTTATTCATAGTAAGAGATGGTGGAAAACAGGAAGACTCACATGAATTAGTGTAGGGGTCATTATGGAACACAATTAATACAAACACCGATCAAAATTGTAATTTCTAAATACAAATTATTCCAGTGTGGAGGTGGGGCTAATTATGTGGGTGAATGGAGTGGGGGTGGGGTGACAATACCAAGAAAGAACACAATCATTTAGAAGACATTAATATACTTCCAGAACAGGCATTGAAGTGGGAAACAAAAATCAATGGAGCTAAGTATGAGGTTTTATATTTTGATAAGAACAATAAGAAGGTCACACTCTACTTGGAGGATAAGTACGAATGGAGTCTTGAAGTCTAAATAAGCAAATCAATAGCTATGCCACTGGGTTAATAAGGCCATTGGAAACACAAACCAACCATTATAGTTTATTTCTGGAGGGGCAGAGCAGTTATACAAAAACTTGTATTGACTAGGCAGAGACAACAGTGTGTATATCCCCATTCATTATATCATTGGAAAGAAATCTTGGCACTAGAGAAAGGAAATTAACAGTATATATAAGGAAGTTTCTTGAAATATAGCATTATGTCTGCCAGAAAAGGATGAACAGGCTAGATCAATTGAAAAGAGTAGGCTTAACTTAATTGAGGGCTTTGAAATTATGAAAAGCTTTGATTGTCTGAACAGGCAGAGAGGAAAAGGGCTTCTGTTGCTGTTGCTGTTCTGTTGCTTGTTTTGTCTGCTGAACATTAGGGACATGCAACCACGTTGTTGGGACTGGAGTGTGTGGCAACAATACTTGCGGGCTGCCCCGGCACACCTTTATGTTGTGTTGTCAGTTATCACAAATGATGCATTTCGCCGTATGCTTTGATTGATACGGGATAAACTTGAATGGATCGGAATCATTTTAGAATACGCGACTGAATTGTGTTCTTTGGCATCTATGTAAGAACATGATCAAGAAATCAGAAGTGGAGGGAACTTTACCAAGATAGTGGTGCGAAAGTGGAATTCAGCAGTGCAGAAGATAATTGAGGTGAATAGCATTGTCTCACTGAACCAAGTTTCCCAGGTTCAGACCTGAACTATTCTGTGTGTTGGGTTCACATATTCTCCCTGTGTCCATGTGGAATTCTGCTGGGTGCTCCAATTTTGCCACATCTCAATAATGAGCTGGTAGGTATACCAACCTCTGTGAATACTCCTTGATGCTGATGTGTGGCAAAAGAATCGGGTGGTGGTTAATGTGAATGCAACAGGGAGTAAGATGTAGATTCACAGTAAAATATGGAGTGAGGTATTGAGACAGACGGGATTGTTCTGCTGAGAACTGGCATAGACCCAATGGCCTCCATCTGAGGGAAATATTGATGGAATTAGATGCACATTTTGGGCAAATTATCTACTTCTGTGTTTTAAATCCATGCACTCCTTGGAACGTGTTCACAGATGTACTATGAATTGTGCAGACCATAAATCATTTCCTTTGGCATCAGACAAATGTAATATGTTTGTAATGTGAACATTTCCTCACAACAGAGGGGTCGATTTCAACCCATCAAATCTATTTTAGGCCAGTCCTGTTCTCCCACCATTTTTCCCCTGTTGACTACTGGTAAATTGTTTTATTATTGTCACATAAACCGGGGTACTGTGAAAAACTTGTCTTACATACTAGTCATACAAATCAAATCATTACAACAGAGCATTGAGCCGGTAGAAGGTAAAGAATAACAGAATGCAAAATAAAGTTTTGCTTGCAAGAAGTGGTGGATACAGCCTACCGAGTCCATTACAAGAAAATCCTTCTCCACCATTGAGCACATCTACAAGGAGTGCGGCCAGAATAAAGCAGCAAGGACCCCCACCACCCCGGCCATGCTCTCGCTGCTGCAATCTGGAAAGGGATACAGGAGCCTTATGTCCCATGTCAGCAAGTTCAGGAACAGTTATTAGCCTTCAACCACCAGGCTCCTGAACCAGCGTGGTAACTTCACTCATCCCAACACTGAACTGATCACTCAACACAAACTATTGACTTACTTTGAAGGACTCTACAACTTATGCCCTCAGTTTTATTTGTTTATTTGTTTATTTATCTATTTACTATTATTATTTGTTATTTTTATTATTTTTGTATTTGCACAGTTTGTCTTCTTTTGCACCTTGGTTGTTTGTCAATCTTTGTGTGTAGTTTTCCACTAATTCTATTGTATTTGTGGTTCTATCGTGAACACCGACAAGAAAATGAATCTCAGGGTAGTATATAGTGACATCTACATACTTTGATAATAAATTTACTTTGAACATTGAACTTTGCAGTACAGAGAAAGTGCAGAGCATATGTTCAGAATCTGCACTGATTGTGAGGCTAAGAGGAGCTTTTATTGCTCTGGAAAACAATTCAATATTCTAATAACAGCAGCAGGGGGAAGCTGACCTTGAGCTGGTGGTATGTGCTTACAGGATTTTTTTTATCTGCTGCTTGGTTGGAGGGAGGAGAAAAGAGAATATCTGTGGTGGGTGGGATTTTTGATAATGCTGGCTGCTGCATCAATATAGAGAGAGTCCATGGAGACGAGGATGGTTTCCATGAAATGCTAAGCTGTGTCCATAACTCACTGCAGTTTCTTGTGGTCACAGGCAGAGAAGTTGCCATACCAAGCCATAATGCATCTGCATAGGATGCTTTCTATGGCCCATCAGTAAAAATTGGTGAGAAGCAAAGGAGTCATGCCATATTTCTTTAGCCTCCTGAGGACACATTCAAATCAAGACCTCCCAGGTAATACCATTCACAAGAACTGGGTAGGGCTAGCAAAATCAGATCAGTGAAAATTATGATGGGCAGCCTGCAAGTGTTACCACGCATCAGGCACCAACATAGCATGCCCACAACATACTAACCCTCACCCGTACGTCATTGGAACGTGGAAGGGAACCAGAGCACCTGGAGGAAACACACATAGTTATGGGGAGAACATAAAAACTCCTTACAGACGGAAGCAGGAATTAATGTTGTAAAATGTTGTGCTAACCGCTACACCACTGTGCCACACCCTTTTAATTTTTTTCTTAACTACCTGCCTTAACAATTATTTTTTTCTGACAGCTTGCTCCACCTATGCACAACTCTCTGTGTGATTAATTTGCCCCTCAGGTCCCTTTCAAATCTTTCCCCTCTCACCTTAAACCTTCTAGGTTTTAAGTTCTCTTTCCCTGGGGAGAAAGGAAGACTACACTCACAGAGAGAAAAAAAGATTAATTTTCATACTAGAGCACTTTACACTGACCAATTAACCAAGCTGCACATCTTTAGGGTATGGCTGGAAATAAGAGAACTGATGAGAAGCCTACATCGTCATTATGTACAAACTCACACGCATTCAGCATTGAAAATCAGATTGCACTTGGTTTGATAGAGTTGTGAGCCACTCTAACACTATGCCTTCCTGTGACAAATGCTTCTAATTCTAAAAAATGCTGCTACTAGCAATAGCCTTAAGCAAAGCATATTCATTCAGTAGAACAGGGTCAGTGGTGAAAGCTGCCCCAGAAACTATTCCAGAGACATCTATTTTTAAAAATGCAGCTCTTTAGTATTAGGATCAGGAGCTGATTGTGTCAAGTTGCTGCAAGAGATGTGTTCTACATTGTGCTTGTACTATAAAAGATTCAATATTTCTACTCTTACTTCAGAGGACTTCTTACATATTTACTTCTTTGTACATAATTTTGTTTTACACACGATTAGTATTCACATTGCATCAGTCTATATACATATACAGTACTGTGTAAAAATCTTAGGCATACATATATGCAGCTAGAATGCCTAAGACCTATGCACGGTACTGTAGTAATTTTATGTATTGCACAGTACCGCTGCCACAATCAAAACCACAAATTTCATGACATATGTGAGTGATGATAAACCTGATTCTGATATGGGTCTCTATCGTAGACTGAGAGTGGAAGGGAGAGAGGAATCATGGTTTGGCAAAAGGGGAAGAGAGAGAGGAGGGAGTGGAAAGCATCAGCGAGACATTCTGTAATGATCAATAAACCAATTGTTTGGAATCACATGACCTTGCCTGGTGTCTCAGAGCTGGGTGTATCTGCATCCGGGCCACCCCCCACCTCCTGCCCTGGCACTCCTTCTCTGCCATCTGTTCCCACACCCCTCCTGCAGCACTCTGCCCTTACCTTTCACAACGTCCTTTACTCCCACCAGATTTACAAACTTGCTCCTTGCTCCACATTGACAAATACGGTACTGTACAAAAGTCTTAGGCACTTGAGCTATATACTGTATATGTGCCAAGGACTTTTGTACAATATTATATTAAAATAAAGTACATATCCTGTACCTTCACATAAGGACAATCTGACGTGTTATAGTTTATATGTTGTACTTCAATTCACAATTTGTGTTTCCATAAATTATTTTATACTTTATATTTTATTGTCGCCAAACAATTGGTACTAGAACGTACAATCATCACAGCAATATTTGATTCTGCGCTTCACACTCCCTGGATTACAAATATTAAATATTAAAAATAGTTAAAATGAATAAATATTAAAAAATTAAATTATAAATCATAAATAGAAAATAGAAAAATGGGAAGTAAGGTAGTGCAAAAAAACTGAGAGGCAGGTCCGGATATTTGGAGGGTACAGCCCAGATCCGGGTCAGGATCCGTTCAGCAGTCTTATCAGAGTTGGAAAGAAGCTGTTCCCAAATCTGGCCGCAGGAGTCTTCAAGCTCCTGAAACTTCTCCCGGAGGGAAGAGGGACGCTCATATATCAGTTTTTTTTTTAGTTTGTTTGTTCTTATGTAAAACAGAACCTTATCAAGAAAAGAAACTCTAAGAGTCTGTTATATTAGGAGAACATGATGATCTCTCATGCTGACTAAAAACTATATGGCTCATTAGTGCATCTTTGGTACGGTTCCACTGTTATAATTCTCAAAATAAATCCCTCCAATATCTATTGCTGAATATCACACAGTATGAACGGAGCCAAAAGATAACCAACAGGAAAGCAGTGAGATATTGATATTTAGTTAAAGCACTAAGCCATGTTTTGGTTTTGTGTACCTGCTAAACAAAATCATGTGGCAGGTACTTTTGTTCCATAGAGTTAAGTATACTGAAGTTTAAAGAGATCATAGATAATCTTCTGTTAGAATGTTTTAAAACATTTGCTAGTTCTAAACAATTACTCTTTGTCTGCAATGATTCCTTTACTCATTTATTTAGTGACACATGACAGTAAACTCTGCTGATCCTTTGACCATGCTGCCCCAGCAACCCCTGACAAACCCAATTAATCTTAACAGGAGTTTTTTACGTAGAGAGTGGCGACTGCATGGAATGGGCTGCCGGCGACAGTGGTCGAGGTGGATATGATAGGGTTTTTTAAAAGACTGTTGGATTGGTACATGGAGCTTAGAAAAATAGAGGGCTATGGGTACCCCTAGGTAATTTCTAAAGTAAGCACAAGTTAGGCACAGCATTCAGGGCCGAAGGGCCTGTATTGTGCTGTAGGTTATCTACGTTTCTGTGTTTCTAACCTTAACCTAATCACGAGACAATTAACGCTGACCAATTAACAGACTAACCAATACATCTTTGGACTGAGGGAGGAAACTGGGGGACTCAATGAAAACCCAAGCATTCCATGGGGAAGATGTACAGAGTCTCCTCACAGGACAGCACCGGAACTGAACTCCAAACTCCTGAAAGCTTTGATCTATAAAAGCATTGCACTAACTGCTATGCGCCAAGATTATTAGATTATAAGTGAATGGGAAGATTTGTTTGAGAATCAGCCTCAGTTAATTTTACAAGAACACACCTAAGAAAGAAAATATTTAGGGAAAATATTGTTGGTGAGGTGGAGGAGGTTTGTTTTGTCTGTCACCATGACTTTAGTGAAGTGGCATAAAATGGAGAAATGACAGCACTTGTTTAAGACAACACATGCTTATGTGTTACATATATGGAAGAAAGGAGAAAGGGGCAAGTCAAAGGAAACCATCTAAACAGGATAGATCTTCAAACTTTTTCTTATCCATTCCATATTCCACTTGCATTCCTCCATGTTATGTTTTGTAACTCCAAAAAAAACTGAAATAATTAATACACAACACTCATCCCTGCTTAGCTATAAACTCCAACTCAATATGGAATGCATCTCAAATTATATATGCAGTATACTGTATAATACAACCACTATTTGGACATACATTGCATAGCAAATTTTAAATTGTCTCATGTAGGCCTTAAGATTTAATCGCTGTGGAGGATTCCTTACTCTTGTGGGATAATGTCTTTCCTAACAGGGGTGATCACTTTGCTAGTCAGGTGAGACTTGTAGCTCTGAAACAATCTCAGGTTCTGGAGCCTCTTCCACGGTGGTTGTAGGAGTTGACTCTGGGACTGCAGGAAGAGGCTCTGACAGCTCTGGACATCTTCTCTAACAAGTGACTCTGCTCTCAATTGATTAATGTATTGTCTCCAGATGACATCAGGCACAATCTTCACTGTGTGGCAGAGTGGGCATTTCTGTCCATAATCTTTCGATCACCCTCTTTTGATATTCTCTGTAGTCCGTCACCAAGACTACTTGTCCAGGAGTGAAACATTAAACTGTCTTGTTTGAGAAGCCCTCAATTTGTCTCAGCTGATTGCCCTGCATACTCCTTCTGATATCGGGTTTGAGGAGTTCAAAGCGTAAGCACAAGGGATGACCGTGGAACTGCGTAATTGGTGGGTTGTTGGTTGTGGAGTGTGTGATATGCAAGGAGAAAATTGGCAAGTTTCTGATTCAGTGTCAGTGTAGCATGTTCTGCTGACATAGCTCACAATGTGTACTTTAGGCTCTGGACAAATCTTTGCACCAAGCTATTTGTAGCTAGGTGGTATGGTGCTGATGTACAGTGGTACTAAAAAGTCCATGGACCTTGTAGAAATTTCTCTATTTCTGCATAAATTGACTGAAAATGTGATCATATCTTCACATAAGTCCTAACACTAGATAAAGAGAACCCAGCTAAATAAATAATGCAAAACATTATACTTGTTCATTTATTTATTGAGAAAAATGATCCAATAATACATGTATTTGTTGGATAAAGTATGTGAAGCTCTGGGATAATGCCTTCTACAAAAGCTATTTGGAGTCAGGTGTTCCAAACAGTAAGATGAGATTGGAGGTGTGAGTTGTGGAGGTGCTCTGCCCTATAAAAAACACGTACAAAGTCAGGTTACTGACAGAGCCTGCTCTTCTCAAGAAAGATCTGTTTATGTGCACCATAACTTGATCAAATCAACTTTCAGAGGACCTTAGAAGAAGAATTGTAGAGATGCATGAAGGTGGAAAAAGCTACAAAAACATTTCTAAGGACCTGAGTGTTCGTCAGTCCACAGTAAGAGAAATTGTCTACAAATGAAGGAAACTCAGTACTGTTGCTGCTCTCCCTGGGAGGGGGCATCCTGCAGAGATCATACTAAGAGCACAATGTGCAATGCTGACGAAGGTGAAAAAGAACCCAAGGATAATAGCAAAAGACCTGCAGAAATCTCTGGATCTTGCTAAAGTCTCTGTTCACAAGTCCACTATATATATAAAAAAAATTGAACAAGAATGGTGTTCACGGAGGAAACCACTACTGTCCAAAAAATATTGCTGCACTTCTCAAGTTTTCAAAACACCACCTAAATGTTCTACAATGCTTCTGGGACAAGGTTCTGAGGACAGATGAGAGAAAAGTTGAAATTTTTGGCAAAAATGCAATTGCTATGTTTGGAGAAAAAAAGGCACTGCACACCAACACCAAACCTCATCCCAGCTGTGCAGTATGGTGGAAGAAGCATCATGATTTGGGAGTCCCAAGGGCCACACATTTTAATTCCACGTCCCATTCCCATTCTTATATGTCTATCCATGGCCTCCTCTACTGTCAAGATAAAGCCACACTCAGGTTGGAAGAACAACACCTGATATTCCATCTGGGTAGCCTCCAACCTGATGGCATGAACACTGACTTCTCTAACTTCCGTTAATGCCTCATCTCCCTCTCATACCCCATCTGTTATTTATTTATTTCTATATATTTATATTCTTTCTCTCTCTCCTTTTTCTCCCTCTATCCCTCTCACTATACTCCTTGCCCATCCTCTGGGCTTTCCCCTTCCCCCTTTCTTTCTCCCTAGGCCTCCCATCCCATGATCCTCTAAACATCCCTTTTGCCAATCACCTGTCCAGCTCTTGGCTCCATCACTCCCCCTCCTGTCTTCTCCTATCATTTCGGATCTCCCCCTCCCCCTCCCACTTTCAAATCTCTTACTAGCTCTTCTTTCAGTCAGTCCTGACGAAGGGTCTCAGCCTGAAACGTCGACTGTACCTCTTCCTATAGATGCTGCCTGGCCTGCTGCGTTCACCAGCAACTTTTATGTGTGTTGCTTGAAACTCCAGATCTGCAGATTTCCTTGTGTTATGGTTTGGGACTGCTTTGCTGCCTCAGGGCCTGGAAGGCTTGCATTCATTAGGGGGAACAATGAATTCAAAATTATATCAAGACATTTTACAGGAGAATTTCAGGGTAACAGTCCATCACCTGAAGTTTATTAGAAGTTTGATAATGCAACAAGACAATGCTCCAAAAGACAAAAGTAAACCAACAACAGAATCGTTTAAAAAGAAGAGGATTCATGTCTTGGAATGTCTGAGTCAAAGTCCTGTCCTTAATGCTTTTGAAATGTTGTGGAGGACCTGAAGCAAGCAATTCATAAAAGGAATTCCACAGCATCCCAGAGCTGAAGCAGTTTTGTAAGGAGGAATGGTGTAAAATACCTCCAAGCTGATGTGCAGGACTGATCAACAGTTACCGGAAATGTTTGATTGAAGTTATTGCTGTACAAGAGGGTCACACCAGCCACTGAAAGCAAAGGTGCACATAAAAGGAAAATTCATCACAGAACTGGTAATAATGGGGAAACTGGAATTTCTGCTGCTGTTCGAGCCATTCTGGGTTGTCATGTAGACCTGAAACAGCGTGCGGTATTTTCTGATTTCCATGTAGATCATCTTTGCTGTAATAGGGAGGTTTTTGAATTGCATTAGGGAGAATATGTCAAGAGGAATGTCCTCTTTTGTAAATTTTCCAGGTATTTCGTTTTCCAAGGGTAGACAAGACCATCCATCAGAATTTCTGTGATTAGTTGTACTCTAGAATTCAGTCTTGTAATTGTGTCCTCCACAAAACGGAGCCCATCTCTACACTGATATGCTGCTGCTGTTAGAGGAACAACCATCTTTGGACTGAAAATGGACACAAGTGGTTGATGATCAGTAATGAGGGCAAACCGTATAAGTACATTTTGAAATGTTTTATACCCCAAACCAGACCGAAGAGCCTCTCTGTAAATCTGTGCTTAATTTTTCTCTACAGTAGCAAGGGAACTTGAAGCAAAGGCTTTGGGACATTCTCTTCCATCACTCATAACATGTGACATGACTGCACCAGCACCTTGAGGTGAAAAGTGCACATTTATAGTGCAAGATCATGGCAGAACTGCACGTGAAAGGTGAAAGGACAGTAGACTGGGAGATAGGAGACAGTGTCAATGAACAGGGGTGGCATAGTAGCATACAGCTTTACAGTACCAGCGACCCAGGTTCAATTCCCGCTGCTGTCTATAAAGATTTTGTATATTCTCTCTGTGACCACATGAGTCTCCCCGTGTTCTCTAGTTTCCTCCCACAGTCCAAAGACCAACTAGTTTGGTTTGGGGTGTAAAACATTTCAAACTGTCCTTATATGGGAGAGAGTTTACCCCTATTACTGATCATCAACCACTAGTGTCCATTTTTAATCCTTAGATGGGTGTTCCACTAACAGCAGCAGCATAAATGCAGAGATGGGCTCTGTTCTTGGAGGACGCAATTACAAGATTGAATTCAAGGAGACAACTAATCACCAAATGCTGACGGATTGTCTTGTTTACACTTGGACAAGGAGATAGCTGAAAAATTTACAGAAGGGGACACTCCCCTTGACATATTCTGCCTAATGCAAATCAAAAATCTCCCTTTAAAGATGATCTAAAGGGAAACCAGGAAGGACTACTTGGTGACTCGGACCTACATGACAACCTAAAGTGGCTTGAATTGGTTAACTGGTCATTTTAAATTGTCTCATGATTAGGTGAGGGTTGAATTGGTGAGCGAGGAGGGACAGTGGGTGGGGGTTGGTGGTCAGCATGCTCGAAGGGCTGGAAAGTCCTATTCAGTGTTTATCTAAATAAATCAATAAATTAAATTAACCCAGGGCAGTTATGCAGCAGATGATTTGGTATCAGACCTTCGGCTCAGTGGGTCATGGAGATGAGAGAGGTGAATGAAGATAGCAGCTTTCATTGAACTGTGGAGTTGATGTCCAGGGGAGAAGGTAAGCAATTTGTCAAGCAAATGAGTTTGACCTTTCTGTTGGATGATCAGGTTTGCCTGAAAGTGCTTGATATTGTTTGCTCCTGCAGCTACATAGTCCCAGTGACTCACACAAGGAAATACCCAGTTAAATTAATCCAGTAGAAGGCTGAAGCAAAGTCAAGATGGTGCTAAACAGCAACTTCTTTGCTTGCATCTTCGGAAACAGCTCAATTTCTATATTTAGTATCTCTTTTTTTTCCTTTTCAAGGTTCTTTTGAAGACCCAGACCTGGAGTTACACTCTGACTTTGCATGTTTGCGGGAGTGGGACCTGTTCTCAGGGTTACACGATGGGCCGCTTTTTAATATCCCAAGAATGCGGCCTGGAAGACTAGCATGCCTTCAGGGTACCAGATGTCTGTGGCTCTGGAGACAGGCTGATTCAAGGTCGATGCCCCTGACTGAGGCATCACAGGAGAACATGGAACATTGGCAGCAGTGGATTAGCTGCCAGTTGTGTGTCCAATGACTTGAACCTCAGGGCTGATTCTCTGGGCGCAGAGCTTGGAAAAAGCGACGCAGCATACTATTGACATCATAATTCAGCGAGTTGTTTGTTATGTCTCCCCTCTCGTTGTGAAAAGGGGACATTTCTTTTTCCCTTATTAGAGAGAGAGAGAGAGAGAGAGAGAGAGAGAGAGAGAGAGAGAGAGAGAGAGAGCATGTGGTATGTCCAATTGTGATCCAATTTTCCTCTCAGCCCCAATCTCCTGCCTTCTTCCCATATACCTTCATGCCCGACCTAATCAAGAATCTATCAACCCCTGTCTTAATTATATGTAAAAACCTGGTCTCCACAGCTTCCTGTGGCAAAATATTCCACAGATTCACCACACTCTAGCTAAATAAATCCCTCCTCATCGCCGTTCTAAATGGGCACCCCTCTATTCTGAGGCTGTCTCCTCGTTTAGAATTTCCCACCATAGTAAACATCCTCTCCACATCCACTATATCAAGGCCTTTCATGATTTGATAGGTTTCAATGAGGTCACCCCTCATTCTTCTGAATTCAAGTGAATACAGATCTGGAGTCAACAAATGCTCTTCCTTCGACAAGTCATTCAATCCTGGAATCATTTTCATGAACCTGCTTTGAACCTTTTCCAGTTTCAGCACATCCTTTCTAAGATAAGGGGCACAAAACTGCTTACAATACTCTAAGTGAGGTCTCATCAGTGCTTTATAAATCTCAGCATTACATTCTTGTTTTTATATTCTAGTCGTCTTGAAATGAATGAAAACATTGCATTTGCCTTCCTCACCACAGACTCTACCTATAAACGAACCTTCAGGGAATCCTGCACAATGACTCCTAAGTCCCTTTGTACCTCTTTTTTTTTGTATTTTCTCTCCATTTAGAAAATAGTCAACCCTTTCATTTCTTTTACCAAAGTGCATGACAATACACTTCCCAACACTGTATTCTATCTGCCATTTCTTTGCCCATTCTCCTAATTTAAGTCCTTCAGTAGCCTCTCCACTTCCTCAGAGCCACCTGCCCCTCCACATATCTTTACAGTGCCTGCAAACTTTGCAATAAAGCAATCAATTCCATCATCCAAATCATTGACATATAATGTAAAATGAATCGGTTCCTACACAGACTCCTTTGAAACACCACTAGTTACCGGCAGCCAACCAGAAAAGGCTCCCTGTATTCCCACTCTTTGCCTCCTGCCAATCAGTCACTACTTTATCCATGCTAGTATTTTTCCTGTAATACCATGGGCTCACAACTTGTTTAGCAGCCTCATGTGAGGCACCTTGTCAAAGGCCTTCTGCAAATCCAAGTAGACACCCTCAACCGAATCTCCTTTGTCTATCCTGCTTGTTATTTCTTTAAAGAATTCCAGCAGATTTGTCAGGCAAGTTTTCCCTTGAGGAAACCGTGCTGACCATGGCCTATTTTATCATGTACTTCCAAGTACTCTGAGACATCATTCTTAATAATCGACTCCAACATCTTCCCAACCACTGAGGTCAGACTAAATGGCCTATAGTTTCCTTCCTTCTGCCTCTCTCCCTTCTTGAAGATTGGAGTGATATTTTCAATTTTCCATTCTTCCAGAACCATTCCAGAATCAACTGATTCTTGAAAGATCATTACTAATAACTCCACAATCTCTAGAACCACCTCTTTCAGAACTCTGGGGTGTCCACCATCTGATCCACATGACTTAACTACCTTCAGATCTTTCACTTTTCCAAAAAACTTTTCTCTAGTAGTAGTACTTCACACATTTCATGACCCTGACACCTGGAACTTCTACCATTCTGCTAATGCCTTCCACTGTGAAGGCTGATGCAAAATACTTATTCAGTTCATCCGCCATTTCATTGTTCACCATAACGACATCTCCAGCATTGTTTTCCAATAGTCCAACGTCCACTCTCAACTCTCATTTACACTTTATGTATGGGAAGAAACTTTTTGTATCCTCTTTAATATTATTTGTTATCTTACTTTTATATTTCATCTTTACCTTCTTCATGACTTTTTAGTTGCCTCTTGTTTGTTTTTAAAAGCTTCTCAATCCTCTAACGTTCCAGTAATTTTTGCTCTATTACATGCCCTCTCTTTGGCTTTTCTGTTGGCTTTGTCTTCTCGTGTTAGCCAAGGCACATTATCTTTCCTTTAGAATACTTCTTCCTTTTTGAGATGTATATATCCTGTGCCTGTTAAATTGCTTCCAGAATTTCCAGCCATTGCTGCTCTGTCATCATCCCTGCCAGTGTTCTTTTCCAATCAATTCTGGCCAACTTCTCTCTCATGCCTTTGTAATTCCCTTTGCTCCATTGTAATATTGATACATTTGACTTTAGCTTCTCCTCAAATTTCAGGGTGTATTTGATCACAAGGGTTCTTTTACCTTAAACTCTCTAATGAATTCCATTTCATTGCACAACACCCAATCCAGAATGGCTGATTCTCTAGTGGGCTCAACCATGAGCTGCTCCAAAAAGCCATCTCATAGGCGCTCTAGAAATTCCCCTCCTGAAATCCAGCAGCAACCTAATTTTCCCAATCTACCTGCATTTTGAAGTCCCTCATGACTAGTTTTGCATTGCCCTTTTGGCATGCATTTTCTCTCCCATTATAATTTGTAGACATCATCTGTACTACTGTGTGTGGGGGGGGGGGCGGTCTGTATGCAACTCCCACCAGGGTCTTTTTACCCTTGTGGTTGCTTAGCTCTATCCGCAATGAATCAACACCTTCTGACCTTACGTCACCGGAATTGATTGAGTTTTTTTATCAACAGAGCAACCCCACCCACTCTGCCTTCCCGCCTGTCCTTTCAATACAACGTGCGTCCTTGGACATTAAGCTCCCAGCTATAACCTTTTTTTTCAGTCACAATTGAGTGATGCCTACAACATCGTACCTGCCAATATGCAACTGTGTTGCAAGTTCATCTACCTTATTTCGTATACTGCGTGCATTCAAACATAGCACCTTCGGTCTTGTGTTCACTCTTTTCGATTTTGTCCACTTTTTACGTTGCAACTTATCCTGTTGACTGCAATTTTGCCCTATCAACAGCTTCTCCTTACTACACATTGCCTCTGTATGTAAACCAGCTACCTCGTCTTTACCATTATTATTTGCCTTTCCTGTGCTATTTCTTGAATTACAATATAGGCTGCTCAGGACACTAGCCGCACCATGCTCAACCTTTTGATTCCTAACTTTCTCTGGGGTTTAACCCATATCTGCCTCCAACAACATCTCCACTAACTGTTCTGGTATTCTGGTTCCCACACCCCTGTAACTCGAGTTTAAACACCACCGTGCAGCATTAACAAACCTTCCTGCTAGCATTTTACTACCCCTCCAGTTCAGGTGCAAACTACTCCTTCTATACAGATCCCACCTTCCCTGGAAGAGAGCCCAAAGATTCAAGAATCTTATACACAAAATACTCTGCAGATGCTGGGGTCAAAGCAACGCTCACAACACACTGGAGGAACTCAGCAGGTCAGGCAGCATCCGTGGAAAAGATCAGTCGACGTTCCGGCTCGAAACGTCAACCGATCTTTTCCATGGATGCTGCCCAACCTGCTGAGTTCCTCCAGCGTGTTGTGAGTGTTCCAAAAATCTTATCCCAACCGCCCCCCCTCCCACCACACCAACTCCTTAGCCTCATATTAAACTGTATAATCTTCCTAGCTCTGGCTTCACTGGCACGTGACATGAGTGGCAAACCTGAGATCACAGCCCTGGAGGTCCTGACCTTTGACTTAGCAACTAACTCCCTGAAATTCTTTGCAGAACCTCATCACTCATCCTGCCCCTCTGATTGGTACCTATATAGACCACAACTTCTGGCTGTTCACCTTAAGAATGCTAAGGACTTGATCAGAGATATCCTGGACCCTGACACCCTGGAGGCAACATACCATCCAGGAATCTCTTTCTCGCCTACAGAACGTCCTGTCCATTACCCTAATGAACGAATCCCCTATCACCACAGCATGTTTCTTCTTCCCACCTTCCCTTCTGAGTCACTGAGGCAGACTCAGTCCTAGAGTCTCGACCACTGTGACTTTCCTCTGTTAGGTCATCCCTCCTCGACAGTATCCAAAGTGATATACCTGCTGTTGAGGAAGATGACCACAGGGGTTCTCTGCACTAGCCTTTAACCCCTTTCCCCTTCCTGCCTGTCACCCCGTTTCCTATGTCCTGCATCTTGGGTATAACTACCTCTCTATTTGTCCTAACTATCATACCCTCAGCTTCCCAAATGATCTGGAGTTCATCCAGTTCCAGTATTAAATTGTGTAACTCCTGACAAACAGTGCAGTATCACTAAGTTTTAAGCATTTATTTTATAAGGAGTACAAAAGCATGAGATTATGTGCAGAAATAAAAATGCACTAATAAATGCCAAATTAAAAAAGAAGAAGAAAAAGGCATTTCCATTTGGTAAAGAAAATGTGAAATATATAAAAGCATTAAGCAAATGAAATAGGATAATCAAAAAACTGGAAATGTGAATTATCAATGGAAACTCCATCAAATATTTGATAATATGCGATTTCTCAGAACAAATATTAAACATATTCCTTCTCTTTATTATTTCCAGTTGCTTTGAGTACTTTTCAGAGTAAAACTACCGATTATCACAATATTCTATGTAATGCTACTCTAAATCACATGCAACTTATCTGCCAAAATATTAGCTTTCTATTGGTCTAGAATTAAATAAAGACGTAAAGATAAGCTTTATTTTTCAATTGCACATTGAAGCATACCGTGAAATGTGTAGTTTGCCAAATCAATGAGGATTGTGCTGGGCAGGCTGCAAGTATCACCACGATTCTGTTACCAGCATAGCATGCCCACAACTCAGTAACCCTAATGTCTTGTCTGTGGGATGTGGGAAGAAATGGGAGCACCTGGAGGAAACCCATGCGGCCACGAGGAGAAGATCGAGCTCCTTACGGGAAGCAGCAGGAGTTGAACCCCGATCGGTGATCACTGGCACTGTAAAGTGTTGTGCTAAGCACTACACTATCGTGCCACCCATGCATGAATAGGCAAGATATAACGTGATGCTACTTTCTACATGAAAAGTGAATTGTTCATGTAGAAAATATCATCACATTATATCTGCAGAGAATTGGATAGTGAATTTAGGCAAATGCCTGAATTCCAGAATTAAAGCATAATCAAAGCATAATATACTTAGCATATTTAGATTAGGTTATTAGATTATGAGGACACGCAGTCCTCTTTTATTGTCATTTAGTAATGCACGCATTTAGAAATGATACAATAATCCTCCAGTGTGATATCACAGAAACACAGGGCAGACCAAGACTGAAAAACTAACAAAAACCATATAATTATAACATATAATTACAACAGTGCAACAATACCATAACTTGATGAAGAACCGGCCATGGCACAGCAAAAAGTTCAAAGTCTCTCGAAAGTCCCACATCTCATGCAGACGGGAGAAGGATTATATTTCTTTTGACCTGGTGATGCAGTTACGAGTAACAGCAAGTGAAAGGGTGTGGTAATTATTCAGAGGACAGGTTATCTTCCTGCTGTTTGGGAATTCTTTTTGTTATGTCATGTCAGATCTGAGAGCAATTTTACCCTCAATATTGAAAAAGACAAACAAATGCAGCTATGGCACAAGGCAACTAGGAAGTTAAGTTTGCTTTTGTAACGAAACTGATTATGAAACAGGAAATGAACATTGTGAAGCCACTGCAGATGCTGCTGGAGACACAAGAGAGTTTGCAGATGCTGGAAATCTTGAGCAATGCACCTAAAATTCTGGAGTTTGTTCTGATGAAGGGTTCCAACTGTTCAACTGTTCCATTCTCTCCATAGGTCCTGCCTAACCTGTTGAGTTCCTCCAGTACTTTGTGTGTGTTGCAGATGCCAGTAATTTGAAATCAGAATGGAAAATACTGGAATCACCCAGCATTTTCAGACAGCATATGTGGGAACAGAAACAGTTAACATTTCAGATCAAAATTCCTAATAAATTTGCTTGAATTTGTAGAGTGTAGTGTTTTTAATATTTCATTACTATTAGAGTAATATTATAAATATATTATTCGATTAAGCATCCTTTGATTGTTTACATAATTCATTATGGGTTATATGTAAGAAGTAAGTGAATGCATACGTCATTGCATCATTACGTCATATATGTGCACCTCAATAAAGAGATGAAACTAAGTAGACAAGACATATCCGGACTGTTGTGTTTTCCTTTCGATTAGTTTCCAGAGTTACAAAACATAGTAGTGGTAAGGAGGAAGTTTTAAAATGAACCTGACATGACTAGCTACCTATTGAAGTGCAGCATGATTTTTCACCACATGAGGAGAGAGATGGTTGACTTTAAAAGAAAAGCTGAAAAAGGACAAAATTCACAGGTTCATGAACAGTGAGTTCTGAGTGATAATTGGATTGATGGCATCCGTCAGTCAGACTTGACCATAAATATTGCATCCTAGCTGTCTAGATACACAAGCCTGGGCAGTACGATATGGAGAGCAAGCTGTTGCCCATGTAGCGAGCTCCCCCTCTCCATGCATCTGATGGACTCAAAGGAACAACAGAAACTGATACAGTTTGGTACCAGAAGCGTCGCAGAAGTTGCCAGTCAGCTTTGAATTCAATGTAGGACTGCCTCAGTGACTCCAGCTCTGGATTTTTCCCTTGGGGTTTACTCCTGAAGCCTCCCCCATGAGTGGGTATAGCCGCAAGGAAGTGGAGGTTTGAGATCAGAGTTTTCCTTCTCCTAAATGAGCTGCCTACCATGGCTGACAAGACCCATCTCCCCGAAGTGACTAGTTTTAAGGTGCCAATAACCCACCTTTTCCCCTTCTCCTGTCAGTAGAAATGGTCCTGCCGGGCTTAGTAACTAAGCCACATGTGAAGGGCAGGAGCTGGACTTGGTTATCAGCGGCTATTTGAGGCGCAATTGGAAGTATTTAATAGGTAGTTTGAGCTTGTCCCCATTACTACCCTTGGCTAACACAACCTTAAGGACCAATAACCTTAGTGATAATAATAATAAAATAAAATAAGCAGAAACAGCTGGCTGTATTGGAAAGATAGATATGTTCGGTTGCACAACAGATAACTGGATGATGTATACTGAAGGAATTGAGCAATATTTGGAAGCAAACTTTCAATGTAAGCATTTTGATAGGAAAGGTAGATAATAGTGCTGAAAATGAGGTAGTCAGTTTACAAACAGAAGCAATGTGTAATGAGGACAGGCTGTTGATAAGACAAAATTGCAAACAACAGGATGAGCTGCGATGTGAAAGGTGGACAAAATTGAAAAGAGTGAATACAGGACTGAAGGTGTTGTATTTGAATGCGCACAGTATATTGAATAAGGTCGAAAAACTTGCAACACATACAAAATGCTGGAGGATCTCAGCAAGCCAGGTAGGATCTACGGAAAAGAATACAGTCGACGTTTCGGGCCTGCTGAGTTCCTCCAGCATTTTGTATATGTTGCTCGGATTTCCAGCATCTGAAGATTTTCTCTTGTTTGTGATTAGAAGAACTTGCAGCACAGTGGCAGATTGGCAGGTATGATGTTGTAGGCATCATTGAATCATGACTGGAAGAAGATTTTATTTGGGATCTTAACACCCAATCTCAATGTTAGCATTCATTTCAAGAGGACTAGAATATAAAAGCAAGGATGTAATGTTGAAACCTTAGAAGGCACTGGTGAGGCCTCACTTGGAGTATGATGAGCAGGTCTGGGCCTCTTATCTTAGAAAGAATGTGCTGAAACTAGAGAGGGTTCAAAGAAGGTTCACAAAATTATTTCAGGATTGAATTTTTTGTCATAGCGAGAGTGTTTGATGGCTCTGGGCCTGTATTCACTGGAATTCAGAAGAATGAGGGGTGACCTAATTGAAGTCTATCAAATGGTGAAAGGCCTTGATAGGGAGGATAAGGAGAGGATGTTTCCCATTGTAGGACGGTCCAAGACCAGAGGACACAGCCTCAGAATTGAGGGGTGCACTTTTTGAATGGAGAGGAGGAGGAATTTCTTTAGCCAGAGAGTGGTGAATCTGTGGAATTCTTTGCCACAGGCAACTGTGGAGGCCAAGTCTTTATGTGTATTTAAGGCAGAGGGTGATAGATTCTTGATCGGTCAGGGCACGAAGGGATACAGGGAGAAGGCAGTAGATTAGGGCTAAGAGGAAAATGATGAAATGGTGGAATGGACTAACTCTGCTCCTATATCTTATGGTCTTATGCTCTTATGGTCTAAAATGAGTACCAGTTTTGCTCAATGCAATTGTTGGAAAAGCATACAGCTTGCTTAGAAGTTTAACTGCTCCAACCAAATGAGCTGAAATGAGCTGTGCTGATATCGTGAATATAATACAGGAACATTTAGAACTGAAACCACTGTTGATTCCAGAATGCTTCAGGTTTCGTAAGCAAAATCAAAAGGAAGGCTTACGTGACTGAATTGAAGAAATTTCCAAGTATTGTGAGTTCGGTGAGGGGCTTAACGATGCACCTGTGGAATCTTATAGGAAAGTATTCAAAAATAGCTCCTAACTGAAGCACAACTCACAACTTAAAAGAGCAGTTGAAACTGTTGTATAAATAGAAACAGCAGCTAGAGATGTAATTAAGTTGCAGTCAGGAATGAAAGAGTGTGAACAAAACTGCAACATCTAATTAGAAACTTACCTGGCTGAACAAATTGTGTTACCGTTGTGTCAGGGGCTTACATTCACCAGACCAATGCAGATTTAAAGGTGAAACTTACAGAAAATGCAACAAAGCAGGACTTATACAAAGAACATGTCAGGCAGTCAAAAACATATGGACTGCACAGGGAAGAGAAAAAGATAAAAAGTCAAGTTGCAGTTTCAAAAAGAGCACATATCTGCATGCTGTTGATGAAAAATCTGATAATGATGAGATTAATAGGATTGGTTAGCCTTGAGATTTACTATGTGAAAACTAACAATAGCCAAGCAACATTGCTTACACTAGAAGTGAACAGCAAATTGAGTAAGAGGAATTAAACACAGGCTTGGCTGTTTCAATCATTCCACAAAATGAGTTTGAAAGGAATTTCAAAGATACTGAACTGAAGCTTGCAGATATCCAACTAAAATTTATACTGGAGAAAAGGTAATTCCTGTGGGAATGACATTCGTAAGAGTGAAGTAAGACAACTAACAAACCACATTGAGCTTGTATGTGGAAAAAACAGGAGGGCCAGCATTGTGGAGACATGATTGGCTGAGAAAAATACAACTTCACTGGGGATCCATCCACTATTTGCATGCCACATCTCCTGCAATACAGACAATGGAAAATAGAGTTTTACCTTGCCATAGCACCTGGAGAGAGGCTGGATAAACCTTGGTTGTTTTCTCTGGAATGGCAGAAGATGAGAGCGGGCTTGATAGTGGTGTTCAATTTTGAGAGCATAGATAGACAGTCGCTATATTTTTTTCCCCAGATTATAGAAATGGACCTTAGAAAGCTGGCTTTAAAAAAACAATGACAAATACCAAAAGTACATTACATTATATCTTACTTTCTACAAGAATCCCTCAAATGATCAGTGGCAATTGGAATTCTATCATCTCGGAGATAGCAGCTGCTCAAAGTCTTTATAACAAATTGTTATGGAACAAATTGTTATATTAGGTGGCAGAAGGGTGAAATGAGCTCACTTCTCTAAAGAACACACCTGGAGAAAGACATTTCATGCTTTATTTTGCAGTTGTCTGAGCCAACATCCTGAGCAAGTAGAGCTAGCAAGTGTAATACACTGATATGTTCTGTAATGAGTCACCCAAAATGGAGAGAAAGTTTAAAACACACCAGAATAACCCAAATAAAATCTTGTTATTCTATCTCTCCACTGCTCTATTGCCTAATGCAAGGATAAATCTAAAAGTTAACTGCTTATCAACTACCTCGAGGAAAAAAGTGTTCTTGATACAACAGAAAAACATTCTGTAATATCAAGGTAACACTAGAACAACTGGGTTCAGGCAAATAACGGCATTTCAATAAAACTATTTATACTTTGATGTGTTATTAGCTTTTGGATGAAGTTATGTTTTATTTGTACATACAGTATAAACAGAAACATCAGTCTGATATCACATTAAATATTCATAGAAAATGGAATATTTTCTTACTTCAAGAAACATTTCTTCAGTTTCTAATAAACACACATTACCAAATGCCTTTAGCATAGTAAACAAGTAATGACTTGCATTGATGTGGTAAACATCTGGGTATCCCAAAATATTATATTATTGGAAACATGGCTGACAATTTGTGCACAGTAATCTCCAACAAAATAATTAACCAGGTCATTTGTTTTATGTGTTGGTTGAGGGGTAGTTTTTGATTTTTATGTCTGGGGATATCACCTGCTCCTTTTCTGGTACTCTTGGATGATTTACTGTCTCTCCTTTCAGCTATAGGATACCAGACTAAATCAAAGTCCCCACTACTGGACCTATGCACAGTTAGGCCAACCACAACAAAGGGCCATAATTACTTAATCTATAAAAAGAAGGGCAGATAGGGCTTCAGTGTATTGTCTTATGTAAAATATACAATAACACCTCTGACAGCACAACACTTTCCCTGATCTTTGACATTTTCTTGTTACTCCTGTGGCAGTGATACCTTTCTGACTCAGGCAAAATATTATTTCTTTATCCATTTGATAACTACAAAATTCATTTAATGACTTAAACATTAAACCAACTGATTGTATAAGTTCGACCAGTTTTGAGCAGAAGGTCACAGACAAAATAATTAATTATTGATTATAATGAACAAGCAATAAAAATCATCACAGTTGCAAATCAAAGACTTAGCACTAATATCAATACTCAATCAATAGTAATTACACAGATGGTAACCAAAGAACCTTGCAGAAGAAATTGTAAATATCATATTAGTATTATTGCTTAAGAACATTTTGCGATAATAGTATCTTTTGCAGTTGTTTAACTGATAATGTGAGCGCCTTACAAATATACTGTAGATTGGGTTTGATTTTGCTGTGGAAATAACAGAAAGGTAAAGAGATCCACTGTTATTATGCTCAATTGCATGGCAAATTCCTCTGAACATACACATATATTTAAACATGAAAGAAATTGTAGTCTGATTTGGACTACATAATAGCTGAGCAGAAATAGAATCCTCCCCCTCAGTGTACTGAATATTTCTGAGTTCTTGTACAGACAATGCAGACATGCATTCAAAATTACCAAAGGGAAAAATAAGTTGGTTGTCTATCCCAGTATACAGAAAAAAATCTTCTCTAAGGATCATCACCTTGTCGCAGTGGAAAGCCTTCTGAGTTCCTGAGACCGTGAGAGTGATGTCGTCTGGAGTTAAACTCCAAAGAGAGGTATGCATGGAGGTATGGTGAAGGGTGAGGTTCTGGACAAAGAGTGCTCCAATTAAGGCTTCAACGGAGGAGCTGGAGGAAGACAATGACTCATCAAAATGGCAGTGAGGGTAGAGGAAGGCTGCAGCAGTGTAAAGTCATCAATAGTTTTGCATTCCATGTCACTGGACTCTGACCACAATCTGCCAAGGACCGAGTGGTGGCTGCCTGTGCATCAGTCTCTCTGTGTTAAACAAAGTCACCCATAGGCTTTCTCCATTAAGGGAACCCTCACAAGGCAGAAGGTCACGATGGAATAAATGGTAAGGCTCTGAAAACCTATGCCAACCAATTAGCAGGAGTATCCAAAGACAATTTCAACCTCTCACTGCTATGGGCAAAAGTTCCCACTTGCTTCAAAAAGGCAACAATTATACCAGTGCCTAAGAAGAACAATGTGAGCTGCCTTAATGACTATCGTGCGGTAGCACTCACATCTACAGTGATGAAATGCTTTGTGAGATTGATCATGACTAGACTGAACTCCTGCCTTAGCAAGGATATGGACCCATTGCAATTTGCCTGTTGCCACAATAGGTTGATGGCAGATGCAATCTCAATGGTTCTCCATGCAGCTTCAGACCACCTGGACAACACAAACACCGATGTCAAGATACTGTTCATCAACTATAGCTCAGCATTTAACACCATCATTCTCACAATTCTGATTGAGAGTTACAGAACCTGGACCTCTCTCTGCAATTAGATCGACTCCCTAACAGGAAGACCACAATCCGTGCGGATTGGTGATAACATCTCCTCCTCGCTGACGATCAATACTGGTGCACCTCAGGGTTGTGTGCTTAGCTGACCGATCTGCTCTCTCTATACCCATGACTGCGTGGCTAAGCATAGTTCAAATACCATCTATAAATTTACTGATTATACAAGCATTGTAGGTAGAACCTCAGATAGTGACAAAAGGGCGTACAGGAGCAAGGTATGTGAACTAATGAGTGGTGTTGCAGCAACAACCTGGCACTCAATGACAGTAAGATGAAAGAGTTGATTGTGGACTTCAGAAAGGGTAGGACAAAGGAACACATACCAATCCTCATAGAGGGATCAGAAGTGAAGAAAGTGAGCAGTTTCAAGTTCCTGGGTGTCAAGATCTCCGAGGAGCTAACCTTGATCCAACATATCAATGCAGTTATAAAGAAGGCAAGCCAGCAACTATACTTCATTAGGAGTTTGAAAAGATTTGGCTGTTAACAAATACACTCAAAAAACTTCTATAGATGTACCATGGAGAACATTCTGACAGGCTGCATCACTATCTGGTATGGGGGGGGTGGTGCTACTGCACAGGACCAAAAGAAGCTACAGAGGGTTGCAAATTTAGTCAGCTCCATCTTGGGTATGAGACTACAAAGTACCCAGGACATCTTCAAGGAGTGGTGTCTCAGAAAGGCAGTGTCCATTATTAAGGGCCTCCAGCACCCAGGGCATGCCCTTTTCTCACTGTTACCACCAGGTGGGAGGTAGAAAAGCCTGAAGGTACACACTCAGCGATTCAGGAACAGCTTCTTCCCCTCTACCGTTTGATTCCTAAATGGACAGTGAACGCTTGAACACTACCTCACTTTTTAAATATATATTATTTATGTGTTTTTTGCATGATTTTTAATCTATTCAATATAGATATACCGTAATTTATTTATTTATTATTATTTTTTTCTTCCATATTATGTATTGCATTGAAATGCTGCTGCTAAATTAGTAAATTTCACAACACATGCTGGTGATAATAAACTTGATTCTGATTCTGATATGGACCTCAGATTGGCCTCTAAAGCCACCTGAGGACCTACAAATAGACAACCCCTGAAGGAGAACATCTAATTGGACTCGAGTTACTGGACTACAGAAAAAATATAAAAGTAATTGCAGGAGTCAGCAACTCAGCCCTTCAAGCCTTCTGCACTTCACAGTTGGATTATTGCTGATAGGTCTCCAGTCTCATTCTACTGTGCCAGTTCCCATGAAACTCCCTATCCTGATCTTTCAAAAATGTATCTATTTTCTCATTAAAAGTTGCCAATGATCTTCATTCGCAACATTAATAGTACCATATTAATAGTTTAGTAAATATTAGTCAGGAAAAACAACATTCCTGACATAGAAATTTGGTATGTCACCAAAGACACTTGCAAAGTTCTGCAGATGTATGCTGGAGAGCATTCTAGCTGGCTGCATCACTGTCTACATGGGGGCGACTACATGGGTTCGAAATAAGCTGCAGAAAGTTGCCAACTTAGTCAGCTCCATCATGGGCATTAACATCCGTTGTATCGGGACACCTTCGAGGAGCATGCCTCAAAAAGGCAGCATCCAACATTAAGGACCCCCATCACCTAGGACGTGTCCTTTTCTCATTGTTACCACCAGGAAGGAGGTACAGAAGTCTGAAAGCACACACTCAATGATTCAGGCACAGCTTCTTCCCCTCTGCCATCCAATTTCTGAATGGACAGTGAACTCATGAACACTACCTCACTACTTTATTTTAATTTACAGTACTTTTTAAATAACTATTTTATATATATATATATGTATGTATTTACTGTAATTCACTGTTTTTTCTCTGTTATTCTGTATTGCATTGTACTGCTGCCACTAAGGCAACAAATTATATGACATATGCCAGTAATATTAAGGCTGATTCTGATTCTGAAAATTGCCCGTTATAATTGTGATACAGTGGATTCCAGTTAATTGGGCCATTGGGTAATCGGGGCAACCACTTATTTGGGGCAACTCTTAAAGAGGAAAAAACTAATCAAGAAAATAGCCAGAATTCCCTTTGTTTACTTGGGACACAATGGCACTTAATTGGGGCAGGTGACTGCTACCAAACAGTTTCTAACTAGTATCAGACATGTGCACCTGCGTAGCCGTTAGACACTACACCATGCTTAGAGGGAACAGCTTTTAAATATAGCTTGTGTTCAAGAAGTAGTGATTTTTGTCAATGATAGTTGGCGATAAATAAGCAGGAAAACAATTCAGAACTGTTTTGCTCATGTCGGTTTCAAGCATCCTGCCTTGGAGATGTCAGAAATGGCTGGAGTGAAAATTAAATGATTTCACTACGTCAACAAGTTAGAAACTACAAAGAACTTGAAGGTATCTGATATCATCTTGAATGTTACAATAAAAATGAAAATCTGGAGGATGTGTTCCTCAATAGCATTGTATGAAGGTAGTATTAGGAGTCTGCATTGATTTTGTTCATTTACAGTCAATCAAAAGAAAGCACTAGTTTACATTGGATAAGTTCCACCACCCTTACTACTACGAACTTTACAGAGTTTTATAGCACCGTAGTAGTATTGACAGTGTTCTAATTTATTCTGTATTTCATTTAAATACATAATTTGTTACTCAGTTAAACCATAGTTTGTCTTTTTTATACTGCTTTAACTATTTCCATGAAAGTTCAGCTAATTGGGCCAAAATGTATCGGTCCCAATGTGTCTCAATTAATCAGAATCAACCGTATCTTTTTACATTTTTAATACTTATAGGAGATTGAAAACAAAGCTATTTTAAACCATTCTAGAGAATGATAGAGCAGGACACATTAGATTACTCAACAAGTAAGGCTGCATCAGTGGGAAAAGAAAATAATTCAATATTTCAAATTTTACCCCTGAAAAGTTAACTTTGCTCCTCCTCTGACATTTGTGGCCTGATCTGCTGAGTATTTTTTCCATTATCTGTTTTATTTTTGATTTCCATCATCTGCAGTTCATTTTTAAAATTTTCTCTCTGTTTTGTAGCCTGCATTGAGTGTCCCTGGAATGGTGTTAAAGGCTAAACACAGGTGAGATTGTGAGTCGGAGAGAGAATGGGGAATTACACATGGGGAGCTGTGTTATGCACAGATTAGGTTTGCTTAAGTTGACCTGGAGCATTTTGTTCAATTCACTGATATTTACCTTGGAAAATTACATGTGACATTGGACAAATTGTCTATGGTCATGAAATGAAATAGGCCCTTCATCCCTTTGGGTTCATGACAAACATCAAGTAGCCATCTATTTGTCCATTTCATAAGAACACTTGATAAGAGAGTGCACCCTTCTACTTTGTTACTTGTAAAAGTGCTATTCCTTTCTCTCAGTTTCTCCATCTCCACTGCATCTTCTCTCAAGATGAAGCTTTCCATTCTAGAACATCAGAGATACCCTGTTCCCAGCACATTTGCCATCACTCCATCTCTCTACTGTTGTTACAGGGAAAGGACACCCCTTGTCATTTACAAACATACTAACACCCCATGAGGCTCCATATCCATCATTCTGTGCCACATCTGTCATCTACAATGGGATCCTACCTCTCAACACCATCTTTCACCCTTTCATACCCTCTCCACTTTTCATAACATACAATTTTCACAACATTTTTTATGTATTTATCTTTCTGAATTATAGTAATTTTTTAATTCCTTGCACTGTACTGCTGTTCAAAATAACAAATTTCACAACAGATGTCAGTGATAATAAAACCTGATTCTAATTCTGATTCTGATTCTGATCGCTCTCTACGTGAATGTCTCGTCCATTCTTTCCTCCACACTGATCTCCCTCCTGGCACTATCCTTGGAACAGTGATACACCTGCCTCTGCTCCTCCTCCCTCACTACCATTCAGGTCCTAGACACGCCTAGACAGGTGAGGCAATCTTTCACCTGTGAGTCTTTCAGGGTTATCTATTGTATTTGGTGCTTCTGCTGTGGCCCCCTCTATATTGATGAGTTTGGGAGACCACTTCTTTGAGCATTCTGTCTGCCACAAAAGGCAGGATCTCTCAGCGGTCACCTATTTCAATTCAACATCTCATTCCTACACCAACATGTCTGTCCATGGCCTCCTCTGTTGCCAAGATTAGGCTAAGCTCAGGCTAGAGGAGCAGCACCTCATGGTGTCGTCTGAGTAGCTTCCAATCTTATGGCATTGACAATGATTTCTCTGACTTCTGGTAATTACTCTCTTTTTCTCCCAAATCCTCTTCTTTCTTTTTCCATTCCCTATTGTTTCCCTTCTCACCCCTCCTCTTCATCTTCTCTGCCATCATAACTGCCCATCACCTCCCTCTGGTTGCCATCCTCCTTTCCATACTTCCATGGCCCATTGTCCTCTCCTATTAAATTCTTTCTTCTTCAGGCCATTACCTCTTGAGCCTATCACTGCCCAGCTTCTTACATCATCCCACTTCCTCACACACCATCCTTTGCCATCATCCTGGGTTTACCTATCACCGGTACTCCCCTGCTTCCCCCCCAGCTTTCTTATTCTGGCTGCAGCCCCCTGCATTCTTGATAAATATTCTCAGCCCAAACCATTTACAGTTTCTTATTATCTAGTAAGATGGTGGCGCACTCGGATGTGTGGCCTCTCTGTGTCCAAAATAAAGGTGTAATTCTATGTTTTTTACATCTTTTTCATGATCACAGATTTACCCCACTAGTGAATTTCTGGATAGTGGTGGAGCTGGTCCTGTTGCGCAATGTGTTGCAGGTTGCTTCATCCATAAAGGGAAGATAGCGACGCATGGAGGTGCTGCACGATCAAATAGACAGTGAAAGTGATTGTCTTGGATGTTTTTATTGCGATGCAAGATCCTATTGGACATTGGTAATGTAGAACTCTGCAAGCCCGATTCACTGGCTCATTAGCTAGGTTGGGGGCTGGCCACGTCCTGTCACTTCTGCCCTCTAATGCTTGCTCCCAGGAAGACAAGCTGGATTGCATTCATCTGCAGCTGCACTTGCTTGAGATGAAGAACTGCTATGGGCTCGTTCTGCAGAAACATGGCTCCAGGACAATATCCATGCACCATCAATCTACAGGAAATGATATACAGGGACATAGGCTATATGTATATATTTTGTAAATGTATGTCTTTCTGCTATCATAATTATGGGTGCTATATGTGTTGTCGGTACTGTGTTTTGTACCTTGGCCCTAGAGGAATGTTGTTTTGATTGTCTGTATTCCTGTGTATGGTTGAATGACAATTAAACTTAACTTGAACTTATTTTCCTCCATAGAGGCTGCCTGACTTGAATCATCAGTTGGAAATTAGAGTTAGGATATGAATTTCTTCACTTCTTTGTCCAAGTGTAAAAGCAATGTGGTAGAACTGGTAATGGAATGATTTTAATTTGTAACCTAAATCATGTAGTAACCTGTACATTATTTATGAAGGAATATGTGACCATGCCAGTTAAACAAGGCTTGAGGAGTTGCCAAGTTTTAGGGTGTTAACAAGTTTCAACAAATAGTACATAACTGAAAAGTGACTATCTTTGCAGAAATCTCAAAATCAAGACAACATTCAAGTGGCACCTTATTTACAAACTTAATCGTTTTTATCACAGGATGTGGTAACCTTTTCCTGCTTTAGTGTCTGTGAGTTTTATGCACCAGTTTTGTTGGTTGTAACATAAACTGAAAACAACTTCCCATTTGCCCAAAGTTTAGACTTAAAACTTTTCTTGTTATTCACATTCATATTTTACTATAATGCATCATATTCTCTGAAACTCATTTGACCCAGATCTGCAAACGGTCACTCAATAGCATTTGCATTCTCTAATGAAGTTGCATGCTATGAATGATCTTTTGAGAATGTTGTATTCAACATAATCTTTCATTATTCTTGTTAATTCCACATTTTAAGAGCAATTGGAATATTAAATTCATATTAAAGATTTATTTCTCTGTTTGTTGTATTTTCAAGGAATCTGCCATTCCTCCAGATGTTTAGCTCAAAAATGCATTTTTGCAGCTGGAAAATGTATCATGTAGCACATCTGGTATTGTATAGCACTTACCTGCAATTGTCAATAGTTTGTTTACCTAAATATCTTCCTTTAAAACCACTGATTCACATGCAATTAAGATAATGGTTATTATCAAAGTCAAAACTAAAGAGTTAAAGAAATAAAAATCAACATATTATTACAAGCATTCAAAGATACAAATATTTAAAAATTAAATTATAGAGTTCAAAGCAATTTATTTTCTTGTCAGCAAACAAGAAACTAAATACATCTGGTAGAATTAACACCATTGCAGTAGTGTGGTCTCGTGGTCATAGTAAAAAATAAGATCAAAAGTCTAACTTTTCTATCTATGTAATTCCTATAAATACAGCCGGCTTTCAATTCAAGGTACGTAGTCAAACTGTGACTCTGCTCCAGCATCCTGGGTTCAGTTCTGTCCTCACGTGTTGTCCATGTTAAGTTTGAATGTTGTTTCTGTAATTGCATAGTTCCCTCCAGATACTCCTTTTCCCTCCCACGCCCTAATGAGGTTCAGATTGATAGTTTAATGGGCAAATGCAGATTTTTTCCCAATGTGTAGTAAATGGTGGAATCGGGAGGCAGTTGATGTGAATGCTGGAAAAATAAAACAGGAGAGGTGTAGGATTAGTGTGGATGGCTACTTGTAGACACAAGAGATTTTGCAGAAGCTGAAAATCTTGAGCAACACTCAGAAAATGCTGAACGAACTCAGCAAATCAGGCAGTATCTATGGAGGGGATTCAGTAGTCGATGTTTCAGAACAAGATACTTCATTAAGATGAATAACTCAGATATATTATTAACACTGACCGAGTTTAGTCCCATCATGGCCTCTCTCCATTGTCTCCATGTTGTTATGTTGGTTGTTGACATTTAATCTGTTTGAGCTTCACCTTTCTCGTATTAACATTGGGAGGATCCTTAGTTCTCAGACTCTGTCACAAGTTCCATTCCATCCCCATAGATTTATTTTCCTTCATGGCCTCTTTCTCAATCTGAGATATATCGTTACCAACCTGAATGTCTGAATTAACCCTGAGCTGACTTATTGCCAGCCGGCTTTCTATTGTTCTCAGGAACTGCCTATTTATCCAGCAATATATACACAGTGGCCACTTTATTAGAAAACCCCTGTACTTAATAAAGTGGCCACTGAGTGTATGTTAGTGGCCTTCTGTTGCTGTAGCCTATCCACTTCAAGGCTGGATGTGTTATGCATTCAGAGATGCTCTTCTGTGCTCCACTGTTATAATGCATTGATATTTGAGCTACTGTCCTCTTCCTTTCAGCTTGAACCAGTCTGGCCATTCTGCTCTGACTGCTTTCATTAACAAGGCATTTCACCCACAGGACAACGGACTGAATGTATTTTTTTGTTGTTTTAGACACCATTCTCTGTAAACTCTGGAGACTGTCGTGCATGAATATTCCAGGAAATCAGCAGTTTCAGAGATACTCATACCACCGCATCTGGCACCAACAATCATTCCACAGTTAAAGTGACTTAGACCACATTTCTTCTCCATTCTGATGTTTGGTCTGAATAACAACTGAACCTCTTGACCATGTTTGCATGCTTTTATGCATTGAGTTGCTGCCACATGATTGGCTGATTAGATATTTGCAGGTCAGCTGGTGACCCAGTGAGATCAGCGCCAGTCTCGAGAACGGAGGTTCCCAAGTTCGATCCAGTGACAGATCACTCCCAAGCGCACTCTCCATCCGTGCCAGATTGATATCAAGCTCACAACTCTGCCTCATAAAAAAAACACTGCCACCTCCAGTTTAAATTCCCACTTGGAATATTGTGGAGGATCAAATACTCAAACCCAAACAAGCAGGTGCGTAGGTGCAGCCATTAAAGTGGCCATTGAGTGTATGTCATTATTGATTACATTGCCAGCTTGCTCTATTGCTTCAATTAATCAGCTGTTGAAACCCACTATCTCTCAACTCAACTATTCCAGAGCCTTCGTGGAGGAGCTGCCATTTTAAATCAGCTGTGAAGTTGATCTCATTCCTCCATACTCAACATGCACTGTTTCATTCGTCCTGCTGCAATTGACCTACATTGGCTCCTGGACCATCGGTTACTTGCTTTCCTAGGTTTTATCTTTTTCCTAAATCCCTATCTGGTCTCATCCCTCCATCACTCTCTAGTTCCTACAAGCACTTCTCACTTCTATCTTCACCATCTCAATGTACTTCACTGAAGTATTTTCAGCAGGTTTGTATACATAAAATTGCTACAGTGCGGTGCAAAAATCTTAGGCACCCTAGCTCTATATATATATATATATATATATATATATATAGACACACGCACATATATATGTGTGTGTGCCTAAGACTTTTTACATAGTACCGTATACTATTAAAGACAATGGTAATACTCGACTGTTGAATACAATTTCACTATCTTCAATATTATGTGTCTGATAACTGGTTTCACTGGTATATTGTCAAAGTTGGAGCATATTATAACAGCTAAGACACCTCTGTGGATTCATACTCCTTTGTTGGGACCAACTAAAGCAGACAGATGGTCTAAAAACTTCTGAGGATAGGGAACCAGACAATCAAAATTAATGTGGTGAGGGCTGACTCTCTAGGAATACAAATATCCCAATTATTGATAGAACAAATATGCCTTTGGACCATGTTTTTTATGCTAAGTAACAAAATTTAGCCTGGTTTTGTAGCTCTCCTTGATCTTTAAAAGTAGGATGTAGGGTCTTGCTTGCTGTTGGGTAATAAAATACACTTAAGTACTAACATAGTCTTATGTTCGGCTGATGTCGACGAGGACGTCTCACGGCCACTATCACTTTGAAAACAGCTTCTCTTCAGCAGCCAGCCACCTGCTTTGGGCCAGCTGCCTGTGCTCTGTAGATAACTTATAATTTCAAAACTGATTACTGTTTGTACTTCACATTTCAGCAGGTTTTTTGAAAATTTGTTTGTTCTTGTTTGTGTCAATACTGCTATCTTTATCCCATACTCCTAAAAGATGTTCCATGTCTGAAAATTCCTTAACAGTTCCATCCACCCACTATGCAGACATTTCTCTGACTAGGTCTCCCCCATTTGCACTTGCTTCCATTTACCTTTTCACCTCTCCCTTAATGATTCTAATTGCCACTTTACTAATCATAGTACCCCCTTTCCTTCTTATTCTGGCTATCTCCCCTCCTAATCTTAAAGCAAGGTTTTGATCCAAAACATTGACAATTCCTTCCACCCCCTCCCCCACAGATGTTGCTCAACCTGCTGAGCTCCTCCAGCAGATTGTTTGTTGCTCCAGATTTCAGCATCTTCAGTTTAGTGTGTCTCTATAGTTAAATTTGATTTGCTGTTGCTGGGCAAGATATGGTGGGATATGCTTCTGTCCTCCCAGAACTGACCTGTCAAAACTTACAGCATTTGGAACAGCAGAGCTAGTTATGGGATTGTTTTTTACTTCATCCACTTGGCTGCCATGTTTGCACACTGAAAATAGTTTGTGTAACAACATTCCAAGGCCCAGCAAAGGGGAGAAAAAGGTTGGCTGATAAGCGGCCAGCAAAAAAGAAATCCAAAAGGGATAATCTGGGTACAATACTAGTTTCTGGTAGTGTTCAGATATGACAAGGTTAATACTTGCCTCAGACATTTTTCAAGTAAACGAAGAACATGTGTGGCACTATAGACAGAAGCTATACCTCTTTCTTCTGTATTCGGTTTGTAAAAGATTATTCATTGGCAGAAAGACCACCAAGAAAGGTGGGTGAAGTCGGTAACGTAGGCCATCACAATGAAGCAATATGGATGATGACACAGCCAATCCTCCGCACTCTTGAATTACGTTTTGGCTTAAATAATAGTATTGGGAAAAAGTTAATAAAATATGAACTTCTGCAGAGCAAACCCATGTCTTCTTTTGTAGATACAGTGAGCAACATATTCTGCATTTATTCCAGTGAGACAGTTCAATACTTAGGTTAGGAGCTGAAACAGTGAATAAGAAATAGCGACAGCAACCATAAAGATGTCACTGTAGTCTGATTACTTCCAGTTTTTTTAGATGCTTTTAACTCTCTAAATCATACTGAAAGCTACTAATTCCTATTCATTCCTTTCCAAATTCCAGAATGTTCTATGGTGGTATGTCACTCTTTAATAAGAAAACGCAGATAAGTTTCCCACTTTGTCACTAATGTATCAACAGTCAAATATTCTAATGTGGTAAAATGATAAAGGTTCTTTCAATGCAAGCGCAGCTTTCATTCCCTAAAATGCCCATGAATCTGTCTGTGCTGTGTTTAATGAGCCTGTCATGAATAACATTAATAACACTGAGTGGTTCTCTTCCTAAAATAAGTCACCAGTCATTTAGAAGGTTTTAATACTTTGTAATGAGACAACTGTTGACTTCATATAATTTTGGTCAAATTTCCCTCAGTACTGGAATGTTTAGTTCCATTAAAAAATATTCAACTTCCTATCATTTCCATATTTGAACGTCATCAGTGGGTTCAAAATTCAATGCAATATCAAAGTACATGTATATCATCATATACAACCCTGAGATTCATTTTAAATACAAAGAAACACAAAAGAATAAATGAAAAACTGCACGCAACAAAGTGGATAAACAACCAATGTGCAAAAGACAAAAAACTGTGCAAATACAAAAATAATAATAATAATAACAAATAAATATAGGGAACATGAGATAAAGAATCCTCGAAAGTGAGTCCATAAGTTGTGGGAACAGTTCAGTGTTGGAGTGAGTAAAGTTGAGTGAGGTCTCACCTCTGGTTCAAGAGCCTGACGGTTGAAGGGTAATAACTGCAACTGAACCTAGTGGTGTGGGTCCTGAGGCTCCTGTATCTCCTTCCTGATGGCAGCAGAGAGAACAGAGGATGGCCTAGATGGTGGGGGTCCTTGTAGATGGATGCCGCTTACCCACCATAACTCTCCTTATAGATATGCTCAATGATGGGGCGGACTTTACCTGCGATGGGCTGGGCTGTATCCACTACTTTTTTTAGGCTCTTCTGTTCAAGAGCACTGGTGTTTCCATACCAGCCGTGATGCAACTAGTCAGTATACCCTGCAACACACATTTATGGAAGGTTGTCAAATTTTTAGCAAGTGGAAGCGCTCTCATGCTTTCTTCATAATAGCACTTACTGTGCTGGAACGAGGACAGATCCTGCTGATAACATTCAGTTCAAATTAACATTAAGTTGAGGAGGGAAGAGAAGATGGCGGCGCGACGGCAGCGCGCCTGGCCATTTCGGTGATGATGTCTGTTATCTGTCAAGTAGGGGATCGTGCACAATTCTGATTTGATGGAGACAGACGTGAGAGTATGGAGGAACATCTGGAAAACTTCTGAAGTGCCCGCTTTGCTGCCGCTGCTACTGTGTGGTAACCGGAATCTCCGGAGCAAAAGTCCCTGAAATCCTCGGCTTTGCGTGTTTCAGCGGCCGGGATGAGGTCGAAAGCGCTCCGCAGTGGATGGCGCTCGGGAGTCTGTATCAGAGAGGCTGGTCAGAAGCTCGAAGTTTTCGGACGGATAGACTCAGTGTCAGCTGTGGCCGGCTGCTTCCAAGGTATCAGTAAGTTGACAGTGCCTGGAGGTTTATGGTAGGAAGTTTCTCCCTTTTGCTGCCTGCTGTCGGGGGCTCGGGAGTCGATCAACTTGGGACTTTTGAGACTTTATTTACCATGCTCATGGTTTGTTCTTCATCAAATTATGGTATTGCTTTGCACTGTTGTAACTATATGTTATAATTATGTGGTTCTGTCAGTGTTAGCCTTTGGTCTGTCCTGAGGGGTCTTGACTGTTTATTCCCCTCCACAGATGAAGTCTGACCTGCTGTATAATTCCAGCATTTTGTGTATGTTACTCGAGATATCCAGCATCCGCAGAATTTCCTGTCCACATATGTGTTCACTGTGCAAAACATGGTTGAGAGTACCAGAGACAAAAATAAGAGAGAGATAAAAATTGACCAGTGCCAGGATCCGGCATCAATTGGGTATGAGAAACTAATCTACAAAACAATAACACCCATGCCCAAGGCATACTGCGACTCATTTAAATGACAACAGTGTGATGTTACTGAGTATTTCCAGGAACCTGGTTGACAACAGCCCTTCCCTAGGTTATGACAGGATGCTATTTCTGAGAACTGTCTGTCATCTAATCAATTCACAAGTCAGATATCCAGTCGCCTGCCAATATACGTAAGTGCAAACATAGGTCATTCTAGGGAAACATTTATTTTACTCAACCAATCAGATATTAATGTGAACGAAATTTCCATATGACAGAAGATGCCTGCAACCTCACAGAAGCTGGCAAATCCATCCCACTGCTCATCTAAAAGCTCAATTGTATAGACAGAAGAAGAAGAAGAAGAAGAAGAAGAAGAAGAAGAAGAAGAAGACGACAGCCCGTAACTTCGAGGGGAGTCATCAGATCACCATCATGACGGCATTTTTGTAGCAGGCTTTCTTATTTTTACGAGGCCGAGTTGCTAGCTTGACACTCAACCCAGCATGGACGGAAAGCGTGCAAGGGATCAATTGTATAGATAGCAGCATATAAATCAGGCATTTGTAATCTGGGAAGGACTTATAATCATATTTGTATTTCAGACCTGGAAGGGTGTGGGTTTGTGGAGGAGGATGATGGGTATCAGAAGTATGGAGGAAAATTTTAGAGGAAAGATATTCCAAGTACACCACTTTGGATACTGTTGGCGGGAAGGGGAGGGTGTGCAGAATGACCTAACAGAGGAAAGTCACAGCAGTCTGTTCTCTGGCACTGAGTCTGGTCCTGTGACGCAGAAGGGCAGGGGGAGAAGAAGCGTGTTGTTGTGGTAGAGGATTTGTTAGTTAGAGGAACAGAAAGGAGGTTCTGTGGTTTGAAGTCCTCAGCACTATTAACCGGTAGTGTGATCAGCCAGAGGCTGTGGTCCATGTAGATACCAATGACATGGGTAGGAAGGGTGACAAACTTCTGCAAAGTGAAGTCAAGGAATTAAGTGCTAAGTTACAGGACAGGACCCCCAGGGTTGTGATCTCAGGATTGTTACCCGTGTTATGTGCTAATAAGGCCAGAAATAGGGAGATCATAGAGTTGTTATAGGAGGTAGGGCATCAGATTTTTGGTTCATCGAGCTTCTTCCAGGAAAGGTGGGACCTGTACAGAAGAGACAGTTTGCACCTGAACTGGAGGGGGGTTAATATCCCAGCAGAAAGGTTTGCTAGTGCTGCACGGGGGTGGAGTGGGTTCAATTGGAGTTGCAGGGGTTTGGGGACCAGAGTGCCAGAACAGATAGTGGAGAGCTTGTGGAGACGGATGATGTTAAGACCTAAGGCAAAGACAAGAATCAAAAGGTTGAGCATGGTGCGACTAATGTTCTGAACTGCATATATTTCAATGCAAGTGTATTGTAGGAAAGGCAGATGAGACCAGCAAATTTGCAGATGACACCAAGAGTGGGAGTGTAGTGGGCAGCGAGGAAGACTATCAGAGCTTGCAGAGGGATCTGGACCAGCTGGGAAAAGGGCTGAAAAATGGCAGATGGAATTTATTGCAGACAAGTGTGAGGTGTTGCACTTCGGTAGAACCAACCAGGGTAGATTGTACACAGTGAACGGTAGGGCACTGAGGAGTGCAGTAGAACAAGGGGATCTGGGAATTCAGGTCCATAATTCAGTAACAGTGGCATGACAGGTAGATAGAGTCATAAAGAAAACTGTTGGTCTTCTATAACCAAAATATTGAGTATAGGAGATAGTGTGTTATGTTGAAATTGTACAAGATGTTGCCAAAACCTAATTTGAAGTATTGTGTGCAGTTTGGTCATCTACCTACAGGAAAGATTGGAAGAATACAGAGAAAATTTACAAGGACATTGCCAGGACTGGAGGATAAGTGTTATAAAGAAAGATTGATTAGTTTAGGATTTTGTTCCTTGGAATGTAAAAGATTAGGCAAGATTTGACAGAGATATACAAAATTAAGAGAGACATAGATAGGGTTAATGGAAGCAGCCTTTTTTTCCCACTGATTTGGAGGGGATTACAACTACAGGTTATGGGTTAAGGGTGAAAGCTGAAAAGTTTAAGGGGAACATGAAGGGAAACTTCTTCACTCAGAGGAGTGTGAGAGTGTGAAACAAACTGCCAGCACAAACGATGCATACAAACTCCATCGATTTCAGCATGTAAGAGAAGTTTGGATTGGTGCATGGATGGTGAGGTATGATAGATAGATAGATAGATAGATAGATATACTTTATTAATCCCGAGGGAAATTTGGTTTCGTTACAGCCGCACCAACCAAGAATAGAGCGTAAATATAGCAATACAAAAAACCCCAACCATCAAACAACAAAATGCAAAACCATGCCAGATGGAAAATAAGTCCAGGGCCAGTCTATTGGCTCAGGGTGTCTGACCCTCCACGGGAGGAGCTGCACGTTCGATGGCCACAGGCAGGAACGACCTCCCGTGCCGCCAAGTGTTGTATCACAGTGGAATGTGGCCAAAGTCCAACAGACAAAAGTTCAATATCCAGACTGCAAACACGTTCCTCGATCGTAATATACCCTGGATTGCACCATCCGTTGTTAGCCAGATCAGTAAGCACCCCACTCCTTCACGCCGCTTACCGCTCTCAGTGCACTTCTGGTCAGGCGGAACGGTATTACCCACCGAACTTCTCTTCTCCAAAAGTCTGTGTTGTCTCGACCCAGTCCTCTTTCCTCGGCTTTGTGATCCCCCTCTGTGTGTTTTCCTCTGGGTTTCAGCAGGGGTGTCTGCCGCTCTGTTCGCTAAGCTGACCGGAATTTGCTGGTCCGTGGAATACACAATGCGACCTTGCTTCTGTCCCGCGTGTCGGGATGTAACCATTTCCAGTGCTAAAGAAAACCCAGATAAAACTCTCCCTACCAGCATATTAGAGAGGGTGCAGCTTCGACGTGTTACCGTGAGAAAAAAATACAAAAAATAATATAAATTAAAAAGTAAGAAGAAGAAAGTAAAAGAATAGTTTGGAACGGCTATACCCGGCTGCAGGCACGACCGGCGCATGTGCACTGTAGTCCGGATGTAGGTTGATGGGATGAGGCAGTTTAAGTGGTTTGACAGAGGCTAGATGGGCTGAAGGACCTATTTCTGTGCTGTAGTTTTCTGTGATTTCTACGTTGAAGCAATTGGGATGTGAGTTAAAAACTAGAGATGAAGGAGGATGGAGTTTGGGACTGAGCTGGGGTGATGTGCGATTGGGAAGCAGGAAGAAAGAGGAGGTGAGCAAAGGGATAGCTGGTCTGAACTGAGAAGCAAACACGGAGGTGAAAAATGATTGGTGATAAATGTAGACAATGGAATTGGGCACAGCAGCGCTGTCAATGGATGTGCTCGATTTAGCTTCTGAGATACAGATACATTGATACTCATGGAATTGAATTTTGAAGAAAGAGTACATCATTGATACCTAGGCATCCCATGATTTCCAGTCTTGAATATTATTTTATGGTTACTATATGCTAACAGTAAACTTATTAAACATTTTAAATCAGCATTTGCACGTAATTGAATCGTAGTTAAGAATACGTGTGTCACTAGCATGACTAGTAATAATTACCCATCCCTTAAGCTGATCATAGTAAGCAAAATTTAGAATTACTGCTGCGCCACAGTGTAGTGCTTTTAGGCTGCGAATATTTTTTAATGGCAATCATACTGTTGTGTAAAAGTAATTCAATTGTTTCATGCCTTTCAGGGAAGAAATTTGCCTTTCCATACCTGTTCTTGCTTATATGTGACACAAATAATCTATTGAAAGAATTCAACTGGTGGAGTAGGGAATAGAATTGTTGACATTTGGGTCAAGATCCCAGATCCGATACAGGATCTCGATCCAAATCTTTCCCATCCATATATACTGCTTGACCACAGAGTTCCTGAAGACCACTGTGTCTCTTGGTCTTCTCCTGTTTGTATGTGACTTTTGGCAACCCATGCAATTGATTCTTAATTACTCTCTGAAATGGCTACAAAAACAAATAATTACCAAAGGCAATTTGGGAAGGACAGCATAAACAAATTTTGCCTCATTCTATAAATAAATAAACAAACTGAAGAATCCTGAACAAAAATGGATAAATCTAAGATGATCAAAACTTCGTGCATGTAAAATGGCTGCCATGTTTTCATAATAACCGTGCGTTCTTTTTTACTGAGAAAATTCAGAAGATTAGTCATGCTGTCAGTGTCTCTGCATCAGGTCCGAAGTCATCTTTTCACTCACTTAGAACTAGATTAGTTAAAATGACACAATTCAAACCTATTGACTGTAAAACTTTAGAAGAAATTGTGCTACACGAACTCCTCCTCCTGATCCTTTGACATTTTACCTACAACCTTTTTGAAAAATGTTTTAAATTGCATGGCGCCAGACATTCTGCAAATAGTCAACACTTCTCTTCTATAAAGGCTGCTTCCAAATAGCCCTAAAAACTGCAGTTATTAAGCCTTTTTTTTGAAAAAAGAACAACCTAGATGCCTCAGAAATTAATAACTACAGGCTTATATCAAAATTACCATGTTTATGCATCATCAAGTGACTATGGTCCCATGAAATCATTAAAAAACTGTATTGAACAGATCACTGATTAGATGAGCCAAAATCTCCTCCAGTTAAACAAAGAAAAATCTGAAATAATTGTTTTGGTGCCTAAAAAAGAACAATTAGAAGTCAGTGTTCACCTAGAATCCCTGATGTTACAAACCACAAACCAAGCCAGAAACCTCGGTGTTGTGATGGACTCTGACTTAAATTTTAACTGCCACTTTAAGACAATTACAAAGTCATCTACCATCTTAAAAATATGGTGAGAGTTAAGGGGCTCAGGAAGATCTAGTAAAACTCATTCATGCATTTATTTTTAGTAGGCTTGACTATGTAATATTGCTTTCATAGGTCTCTGTAAAAATCCATCAGAGTGCTGCAGCTCATTCAGAACATTGCTGCTAGAGTCCTCACTAAAACCAAGAAAGTGGAACATATCACTCCACTTCTCAGATCTTTGCACTGGCTTCCTGTCCATCAAGGGATTGACTTAAAAATATTACTGTTGCTTTATAAAGCACTGAATCGTCTAGGGACCAAAATACATCTCCGATTTCTTGCTGCATTATGAACCTTCCTGAGCTCTCAGGTCATCTGGGGTGAGACTGCTTACCGTTCTTAGAGCCAAAGCTAAACATGGTGCAGCAGCTTTTAGTTACTATGCTCCGCATATCTGTAATAACCCTCCAGAGGATCAGAAGTCTGCCTCAACTTCAAGCTCTTTTAAATCAAGGCGTAAAATCTATCTTTTCTCTATAGCTTTTAATTAGATTCTCCTGCACTGTAACTTCTACTTACCATATCTACTTTTTTCTCTGATTTTATTCTCTTATATATTGACTGAAATTCGATGTTTGATTTTTATATCTTGTTCTATGTAAAGCACTTTGAACTGACCTGTGTTTTAAAAGTGCTGTACAAAAATAACTTGCTTGCTTACATTTTAAGAGAACTGCATTTTAAAGATACTTGCAATATTCATTGGGTTGAAACACATTATAAACGCATTTTTTTTCACATAAATGTCAAATGAAAGCCGTTGACCCTTGTGTAGACTCAACTCAACTTCATTGTTTTGTTTACGACAGAAACTTTTTAATTTAAACAGGCACAGGTACATTAAAGGAGATATGCTTTTCAATGCTTATAATTTCCTTTTGAGAGCCCTCTACAGTCTAAGTGGAAAGTCGCTAGCCCTGCATCCAACCTCACACCTTCATTTCTTTGGAAACTGCATCAGTGTCCCGATGAAGGGTCTCAGTTTGAAATGTCGACTGTACTTTTTTCCATAGAAGCAGCTTGGCCTGCTGTGTTCATCCAGAATTTTGTGTATGTTGCTTGGATTTCCAGCATCTGTAGAATTCCTCTTGTTTGTCAATGTTAATCATGTACTCTTTCAGTCCATTACACAAAGCCAGCTTTCCAAGCGTTATGCTCAAGACCTTCAATTTTCATGCTCCCCGTCATCACCCACCTCTCTTTCTGTCCAACAGTTCTTTTTGCAGCTGAATTCCTTCACCTCAGACAGATTGGTCACCCCCTTAAAGTGGCATAAGCATCCACCTCTATGAATGTTACTTTACAGCACAATCCATTGGGTTGTGCCTCGAATGAGTGCTGTTTGAATGTTGCCATGACTCTACTAGAGCCCTGAGGCCACCACTCACTCTCTTCAGCAGCAGTTATATAAAAATGTTTGAAATGTTTTTGTGGTTTTACATATTTGGGTGTGTGCATTTTCCCTTTTGTTTTTTTTATTTCTATTTATAAAAGCTTTGCATGCATGGTCAATATTGTTAACTACTCTGAGCTTTTCTATTTTGCATCTTATTGATGTAAGTACATTTATAGTGGTAAATATGTACAAATATATTTATTCATTGAGATAAAATGTGGAATAGACCCATTCAGCCCTTCAAGCCTTGCCACCCATTGTTCCCCCAATTTAATCCTAGCCTAATTGCAGGACAATTTGCAATGACCAATTAACCTACCAACCAGTACATCTTTGGACTGTGGGAGGAAGCTGGAGCACCCGAAGGAAATCCTCGCGGCCATGGGGAGAAAGTATAAGCTCCTTGCAGGCAGTGGCGGGAATTGAAGCTGAGCCACTGGTACTGTAAAACATTGTGCTATCCACCACACTACCATGCCACCCACAAATGTACATTAGGAATTTATAACATGGAATAATAGGAAAATAGGAGCGGAATTAGGCCAGCCATCTGGCCCATCAAGTCAGCTCTGCTATTCCATCATGGCTGATTTATTATCTCTCTCATACCCCATTCTCCTGTCTTCTCCCCATAACCTTTAATGCCCTTATGAACCAAGAACCTATTTAAATATACCCAAAGACTTTGCCTCCACCTATCTGTAGCAATGAAGTAAACAGATTCACCACCATCTGGTTAAAGAAGTCCTCCTTATCTTTGTTCTAAATGAATGTCCCTTTATTCTGGGGCTGTGCCCTCTGGTCCTAGTCTCCTCCACTACTGGACTCATCCTCTCTACGTCTACTCCATCCTGGCCTTTCCATATTTGGTGGGTTTCAATAAGATTCTCCCTCATTCTTCTAAACTCCTGTGAATACAAACCCAGAGGCCTCAAACCCTCCTCTGGAATATGTATGAATTACTTTTAACTTTGGCGGGAGTTTCCAAATCTAAGAAGTCTATGATCCATAGGGAAAAGGGCAGCAAGAATGGAAGACCATACCAATTGTAAGTCCTCATACAACCTATAAATTCCCCTGATTTCGTTGCAGTATTCAATGTTTATGAGGCAGGAAAAAGCCAGTTAGTTCACCATGTAAATGCTGGTTGAATAAGAGTGACTGAGCCTCTGACCACTTTCCAGATTTGAGGCCATGACCCTGCAGGTCACAACTCTTCCAGTGTGCATCCAAATAAATCCAATGGAAGTTTGTTCATCTGTTCCCTGTGACTTCACAAACTGTACACTTTGCAGAGTGAAAAGAAAATGTATTCATTTCCCCCTTAATCCTTTTACAATTACTTCAAGTAATTTTTAGCAAGGAAAATAGATCCTTTCTATCTCGCCTTCCTGGGTCCACTGTTATTTTATGCACTTCAGTCTCCACTGCCCAACTATCTCTTTTTGTTATCTTTCCTCAAGTGACAATTCCTCGTTCCACGCAACATCCTCATATTTCCCTTCTACACTCACTAGAGTACAATCATATTTTTATTTTGGTGTGCTGAATAAATTGTTATTAGTGTTGGACAGCTTCCTGCTTTCATACGCTTCTCTGCATTTTTATAAATGTACTATCAATCCTTCTCAGTACTGCAGCAAGATCCTGGTGCATTCATCTTAAATGCTCTGTGGGAGCATCTCCAGGGACTCAAAGAAGTTGGCTTACCACCATCTTTTTGATAACAGTTAGGGATAGGTCACATGCAGAGAAGTTGCCATACCAAGTCACCATGCATCCAGACAGAATGGTTTCTATAGTGCATCAATAAAAATTGGTAAGTGTTGACAGGGACGTGATGGATTTCTTTAGCCTTCTGAGGAAGTAGAGGCATTGGTGAGTTTGCTTGGCTGTGACACCAGTGTGATTATTCTAGGACAAGCTGCTGGCGATGTTCATGCCTCGAACTTAAAGTTCTCAACTCTCTCAACCTCAAGAATACAAGGTGATTTGTATAATCCTGGTTACTTTTAGAGATCAGAATCAGAAACTTACATATAAAGTTAAATTAAACAAGTAGTGCAAAAAAAAAATTAAAAAGTTGTGAAGAGGTGTTCATGGGTTCAATGTCCATTCAGAATTCTGATGGCAGAGGGGAAGAAGCTAACCTTGAATCGTTTAGTGTGTGCCTTTAGGCTCTTGTATCTCCTCCTTCATGGTAACAATGAGAAGAGGGCACGTCCTGGGTGCTGGGTGTCCTTAATGATGGAGCCATCGCTTCTTGAAGATGTCATGGATACTGGGGAGGCTAATGCCCATGATGGAGCTGACTCCGTTTACAACTTTCTGCAGCTTATTTCGAGCCTGAGCAGTGGACCCTCTCCCCACACCAGAGAGTGATGCAGCCTGTTAGAATTCAGTCCACAGTACAACTGTAGAAATTTGCGAGTGTCCTTAGTGACAATTCAAATCTCCTTGTAAAATATGGCCGCTGTCATGGCTTCTTTGTAACTGTGTCAAAAGTTGGGCCTGTGTTAGACCCCCCAGAAATTTCGTGTCAAGACAGTAAAATTAGGAATTTGAGACTAACTATGAGGAGGCAGGCATTTCTGTTTTTATATTGAACTGCTTTGATAAAAAAAAATGTGGAAACTCTCAGCAGGATTGACAGTATTTATGGAAAGAAAAGTTAGTATTTGAATTCAATGACCTTTCATTAGATTTAAGACATGGTAGAAATCAAACAGGTTTTAAGATGCAGAGAAGAGGGAATGTCTGTAATAAGGTGGATACCTTGAGAATCTGAATGATCCGGAGGGCGGAGTTGTTGGTTGAGAAAGTGTAAGGGTGACTTGTCAATTGCAACCGGTCTATCTGAAACCATTGTAAATAGCAGAAGAATGGGAAAGTGAAACCGAATGTTAGAACTATGAGTTAGAAATCACTACAGTTACTGGAAAACGAGAGTAAACAAGAATGCCGGAGAATATTCGGCAGCTCAAGCAGCATCTATGACGCAAAAAAAGTTATTTTTCAAAGGTTAATGACCTTCAATGAAAATGCAGTTAATCGGATCTGAGCTGGAAATGCTAGTTACATAAAATGGTTAACTGCACTGTTGAGGGGTATAATGTACTGAAATGCTTTTCCTTGAGCTTGGAATGGGATTCATTAGATGAGTATATGAAATCACAGGAAGAAAATTCAAAGTGCAAGTTGGATGTGTGCTTGTCATCTGTTTTTAGACAGAATACTGTCTGTTTTTTTTATTATTATATTCCACCTGCCGGCAGAGTTTCTATTTTCCTACTCAAGGGAAATTCAGTAGCACACGGCATAGTTGTGAAGCTAAGCTGTAAACCTAACCTTTTTTAATGTTTGAGAGGTAAATATGGACAACTTCCCAAATTTGAGGTAAACTTATTATCAAAGAGCATATCTGTCACCATATACAACCCTGAAATTCATTTTCATGCAGGCATACTCGGTAAATCCATAATAGAATAATAATCATAATAGAATCAACACTAGACCCTTTGTCTTTTGTTCAACCAGTGTGCGAAAGACAACAAATTGTGCAAATACAAAAAGAAAAAATATAACAACAATAAATAAATAAGCAACAAATATAGAGAACCTAAGATGAAGAGTCCTTGAAAGTGAGTCCATAGGATGTGGGAACATTTCAATCATGAGGCAAGTGAAGCTGAGTGAACTTATCCCCTTTGGGTCATGTGCCTGATGCTTGAGGGTAATAACTGTTCCTGAACATGGTGGTGCAAGTCCTGAGGCTTCTGTTCCTTCTTTCTAATGGCAGCAGTGAGAAGAGAGCATGTCCTCGGTGGTGGGGATCCCTGATGATGTATGCTGCTTTCTTGCAACAACACTTCATTGTTTTATGCTCAATGGTGGGGTTGGCTTTATCTGTGCTTGACTGGGCTGTATCCACTACACTTGTAGGATCTTCCGTTCAAGGGTACAGGTGTTTCCATGCCTGGCTATGATGCAGCCAGACAATATAGTCTCCACTACACATCTATAGAAATTTGTCAAAGTTTTAAATGTCGTACCAAATCTTTGCAAACAGCCAAGGAAGTAGAGGCGCTGATGCTCATAATTGCACTTATGTGCTGGGCCCAGGACAGATCTCAAAATAAGAACATCAAGGAATATAAAGTTGCTGTTCCTCTCCACCTCGGATCCTCCAATGAGGGCTGGCTTATAGACATCAGGTTTCCTCCTCCTGAAGTCAATAATCAGCTCCTTGGTCTTGTTGACATTGAGTGAGAGGTTGTCGTTACAGCACCATTCAGCCAAATTTTCAATTTCCCTCCTGTACGCTGATTTGTTATCACCTTTGATTTGGCCAACATTGGTGTCATCGGCAAACTTGAGTATAGCTTTGGAGCTGTACTTAGCCACACAGTCATTTGAGTAAAGCGAGTAGAGCGGGGGCTAATCACACAGACTTCTGCTGCACCTGTGCTGATGGGGAATGTGGAGGAGACATTATTGTCGATCAGAATTGACTGGGGTCTGCAGGTGAGAAAATTGAGGATCCAATTACACAAGGAAGTATTGAAGCCAAGGTCTTGTAACATTGATTAGTTTTGAGGGGATAATGGTTTTGAATGCTGAGCTGTAGCATCCTGACATATGCATCTTTGCTGTCCAAAGGTTCCATGATTGAGTGAAGAGCCAAAGAGATGGCATCTGCTGTGGACCTGTTGCCCGGTAGGCAAATTGGAGCAGATCCAAGTCACTTCTCAGGCAGGAGTTGATATGTTTCCTCAACAGCTCCTCAAAACACTTCATCACTGTTAACGTAAATGTCACTGGATGATAGTCATTGAGGGATGTTACCACGTTCTTCTTAGACATCGGTATAATTGAAGTCTGCCTGAAACAGGTGGGTACCTCTGACTGCTGAAGCAAGAGGTTAAAGATCTCAGGGAATACTACAGACAGTTGATCAGCATAGGTTTTTAGTAGCTGGCCAGGTACCCCATCTGGAATGGATGCTCTTCCAGAAGACTGCTCACACGTTGGACTCAGAGACTGAAATTACAGGACCATCGGGGGCTGTGGGAGTTCATGATAGTTTGTCCAATCTTTGATGGTCAAAGTGAGCATAGAAGGCATTGAGTTCATCTGGAAGCAAAGCTCTGTTGTCACCTATGTCACTTGATTTAACTTTATAAGAGGTGATAGTATTCAAGCCCTGCAACAATTGTCAAACGTCCTTTGTTGATTCAAATTTAGTCCAGAGCTTCCTGGAGATCATATCTGGACCTGTTGTAACTTTCTTGGTCACCAGACCTGAATGCCTCTGATCTGGCCCTCAGCATTTTGTGGATCTAATGGCTCAACCAGGTCTGCTGGTTGGGGAAGACTCTGAATGATTTTATGGGCCACACTCATCTACAACTGTTTTAATAAAGTCCGTAACAAACATAGTGTATTCATTCTGATCTGCAGATGTGTCCTTGAACATGGCACAGTTCACCAACTCAGAGCAATCCTGTAGCCACCCCTCGGCCTCCAGCGATCACACCTTTGTTATTCTAAATCTCTGGAGAAGTAGAGTCAGGTGACCAGATTTACCAAAAAGTGGTCTGGACATTCAACAGTAGGCATTTCTTATCTTATCTATAAAGGTGATCTAGTGTATTGGGACTTTTGGTGCCACAACTTATATGCTGATAGTAATTGAGCATAGTTTTCTTCAAACAAGCCTGGTTGAATTCCCTGACTGTGATTTGAACTGCAGCGAGATGGACTATTTTTTGTTTAGTGACAGCACTAGGAAGTATCCCAATACTATAGTTAGCTGCTGGTGACATGTAAACAGCGGTCAGGTTTATAGACTTCCAGCCAAGATGGTGCCTGTATACAATGCTCCATTGTTCCACAACTTTTGGGTAGATCATGGAACCATGTATTTCACTTCCTTTGTCTTCTATGCTTGTTTTTTGTCTTGAGCGTGATTCTGGAATTATTGCAGCCCATGAATTGCAGTTTGGAGATCATTTCAACACTCTGTAGACTCTGAGGGGATTCCGGGAGGCAGAGGCAATGTGCAGGACCTTGTGGTAAGAAGGCTGTGACCTGACGTTCGACTTCATTTCGCCAATTAAAGCGATGAGGGAGATTGCAATGCCGGCTGACTGCCTTTTTATCACTGGGAGATCACTCTGCTGCCAGAGAGGGCAGAATGCTTTGTGATCACTGAAGAGATCACTCTGCTATGGAGAGAAGAGACTGCCTTTTTACTTCTGGTGAGATTGCCCTGCTACGGAGAGGGAGAATGTTGCCCAGGTTTTCTGCGTTTTGGATATAGACTTGGACTGTGGACTTTTTTTTGTGTCTTATGATTTTTTGTATTCTGTGTTTATCGCCCAATCTTTCTCACTTTTTTAGGTGCAAGGGAAGGAGATTTAGGGGGCGTTGATGTGCCTGTTCCATTTTTGTTCTTTTTTTGTACAGGGAGGAGAGATTTGCGGTTTGATGTTCGTGCTGCCATTCTTTTCTTTCTTTGTTTCGTGGCTATCTGGAGAAGAAGAATTTCATAGTTGTATACTTTGATAATAAATGAACCTTTGAACCTTTGAAACTTTGGGAACACCCTTGGTAAATAGACCAGATGGCATTTGACCATTAAGTGTTCAAGGTTAGGGGAACACGAATTCGAGAAAACCGTCACATCGGAGCATGAAATGAAGCACACACCTCCACCTTTTGCATTTTCTGAATCTGCAGGTTGGTCCATTCTGTAAATCGGTATGTCTGCAGGTGTGATTGCTGTATCTGGCATGCTGGAAGAAAGCCACGTGTCGTTCAAACATAGAATACAACAATCTCTCATTTTCCTTTGATACAGTAATCTTGCTCTCAGGTCCTCCGTTTTGTTCTCCAGCAACTGCATTTCAATCGGCAGATAAAGGAAATAATTTTGGTATTTCAGCTTCAAGAACAGCTGAGAAACTATGGAAGTAAAAATATGCCAAAATATTGCCATCGCTGAAGTAAAAATATATCAAGAAAACTCGGAATCAGAATCAGGTTTGTTATGACTGTCTTATATAGCTAGAGAAGGTATGATGATGAATGAATCATTCCATTTCACAGGCTTAATGTAACTAATGGCTGCAGTTGATTCCTAGTCACTTGTCATTGTTGCAGGGTATTTTGAGATAACACAGCCTTAAAGAGTAACCAATAACTAACTATCCCAAGAATTTAACAAAAACCCAGAATTTACATTTATCTTTTAATTAATTAGCTTAGACTTGTTTGGTAAAGCTTATCCATGCCTTGTGACTGGAACTTTAAATCCCCATGGAGGATTTGTGCAGCATGTTTGCAGGGAAACAAATTATTTTAATATTATTGTAATTCAAGATGAATTTGTTCAATGGATTAACAGCAAAGCTCCTTCATTGTTTTTTGGGATGTTTAATAGGATACAAAAGCAAATAAAAATCAGAAAGCAATACAATGTGGCTGATTTTTTATTGCTATTGGAATGGAATACTTCAAGTAAGCTTTTAATAAAAGTAAATGCATCAGATAGAATAGGTTCAGATTTCTCAAATAGGCAGTTCAATTTCCAATAGGTCTGTTTTTGTTCTGGTAGGTTTTCTTTAATCAGAAGGAAAATGGGTAAAAGTGTTGTGAAATGGAAGAGTGACTATTTCTGCAATCATCAGCATATCTGAAAGGATAACTAATTGCCATGGTCTTCAGTGTTTCCCACTGCAGCAGTCTGCTTTGAGGCATGGCAGGGCCATACTTAAATTGAGCTAGTAAGCTCATAAACAAATGTAATTAAGCCGATGTGTAGACATCTGTGGCTTTAGTCTTTAATGTCTTTTAGGTAAAACATTCTCTGAATAAATTAATTGGTAAAACTGGTTAAAGGGTTTTATAAACATATATTTCTCCTTAATTTTCCTGCAGGAAGCACTCTCTGCTTCCACAGAAATATGCTTTTACTTCTGTAATGTCTAGGGAACAAAACTTACACAATCATTTACTTAAATATTAATATGAAATTAGCTGTATGGATTAACCCTCAATTGTGACCTCTCAATAATGTAAGCCCAGGATCCCTTTTTAACTATAATTTCAGACTGCCCAAAATAATGTATTAGAAACAAGCCAATGTCAAATTTTGATTATGACATGTACAGACAAAAGAAGGAAAACTAATTGCTTTTAAATTCTACCAACAAACAGATTTCTTTAATTTTATTGGTTTGTTTCATTGGGTCAAGAGTGCTCCAGACCTTTGATTTTTGCTCCTTTTCTTGCAAACTGCCTACCCTCACAATCATCCTCAACTTTTCTTACTCTCTTCAGAACATGAATCTTGCAGAATACCCACAACTGTTGTCCCAAGCACTAAAAAATTCAATACACTTGAAACCAGGCACGTTGTTGAATTTGGTGTTTGAAGCCAATGGAATTAACGTACCAAGCTGAATGCTCACAACCAAGGATAAACTTTGACTCCTTTTTGACCACTCCAGAAAGTCAGAGATTTGTCCTGTATATACTTTAGAGTCTAGACTGGATAAAAGTCTCCACATGGTAAATTAACAGGTTCAGTTGCCAAGGGACTAAGGCAGGACTGAGGATATTCTAAATGTTAGTTGGCTGGAAGGCAAGATTGCAAGCTAACTGAACAATATGGCATTCAGGCACTCATATTGTTTGTCCTGTATACCAAAGAACTTCGGGTGACAGATACCCAGAAATGTTTGGTGGATTGAACAGTGCACCAGAAAACATATACACAAAGTGAACAGCATGAAATCAATTCTATTCAATATGTATTTAGCGGCCAACTTTAAGAGTATGACAACAGCTGTAACAACAACTTAAAATATCATTGCACTCTTTAAAGCAAACAACAGTGTTCTGAACCAGATTGTCCTTACACCCAACCCCCGGAGCAGCCCGAGTAGGCCGAGGCCTCAGTCTCAGTAGCACTTCCAGACCTTCTACCTCTCCCGGAAGTTCCGGGGGTCTCCTGCATATCGATAGTGGTTCCCTGATGCCCGGAAATTATATACAATATCCCGGAAATAGATTTTTTTGAGAGGGAGAGGGAGAGGGAGAGCGAGCATCCTGATTGGTCTCTCTTCGTGCTAAGAGTGGTCCCCAACCACCGGGCCGCGAGGAAACAATACGATTTGGCGATATGAAATGATATGAGTCAGCTGTACCTTTCCTCATTCCCTGTCACGTACTGTTGAATTTTAACGCAGGCGAGGTCATCAGTGACCCAAGGCATGCAAAGGAATGGTTCTGTGACCCATTTGTGAATGTCCCCGGTGAATCATCCATGTCAGCGTGGGAAAAAGATCAACTCCTCGTGCTTGCAAATGACGGCGGGCTGAAAAGTATGTATGACATAACATCTCTGCCGACATCCTGGATCAAAGTCAAGGCTGAATATCCTGAGATAGCCACAAAAACACTGAAAACGTTGCTTCCATTTCCAACATATTTCTGTGAAGTGGAGTTTTCTGCAATGAATGCGATGAAAACTAAATTGCGGAATAGACTGGACATAAGGAAACCCCTTCTAGTATCGCTGTCTCCCATCACCCCTCGATAGGACCGTGTTGTTGCAGGAAAACAAGCCCAGGGCTCCCACTGATTCAGTGATATTGGTGTGTGCAATGAATTTATATGTTCATACGAGGAAAATATGCACTGTGTGTTTAATATCCAAACGTTACTTAAAATGTTATGATGCTATTGACTTGTAAGTGACTTATAATTCAGTGGTCCCCAACCTCTGGGACGCGAAGAATACAGCGGTGGCCAGAACGCACCCAGCACATCTTTAAGAAAAAAGCCGAAATAAACAAACTAGTTAGTTAGGTGCCGCCCGGCAAGTAAATGTTGGTCCAGATCAGAGGCTTTGTATCACTACATTCATTACATTCATGCTGTGTGTTTAATATTAAATTCATTAGATAAACCCCTTTAGAAACGAAATTAAGTGACTTATAGTTGACTTATCACAAATATTCCGGTCGCGTTTAACACCCCTCCCGGGGTCGGCCGGTCCACAAGAATATTGTCAATATTAAACCGGTCCGCGGTGCAAAAAAGGTTGGGGACCCCTGATTTAAACTAGCTGGCTACCTGCCAAGGAGCTACGCTATTGATGTCCTACGTAATGAGGCCAAACTCCCTGTAGAATTGCTTAAAGTTGTAATAGAATAAACATGATAATATAATATAAGTACATATTTTAATGTCACATTTGCTGCATATACTCAACTTGGTTTACAGATTAGACAAAATCACTAAACAAAGTATTACATACACCCTTGGAGGTCTACGGCGAGGGGGGGTGTATATGGGGTAGTGGGGGGCGGGGGTGCTACCTACCTGAAATGAGTCTTTGCAGGGTGGGATGTCTGCATTTCTCCGCTGCGAAGTGAATGAACTTTGGGAGAGAGCCAATGAAATCAGCCCAATCTTTGCATCCGGACCTGACACTTGGGTTTTCCAGTCTATCTAGATCGGCATTTAAATTGCCCAAACATAGGATAGTGCTTCACTCTAGGACCCGAACCCCAGTGTTGTGATATGCTTGGGCCGCCCAGCCCGAAGGCATTCTTGATCGCACCGAGTTAGCTCAGTGCTTGGAGCAACCCAGCCTCTCACCTAGGCTAGGAGGGCTGGCGTCGAAACTCTTCTGCGTTGACCCTTCTCCAACTCGCTCACCCCACCTCCAACAGTGATACTAACTCCGTCTGTGACCCCGTCTTGAACACATTGTGCTTCAGCTTTGTGATGCAGTCAACACAGTTCATCCTTCGAATCAGCATTGCCACTGCTTGCTTCTTCATTGTTTGTGGTGATAGTTTACCACAATTTTCTTCAGGAAAATGTGTTCTTTGTAATGTTTTTAGTTGGATTCCTTGCCTTTCTAACCACCAGTATCTGTCACACGCCTTTGGTGACACGGAGCACAATCACTTTCTCTTAATAATGACGTTAAAGTGTGATAAGCAGAATGTAGGACGATCTTAGTGCATCTATGGCAGCCTGCGCTCCATAGGAGTCTGAAATCTGGGTGAATATAGTTACTCTTTCAGATATCCAATTGTACAGACAGGTGTCTTGCTCCTTCTGGCATAAGGATGCTCAGTTGTGTTTTTATGGCCTGATTATTGTGAGACGTTGCTGAAGTCACCCGGCGCAGCCTGGAAGAAGTCCGTGGCGTAAAAGTGTCAGTCGGATGCTCAGAGCCACATACAGTCCACATCCTGTTTTGTGGTTTGAATCTTGTCTAAAATGAACCATATAATTCAACGACAATTTTGTTTGTGCAGTGGCTCTACCAGTGCTTCCCAAAGAGGTTTATGAAGGACAGGTGTACTCTGAAACTCCATTGGAGGGTATTTGCTTCCTGTGCCCCTTCCTCTCCTCTGTTGCAGCTTCTCTTTTCTTCTCCCCAGTTTCCTTGCTGCTGTCATTCATCCTGCACTCTCAAAGGCAACCCCATTTCTGCAGCAAAAGTGTTGAAAGGCAGCTGCTTTACTCCATAAAATGAGAATGACGCCAAAATATTTCACAGCTTGCTGACAGGAAGCAGGCAATGGAATTTATTTAATGTTGCCTACCTTCAGTGCTGGGCCTAGCCCAAAAGATTCCTACAATAAAAATGTCCCATGCTGATGTTCAAAAGGAGCTTATAGGCTTTTTCTAAACAAATTGTACCAGTGGAACGTATCAACCTTTTAATAACTACACAAAAAAAACATGCACAGTATATCATGAACACCTCAGATATGTTGACTCTGAAGGAAAACTGTCATCATTTAAAGAATTTACTTCTCCTGTGTGTCAAATTTTGATTGTGTTCACTGAACAGAGACTTTTGCCAAATCTACGAATCAAAACAATACCGATGCTGAAAATCTGAAATAAGAATCTGAAGCATTCAAAGTCAAAGGTGAGTTTATTGCCATTTGCACAAGTAAATGTGTGCACAGGTGCATTTAAAAACTTGCTTGTAGCAGCATCACAAGTGCATAGATCATATCAGCAGCATTCATAAGAAAAACACATTATATACAATTCTTACAAGAAGGAACCCAATTAGAACAAAAAAGTCCATTAACAAAGTACATTAACTTGTCAACTTCCTGCGTCAGTTTACCTCGTCACCTTCCTCTGCTGTCATTCCAATGGTTGCTGCCTAGCAAGCACCCACCTGCAGGGCCTTACCCATTTACCTCTCAGTCTGCCTGGATCCCTGACTAATTCATTCTAGTATTGTTAAAACTATTCTGCCTGTTCTTCACTCATGTCTCTCTCTCTCTCTCTCTCTCTCTCTCTCTCTCTCTGTAAGTGCTCTAACCGTTCCTTCAATCTGTCCAGCTCTGCTTGTACACCGTCTCGCTCTTCCCTGTATTTATTTCTTTTCTTCTGTTCCCCACTACCTGTACACTATGTGACTTCAGGCATTTTGTTCTCTCCTGAAACTATACATAACATAGAATAGCCGTTGCTTTATCTTCCTTTCTCTTTCATTGGCTTTTCCACCTCTGCCAATGTTCCTCTGGGCTCCAGGTCTTAAACCACCCAATTTTGTCCATTCCCTGTTCAAGCTTCTCATGTTTATGAAGTAGATACTCTATGAGTTCTCTCCTTTTCATAATTGAACCCATGATTTTGCTGTATCCCTTTATGTAGAAAGTTAAATATTTCTGCACTATCACCATCTTAGACTCTGATTCTCAGGTTTTCCTATAAACAGTCAGACACAATCAATTCCCCAAACGAGCATACATGCACCTTCTGGTGTCCCGACTGGTATCTCCCACACTACTTAAGTGTTCTCAGTAGCCATTTAATCTATTACCCACCAAACAAGTATACAAGCACCCACTGCAGCCCGAATGGCCTGTAACCACCTTTCGCAACTGGTGGCCCTGTCTAGACAAAGCACCCAGTGCTGTCTAGTGGCTGGTCCCTTACACAAAACACAGAGACACACGCACACACCACACTTTTACATCTACCAGTTCAGCTCTCCACCCTGTCCTTTAATACTTTGTGATCCCTTGGTCATCCGCCTGCTCCGTGATGGCATGACAGGAGAAGTGTTCTTAGACGGTTCCCCATCTAGAACTTTCAACATCTGAAATGGCGTGAAGCAAGGGTGCGTTCTAGCACCAGTGCTCTTCAACCTCTTCTTCACCCAAATGCTGAAGCATGCTGTTAATGACCTAGACCTGGGTATTTACATAAGATATCACCTAGATGGATCGATGTTTGACCTGAGACGTCTTGCTGCAAAGACCAAAACGTTGAGGAGGCTCATCACTGAAGCCCTGTTTGCTGATGACTGTGCCCTCATGGCCCACCAGGAGAATCACCTGCAGATGATTGTGGACAAGTTCTCTGCAGCCTCAAAGCTACTCGGCCTGACAATCAGCCTCGGTAAGACAGAAATTCTCCTACAACCTGCACCAAACAGTCACCCTCCTCAGCCATGCACCATTGACGGCACTGTCCTGAAGAATGTGGAGAGCTTCAAGTACCTAAGAAGCACCATCTCCAATGACAGAACCCTTGACAAAGAGATCATAGCAAGGATCCAGAAAGCCAGCCAGGCACTTGGGAAACTCTGTGTCAAAGTTCTGGAGCAAAAGGCCATTCAGCTTTCAACCAAGCTCAAGGTGTACAAGGCTGTGGTCCTCCCCTCTCTCCTGTACGGCTGCGAAACCTGGACCCTGTACCGCAGGCACATCAAACAGCTGGAGCAGTTTCACATGCGCTCTCTGTGGTCGATCATGAGGATTCGATGGCAGGACCGAATCACCAACCAGGAAGTCCTTGACAGAGCCAACAGCACAAGCATTGAGGCAAGGATCCTCCAGGCCCAGCTATGCTGGACTGACCATGTAATCCGCTGAGTGAAACAAGAATCCCCAGGCAGCTGCTCTACGGTGAGCTTGAGAATGGCAGTCACAATCAGGGCCGCCCCAAAAAAAGATTCAAAGACAATTTGAAATCGTACATCAAATGGGCAGACCTCCAGCCTTGACAACTTGAGGAGTCCGCAGTCGACAGGGCTGCGTGGTGTGCCCTGGCCAGAAAAGCTGCATCTGACTTTGAGGACGACCGAAATCAGCGCCTTGCAGCAGTATGAGATCGATGCCACAAAGCTGTGTATGCACCTCTTCTAACAACCGCCATTCCATGTCCAACCTGCAACCGCATGTGTGCTTCGGCCTTCAGCCTCCGAAGACACATGCCTATCCACAGATGACTGCACAATGTTTAGTCTTTCTCAGACCCTGAGAGACAACCATCAAAGATTCCTTGGTCGTTGACCTAAATAGATCTAGGTGGGAATGCTACTCTTAAAAAAAATACTCACCTCTGCTGAAGTCACTAGCCACACTGTGGGTCATAAACGCATCCCAAACAAGCTCCCAGACATTGTAACTGTGATGAGAGTCACCAAAAAGTCACTGAATGAAACTGGTGATAAGGGCATCTTTATTCAGCACAACAAACAGGCACTCTCATGGAAACACTCTCAGTAGAGGCTCACAGACCTAAAAGTACATTATGATTTTTACATTCTGAAGTTCAAAGGTAACAGTACATGATACAACATAATTTCAATAGTTACAATGACATTGTTTACCTCAATATTTTAGCTTGACAAATGGTTCCTTTGTGGTACAGTACATATTTACAGCAGAAGCACTTTGTGGTTGATAAGATACCTCTGAAGATCCAAACATCTTTGAATGGGAAGAAACTAATTAACAAGATTTTCTAGAAGCATCTGTTGAAAGAGAGCCAGATGAAACCTATAGTTGTGTGGATTCATGTAGGCCAATTAACACAACCCCATTGTCTTAACATTTGGCTGATGCATAGGCAAACATTGCATGGTCCCCATTTTGCAAACCATTCCTCATACAGACAGTATTGCTAATTTGCAGAGGTGTGCTCTTAGCTTCAATTTATTGCTTGCAACTAACATTTTGCATTAAAAAACAGAAGGCTAGTTCTTGTTTTTGTATTACTATATTCACATAACTCCAGATTATGCCCTAACACTACAAAGTATACTCATGAAGGTAAAATCATCCAATCATTTGAAACATGAAGCAACACACACACCTACAGAAGATCCTTGGCCGGAAACGTTCACTGTTTATTCATTTCCATAGTTTTGACTGACCTGTTGAGTTTCTCCAGTACTTTTCTGTGTGTTGCTTTTGATTTCCAGCATCATGTTTATGATTTGAAACATGATATGGAGGAATGAAAAGGAAATTCTCAAATTATTGGCAGAACAATAGGCTTCAAACATTGCATACATAGCACTCATTTCAATGAAGATTCGAAACAATAGTGGGCGGATAAGTTGATAAACTGGATGCGTTTTGATTGCTCGTCAAGAAGGAGGAACAACAGACCATGTTAAGTTATAAAGAAAGTATCTGGCATTCAAGATTCAATGTTGCTAGAGACATTGAAAGTATCACATGACTATCAGATATCATGCTCACTGTTGTGACTGACCAAAACTGAGCTACAGTGAAACTGTAACTGGGAAATATAAAAGGGTTAGATCACACAACAAACTTCCAGGAGAGAGACAGAGAGAGAGTCCAGGAGTATCTTACTCTCCTTACACAATGCTTTATACTTCTTCATCACAAAGATAACAATGAACAATTAACTACAGTTGCTATAAGCACCTACTTAAGTTTAACATTTGGAATATAGTCAGTTAAATTTACAGAATTACGTATTTATAATGGCAGCATATCCTAAATAACAGAACCCTCTTTGAATATTCAATGTTGGCATCTGTTCCAAAAGCCAGATGCTCAAAAAAATACACCTTTTGTTGTAGTGTTGAGAGATGGCACCATGGTAATGGTTAACCATGGTTAACCAGAAGGTTAAGCGACAAGACAGATCTGTGCATTAAATGGCAGGGATACACTTCTAACAATGTGTTAATAACAAGAATATCCATCTTTCCCTATGTAGTTTCAATGTTACAGAATTAAAATGATTAGTTTTGCTCGTCACAAAGTATCAGTTGGAAATTAAATTGTGTACAGTGTTTACTTCCTGAAGACATCAAAGATACCAGTGGTGACCTTACGTCACTCTTTATCATCACATCTGCACCAAAAGAGCAAAACGCAAGAGGCACAACCAATGGAATAATTTTAATGTCATACTAGCATTTTGGAATACAGTGCAGAAACTGGCCTCCCATGTTGACTGTTGTGCCCACTGTTGCTAATCCCACTTGTCTATATTTAGTCCAAATCCTTCTCTGCTTTGCCCTTCCAGTGCCTGTTCAAATACCTCTTAAATATTGTGATGGTATCTACCTCAACTACCTCCTCAGGCAATGCGTTTCAGACACCAACCACTCCCTGTACGGAAATCTTTCCCCTCAGATCTTGTTTAAATCTCCTCCCTAAAAGACTCTGACTATAATGATCGCATCCACTATCTCACAGCGCCGGAGATCAGGGTTCAATCCTGACCTCGGATGTCTCCTGTGTGGAGTTTACACGTTCTCGTGTTGACCATATTGGTTTCCAGTTTCCTCACATGTCTAAAAGATATGCAAGTTGGTAGACTGTTTTCCCGTTATAAACTGCCTCTTGTGTTTAGGTGAGTGGTAGAAACGAGGGGAGGCATTGATGAGAATGTGAAGAGAATTTTAAAAAAGGGATTAATGTATGACCAGTATAAATGATGGTGGATTGTTGCCACAGAATTGTTGGGCTAAAAGGCCTGTCTCTGTGTTGCATCTCTCTGTGACTGTCTATCACTTCACCTACTTCATAATTTTATACTGAATCCCCTTTGCAGCTTTCAGGCACACTCATATCCTTTCTAGAGTGTGTGGTGACAACAGAACACAATACTCCAAGTGCTGTCTAGTCTGTGTTTTGTTAAGTTTCAACCCAGTTCTTATGTTCGATACCATTGCCGATGAAGGCCAAATGCCTTCTCCACCACTTTCATGGAACTATGGACATGTGCCCAATGTCTCTGTTCAGCAGCACTCTTCAGGGCCTACCTCGTACTGTTATCATTTTGCATGCTGCATTAAAAGTGTAAAGCAACATTTCCAAGTGTAATGGTCATTAAATAAACAGCTACCACTTAGGAACAATGATCCTTCAACCTCTTTCACAAATGTTCAGAAAATGATAAATGGGTGGTTTTCCTTCACATGTTTTGTGACTGACAGCTTTGGAGTAGTGCATTAAGATGCATTATCATCGTTAGTAAATTTCTTTAAAAAATACATGATGTGATGTGTGAGAATGAGTTACATATAAAATAATTATTAGTTATTTTTATCCACTTTACTTTAAATATATTCAAAATGATATGGCTAATTGAAAAAAGAATTAAGTTTTATTCACGATATTTTCTGTTTATGACCTAAGGAATTACAGGAGCATTACAGGACACAGGTCTAACCATTGCTAGGATTTTAAAATTCACGACAGCTTCATGACTTACATTCAGAATGATAAGCATTTGTACTTTAATGTTGTTTCTTTGAAATACTGAAATACTGTGGCGTGAGCTTGGGCTCATTAGAAGATGGTGCACAGGAGCACTGGCAGTTCTCAAAGGGCTGAGTTCCAAGTGTGCTGAGTACATCCTTTAAATGTCAGCTAAGACTGGCCTGAAGTGATCAATTAGAGCTTTTCTTTCTATGCTCTCTTCTGCTTCTGACAATTTAAGGTAGATAATTTGTTTCATATTCTGCTCTATTCTAATATTCTATAACAGCATGTTGGACCATTAAGAAACCATGCATCCAGTGAGTTATACCCTGGCTTTTGAAGGATTTAATTTCATATGATACAAAGTGAAAAGAGGATAAAGAATAGAATGATATTTTGGGAAGTGCCATAATGTAAACATCTTGCATATGGCTTGCCTGATGGAATACATGTAAAGTACATCTACAGAGAGCATAGTTTAAACTCTGGTGGGATTTATAAATCTAGGCACTCAAATCAGTAAACAGCTGTGCCTAGATTAATGAACTAGGCACTGCATCACTGTCATCGTGCTGTGGCAGTGTACACTTAACCAACAAACATCTGTTTATTTTAATTAAGTGAATGTAGATATCCTCCAATTTTTCACCCACTAACTACCTCCTTTGTATTCTGTTGTTGACACATTTTTGAGGCACTTGATAAATGGCATAGTGCAAAACAATTTTTTTAGTGCATCCTTTTATTATTTTGCTATGAAAAATCATGAGGCCGGAAATGTTGTTTTTCCTTTTATTAAAGACAGGGAATTCATATTTGAGCTAATACATTTAACAAAATTATCACCTAAGGTTCAGACAGCCTCACCCATCTTTGCTGTTGATATTTCTCCCCTCTTCTCACCTGTTTCTAATATTGTGTGAATGGACAAATCTGAACTGGGAACCTGAAATGGAGTCAGCCTGGAATTGCACTTTTTTCATCAGAATTGTCTAGTGCAGTGTTTCCTTGGAATTAGAATTACAATGAATACTTGTTAAAATATTCGATAGGCTGCAAAGAGCTCTTGACCTACTGGGGTTATGAAAAGTGCAATAGAAATGTTCTCAATAGTTGGAGACACCCGAACCAAACTAAGAACTACTGAGCAATGCGGTCAGTGGCAAAGACATTTTTCTGTCGAGCACAGAGTTATTAACTTGGCTTGGTGCCATTATTTCTGCTCTGTTGCTCCAGCTTTCCTTTTCCATTCCCGACACTTACTCTACTGTAATCTCTGTCTCTAACATGAACCAACTTTCAAAACACCTCCACTATTTCTCAATGCCTCCCCCATCTCTTCCCCAGAGCTTAGCCATCTTTTATCGATACTCCAAGTGAATATGAATTCCTGTTAGTGACTTCATCAATAGTATCCAAAGATGCACACTTTCGAAGTTCGAAAATCTTGCTGCCACTATGAATTATAAAGACTATATCCTTCACCTTTGGACCTCATGCCACATAGAAATAAGTCCACTACACCATCAGATATTATTATAATAGGAGTTTGTTAGGCTAATATAAACTCAAAAACTTTTACTAAGTCAGTGCATTACTGACTGATAAGGTAACTGGGTTTCACACTCAACCGTACAAGCTGGTATTTATGTATTTATACACATTTAATCCATATTCATACTTTCACCTCTAATTTATTTTTATATCATTTTTTATAACTTTTGAATGATTTTTGTTGCATGTCACACCACAGCAAATTCCTAATACCAGTAAATGTACCTACTGTATCTGGCCAATAAAGCTAGCCCCTGTTCCTTAATCAAAATGAATTGAATTGACTTTATTTCTTACATCTTTCACATACATGAGGAGTAAAAATCTTTACGTTATGTATCCATCTAAATGTGCAACGTGCAATTTATAGTAATTTGTAATAAATAGTATGTACAACAGGACAGTCAATATAGCATAGAAATATAATATTGTCAATATGAATTAATTAGTCTGATGACCTGGTGGAAGAAGCTGTTGCTGAGCATGTTGGTCCTCCACAATTCTCTAATATCTGATAATTTCTCCCCTCTCCCTTTCTTCTTCCATTCCCCACTCTGGTTCCCTCTCACCTCTTCTCTTCTCCTCAACAGCTTGTCACCTCTCCATTGGGGCTCTCCTCTTTCCCTGTCTCCCATGGTCCACACTCCTCTCCTATCAGATTCCCTTTTCTTCAGTCCTTTATCTTTTCCACCAATCACTTCACAGTTTCATACTTCATCCCCCCCCCCAATCATATGGTTTCACCCATCACCTTTCAGCTCGTACTCCTTTCTCTTCCTCCACTTTCTTATTCTGGATTCTTCCCCTTCTCTTCCAGTCCTGGTGAAGGGTCTCCGCTCGAAGTGTCGACTGTTCAATCTGTATGTAGTTGCTGCCTGACCTGCTGAGTTCCTCCATCATTTTATGCATGCTGCCCTGTATTTTCAGCATCTGCAGAATCTCTTGCACCCTTAATTATTAATCCCTGATCCTTGATCTTGTACATTCAAGAGTCCATTGGAAGATGGGGATCATTTGAAGGAATTTCAGTCCTGTTGATTGTGTTAGATATAGTGATCCTGGAATTAGAGCTCATTGCCCTCCTCTGCAAACGCTGGAGAAAACTAAGCAACAAACATACAAATAAACAAATGCTTATCTCATTAAGCAGCTCAGTTACACTGATACGTTGACATGACTGTAGCCTGGTAATCAAGAACTTGAACTGTGGTTACATAATATTTATTTACTCCTTTATCAGAATATTTACTTATCTTTTCTCATTGTTTCTATGAATCCTCACAGTCAGTAATGCTTGTCGTATCACTGTAGAACTTCCTTTCTATAAGTATAGATCTTCTATAGTTAGAACCCTTCACAAGGGAAGTAAAAAAACTTTAAGAAAGGGAAATATTTAGACCATAATCGATAACAACTTCTGGCAGTTGCACAATGTTCAAACTAGAATGCTGCTCGGCTCTCTTCACAATGAAGACCTACGTCTTATTCTGTTGAAGTTTATTTCAGAGGCTCCTCCAAGGGTTCAGCTTGCAAAGATATTGTGAAATTTACCAATACTGTCCAAAGTTATCCAAGCTTTGACCTTTGCTCTTCCAATTGCAGTAATTACTATGAGCCTCAATCCCTAACAAATGGGGGGAAAGTCCAGGTTGAGATGCAACACCACCCCATTTCTTTTCTGTCGGGTTTCTCCTTCTCACTAGAGAACTGTAACTTAATGCTTCAAGAAGCAATGCCTCAAAAAGGCTGCATCCATCATTAAGGACCCAAATCACTCAGGTCATGCCTTGTTCTCATTGCTACCATCAAGTAGGAGGTACAGAAGCCTGAAGGCACACACTCAATGATTCAGAAACAGCTTCTTCCCCTCTGCCATCTGAACCCATGAGCAGTACCTCACTGTTTTTTTTATTTCTATTTTTGCACTACTTATATAATTTAACTATTTAATATGTGTATAGTTACTGTAATCCATGTTTACTCTATTATTCTGTATTTCATTGTTCTGCCACTGCAAAGACAACACATTCCATGACTTATGCTGGTGATACTAAATCTGATTCTGATTCTGTCTCTGTCTCAATCAAATGATCAAGCTTTGAGAGTGAGATCTAAGTGCCTACAGTTCCCATTCAATAACCTTGGTATCTAATGAAGGACAACTTCCATGTTACTGTGATGCTGTATGTAATGTCCTGTCAATACAATACTAATGGTCAATGTTCATACAGAGGAAGAATATTGGAACATTAGAAAGTTTTTGAGATCATTTGGCCCAACATCGCTTGCCAAATTCCTATTCATGTCGTGTGTTGAAATAACTATCGAGTTTAGATTTGAATGTCTCTAAGGTGCTACTCTCAACTACACAGCTAGGTAGTTTGTTCCATGTGCTCTCAACTCAGTGTGTAAAGAAGCGCTTCATGATGTTAGTCTGAAATCTCCCTTTAACCAGTCTCCACCTATGGCCCCTTGTCCTTAACGATGGATTAATTTTGAAGTGGCAGCTGACATCCACCTTACTTATACCTTTAATGATTTTGAACACCTGTCATGTCTCTTCTCATTCTACGTATGCTTAGGAAGAATGGAATTTGTCAATAACCATAGAATTCCCACCACAATATGGAATCCCTGCCCTTAGGAAAAGAGACACTGGGGGAAGTGAGACAAAAAGTGGCTGGTAAAAATATATACATTTCCTCATTTATTCCTATTGATCTCAGATGATTATGTTGGATTATTTGAAAGAAAAGAACACGGCATTTATGTTGAAGTACTTTGTATGTATGCACACTGCAATCACATTATCCACAATTCTCTGAGAGGACTGTCAATCATTCATTCCTTCGTTTAAAAAGTAAATGAAACACAACTGCTAGAATCACACAGGAATGTATATGTCGTGATAAGGTTATCAATAATACAAGAATAATCACAACTGTGGATAACATCACTTCCACAATGCTGAAACCTACCATAATCTAACAAGACATTTGGTTTGCTGAGTTTGAGAGTGAAAGCTTGCCTCAGATGGCAGTATCAACCATATGTCTTTAAATCTGGCCTGGGATTGAAGCCTTATAAATACTGAAAGAAATACAAGGAAGAGGATGCAAATATATTGTCTTTTTTTTTACATTCATCTGTTGTAACCCAGTTACAGTCAACAATTGCTTAACCCTCAAGTAAAAATGCAGTGTGGAATTGTTGATCTATTATCAACTGATCTAGTTTAGGCAATTCACTACATAACTCTTAACTAATTAATTAAAGCTTTACAAAATGGGGATCTCCATTCAACATTGGTTTGTTTGTTTCCACTGCCCTTTGCTCATTTGAGTTAGTTTTTCTTCTTCCAACAGAAAAAGGTGTAATTCTTACATATATATTTATCAACATTTATTAAAACAGCTATGCTGGCAGACTGGAAGATCATCAAAACTGCAAGTTTGCTGTATAGAAGTATCGATTTCCATCTCACAGTGTAATGGTAAATGCAAAATAGATCTCAGAAATTCCTGTATGATTTGTCTATATTTTCTTGGTAGCCTGCCAGCAAGGTTCCTGTAAATTCAGTAATACCCATATTGGCTACTCATCCTCTGACAGATTCCCCTTTATTGATGTCAGTTTTCTGCTGAAGGAAATTGTCGGCAAGACCGAGATAACAGCTGACGTCAGAGGTGGGCGGAAAAACTGAAAAAAATCTCTCAGTCTCTCTGTGTAAAGGCACAAAGTCTTTTCCTCTAATACTAAAGTTTATCCATTTGATTTGCATCATCATTTGATAACTGACAGGAAAGATCTTTTTATTCTTTAAAGTGACAAATAGTTAAAGATACAGTGACAATGAAAAAGTTAATAAAAATAGATTTCCATTTCTGTAATATTAACAGAGTAGTTCCTTGACAAGGGCACGGATACAATTTTATTTTTTATTCATAAGTATTTAATGATACAGCCGCGTTACAGGCCCTGGCAGCCCAATGAGCCCGCGTCAGCTCTTTATAATCTGGTGACCAATTAACCTACTAACCTTTACATCTTTGGAATGTGGGAGGACACCCACATGATCACAGGAAGAACGTACAAACTCCTTACAGACAGAAACCGGAATTGAACCTGGGACACTGTCGCTGTCATAGTATTATACGAACCGCTATGTTACCATGCCGCTCCAATGTCATACGGCTGGGTGAAACTAAATTGATAAAGCAATATGCCATATTTTCCAATGTTCCTTCTCTCTCCTCTGAGGCTTTGGATCCCTCAACATATGTTTGGTGCATATTATTGTTGTATGCACAGGGTTGTAAACTCAGCCAGCTCTATCATAGACTTCAGCTTCCCAATCATCAAGGGCATCTTCAAAAGGCAACGTCTCGAGAAGGTGGTGTCCATCAGGAAGGATAGTCACCATTCAGGACTTGCCCTGTTCTCATTACTACCATCGGGAAAGAGGTACAGCATTTTATGAACAGCTTCATCCACTCTGCCAGCCGATTTCAGGAACCCCTGAACACCGCCTTATTATTTTGCTTTCTTTTTGCACTTTTTAAATATATATTCACATTGTAATCTATAATAAGGGCTTCTGTCAGTCAGAGTTGACCATCAATATTGTGTCCCAGCTGGGCAATACAATATGGAGAGCAAGCTGTTGCCCATGCAGCAAGCCCCCGGCCCCTCCATGCAGCTGATGAACCCAAAGGAGTAGCAGAGGCCGATACAGTTTGGCACCAAAAGCATTGCAGGAGTTGCCAGTCAGCGTTGAAATCAATGTAGGTCTACCTTAGGGATTCCAGCTCTGGATTTTTTCCTCGCAGTTTACTCCCAAAGCCTTCCCCATGTGTGGGTATAGCCGCAAGGCAGCAGAGGATTGAGATCAGAGTTTTCCTTCTCATAGATGAGCTGCCAGCCATGTGACTGGTTTTAATGTGCCAGTAACCTGCCCTTGCCCCTTCTCCTATCAGTAGAAACGGCTCTGCAGGGCTTAGTAGCGAAGTCACTCCATGTGTAATTTATAGTAATTTAAAAATATTTCACTGTACTGCTGCCACAAAACTATGAATTTCATGACACTTGTAAGTGATAATAAACTGATCCTGGTAGCATCCACTGGATCCCAGACAAATTATTATAACTGTGTGTGAAATAGTGGACAAACTAATTGTAGAGGGGGGTTGCAGCTCAAGCTAATCATGATTCCAACCACAAGGTTACCCTTGATGTGGGGATTTCTTCACGACCCTTCAAGATTTGGGAACATCAAATATTTCACTTTGATGTTGTTAGCTATCAAATGCTATCAAAGCCCCGACTGAAGCAGGCTGATCCTCAAATGCCTCTGCCATTGTGTAAGAGAACATTGCAATGCAGGTGCACAAGACAATAAGAGGAAAAAAATTTGAGTGGATAGCCAGGGACTTTCCCAAGGCGGAATTGGCTAATACCAAGGGGCATAATTTTAAGGTGATTGGAGTGAAGTATAGGGAGGATGTCAGAGGGAAATGTCCTACACAGAGAGTGATGTGTGCATAGAAAACACTGTCAGGGTGGTGGTCGAGGCAGACACATGAGGTGCATTTAAGAAATTCTTAGATGGGCACATGGGTGATAGAAAACATGGTCGGCTATGTAGGAGGGAAGGGCTAGATTGATCTTAGAGTAGGTTAAAAGGTTGTCACAACATTGTGGGCCAAAGGGCTTGTACTGTGCTTTAGTGTTCTATATTCAGCACTCAGAAACATTTACTTCAGTGTGATGGCAGCTGAGTTCCCCATTTAATTTAGTCCATGCTTCAATATGCACGTGTTACATTCAAAAGATTATATGGCCAACTCACCTCCGAATAGAGCTATTGACAACAGTACGCCCTTCATAATCCAAAGGAGATATCCTTGTGGTGCTCTTGAGAACATGCAATAGTTAGGTCACTGGGGATGTTAGAAAATCCTGGCAATATAATAATACTGAAAGGTTACATTCCTGTGTTGCTTGAATAATGAATGGACTGTGAGTTCAGCCTTCTGCTTGCAGAAATGGTACCATCTGAGTGCTTGCTATAATCCCGAAGCACACTGTCCATCAAAGATATTGCCATTAATTATTATAGAATCAAGTTTCATAGCTATAGGTCAGTAGTAAATATATATCTTGAACTTTTGTGTGTATGTTTTGTAGTCATAAGGAAATGAGATACATTCAATGTTAATCGCATTAATGAAAATTGCATTTGAATGAAAGGTTATGGAAACAAATGGATCAATCATTCATTCCACTCCCTTGTAAAAGAGCCAAATAATCACAGGCAGTATATAATAATTATTTGGAAAAGTCTCTATTGGTTGTTCCAACATTTTCTAGTGCTTGACAAAGAATTTTCTATAATAGTTATGTATTTTTATGGGTTAGTTGTGCATTTAATTAAGATTATAATGTTTAGATTTGAAATATGCCACTTTCTTTTACATACAGATAGAACCACAGAATCTCACAGCATGAGAACAGATCCATAAATTCAGCAAGTCCATGGAGCACCTCTTTATACTAATCCCGTTTTATTCTACCACATTACCATCAACTCCCCCTAGCATTCAGCACTCACAGATACACTATGGTTAATTTACTGTGAGCAAAACCTGCCAGTTCCCAATATCTTTAGGAGGAAACTGTAACACACAAGGGAAATCCATGTGGTTACAGCGATTGTGTACAAACTCTACACGGACAGAACTGGAAGTGAGCATCAAATGGAAGTCACTGGACCTTTAAGGCAGCAGCTCTTCTAGCTGTTGTGGCCCAAAATTCTTTTTACCTTGAAGCTTTTTTTTTGCCGCACAATTCTTCCTGCTTCAATTGCTTTGGAATACAGAAGGGTCAGATCACAAAAGATAATATAACACTAAAAGATAAAAAAAATATATATCTTGTTTCTGGAGACCTGATAGATTCAAAGTGGTAACTTTGTATTCATTAACCATCCATACCCTAATCTTGCACCAAAATGTCTCCTTGTTAATATTTTTGTGTTGCTCTTGATCTGTTACTCATTTTCAGCATATTAAATTTGGTTATACGAATACTAACATTTTCACTTTGATAGATTTAACAAGAAACCATTATTTTATGTTTGAGATGCTGAGATACATCCTAGCACGCGCTGTCACTACATCAGTGATGTTAACTGGGTCATCAGATGTTTCAGGTCTTTCAACATCAGACACTATTACCCAGGTGACCCAGCTGGACAGATCAGGCCCTGGCTTGTGTCTCAGCAGCACTTGTCCATGGGTCTCACCTCTTGATCCATAGTCATCTGGAGGCTTGCTCAGCAGCCTCCGTGATGGTCCTGATAGCTCTTTTCTTTGCAGGCCCCAAAATGAAAACTCTGGCTTCTTTTCTCCTGAAACATTGGACTTAATATGTAAATAATGTATGTCAAAACCATTCGTACTTGAAAATTAGCAGAAAATTCTTAACAATGGTGAAACACAATAACCATTATTTCAAAGTTTCAAATTATATTTTAATATTGCAGAATTCATATAGTATACAACCTAAAATTCGTCCTCTAAACAGAGATTCGCAAAGAAACCCCGTAGAAACATTAAACCCCTGAAGCTCCCCCATGTCATTACCACTCCCTTTGCACAAGCAGCAGCAAAAGCAAAGACCCTCCCCCCACCCCCACCTGTGCAGGAAGAAGTATTGACTCCGTACCCCCCACCCTACCACCCACCACCTGAGGAGTTGCAGAAACGCCATAGAGCCCATTGATCTTGAGTCCTTTAAACTACAGTTTACACGCTAGATATGTCAGACAGTTGCTCTCTTTCCAGAGAGGGAGAGAGGTCACTGCTACGTGCGTGAGAGCAGAGACCAGCAACTCACTGTTCCGATGTTACAATCTTCCGCGTCACTTCGAGGTCTGACAGGCTCGCTCTCTCTCTCTCTTTCTCCATCAAAAGAAAGAGAGCGGGATGACACAAGGAAAGAGGCCTTCCTCCGGCAGCCGGCAATTAGCAACCACACTGCCATCCAGTCTCGATGTTTTGGTCTCCCATGATACTTCATTTGGCAAAATTGGAGAGGAACCCGGTTGCCCACGGGGTCACTCCCCAACGTCCGACCTCCCAGCCCTGAGGGCACATGTCTTCCTGGAGATAGTGAAGCACCAGCCACACAGTCCATCCGGAAACCCATCGCTTGCAAAGAGCTGTAGTTTGAACTGTAGATCACAGACTCCGACAGAACTACATCATTTCACGCAATTTGCTCACAGATTTTGATTAAATTCTGAAATATAGCTACTCTGTTCAGTTGGAAGCCTTTATCCTTCACGAAGGAATTCACCTTTGTTAAATGGGGACAAAAGAACAACAACTTTGGTAGGCCTGATGCCCCTCAGCTCCAGTAGACCTGACCTCTGGTGCTCTCCATGTTCTGTTTGCCCGACAGCCCTGAGACTGCATGGACTTTCTCCAGTTGCTCTGGTTTCCTCTGACATCTCAAGAACATATTGGTTTGTAGATTAATTGGCCATTGTCGGTTGCCCAAAGTGTGAGTATTAGATTTTGGGGTGAACTGAAAGAAAAGTAGGAAGGATAATTTGGATTAGTGTTAGATTAGGTTATTTCAGTCCTTGATGCTTTGTGCAATCTTGGTGATCTGAAGGAATTCTTACCATTTGCCTTCTTGACAGTCAGATATTCTAGGTGTGTAGGATTACGTAATTGGGAGAAACGTACATAATTCACAACCACCAACATTGAGTTAGGGTTTCACTTTAACAGGCTGGTCTGATGTGATGACGTTATTACAAAAAGTATTTTAGGATGACAATAGACAATAGGCAATGCCTTTATGTGTAAGTTTTGGAGTTCAATAAAATGTATTATGGGTTTCATTAAACATAAAAGGCATCACACGAGGAATTCTGCAGGTGCTGGAAATTCAAGCAGCACACATCAAAATTGCTGGTGAACGCAGCAGGCGTGGGAGGGGAAGGGGGAGATCCAAAATGATAGGAGAAGGCTCCCCCTCCTGTCTTCTCTTATCATTTTGGATCTCCCCCTCCCCCTCCCAATTTCAAATCTCTCACTAGCTCTTCTTTCCGTCAGTCCTGACGAAGGGTCTCGGCCTGAAACATCGACTGTACCTCTTCCTAGAGATGCTGCCTGGCCTGCTGCGTTCACCAGCAACTTGGATAAAATGCCTCACTTTGCTTTATTTGTGAAAACCTATATTGGTGACCCCGATGCTCTAGGATGATTCAAGAGATATCCAACATGTCAGCTAATGCAGTCACTTTGAGAGTTTTGGGAGCAAAATGCAGACACTTGATTTGTACAAGCCGAGGCCCAGTTCGCATTCCGAGAAATCTCTGCCAGCAACACTAAATTCTACTACATGGTAGCGTTGCTCAGCAATTCCATGGCTGTGAGAATGGTGAGTCTACTTGAACAGTCACCTGAACACGATAAATATCGATTAGCTGAAAACTCACCTTTTACAGCCTTTTGGACGATCGGGATCTGAGCATGCCAACTAGTTGCTTTCCTTGCCCAGCCTCGATGATGCTCAGCCTTCAGAGCTGATAGACCACCTGCTGTCTCTCCTAGGAAATCACTTCCCTTATTTTATTTTTAATGAGATTTTAATGCTGCAAATGCCTGATCATTCGCGTAGCCCTCACTAATGCAGCCATGATGGACTATAGGAAGCTTACTAAAATGGGTGATAATCCACACTCAGCTAGACAACTGCATCATTCCTTCTCCTTACTCAGCCTCAAAAACCCTGGTCAGCAAGGTCTTTTGTAGTGCCATTCAGGTCAGAGAGCTTGAAAACACGGATGTCCAACAGGAAGAAATTCATTATTTCTCCTTGTAGAGGGTGTGACTCTGGTTTATAATCTATTCACAGAACCGGCCTAAAGACGAAAGAATAAATAGTCAGAAAACCATAAGTTCTTGTGTGAAAGGAATGGAATAAATGGATTGTCCCTTAGACTCTATCCAACTAACAGCCCCACGGGCTTTCATTGATAAAACTCATCTTCAGCGTATGGAATCCAATTTCTCTCACATCAGTCATGGTGGGCAGCAGAAATGAAAGGAAATGATTGTAGAGTTTTGCCTGATTCTATGGTACTACATTCATGTATCTGAGTCATTTGTAGCAGACTTCATCCTTTGGATAGCTGACATTTGCATTACATCTAACCCCAGGCTGCAGACCAATTGTGTCCACATGTTTGAACTTGTCTCTAATTTAACTTTGAACGACTATGGAGACTAACTAATTCAGTGGCGACAAATGTTATATCAAGTGGCAGGTCTCTTCCTCTTCTCACCTGGACTTACTTGGCCAAGGAGCTTTCTAATGAAGTAAGACAGGAGGGAGGGTTTGTAGTGAAGGACGGGATTGTATTTTTGTTGATCCCGCCTATAAACAGAAAGGAGATGAAAATATCTACAAATTGTAGGGAAATGTTACTGTTACCTGGGCTAACTTATCTTTTCTTATTCCTACTTATAGGTTCTCCAGGGCACACACTGCTACAAGTAATTGAGATAACTTCAAAGGTGAGCACGTTGCAAAAACTTTCATGCAATATATGTTTCTGTTGTGACTCTGGGTAAGTGGTTCACTTCCCTTAAATAGTATGAAAAAGATTCTGAGCTGTTCAAAAAATTGCATACGGCCAAAGGCAAGTCAAAAACAAGAGAAATCTGAAGATGCTGGAAATCCAAGCAACACACACAAAATGCTGGAGGAACTCAGCAGGTCATGCAACATCTACGGAAGAGAGTAGAATCGATGTTTCTGGCCAAGAGCCTTCGGCAGGACTGGAGAAAAAGAACTGAGAAATAGATTTAAAAGGTGGGGGAAGGGAGAGAGAAACACAAGGTGATAGGTGAAACCTGAAGGGGGAGGGATGAAGTAAAGAGCTGGGAAGTTGATTGGTGAAAGACAGAAGGCCATGGAAGAAAGAATAAGGGGAGGAGCACCAGAGGGAGACAATGGGTGGGCAGGAAGATTAAGTGAGAGAGGAAAAAGGGGATTGGAAATGGTAATCAGGAATACTAACGAAGGGTCTCCGCCCGAAACGTCGACTGTACCTCTTCCTGTAGATGCTACCTGGTCTGCTGCATTCACCAGCAATTTTTATGTGTGTTGCTTGACTCTCACATCTACCTGGACTATACCTCTTCCCACCCAGTTACTTGTAAAAATGCCATCCCCTTCTCTCAATTCCTCTGTTTCTGTTGCATCTGTTCTCAGGATGAGGCTTTTCATTCTAGAACGAAGGAAATGCGCCCCCTCCCCCTTTTCAAAGCAAGGAGTTTCCCTTCTTCCACCATCAATGCTACCCTCAACCGCATTTCTTCCATCTCATGCACGTCTGCTTTTACCCCATCCTCCTGCCACCCTATCAGGGATAAGGTTCCTCTTGTCCTCACCTACCACCCCACCAGTCTTTGCACCCAGCACATAATTCTCCAAAACTTTCGCCACCTCCAATGAGTTCCCACCACTAAGCACATCTTTCCGTCCCACCCACTGTCTGCTTTCCACAGGGCTCGGTCCCTATGTGACCTCCCTGTCCATTTGTCTCTGCCCTCTGATCTCTCTCCTGGCACTTGTCCTTTCAAATGGAACAAGTGCTACGACTGCCCCCACACCTCCTCCCTCGTTATCATTCAGGACCCCAAAGAGTCCTTCCAGGTGAGGTGACACTTCACCTGTGAGTCTATTGGGGTCATATACTGTGGCAGGTACTCCTGATGTGGCATCCTGTATATCGATGAGACCCAACACAGATTGGGAGACTGTTTCGCCAAACACCTACGCTCCATCCGCCAGAAAAAGGGGGATCTCCCTGTGGCCACCCATGTTAATTCCACTTCCCATCCCCATTCCAATATGTCTATCCATGGCCTCCTCTACTGTTACGATGAAGCCACACTCAGGTTGGAAGAACAGCAGCTTATACAGGTATTCCATTTGGGTAGCCTCCAACCTGATGGCATGAACATCGATTTCTCTAACTTCTGGTAATGCACCCCATACTCCCACCTCCTTCACCATTTCCCATCCCTTTTTCCCTCTCTCTTTTTCTTTCTTCCATGGCCTTCTGTCTCTTTCACCAATCAACTTCCCAGCTCTTTACTTCATCCGTCTCCTTTCAGGTTTCACCTATCATCTTGTGTTTCTCTCTCCCCTCCCTCCACCTTTTAAATCTACTCTTCAGATTTTTTTCCTCCAATCCTGCCGATGGGTCTCAGCCCAAAATGTCAACTGTACTGTTTTCCATAGATGCTGCCTGACCTGCTAAGTTCCTCCATCATTTTGTGTGCGTTGCCAACAGCAAGTTAAAGATTTGATGAAACGTTTAAAGATAAATTTAGGCTGGGACAAAAGACAGGCTAAATTTGTTGCAGTACAGCTTTGAATATGAGCTCCTTAAAAATAGGTTTAAAGTATTGGTATCTGATTGGAATGATACTTGTGGCCACACAGTTCAGAAAGAGCTGGAGATATTTTAAACCCATTTCCTGGAAAATGTTGGCCCAGTGATGGGACTTAGATGTATTTATGTATACATTGTCTCACAAAACTCATTAGGGGAAGCTGCACACTTTAAACACACTAATTGCAAGTATGGATCACCACACATAGTTATATAGCTGAGCAGCAATTTCATGTTTTCTGTTTTTTCTTCCATTCAGCTGAAGGAATGGATATTACGTCCATCTGTCTGTCTTGGCTTTAAAAAAAAAGTATTTTTCTAAATATTTAGCTGTTTTAAAGTTTAAGACAAAGCAAAATATCCAAAGACTTTAATTTATCCTTCAGCATAAGTCAGCTACATTTACAACCTCAATATCTCATTTATTTACTAAGCTCATTCCAGGAAAACCCCAGATATTATGCAGTAGTGTAGACAAATTCCTTACTGTCTAGATTTCTCGGCAGAGACTCTTCACTGAACTTGTAATGGTAACAGTGTGTTCCTTCTTGGCTTTGTTTCTTACAGCAAACATCCTCCTTGGGAGAAAGTCCACAGGATCTGGGGTAGCACTTACCACAGATGGCTTCTCTCTCAGACGACCAGTCATGCCAAATATAGCTAGTCATCGCCTGCCTCTGATTTTCAAATGTTTTTCATTGTTACTCACTGAGTAAATAATATGAAGGCTTATCATTTAACATTATTATTAACAGCAAATGCTATTTTTCATTAGAATAGTTCAAACTTACAGTCTGCAGGCTACTCCCTTATTTTCTGTGCATGATCTGCAGAATGGTTCTTTAAAATGTAAGTGAAAAATATGACTTTAAAATTATAACATTTCTGCTCCCTTTTAACGGGAGAAAATGTGTCAACTCAAGAACTGCATTAACTCTAACCAACACTGGAAACATTCAGCAGGTCAGGCGGCAAACTGGAAAAAATGTCAATGTCTTTTCATCATGTGGTGAGTGTAGTGCTTTACAACACCATTGACTGGGGTTGGATTCCCACTGCTGTCTGTAAGGAGTTTGTACGTCCTTCCCATGACTGCGTGGGTTTCCTCCAGATGCTCCGGCTTCATCGCACATTAACATGCTGGGTTAATTGCCCACAAAGGTGTAATTGGGAGACATGGCTCATTGGGTCAGAAGGGCTTATTCCCACACTGTATCTCTAATTAAAAAAAAGGTTAAGATCCATAACAGATTATCAACCTGAACTGTAAACTCTGCTCTTCAGTTCGCAGATGTTGCATGAACCAAATGAATATTTCTGGTGTTTTCTGGTTAGCTTTTAAACTATGTAATCCAACAAGGAATGTGAATTTTCCACATTTTATTTCAGACCCAACTAGATGAGCCACATCTAACATATATATAGTACATATATAACATACTGGCTTTGGAGGTGGTGCAGAGGAGATTCTCCAGGTTGATTCCAGAGATGAGGGGGGTTAGACTATGAGGAGAGATTGAATCACCTGGGACTGTACTCACTGGAATTCAGAAGAATGAGAGGAGATCCAATAGAAAAATATAAAATTATGAAAAGGATAGATAAGACAGAGGCAGGAAGTTTGTTTCCATTGGTAGGTGAGACTAGAACTAGGGGACATAGCCTCAAGAATTGGGATGGAGATGAGGAGGCTTTTCCCAGGGGTTGGTGGATCTGTGAAGTTCTCCACCCAATGAAGTAGTGGAGGCTGCCTCAGTAAATAAATTTAAGACAAGGTTGGATAGATCTTTGTATATTAGGGGAATTAAAGGATTATTGGGAAAAGGCAGGTAGGTGGAGGAGTCCATTGCCAGATCAGCAGTATTTATTTATTTCACAATTTATAGGAATGTATTTCTTTCCACTGTACAGCTGCTGCAAAACAACAAATTTTACATCATATGAGACAGTGATATAACCTGTTTTTGATCCTTATGAAGTGAATTATATAATCAAAGCCAAAGTAGAAATTGTGTTCAAAAATTAGCAAAGCATTGTCCAATCTCACAAATTTTTCTAAGAATACTTGTAGGATGTTTCATCACAACACTCTGCCAGGCTAAACTTCAGAATGCTAAATTGGATTGTTCAAATACCAACTGGTTCTCCTTTTATGATCTTCACAGACTTAACCTGCTGTCAGGTTCTTGCAAGAGGAGCAGGCCTGATTGAAGCAGATTTAAGAATGAGACATTGAAGTAGATTACCACCAGAAGTGACCTAATGGTGAAGATTTCATTTCTTTTGATGTGATGACACAAACAGATGACTGTCTTCTAGCTCTGAGTATCCACAAGAAACCCCTCTTCTGTTTTCCTCCACCCCTTACTAAATGGCTCCACATTGGGCTTCAGGAAATAGTTGAGCCATTGTATCCCTGTTCCTTCCTCTTCCCATCCACCTTCTTTCTTTGCTGTTCTCTTGTTTAAACGTTTTCCTCTATTCTTCTACAATCTATTTTTCTCATTGTCATATACTTTACATTTCATTCCCTATTCCTTAGATGAGGAACTCCCCAATCCATTCACTGCTCTCATCTTTTTCTTGTTCCCTCTTTTCCTTTCCCCTTATGCTTCCAGTCTCTTCCTTTGCTTGTTTCCCTCCTGCTGCTGCACTCTTCCCACTCCCTCCCCAACTCCTTTTCTGTTTACCTACTCCTGCCTTTCTCATTTAATTCTCTTGGGTGTAAATTAGCCTCTGACCTCTATCCCTGAAAACTGCAATTGATGTTGACTCCATGTGTAAAGCATCAGAGATTAAAATAGAAAAGCACAAAATTAGGGAAGAAGTCAAAAATAGGGAAAATGATAAAGTAATGTGAGCTGGGGAGTGCTAAGTATATTTACAATAGTTTTTATGGCTGTTTTTTGAGTATGGAGTTGCTATAATCAATCACTTTCTGAAACCTTTAATACTGTGTCCAGCCTATGGTTTACGTGCAACAAACTTGTAAAAAATAGTTTTTTTTCAGCTTCTAACGTCGAACTGGTATGAACAAAATGGGCTTTATGGTCTTCATTCTGGTCTGCAAACTGTAGTAGTTTTTTGGCCCTCTCTAAACAAACCATTTCTGCAAAGAAAATCACCCTTTTGTTGTAACTTCTGCTGTTTCACTTTTGATCATTCAGTAACAAGGAAGTGGTTTTGTGCCATCCCACATTTGGATGGTACATGTTAGGTAATGATAAGTTGCTCTAGATCCATAGGTCAACCGCCTTGAAATCACAGATTCCCAACCATGGCAATTCCTATCATCAGCAGGTTCCTTCACATATAGGTTCCTGTGGTGATGTCTCACAAAACTTGCAAGTCACAGGTTCGTTAACTCAGGAAATACATTATTACGTAAAGAAGTGTGCTCCAAATGATTACTTACACAGAAAGCATCCTTTTCCTTCCATAGCTGTTGGAAAAGGAGATTTTATCCAGTTAATAAAGAGCTATGGGAAATCTTTGAGGCCTGTGTGGGACCCAGTAACACAAACTGTGCCTTTTTTATGTTTAATATGTCATGTTATCCTGCAATACCATGCCACGGCTGTTTAATTCTACTTAATTCTTTTGGAGGGTTCAACACAATGTTTATTTATAATAGTTTTAAACACTCAGTTGCCAATTTATTAGTTACATTTGTACACCTGCTCGTTAATGCAAATATCTAATCAGCCAATCCTTTGGCTGCAGCTCAATTGTAAAATCATATGGACATGGTCAAGAAGTTCAGTTGTTGTTTACATCAAACATCAGAGTGGGGAAGATGTGTTATCTACATAACTTTGACTGTGGAATGATTTTTGGTGCTATCTAGTTTGGTTTGAGTATCTCAGAAACTGTTATCTCCTAATATTTTACCACACAATGGTCTCTGCAGTTTACAGAGAATGGTGCAAAAAAGCAAAACAAAAACATTCAGTGAGCACAAGTTCTTTTGGCAAAAATGCCTTGTTAATGAGAAAGGTCAGAGGAGAATGGTCAACTGGTTTAAGCTGACAGGAAGGTGACAGTAACTCAAATAACCACGTGTTACAACAGTGGCATGTAGAAGAACATCTCTGAATGACAATATATCAATGCATATTGAAGTGGATGGGCATGAACATACAGCCAGGAGGTACCTAATAAAGTGGCCACTGAGTGTAAGTCCAAGTAATAAGGAGGGGTCATGGAAACATAGAAAACTAGAAAGTGGGGCCATTTGGTCCTGATCAAACATGTACCTAATTATGATGAATTATCTCCCTCAGTATCTTAGTCCCACTTTCTCTCCATTGCTTTGATCAGCATTACGGCATTTTTCGGCCTCCTTCTTTAAAATATTTCATAAGCTGGGCCTGAGAGGAAAGTTCATCCACAAACTGGATGCGCTGACTGAAGTCATGGAGGGGAAGCAAAGAAAACAAAGCTCTTTATACATAACTTCATCTTTTCATGAAAATTCACTTAGTGACTAATTTATTAGTTGTCTCCTGTACCTAATAAAGTGACCACTGAGTGTATGTTTGTTGCCTTCTGCGTTAGTCCATCCACATCAAAATTGAATGCGTTGTGCATACAGAGGTTCTGTTCTGCATCCCACTGTTGTAGCATGTGTTTTTTTTTGAGTTACTGTCATCTTCCTGTCAGCCCAAACCAGTCTGGCCATTCTCCTCTGACTTCCCTCATTCATAGGGCATTTTCACCCACAGAACTACTGTTTACTGGATGAGTTCTATTGAACAAAATATCATACATCAGTTTTTAACTGTACATAATTTTCTGAATAAGTAAAGCTGCAAAATCCCATGTATTCATTGATAGCTGGTCCCTAAAAATCACCTCCCTGAACAAAAAGGCACAGCAGCATCTCCACTTTGTAAGCAGATTGAGGAAGGTAAGTCCCCCTCCCCTCCCCACCATCCTGTCCAATCTATCTGCATTTTATAGGATCCCCATTGAGTCATTTTGACAAGTTGTATCTCCATCATGTATGGGAGCAGCCAAGCATTGGACCGGAAGTCTCTACAAAGGGATGTGAACATGACTGAGATGATTATAGGGTCTCCCTACCATCCAACGAGGACATAGATCAGGAGTGCTGCATACACAGAGTCCTTAGTATTATTAAGGATCCCACCCACCCATCCAGCATGCTTGTTGACTTTCTACCATCAGGCAGGAGTCTATGATGCATAAAAACATGAACAGTCAGGATGGAAACTACTTGTTCCCTCAGCCCATCAGGCTTCTGAATTCCCCACCACATCACATTCAAAGTGTCACCGGTTAATTTGTTCTGTAGTTTATAATATTTAATTTATGCACTTTAGTTTATTTATGTGTAATCTATCTGTAGATTTCATCCTTACTTTCCTAAGTTATTATGTGTTATGTATACAACGTATACACCCTAGTTCGGAGTAACATCTTGTTTGACGTTAATCATGTATATAATTAAATGACAATAAAATTGACTTGACTTGATAAGAAAATAGACACCCAATGCAAAGTGAGATTAATTGGTCTATAATTTGCTCTCATTGCCTTTTTCCCTTTTGTTTTGAACTATAATGCAAACTTTGCACCTCCTGGCTTCAAAAAGAAATTATTACCCCAATTTTATCACAATTAAATTAATAACAGTAAGCCGTTTCTTACCAAAGCTGTGCGTGTTAAAAATTGAATTTTGCATGCAGATTAAAATTATGTTAATTAACCTCTGGATTTAAATGAAATTATGAGATACGTTTTACTCATTGTCTTAGTAAAACCTTAATAAGCACCAATGCTAACTACTTAAAACTTCTAGGGCATCTTGATTCCTTTGTAATGCCAAAAGGGAAGTCATAAAAATACATATGTAATTAAAACTGATTAATACAATTAAATGAGGAAATAGAAAATAGTTTTTTCTTCCCAATTATAGTTCTAACAATTAGAGGTTATTAAACTCACTTTCAAGTATAATTAGCTAATAAGATATGCTAATTAGATACTAAAATATGTAAATCAGATTTATTAGAAGTGTTCTATTGGGGTGGAGTTCTCATTGTGTTTTTGTGCAACTATTTATTGGGAAGTTGAACAAATTGAAACAAGACGTCATTGTTCAGCTTCTGTATCATAGTGCCAGTAGTCATTAGATCAAGCTGAAGGATGCTTGAACCTATGAGTTCAAGGATCTGATAGCACAGTAGGAGGGAAACATGGCAAATTAAACTGAAGTGAGAAAAAAAAAGTGGAATCCATTGAGAACCCACTAGTCTTCGGACTGTCCAAGTAGGTTCAATCAGAATGTTTAATGAGCGTTGGGCTTTTACAGAGGATGAGAACTTCATGTAGATATTAAAGAGAGTGACTGTGGCTGTGGGGGTTCCTGCAGATGCTCTGGTTTTCTCCCACATTCCAAAGACATTCCAACTGATGGGTTAACTTGTACCCTGATGTGTAGGTAAATGGTAGAATTGGGGTGGGATGGAGATAATTAGAATGCAGTGATAAAACCGGGATTAACGCAGGATTAGTTTAAATGTGTTGCTCATGGTAAGGGATGGACCAAAAAGCTAGTTTCTGACTCCAAGGCACATTTTGACCATTCTGGCTCTCAAATCTTCTCTGTAAGCTTTAGTGATATCAGAAGAAACCTGGGGTATTGGGGACACAAGCAGGTTTCAGAGAGAGGTGAATGAGAGGAGCAACATCTGAAGGCCTGATTGGGGTAATGGGTGGGGAATACTGCTGGGACATTGCTTCTGCTATGAGGAGGTTAGGACTATCAGAGGAATGGGAATGTCTAAGGTCTCAATGAGTGACAGCACGTCATAGACATTAAACCATGCAAATAGAAAAGGATGAGGGAAATATGTATCAACAAAAATGTACTACTACCTCTCTGCTCTAACACTTGGCTATTGGGCTTATGTCTGGTAGTATTGGTGAATCCTTCTACCATATTTCTGATTAACTGACAAGTCTAATTTTGAAAGATACCTTGTGTGGGTCTATAACCTTTCCTGGGGCTCATGCATTTAGCCCCTCAGTGCCAAGTGAACTAAACCAAATTTACTAAACTGTTAACATAATGAATTGGAGAATTGCTCTTAATCCTACCAATATTCTATCAACACTCAGACAAATTGGAGGGGAACACTTTGTGATCATTTCACCACCCAAAGCCCTAGACAATGCTTGTTTTAAGTCTTTACAATGTACAATGAGCTCTGCTTAAGAGTCTGGTACTGCTGGTATACAGTGTGCTGGAAGTGTTGTGCAGCAGCTACATCAACTGAAAGAGTCTTTCTATTCCTTCCAAAGAAATGATAAGGGACATGTATTTCTGTCCTCTCCAATAATGTCTTAAAATTGCTGTGCTGAGGACTAGCTGGATGGATAAAACATATTTTGCTGCAATTGCAAAGGTGAATTGTGCATTCAGCATCAGTGATTTTAAAATCTGCAGGATATTAGAGGCAAAAAGGAAAAAAAACAACTATACAAAAATATATAGTGAAAGAGGGAAAGAGAACTTAACAGCAGATCATATCTTTTTGAATTTCTATTCCTTCAGGCAATAATAAAATCAGGGACTACCGGCTTCGGAAGATGGGCTGAGCAGGCTCTTCCTGTGTTGCAATTTTCTGTTGATGGCCTATCAGTCAGTTTTAGTTGTTGGCTCCAGCTTAATACATCAATTGGAGCAAGATTCATTCCACTTACAACAATAGCAAAAATACTTGATACATATCTTAATTTGTTTGCATTAATGCAAAATAGTGTGTATTTAAATATTCAATACTTATGTTCAATAAACTTTTGGTTAATCTAGTTTAGCCATTTTACAAGTGCTGAAGCCATGCAAAAGATATAACTTCACCCTGCTGTTTTTTGTGTAGAATAGATCACAGTAGATTTACAGTGCTAGTCTCAGTAATGATGCATTGACTTGAAAGGTTTTTTTTACATTTGTTTCTCTTGAATGGTCCATTAGCACCAGAAGGATAAGTGCAGGTTTCGGAAAATTGCAGGCTTTCTATATGACCTGGGAATAGTCAGTTCCACATACTCTGCCAGCTGTCCAGCTTTTGAAAAGTTATGACATGCAGGTGGCCTGTGCCACCAAGCATAAAATGTCCACTCCAAGCTCACTTATAATTGGAGGCTAAGGGTCTATGGACCTCTGCTTCTCCAGGTGGGTGGTCCTGACTGAGTGAATTGTGCTGTCAGGATTTGCTATGCATCCTGAGTTGACCTAGTCAGCTTTATATACAGATATACAGCAAGGTGCTGCATAAATATATACATACACACATATACAGAAATTTGGCAGAAAACAGTCAGTTACATCATTAAAGATCTTACCCACCCTGCTTATGGACTATTTGTCCCACTCCCATCAGGAAGGAGGCTATGTAGCGTCCGTGCCAAGACCACCAGTTTCAAAATCAGTTACTTTCCCAAACCAGTATGGCTGATCATCAGCTCCACCAACCAACCCACCCCTCCACATCTCCAGTCACCACTTTATCATTTCCTGTCAGTCACCTTGTATACAAGAACCTCTGTGCCTAGCGTGACTTTATGAGCGTACAATCAATCTATGTCTATAAGTGATCTTATGTATTTATATTTATTGTGGTTTTTTTGTTCTTTACCTTATTGTGTTTTTGTTGTGTTGTATCAGATCCGGAGTAACAATTATTTCAAGCTCATTTACATTTGTGTACTGGAATTGATGTTAAACAATCTTTAATATTTTAATATCTGTGATCAGCTAGTTTAATTTTATCACTAGTTTTACCTTTCCATCAGCGGGTCTCTCTTCCATAACGACTCAAAAATATACCGATGGGTCATGAGCATTGAAACAAAAATCTCCTCAATAATCATTTTAAACATGTTAGATTTCTGTACTTAACAATGAATGAGGCACATTTATTGATTTTGGCCATGTTTATTATTAAAATCACATCAAGCCACCATGTGGATATTTAGGTTTTGCAATTTACCACTTGGCTCCTATTTCACCAATCAGGCTCAAGATAACATCCAACTTGAAGTGTGTGGTTTGATTGGAAGATATCAATGAGTAGCTTGAAATATTGGAGTCACTGATCTTCAGGAGACAGTAGACTTTCTAAAGGCATTCAGGACAAACTAGACCGAAATTCTATTTCCTAAAGGTCATTTCCTTGCCAATGCTTAATTGTGAGAGCTGAGATACTCGTCTAGGTTTAAAGCCCATTGAATCAGAATCAGAATCAGGTTTTATATTGCTGGCATATGTCATGAAATTTGTAATTTTGTGGCATCAGTACATTGCAATACATAGTAATAAAAAACTATAAATTACAAAAAGAAAAAAATATATATAAATAAATTAAAGTAGTGCAAAAGGAGAGCAAGAAAGAAAAAATAGTGAGATAGTGTTTATAGTTTTATTATCTATTCAGAAATCTGAATGGGCAGTCTTATCACACACTTGTTCCCCTGACCTGGAACACTTAATGATTAAGTGTTGACCGTTCTACTTACCGAGAGAGTGCTCCTCCATCATCCTGACCGTAGTTTACATACAACCAAGAGCCAACATTTAACAGGCACTCAAAGTAGTGAATGCTGCCATCACCGAACAAGAAACAGCCCATCCTGATGCATTTCAAATCATCGTTGGGGGCTTCAATCATGCTTGTCTGAAGAAATCGCTGCCCAATTACCATCAACATATAACCTGCAGAATCAGGGGCCTCCAACACACTGGACCACTGATATACTACAATTAGGAATGTCTGTTGCTCCAGGCCCAGACTGCTTTTTGGGAAATCTAATCACTTAGCTGTCCTTCTCCTAGCTGCAGAAGCTAAGGACAACAAAGAGATGGTTTTAGGAAGCAGAGGAGCGGCTGAGGGATTGCTTAGAGTCAGAAGACTGGGCCATGTTCAAGGACTTATCAGAGGATCTGAATGAATACACACCAGTTTTCACGGACTTTATAAAAACAGTTGTAGAAGAGTGTGTCTCCACAAAATCATTCAGAGCTCCCAAACCAGAAGCCCTGAGTGAACCACGAGATCTGCAAATTGCTGACGTACAGATCTGTGGCATTCAGGTCTGTCGACCAAGTAGGATACCAAAGGTCCAGATATGATCTCCAGAAAGCCATCTCACATACAAATTGGTAATTCCAGTCCAAACTTGAATTATTGAAGGATGCTCAACAGTTGTGGCAGGGCTGCACTGATACAAAGTGAAACCAAGCAACATAGATGACAACAAGGCTTCACTCCTAGATTAGCTCAATAGCTTCTAAACTTGTTTTGACCATCAAACTATGGTGGAACCATTGTGAACTCCCACAGCCCCTAATGACCCTGTAATTTCATTCTCTGAAGGTGATGTGTCACCTGTTAGTACATTAAAGTCAAGATGGTTTCTGTAAAGGGTAATACTGCCTGAAAAATCTATTAGAGTTCTTCGGGGAAGTAACAAGCAGGGTGGACAAAGGAGAGGCAGTGGATGTCATATACTTGGATTTCATAAGGCGTTTGATAATGTACCACACATGAGACATTCTGTAATCAAATCTGGCTTTTGTTCTAACTGTTCCTACATTACTTTCAGTCATTTTGGCTGGATTGATCTATCATTTGTATTTTATCTGGCTGCTCTGTTTTGTATTCTACTAGCTCGATTGCACCTTTCTTTATGTTTAATGTTTTGCACTTATCTTATTCAAAGGTCAAGCTTAAATCTTTTGAAAATAGTTCTAATAGTTGAATTAATTGCTTTAGCTTTTCTGATAAAGGAGCATATAATTTCAAATCGTCCATGTATAGAAGGTGTGTCAAGGTATATTTACTTTGATTGTTTTTGATTTGATACCCTACTTGCATCTGATTCAGTAAATTAGAGTGCGGGTTTAAAGCTAGACAAAGCCATAGTGGACTTAGAGAGTTGCCGTGAAAAATGTCTCAGTTTATTTTGATAAGGCTCATTGTTCCGTTTTTGGTTGTGACTAGCTAGAATGATCTTAGTATGCCAATGCTTCATCAGATATTGTAGGAATTTCAAAAGTATTGAGTGTAGTTTATATATATAAAGCATCTTCAATTAATCATGTGTCTGGAACCGAATCAAATGCTTTTTAGTAGACAATATAACAACATTATTATAATAATAATTATTATTATTATTGTATTTTTATTTTTTCTCAGCTCAAGCTGGTAAAACCTGAGGTACAGGCATAGCCAAGCACACTCATTTTCAATTACTAGCAACTTTATGACTATTCTAGTGGTGTTTAGTATTGTGGCTTTCTGAAGATTTCCATAAATATTGCGGTAACAGCCTAATTGTTTAATGCTATTCTGTGGTGACTTTGGGATAATACCAGTCGTAGAAATTACTATTGGGATAATGTATTCTCTGGTCAAGTTCCATAGTCTTTCAAATGCCTTTTTAAACTCAGCACATTTCTGGTGTCTTTCACCTTTCATTTCTGTATGTTATTGTCTATTTGGATTGGCTATATCTATTAAATTGTTCTAGCTTGTTTATCCTGTAATATGATTTCTGGCTGGTTATTATGGATTGTCCTATCTGTAATAATGGATCAATTATAATATAATTTGTCGGACTCTGATTCTCAAACTGGATCAGACTTTTAATTATAGTAAGGAATGGTGTCTTTTATGAGTTTGTAGTTTAAAGCAGGATTTTGGTGAATGGTGTTTGCCACTTGATTGTGCTTGTGTAAATAATCAGATTGAGTTAAACTGCTGCAGCATCCTGTAATGTGTTGGATTATTTCTGGTTTCTTTTGGCATTTTCTGAAATCCTCTAGAAGCCATGCAATACAGCAAAAAGTATCAGAGTGAAATGAAAATGTGGGGAGATACCATAAAATACAGAAACATAACTCTGAATATTAAATACAAGCTATTTTCATGAACGCCACTCTCACTTGCATTCTCTGTTCTGAATTCTGCTCCTATGTGTGATATGCAACATTACAGGCAATCTAACAAGCATTTTGTGTGCTCACCTAACAAAGAAAATAAAGGTAAAGATTGCATTAAACCCGGTCCAAATTGGTGCCATGCTGTAATCATGTCATTCTGAACCCAGCGATACATGGAACATGGATAAACATTATGCAGTACGTTTTTCCCTAAGATATACAAACACGAAGAAATCTTCAAATGCTGGAATGTCAAGCAACACACATAAAAGTTTCTGGTGAACGCTGCAGGCCAGGCAGCATCTCTAGGAAGAGGTACAGTCGACATTTCAGGCCAAGACCCTTCATCAGGACTAACTGAAGGAAGAGCTAGTAAGAGATTTGAAAGTGGGAGGGGGAGGGGGAGATCCAAAATGATAGGAGAAGACAGGAGGGGGAGGGATGGAGCCAAGAGCTGGACAGGTGATAGGCTAAAGGGATACGAGAGGATCATGGGACAGGAGATCCAGGGAGAAAGAAAGGGGGGGGACCCAGAGGATGGGCAAGGGGTATAGTGAGAGGGACAGAGGGAGAAAAAGAAGAGAGAGAAAAAGTATGTGTGTATATAAATAAATAACGGATGTGGTACGAGGAGGAGGTAGGGCATTAGCAGAAGTTAGAGAAGTCGATGTTCATGCCATCAGGTTGGAGGCTACCCAGACGGAATATAAGGTGTTCTTCCTCCAACCTGAGTGTGGCTTCATCTTTACAGTAGAGGAGGCCATGGATAAACATATCAGAATGGGAATGGGACGTGGAATTAAAATGTGTGGCCACTGGGAGATCCTGCTTTCTCTGGCGGACAGAGCATAGGTGTTCAGCAAAACGATCTCCCAGTCTGCGTCGGGTCTCGCCAATATATAGAAGGCCACATCGGGAGCACCGGACGCAGTATATCACCCAGCCGACTCACGGGTGAAGTGTCGCCTCACCTGGAAGGACTGTCTGGGGCCCTGAATGGGAGTGAGGGAGGAAGTGTAAGGGCATGTGTAGCACTTGTTCCGCTTACAAGGATAAGTGCCAGGAGGGAGATCGGTGGGGAGGGATGGGGGGGACGAATGGACAAGGGAGTCGCTTAGGGAGCGATCCCTGCAGAAAGCAGAGAGAGTTGGGGAGCACTTCCCCCCCTCCCCCTTTTCTTTCTCCTTAGGACTCCTGTCTCATGATCCTCTCATATCCCTTTTGCCAATCAATTGTCCAGCTCTTGGCTGCATCCCTCCCCCTCCTGTCTTCTCCTATCATTTTGGATCTCCCCCTCCTCCTTCTACTTTCAAATCTCTTACTAGCTCTTCTGTCAGTTAGTACTGACGAAAGGTCTCGGCCCGAAACGTCGACTGTACCTCTTCCTAGAGATGTTGCCTGGCCTGCTGTGTTCACCAGCAACTTTTATATGTGTTGCCTAAAATATATTTTAGTTTCCTACATAGAAGCATCTCTGTATCGCCCAAAAATGTGTAAGGTGACATTTTTTCATTTACGGATTGTATGTAATTGCAGGAATAACAATGTAGCAATCTGATCTTTTGATTTGCCAAAGAAAGAATCTGCCAGCAGAGCAGCTCAGGCAACAATGGAAATGCTAATTATATTTTAAAAGTAAAAGAAATTCTTGCAAACAAAATAGGATTTAAGAAATCCTATTTTAAGTGTGTCCATAACTCGGTTGGCCCGTTAGCTAAATATGATTTAAAATTTAAAACGAGCATATACATTCAGTCAACACACACAAGATGCTGGAGGAACTCAGCAGGTCAGGCAGAATCTATGGAAAAGAGTAAACAGTCGACATGTCGGTCCTGCTGAGTTCCTCCAGCATTTTGTTTGTGTTGCTTGGATTTCCATCATCTGCAGATTCTCTCTTGTTTGTGATTGGATATATACTCAGTAGCCATTCTATTAGGTTCACCGGTACACCTGCTCATTAATGCAAATATCTAATCAGACAATCATATAGCAGCAACTCAATGTATAAAAACATGCAGACCTGGTTAAAGGGTTCATTTGTTGTTCAGACAAAACATCAGAATAGAGAAGATATACGATCTAAGAGACGTTGACTGGGCAATGATTGTCGGTGCCAGACAGGGTAGTTTGAGTATCCCAGAAAGTGCTGATCTCCTGGGATTTTCACACACAACAGTCTCTAGAGCTTACAGAGAATGGTTCAATAAACAAACAAATAAATATCCAGTGAGCAGCAGTTTCATTAATAATGCTTTGTTAATGAGAGAGGTCAGAGGAGAATGTCCAGACTGGTTGAAGCTGACAGAAAGGCAACAGTGTCAAATATCCATGCCTTACGGAGGTGTGCAGAAGAGCATCTCTAAATGCATAACACTTCAAACCTTGAAGTAGATGGGTGTCAGCAGCAGAAAACCATAAACACACGCTCAATGGCCACTTTATTGGGTACAGAAGGTACATAGCCACTCAGTGTTAATACCAGTTGGTTTGAGAGAAAGAATACTGAATGTGAACATATATCAGTACAAACTAAACATTTGTTTGTGCAAAATGCACAAAACACTTTACCAGTTGATATTAAATAAGTCAATATCTCAACCGTATACATGTATCAGCATTTTTGTTGAACTGTGCCAATGTTAACCACGTGCTTTGTACCAATAAAATGGTATTCCTTTCAGTGTCAGTGCTACTGTCAGCAGACAGTACGATGGCTTTCAGTTCACATCAGGTCTGGTGCTATCAAACTGAAGAGAATCCATCGTTATTGACATTAAATAGACTTCAGAAAGTTGAACTGAACAGCAAAAGGCATTCCTTAATGTGGTTAAATATTATCAGCTTTTTTAGTGCTTGAACCATTAAGTGTTGGTTACAACTTAACTATTTTTATTGCAGAGAAGTAAATTACTGCTGAAGTACAGGAAATGGTTGCTTAACTTGTACTCTTCCAACAATTCCACCTGATTGGCATAATGAGCACCGATATTAAAAGTTTAAGAGTTAATGACCTTTAATTGAACTAAACCTTACTGAAAAGAGAAATCCTCTGGCTGAAAGAATTATGTGGTATGTGTGTGTAGGTATCAGTGTGTGGAGCCACATGGCAATTTTTATTGGGAGTACTATAGGCAAACGTGATCAATAAATGCAACTACCTCTTCAGACAGAAATAATAAAATGAACACAAATACAACCGACAGAAAAAAACAAAAACATTTAAGATCTTTGCACACACCTTCCCAATTATACAATATAAATGGAATATTGACCTTGAGCATTGAACACCTCTTCCCTTTGTCTCCTTGCAACTATGACTCCTCTGTCAACTGACCTCCTCTGCAGGATCACCTTGATCTTAAAACCTAACACAGGTCAGTAATCTGTATAATCCATTTACTCTGAGTTCAAAGGTATTATGTGAGTTTAATAAAAAACTAATTGATAGCATCTGTGGTGTTCATGAATTTGTGTTTATTAAACAAAATACTCTCTAATTGATCCAAAAAAAGCTGCTTTTCAAAGTTTTATCTTCTCTTTGGCATGTGATCAACAACTGCAAGAAAGTTTGTAGCTTTGTGAGGTTGCATTAGATGTGGGTGAGAACTCAAAGGGACGCCAATCTCTCCTGAAAACAAGTTTAAAAGAGGAGATGGTGGCAATGGTGCCGTCGTGACAATGAATGAAGTCACTGGAGAGTCGCTGAAGCTGGTGATCTAGAAGTCTTTATTCAGCACAACAAGCAGGCATTCTCATGGAGACACTTAGGAAGAAGAGGCTCTTACACTCAAAGTACATCACATTTTTATACCCTTAAGGTCAATGGTAACTCAGTACAGTTTCAATAGTTACAATGACATCATTCACTTCAATACTTTGGGTTGACAATGAATTATTTGAGTTGCGTATAACTTTCAAACACCTCAATCTTCACACCAACACTCCAGACACTCTAGACTGAATGTTATTCACCCCTGTGCAATGCATATGCAGACATCTCAGGTCAGTTTAAAAACGCAAACATGAGAAAACCTGCAGATGCTGGAAATTCAAGCAACACACAAAAAATGCTGGTGGAACGCAGCAGGCCAGGCAGCATCTATAGGAAGAAGTACAGTCAACGTTTCAGGCTGAGACCCTTCGTCAGGGCTAACTGAAAGAAGAGACAGTAAGAGATTTGAAAATGGGAGGGGAGTCCAAAATGATAGGAGAAGACAGGAGGGGGAGGGATGAAGCTAAGAGCTGGAAAGTTGATTGGCAAAAGGGATACAGAGCTGGAGAAGGGTGAAGATCATGGGACGGGAGGCCTAGGGTGAAAGAACGGGGAGGGGAGCCCAGAGAAAGATGGAGAGCAGGCAAGGAGTGATTGTGAGAGGGACAGAGAGAGAGGGGGGGGGGGGGGAAATAAATAAATAAATAAGGGATGGGGTAAGAAGGGAAGGAAGGGCATTAACAGAAATTAGAGAAGTCAATGTTCATGCTATCAGGTTGGAGGCTACCCAAACGGAATTTAAGGTGTTGTTCCTCCAACCTGAGTGTGGCTTCATCTTGACAGTAGAGGTGACTATGGATAGACATATCAGAATGGGAATGGGACGTGAAATTAAAATGTGTGGCCACTGGGAGATCATGCTTTCTCTGGTGGACAGACCGTCAGTGGGATGTTTCCTGGTTTGCAATCGACCCCAGTCTGCAGCTCTAAAAAGACCATTGTTCTGAGTTAATTTTAAATTCAGTCCGCAATCCGTATTCAAATCTGAAGACTGGTTGCTGTTGGAATTAATATATGCTATATTCCATAACTCCAGAATATACCTTAACAGTTCGATGTGGAGAGGAGCAGACAGTGATGAAGGTTAGCCCATCAATGGTAGCATGAAAAAAGACTTGAGACAGGGTTCACTGTTGATTGCAGCTCATGAGAATCTTCAAAGTTAGAGAGTAGATAAAAATATGAAACTATTTAAATATTCAGATAAATAAAGCACTGTTGAGGAATGAATACACAGATTGGTACTCAATGGTGAGAATAAATGAATAGGATTTGAATGGAATTTTGGGATTAGTAGGTCAGACTGCAGCAACAGAAGTTAATAAAGAGTCCATGTTCTGGGCCAATATCCTTCATCAGGACTGGAAAGGAAGGGGGGATGTGCTGGAATAAAAAGGTGGGGGGGATGTTAAGGAGGACAAACTAGAAGGTGGTAGGTGAAGCCTGGTGGATGAGGGAAAGGGGATGAAGTGAGAAGCTGGGAGGTATTACGAGGAAAAGGCAAAAGGGCTGGAGAAGGAGGAATCTGATAGGAGAGGAGAATGGACCATGGGAATACATGAAGGAGGGGGGGGTGCCAGGGGGAGGTGATAGGCACGTGAGAAGAGTTAAGAGGTCAGTGTGGGGAATAGAAAAAAAGGAAAGGGGGAGAGAAAACTACTGCAAGGGGAAATCGATGCTTATGCCATCAGGTTGGAGGCTACCTAGGTGGAATATGAGAACCCTGAGTTGAAATCAGAGGCAGAGGAGATAGCATGTTTAAATCAATAACACGTGAATGGAGTCTCTGGCATTTTGGTGTGAGGAAATTATGGGTTACCCAATAATGCACGAAGAGTGTAATAAGTCAGGTGCTACGTAGGGACTGAGAGAATTGGTAAGGTAGTGTTTGTCATCATCATATAGTTGACATATGCCATTATTAAATGGGGATTTTTTAACAAGTGAAAAGCAGTTGATTGAAAGAATAGCCTTTAATGGAGTTGAGTGGAAGGAGGCAAGAAAGGTCAAGATGACAGTGGAAGATAGATATCGGAGGAGGAGGATCTGGTTAACTGTGTCAAAGGCTAAAAAAGATTCATGAGAATCTTGTGGTCACTATGCATGTTATTTGTGTTTTTATCTACTGATGTTGTGGCGGAGTTTGAGAGGCAAAGGTCTGATTTGAGAGATTCCGTCCCTGAGATGCGGAAACAGTAGTTTATAAAAACAAACAATCTAGAGAGAGAAATTGCTCAGTGCAGCAGCAGGAGAGTTGCAGAGCTCTTAAATTAAGCTGCCATTTTCTTTTTGGTAACCAAGAGTTTAAACTGCAGCAACATGTGTTCATACAATGTCTTCACCACTTTTATGTAAAACATCTTTCTCCAGAATTTACGGCCAGATTGACATCAAGTTCTGAAGTCAGGCAGACATCCTGCTGTTCTTCACTTCTGATGGTGTGACACCTCTGCTGGAATTTCAGCCACATTATCATTTAACCACTGTTATTCTGATTGATGGTTATCCATCAACCAAGCTCTCTGAAATGGATTAGCCAGCTGTTATCCATTTCTAGCTTTAGGACATTGCTATGGTCACATTAGTGGTATGTTTAAATTTTACAATCACTACATTTCAACAATGCTTCTTATTATCCAGAAAAATTGTCACTATCAATGCAGGGATTTTCATTCTCACTGAGGAACCATTGCAAAAAAAATATATAAAGCCACCCATTTCTACAGGAAATTTCAAGGTATATCTCACAAGTTTCATCAACCATTAGCAACATGTACACAAGTTTAAAAGGTTCCTTCTATCACACCTTTCTCAGGATTATATTGCTTCGAGACCTTCTGGGTCCAATAGCACTTTGTATTGTTTGGATGTTGGTGTGTGCTGTAGGGCTTCAGCTGGAAGTCAGATTCCAACAAATGGTTAGTCTGAAGCAAATGCTTTCCTTTGGTGCAATGCTTATTCTTCCTTTCCCAGGGATATATTGAAGTGGAGGCTTCAAACTTATGAAACTAAAAACAAGCCTGCCCAGCCATTCCATACGATTATGGCTGAACTGCCTCAGGCCTAATTTGCTCTCTGTGCCATTTCCTCATAGCCATCCATTCTCAGATCTTTCTTTCAAAAATATATCTACCTCCTTGTTAAATATAACATAGTGTTATAATCTATGAAGTCCTAATTATTCAAAGTTCTCATTTTCCAAACCCCTAAGTTGAATTTGAAACTGTGGAAAATGCAATCTGAATGCAGTGTCTTGAAGTCTTTAACCATCCTGGGTTCAAGCAACCATTTCACAAACTAATCTCAAAGCAGATGAACTCCAGTAGAATAGATACTTTTTATTCAGTATACTTGTGTTTAACCCTTGCTCAAATTTTCTCCTTCAAAATTTTCCACTTAAGATACTGTTTTCTAAACTATCTTCTAGATAAGATACTAAAACAAGCTCTGTCAGCTCTCTAGGTAGACATTATGGTTATCTTTTAGACAACATTAAAGCAAGGCTCTCTGGGTAGACGTAAAATTTCTCATGCCACTCTTAAAGGAAATCAGGGGAGTTATCGCTGATACCTAAGAAATAATATCTGTCCCTCAGCAAACGTGACCAAAAACATATTATCTGGTCATTATGCAGTTGTTCTTAAAGGGAGTTTGCTGTGTGCAAATCAGCTGTTATGTTTTCTATGGTACAACAGTGACAATGCCAAGAAGTGTTTCATTGGCTGCAAAAGCATTGGGACAGACAATGGAAAGCACTCTATAATTGCAAGTCTGCCTTTCACATTACAAATTTAAAAATTCTTAGCTACAAAATATACAGAGTGGGAGTAAAAAAGTAAGTGAACCATTTATACTGTTGTGGAAGCAGCTTGTATGTCAAAGTTCAGCTGTTTCTGGGCAAATAAAAGAAAAAGGTTCTTGTTAAAAAATTGGAATATTCATGGTCACCGCAAACGCAAACATAAAATGTTGATAGATGGCTCTAAGGAATCTCCAGCTGAGACACATCATCTGCCTCAACTTAATTATTTGAGTTCATAAATCAAACTCACGATTTAGGAAATGCATCTCCAGTTTGTGAAGAGTTAAACAGCTGACAGAGCAGTTACTCAGCTCTGTCTTGTTGGTAAGGAATTACTCACAGTAGGCACCCAGGGAACTCTCAGGAATAGCTTAAAGTTCTCCCAAAATAAAATTTGTTGCATTTGCTGTTGTAGATAGAGTCTTTGCGTGAAGGGTCTTTGGGCTAGATAAAGGCAAAAGTGCCCTGATGTAGAAATTATGGTGGCAGATTGTTGGTTGAAGCCTTGGGCCTTTCCTACTGCTGCAGACAAAAAAAATCACATTGGTTTGAGAAGTTGAAAGAACATCTAATATTCTAGCACCCCTTATGATGTTGGATCATTACCTGTTCGGGACATAATATGATAAGGAATGATTATGCTGTTTGATTTTACTTATCCACAAGAGGATAACTTCACTCATTTCAACACTAAACTGATTTCACAACCTATGGACTGACTTTCAAGGACTCTACAACTCACATTCCCAGTATTATTTACTTATTTATTTGCCTGTTTGTATAGTTTGTCTCCTTTTGCACATTGGTTATTTGTTCATCTTTGTGAGCAGCTTTTCATTGATTCTATTGTATTTTGTATTTCTACTGTGAATGCCCGCAAGAAAATTAATCTCAGAGTGGTATGTGGTGACATGAACGTAATTTGATAATACATTTTTTAAAATTCATTTTGAATTTTGAATTTACCTCTAGACTATTGTGTTTTAAAGATAACTGGGTGTAACTTCATTTGTAGGGATATCTGGCACCTTCTGGGTAGGTTTTCCCAATTCTGTCCACAACGGCAATCATATTACAAGGCAAGTTCATTATCACCAGAATCTGATCCTCTCAATTACTTCAGATTATTTCACTCTTGCAATGGCATTATGAGAGAGGCGTCGGAGTTGGTGCACCTCACTGGAGACTGTGAGGCGTGACGTCCAAGCTGGAGATAGTGCTGCCCCCCAGTGTTCGCTCTGCAGAAGTCAAGCTGTATTGTGTTTGACTGCAGACTGCTGCAACATCCATGGACTCAGGGTCTTGGACTATTCTTTTGTGTGATTGTATTTTACTGTTATCTTATATGTGCCTGTCTGTACTGGTGATGTGGTGGTACCTGCACCAGACTTTGGAGCGAGAGGTCCTAGGTTCGAATCCGGCCAACTTACATGAGTTCTACCCATGCTGGGTTGAGCTAACAGCTCAGCCTCATAAATCAGACAAACACTAAATAAGTGCAAGGTTGCTGCCTGATGCACCAAGTTAGCACAAGGAGGATTTTTCTTTATCTTATTTGTGCTTTCTACCTTATATGTGCTATATGTGCTGTGTGCGACTGCTGGTACTGTGTTTTGCACCTTGGCCTGGAGTACTGCTGCTTTGTTTGGCTGTATTCCTGAGTATTCATTTATGGTTGAATGATAGTTAAACTTGAACTTGATCCAAATCATGCTTTTTTTTTTCAAAATGTAAAAATTGAGTAACTAAAGACAATTGATTTTTACATTCAGGCAGAGATACGCTTAGTGAGGTGGGCGCTTATGTACTTTAGTAGGTAGAATAAAGATGTAGATTATTTTCTAAATGGAGAGAAAATCAGGGATGCAAAGGGATTTGGGAGCCTGAGATCAGGATTCCCTCAAGGTTAATTGCAGGTTGAGTCAGTAGTAAAGAAGGCAAATGAAATATTAGCATTCATTTTTAGTGGACTAGAACATAAAAATTAAGTACTGAGAGGTCTTTATAAGGCATTAGTCAGATCACATATGAAATATTATGAGAAATTTTGGGCCAAGGGGAAACGTGCTGGTTCTAGAAAGGGTCCAGGGGAGGTTCACAAGAATAATCCCAGGAATTAAAGGTTTAACACCACCATCAAGAATACCACGATTGCTACACCACCATCAAAATGCCTACCGTGCTCCACTCCCTCACTCCGGGAAGTCTGATCACTTGGCTGTACTTCTACTCCCTGAGTATAGGCAGAGACTGAAGACTGCAGCACCAGTAGTGAGGACCAAGAAGGTATGGAAAAGGAAAGCACAGGAGCACCTACAGGACTGCTTTGAATCGGTGGACTGGACTGTATTCAGGGAGTCATCTTCAAACCTGGATGAGTATGCTGCAGTTGTTACCAACTTCATTAAAATCTGTGTGGATGAGTGTGTGTCTACAAAGACTTACTGAACATTCCCAAACCAAAAGCCGTGGATGAACCAGGAGGTACGTCGTCTGCTGAGGGCTAGATCTGTGGCATTCAAGTCTGGCGATCTAGGCCTGTACCAGAAAACCAGGTATGATTTGCGGAGGGCTATCTCAAGGTCGAAGCGACAATTTTGAACGAGCTTGGAGACGACATCGGATACACAACAACTCTGGCAGGGCTTGCAAGACATTACTTCCTACAAAGCAAAACCCAATAGCATGAACAGCAGCGATGCTTCAATATCAGATGAACTCAATGCCTTCTATGCCCACTTTGAAAGGGAGAATACAACTACAGCTGTGAAGATCCCTGCTGCACCTGATGACCCTGTGATCTCTGACTCAAAGGCCAATGTTAGGCTGTTTTTAAGGAGAGTGAACCCTTGCGAGGTGGAAGGCCCCAATGGAGTACCTGGTAAGGCTCTGAAAACCTGTGCCAACCAACTGGTGGGAGTATTCAAGGACATTTTCAACCCCTCACTGCTACGGGCGAAAGTTCCCACCTGCTTCGAAAAGGCAACAATTATAACAGTGCCTAAGAAGAATAATGTGAGCTGCCTTAATGACTATTGCCTGGTAGCACTCACATCGAAAGTGAGGAAATGCTTTGAGAGGTTGGTCATGACTGGACTGAACTCATGCCTCAACAAGGATCTGGACCCGTTGCAATTTACCTATCGCTACAATAGGTCAATGACACATGCAATCTCAATGGTTCTCCACGCAGCTTCAGACCACCTGGACAACACAAACACGTATGTCAGGATGCTGTTCAGCATTTAACACCATCATTCCCACAATCCTGATTGAGAAGTTACAGAACCTGGGCCTCTGTACCTCCCTTTGCAATTGGATCTTCGACTCCCTAACTGGAAGACCACAATCTGTGCAGATTGGTGATAATATCTCCTCCTCGTTGATGATCAACACTGGCACACCTCTGAGGTGTGTGCTTAGCCTACTGCTCTACTCTCTATGTACACATGACTGTGCTGCTAGGAATAGGTCAAATACTATCTATAATTTGCTGACAATACAACCATTGTTGATAGAATCTCACATGGTGACGAGAGGGTGTACAGGAGTGAGATATGCCAACTAGTGGAGTGGTGCCAAAGCAACAACCTGGCACTCAATGTCAGTACAACAAAAGAGCTGATTGTGGACTTCAGGAAGGGTAAGACAAAGGAACACATACCAATCCTCATAGAGGGATCAGAAGTGGAGAGAGTGAGCAGTTTCAAGTTCCTGGGTATCCAGATCTCTTGAGGACTTAACCTGGTCCCAACATATCAATGCAGCTATAAAGAAGGCAAGACAGTGACTATAGTTCATTAGGAGCTTGAAGCGATTTATTATGTCAACAAAGTCACTCAAAAACTTCTATAGATGTACAGTGGAGAGCATTCTGACAGGCTGCATCACTGTCTGGTATGGGGGGGGGGGCTACTGCACAGGACCAAAAGAAGCTACAGGGGGCTGTAAATCTAGTCAGCTCCATCTTGGGTACGAGACTTCAAAGTACCTAGGACATCTTCAAGGAGTGGTGTCTCAGAAAGGCAGTGTCCATTATTAAGGACCTCCAGCAGCCAGGGCATGCCTTTTTCTCACTGTTACCACCAGGTAGGAGGTACAGAGGCCTGAAGGTGCACATTCAGTGATTCAGGAACAGCTTCTTCCCCTCTGCCATCTGATTCCTAAATGGACAGTGAACCCTTGAACACTACCTCACTTTTTTAATATATATTATTTCTGGGTTTTTTTTGCACGATTTTTAATCTATTCAATATACATATACTGTTATTTATTTATTTATTATTTTTTTTTCTTCCATATTATGTATTGCATCGAAATGCTGCTGCTAAATTAGTAAATTTCACAACACATGCTGGTGATTATAAACCTGATTCTGATTCTGATATGGATCTCAGATTGGCCTCTAAACCTACCTGAGGACCTACAAATCGACAACCCCTGAAGGAGAACATCTAATTGGACTCGAGTTACTGGACTACAGAAAAAATATGAAAATAATTGCAGGAGTCAGCAATTCAGCCCTTCACTATACAGGCAGATCATTGCTGATAGGTCTCCAGTCTCATTCTACTGTCACTGTCTGGTATGGGGGGGGGGGGGCTACTGCACAGGACCAAAAGAAGCTACAGAGGGTTGTAAGTTTAGTCGGCTCCATCTTGGGTATTAGCCTACAAAGTACCCTGGACATCTTCAAGGAGCGGTGTCCCAGAAAGGCAGCGTCCATTATTAGGGACCTCCAGCACCCAGGACGTACCCTTTTCTGACTGTTACCATTAGGTAGGAGGTATAGAAGCCTGAAGGCACACACTCAGTGATTCAGGAACAGCTCCTTCCCCTCTGCTATCGGATTCCTAAGTGGACATTGAACCCTTGGACACTACCTCTCTCTTTTTTTAATATATAGCATTTCTGTTTTTGCACAATTTTTAATCTATTTGATATATGTATACTGTATAAAGTATACAGAATATGATTTATTTATTTATTTATTATTCTATATTATGTATTGCATTGAACTGCTGCTACTAAGTTAACAAATTTCACGTCACATGCCGGTGATAATAAACCTGATTCTGATTCTGACATATGAGAAGCATTTGATGTCTGTGGGCCTGTAATCAATGAAATTCAGAAGGATGAAGGGAGACCCCATTGAAAGCTACTATTTACTGAAACTCTCATATAGGATGGATGCGTAGAAGGTGTTTCCATTAGTAGGAGAGACTATGATCCGAGGGTACAGCCTCAGTAAAGGGACATTGTTTTAAGACTGAGATGAGGAGGAATTCTTTTCACCAGAGTTTGGTGAATCTACTTAATACCTTGATACAACTGTTGAGGCTGTATCATTGGGTATATTTAAGGCAGAGATATGTTCTTGATTTGTAAATGAGATCAGGGTTATGGGGAGAAGGTGACAACTGAATGGAGAAAAATATCAGCCATTATTGAATGGTGGAGCAGATAGTGGACTGAATGGCCTACTTCTGTTCCTATATCCTGTATAGATTTGAAGTTATAGTCATAGTCATATTTTATTGATCCCAGGGGGAAATTGGTTTTCGTTACAGTTGCACCATAAATAATAAATAGTAATAGAACCATAAATAGTTAAATAGTAATATGTAAATTATGCCAGTAAATTATGAAGTAAGTCCAGGACCAATCTATCGGCACAGGGTGTCTGACCCTCCAAGGGAGGAGTTGTAACGTTTGATGGCCACAGGCAGGAATGACCTCCTATGATGCTCTGTGCTGCATCTTGGAGGAATGAGTTTCTGGCTGAATGTACTCCTGTGCCCACCCAGTACATTATGTACTGGATGGGAGACATTGACCAAGATGGCATGCAACTTACACAGCATCCTCTTTTCAGACACCACCGTGAGAGAGTCCAGTTCCATCCCCACAACGTCACTGGCCTTACAAATAAGTTTGTTGATTCTGATGGTGTCTGCTACCCTCAGCCTGCTGCCCCAGCACACAACAGCAAACGTGATAGCACTGGCCACCACAGACTCGTAGAACATCCTCAGCTTCGTCTGACAGATGTTAAAGGACCTCAGTCTCCTCAGGAAATAGAGACGGCTCTGACCCTTCTTGTAGACAGCCTCAGTGTTCTTTGACCAGTCCAGTTTATTGTCAATACGGATCCCCAGGTATTTGTAATCCTCCACCATGTCCACACTGACCCCTTGGATGAAAACAGGGGTCACCGGTACCTTAGCTCTCCTCAGGTCTACCATCAGCTCCTTGGTCTTTTTCACATTAAGCTGCAGATAATTCTGCTCACACCATGTGACAAAGTTTCCTACGGTAGCCCTGTACTCAACCTCATCTCCCTTGCTGATGCATCCAACTATGGCAGAGTCATCCGAAAACTTCTGAAGATGGCAAGACTCTGTGCAGTAGTTGAAGTCCGAGGTGTAAATGGTGAAGAGAAAGGGAGACAAGACAGTCCCCTGTGGAGCCCCAGTGTTGCTGATCACTCTGTCGGACACACAGTTTTGCAAGCACACGTACTGTGGTCTGCCAGTCAGGTAGTCAAGAATCCATGACACCAGGGGAGCATCCACCTTCATCGCTGTCAGCTTACACACCAGATATAAAGTAGAGATTTGGATTTTGCTGACCCTGTGCCCTGCCTAGAATTATTATTTGGATTCCCCATTGCACGTTTTGATAAAGAGAACTATGACACATCCAGAAGAACCCCCGCATCTCTCAATGACACTATAATTTCAATTTCTGTAACTATCTTCCAGGCTTCCTTCAAGAGGGTGAATCTACAAAAAACATCTCGTTCAGAATACATACCCGGCGAAATACTAAAGATCTGTTTGCAAATGTATTCAATCTCTCGCTTCTGCAGTCTGGGGTTCCTACCTATTTCAAAAAGGAATCTATTGTACTGGTGTCCAAGAAGAGAGTGATGACCTTCCTCAGTGATTACTATCCGGTGGCAGTTACATCAACTGTAATGCTTTGAGAGGTTGGTTATGATATGAATCAAATCCTCCATCGGAGATGTGCTGGATCTACTCCAATTTGCCTGCTGCCACAACAGCAGGTGTGATTTCTCTGGCTCTTAACTCTGCTCTGCATTGTGTCAACAATAGGAACTCATGAGCAGGCTGCTGTTCATTAACTACAGCTCTGCGTTCTACATAATCATCCTATCCAAGCTCATCATCAAGCTTCAAGGCTTGGACCACCTCTCTACCTTCCCTGCAATTGGATAGTTGACTTCCTTGTCTACAGTGAGGTTTGGTAACAACATCTCCTGCTTGCTAATCTTTGGCAAATGAGCACCTCAAAGCTGAGTCAGCCCCCTGTTCTACTCTCTACACACACATGACTACGTGGCTAAGCATAGCTCCAATGCCATCTTCAAATTCACCAATGACAATGCTGTTGTTGGAAGAATCACAGGTTTTGATGAATCAGGTTTCTGGAGTGAGCTAGGACACTGGAGTGAGTGGTGCTGCAAAAGTAATCTTTCTCTCAATATCAGGAAATGTAACGGACTGATTATTGACATCAAGAAGGGGAAGGAGGATGAACATGTGCCAGTCTATATTGGAGAGTCAGCAGCTTTCTAGTTGGGCAACAAATACTGGTCTTAACAAAACTGTTCACATCCTGAAAAATTAATTTAACAAGCTTTCAGAATGGCACTGAAATTCTTAAAGTAATTAAAATGATACATTGAAAGAAATATGATCATTTGTGAAAAATAGCATAATAAAATGATTAAGCGTTTCCAGGTAATCAAAATATTACCCCAAGTACAACTAACTAATGAAACTGTAACTTATTTCACACACTTCTTCCATGTGCCAATAGAGTCTCCATTGAAGACGTTGGGTTTGCAGATCTAGCTCCTGCTCTAACCTGGTGCAGGACATAGAAACACATTTCCCAGCCGAGGACCTCATCAATATCCTAACCCTGCAGTGAGACTCAGATTCTGATTCCAATTCAGATTTAGATTTATTTTTTACATAAACATTGAAAAAGAGAGTGAAATGTATTAACTACCAACACAACGAAAGATGTGCCGAGGGGGGTCGCCTGCAAATATTGCCACACGTTCCAACGGCAACATAGCACACCCATCATGCTCAACCAAATAATACAGCACCCAACAACAATGACAAAATAAGTCCTGTTCCTCCCTCCCACCCTCCCACCCTACTACGGACATACACAATTCTCTAGCCCTAGAAGAGGCCATCTCCTTCAGCTTCCAGCCTCCAGTGGACTCATGGATTCGCAAATATTGGGCCTTTGACTTCCCCAGTGAACTAGCAGAGGTACACAGTCTTGGAGCTCTGACCATTGGCCCTTGACCTCTGGACTTCAGACCAAACTTCAGACTTCGATCTGGACTTCACGTTGACCTTCAGGCTTCAATATTCAGCATCGACCCCAAGACTCAATAAAGATGATAAGGAATGGGCACCCTGGACGAGGAGTCGAACAACAGACTCGCTAACGACTGGGCCCAAACTCTAGGCCTCAAGCTCAGGTTTCCCCAGTCTCATTCGATTCCATGCAGAACTTAGTGCTGGAGTATGAAAACAAATTCACCAGTTGGAACCTATTCTCAAACCTGGAATTTTCACACTTGAGTAAATGTGCACTGACCTTCCAAACTTGCTAACATTGATGGAGAGAAATACCAGTGGTTTGCTGCAGAACCATGAGGGTTTCTTACAAAGATTTGGAGTGTCAGAAAGTGTTGGAAAGGCATAAAAACATAATAGGTCTAACCATAAAGAATAAAAATATAAAAATATTTAAACTCAAAGATTAATTTAAAAAAAATCCTTGAGCAGCATAATATGTGTGGGAGGTGTATTATAAAATAAATACTCTTGCAGCAGCATTTGCAATTCCCTTGGGAACATCCCTCATGTGTTATCAGTTCTGCACTGGTTCTTGGTTAAGCAATCCCTTGTATTAAAATTCTCAACCTGGCTTTCAGATGCTTGCACGATCTCACCAACCCTCTCATTATAGAATCTCTTCCAGTCATATGACCCTTCGACATATCCCTTATGGTCTAATTCTGGCCTCGAGACACTGCTCATTGACAAGATTAATCACTTCATTCCTAGTGGCTCTTTCTTCAGCTGACTGAGGCCTAAGCCGAGGCACTCCCTCACTGTCTCTTTATCCCTCACTCCCCAGTTACACCCACTCCTTGTAAACACAGCATTCTGATCAAGATTTTCTCTTGCTTTTTCTCCCAATTATGTCCCAACATTGCTTTCAGTCAACTTTCATTTGACAGCATTCCATGAAATGTTTTTGAACAATTTTACTATCTTCAAATTGCAAAATAAATGGAAGTTGATGTGAATTCTTTATAAAATATTCCAGAACATCCACAGCACTTTCAGTTATTAGATTGCTCAGTTTAGTAAAAAAACACAAATGCATTTGTTCTTCATTTTCACATTAAGGATAAGTACTGAGTGAATTTGGACTGCTGACACAGTGCATAGTAACTCATTCACTTCCCGCCAGCTAATATTAACAGCTCCGATGCTGAGAATACCTTTTCCTTGCGCTAGCTAGCACAGAGGTGTGATGTTTTGTGGTGTATTTTTTTCATGGTGACATAGCACCTCACAGCTCATCAAATCTTGAAAACCGCAACCTAGAATTTCAATAAATTCCAACTGTAAAATTTCTCTGTTTTAAGAATGTACTTTGACTCTAGAAATCGATTGATGGTTTATGCATTCTTCTCAACTGCACTTCAGTTGTTTTATTTTCTTCCTGGGCTTAAAGCATAGTTTATCATTGAACATAGTATATATTAAAGTGATTGTGTTTGAAAACATACTGAAATAGGTAAAATTAATATGATCAGAAATTTGAATGGATGTTTTAAATGATTGTTAAATAAAGATTGTGACACCTCAGAGTGTATCAAGTGTATTATTCTTTTAACCCTTAGAAGAAAAAATTAAATCAACCACACAATTAGTCATTTAACTATTTTACCTGATCAGTTAGTTTATATTGCATCAATTCAAGGTATATTCAAGATTTCTTCCCTTCAAAGAGGGAGCAAATAAGTAGATAGTGACATAATAGTTAGTCTCCTCTTATGCTATATGATAAATTTAGATAGAGTCTTGAATTTAATTATGATTGGATGCTTATTTTTGCAATATATTAATCATAGCAGAGAATGTATTTCAATCCTAAGTTAGAAGAATGGTACTGTTGTGTAGATGCCTCATGTCTTGCATAGGTTCGGTAGGTTGCAAGATCTGCTTCCATACTGTTGAACCACAGATCTGTAGATTAGTTTGGCTTTATTTGTTATGCAGACATTGAAACATACTGTGAAATCGTTGTTTGCAACAATGACCAACTCAATACAAATACATGCTGGGGGTAGCCTGCAAGTATCGCTGTGCACCCAGCAAGAATATTGTATGCCCACAATTTGCTAACCCTAACCTGTACTCCTTAGGAATGGGGAAGGAGACTGGAGCACATGGAGAAAACCAATGTGGTCATGGGCAGAATGTACAAACTCCCTACAGACAGCAGTAGGAATTGAATCCCGATCTTCCAATTGTTAGCACAGTAAAGCATTACGCTGTCTGCTACTGTACCATGCCGCTCAAGAGGCTGTGTAATAGGGAAACCAGCTGAAGAAACATAATTATTAAAAAAGAAAATCTAGAAGTGCATGAATGTGTTCAGGAGAATGGACATCCATTTAAGTTCTTTTGATCTTCAAGATCAAATAGTAAAACACTATCGGCTGGAACGCTCTAGTAGCCTACTGAAAATATGCAATAGAGCTGGGTTACACCTGTGAACATCCTTTGCAAACTCCTGGGTATTCTTCATGTGAAAAAAAACAACCATCAGAAACAACAATGCCAACCCTCTAGAGCGATGCAAAGTACTGGGAGTAAGCAAAAGAGTGCACAAGGAGAGCGTTATCATAGGACACAGAAAAACAACAGGGGTCAATGGACTTTACAGTCACACAGAACAGGAACTTATCAAATTTTCTCCCAAATGACTGCTAATTTAAGTCTCAGTTGGGGAGAATAAAACAATTAGAATTAAAGTTCCAGATTGCAGGACCCTGGTCAAAAATTGTGTTACTGCTTACCAGACAATAGGAATATAGAGAAGAATATTTTAAGTACAAGAAGAGGCTGGTCAAGTGAATCATCAGCTCACAATCCAGGCAAGCGTATGAACAAATAAAAAATAGCTAACTGTGTGATACAGACAGATACTTCATTTATGTTGAATGCTTTCTTGCAGATGGGCATATCGCTACCCCAAAGAGATTGAATTGAATTGACTTTATTTCTTACATCCTTCACATACATGAGGAGTAAAAATCTTTGTGCAATGTGAAAATCATAATTTGTAATAAATAGTGTATACAGTAAGACGTACAACATAGCAGTCAATATAGCTTAGAAATACAATCGTATCAGCGTGAATTAATCAATCTGATGGCCTGGTGGAAGAAGCTTTCCTGGAGCCTGTTGGTCCTGGCTTTAATGTTGCGGTCCCATTTCCCGGATGGTGGCAGCCAGAACAGTTTGTGGTTGGGATGACTTGGGTCCCCATTGATCCTTTCAGCCCTTTTTACAAACTTGTCCTGAATAGTGGGAAGTTCACATCTACAGATGTGCTGGGCTGTCCACACCACTCTCTGCAGAGTCCTGCCTGGTACAGTTCCCATACCAGGCAATGATACAGCCAGTCTGGATGCTCTCAATTGTGCCCCTGCAGAAAGTCGTGATGATTCGGGGACTCATGCCAAACTTCTTCAACCATCTGAGGTGAAAGAGACACTGTTGAACTTTTTCACCACACAGTCAGTATGGACAGACCAAGTGAGATCCTCGGTGATGTGTACACTGAGGAATTTAAAGCTGTTCAGCCTCTCAACCCCCGATCCATTGATATCAATAGGGGTGAGCCTGTCTCCATTCCTCCTGTAGTCCACAATCAACTCCTTTATTGAGGGAGAGGTTGTTTTCTTGACACCACTGTGTCAAGGTGATGACTTCTCCGTAGGCTGCCTCGTTAGTATTTGGGATGAGGCCAATCAATTTAGTATCATCTGCAAATTTAATTAGCAGATTCCAGCTATGGGTGGCAACACAGTCATGGGTGTACAGAGGTTAAAGGAGGGGGCTTAGGCCACAGCCATGGGGCGTTCCTGTGTTGAGGGTCAGAGGGGCAGAGGTGAGGGAGTCCACACTTAACACCTGCCGGTGATGTGGCAGGATGTCCAGGATCCAGCTACACAAGGCAGGGTGAAGGCTGAGGTCTCTGAGCTGCTTGTCGAGCCTGGAGGGAATTATAGTGTTGAATGCTGAACTGTAGTTCAAGAACAGCATTCTCGCATAAGCTTTCCGCCTCTCCAGGTGTGTAAGGACGGTGTGTCGAGCTGTGGCTATTGCATCATCTGTCGATCAGTTGTGTCGGTAGGCGAATTGTAGGGCGTCCAGTGTGGGTGGCAGCATGCTGCAGATGTAGTCCCTGAGCAGCCTCTCAAAGCATTTGAGTATTATTGAGGTGAGTGCAACAGGACGCCAGTCATTCAAACATGTTACCTTGGTCTTTTTAGAGACAATGATGGATCTGTTAAAGCAGGAGGCACTCCACACTGAGAAATTAAAAATGTCTACAAGCACACCAGCCAGTTGTGCCGCACACACTCTGACTATCTGAAGTTACTTGATGTGCATGTGGCATAGATTTTACATTCTCTATCCCACAGTCAGATTTATCTCAGGAAGAAAAATATTTCAAATAAGAGAAAATCTTCAGATGCTGGAACACCAAGTAACGCACACAAAATGCTGAAGGAACTCAGCAGGTCATGCAGCATCAATGGAATAGAGTACAGTCGACATTTCAGGCCAAGACCCTTCAGCGGGACTGCTGAAGAAATTTCGGTGCTTTCCACCATCACCATTGTTCATAAAACTATCTATTCTGTTCCATAATAAGTACATTACTATTGCACAATATCATTTAGCAGATACCAGAAATGTGTTCCTGTTAAGCACATCAAAGGTTGAAGAACAATTGGCTTCCGATTATTTATGTGAGGAAGGTGCAACAGATGCTCTGCTATAAATGTAATTTCCTTGGAAAAATATTTGGTTTCTTGGCAGAAGGTGGCTGGAGTTTGCAGTGAGGCCATTTTCCCCTGTTTTTCACAGTTCTGCATAGCTCAGTAGGGAGTTACCATCAAAGGAACAAATTAGGGCAATAAAGCTGTGGACCAGTCACATAATTTTAATTTTTGTAGCATCAGTTGAAATAAAAGAAACTATGTGCATAGCAATATAATAGTTTAATATTGGCTTTACTGTCACATTTAATTAAAAAATGGATATATTCCAGGGAGAACGTTTTGAAATCTGTACTCAGAATATCTTCACATAGCAGAGTGCTCAGAAGAATAATATTCAATTTAAAGTTCTAAGTTCAAAGTAGGTAGGAGGGATTAGTGTTTGGCTGTTTTTGATTTGTTTTTAGCTGGTTTGGCACAACATTGTGGGCTGAATGGGCTGTTGTACTGTCCTATGTTCTAAAGTAAATATATTATCAAAGTATGCATTTGCTCCATGCATTACCCTGAAATTCATTTTCTTGCAGGCACTTACAGGAAAAGAAAAGAAATGCAATAGAGTTGATGAAAATCTATGCAACCAATGTAGAAAAGAAGGCACACTGTGCAGATGAAAATTAATACCCAGAACATGAGTTGTAAAGAATTAAAGTATTGAAACTCAGTACAATTACAATTTGGACAAATTCCTACCTTCTCGCTTCCTCCTGTGACTGCAGAATAAAGCTGATATTCTGGCAGGAAGTGCTTAACTGATGTGGGAAGAAGAGGCAAAGGGAACTCTCCTCTAAGTCTTCACACAGAACAATATTGGCAACGTGCCATTGCTTCAAGATCTAAGTGTTGGAAATTCATATGAAAAAATACTCCTGGAAAACACCTTCACCAGAAGAACCGTGGCAGTTCAGAAAGGCAGCGAGTGAATACCTAAGCAAGGCAACTTAGATAAGGCAAATGGTTTTGCTGTAACCTCCATCACTGAAATTATCAAAGCAATAAGCCTCAGTCAGTAACTGCTATGTCCTATCTGATTTGTAAGGATATTGATCTGGATCAAGAAGGTCCCCAGGTGACCCTTCATCAAGATGTCAATTATAAAGCAAAAGCTGCAGACACTGTAAATCTGAAATAAAATCTGAGGCTTCTGGAAATTCTAAACAGGTTAGAAAGTATCTTTGGAAAGAGGATAAAGGTAGCTTTCAAGTCAATGATCTTTCATCAAAACTAGAAAACAATTAGAAACTCAACATACTTTAAGTTGCAAGGAAAAAAGGTGAACATAAAGAGAATGCTTGTGGTAGGGCAAGTACAAAGAGACTAAACAATAGCAGTGGTGGTAATGATTGGCGAGTGCCAGTGGTGAAGGCATGTTGATTTTAGCTGATCCACCTAGAAAGATATAACAGGACAGGAAATATTGAAGGCAGAATTCAAAAGAAAAAAGATACTCTGTGAAATGTAATATACTGCAGTTGCTAGAAATCTGAAATAAGAGAGAATCCTGGAAATATTCAGCTGGTTGAACAGCTTCTGCTGAAAGAAAAATAGAATTTGTATTACTGAGTGATGATAACAGGATGGAAAGACTGGTTATCTCAAATTGTTGAATTGGATATTGAAATCCAAGAGAACTAAGAGGCCCGGTCTTAGACTGGTCTTTGTTGGAACAACCCAGGTGGCTAAGACAGAGAGGTTAGATGGGAGTGGGATGGAAAATTAACGTGGCAGATAACTGAATCATCCTCATGAACTGAATGGCAATGGTCTGCAAAATGATTAGTCTGGATTTACTGATGCAGGGGAGACACGTTAAGAACAATGAATGCAGGATGCAAAAATGGAGAAGTACAAATGAATTGTTACAACCTGTGGATGGAGTACTTGGGTCATTAGTTGGAAAGAAGATCAGCTCTTTGATCTGCAGTTACATGGGAAAATGCAGTGAGTGGGTGTTGGTGAAGATGGAAGAGTGAAGCTGGGAGTTATGGAGGGAATACAGGTGCAATTTATCTCTTTCCTTCATAGCACCCACGGACTCAATAACTCCTGCCAGGTGAAGCAGTCATTTATTTGTCCTCAGAAATGAACACACTGACTGATGTAGTGTATGGGTAAGAGGCAAACAACACTATTGGATTAAATAAGCAGTGTTAATTATGCAACTGTACTAATAATAGTTTAAAATTACTTTGAAACCTGCCTGTATTTCCAATTTCATGAACTAAATTCAGTATTTATAATCTGATCTCCACACACTGGAAAAATTCTTACACTAATTGGGTGATTGCTCTGCAGAACATCAGCACTTAGTGTGCAGATTTGACCCTCAGCTTCCAAATGCCTGACACTTTATCATTCAAATTCTCCTCATCTCCACTCTGTCACATGCTTTGGGTTTGTTCTGTCCACCCTTTCTCATATCTTTCCATCTTGAAGCTTGTTTGATAGAGGTCGTAAAACTGGGACAGTAAGGGATTAAAAAAAGGTGGAAGGATATCTACTGTCTTGCTCCTAATTACTATCTAGTGATGCATGCCTGAAGTATGCATGGATATTGAACGAAAATGGGATTTCTCTGCACTCTGCCTCCAGTGCTAGAATGGCCAGTGACATTTCTTTAACAAAAAGTAATGAGAAAATACATTTTTTTGTTCAGTAATTCATTACCCATTAACAGAATTGCATGGGTACTTGGCTTTGCAATTTTTGGGAACATGATAACACACCATCAGTTATAAAAAAAAAGGAAGTATTTCCTCTACTTTTCATTAAATAAAGAATTTCACCCTAAATTTCTAAGTTGTCATGCAAAGCATGATCATTTTTATAAAGTGTTGGAGCTCCAGCAGGTTTCATTGTCAGGGGAAAAGAATTAGGGGCCAAGAGTTATATAAGGAATCAGTTCAGATATTAATAAGAGTTCATAATGTTAACTTAAAGTGGCTCTCATTATCCTATATTTACCAGAGCTGATTCTCAGATGAGAATACAAGGATTCTAAAAAAAAAATTATACACACATGAAAGAGACAGCTGTACAGCAATAAATAGAAATTTAGGGCGTATTTGAAAATTTGCAATGGAAAGCACTCAAAGATTTAATGAGATTTTGAATTTTAACAATTAAAGGCATAATTATATCCAACCATATTTATCAAAACTGTGCCAAAATCCATAGAAGCAGTTGAAGTTTCAGAGTTTAGTTGGGTTGTGAAAGAAAAAAAAATCTGCTATTGAGCCAAGTCACAGATGCTTTTAAAATCACAGAATAAAGTATTTTCAAAGGAGTGGCTCCATTTGAATCCTTCATATAAAAAATAAATTATGAAAAACTGATGTCTAATTTTGACAGAACCTATAATCTGGATCAGTTAGTTGGTAGGTTAACCAAGATTCTTCATAATTATTTTATTATAGTTTTATCAGAAAATTATTTTTACCGTTGGAAGTTTTTTTTAAATTATCTGAGACTTATTATCTTTTTGAAATGGTTGTGAATAGAATATATCCATAGTGATTGTTAAACAAATCAAACTTCACTTGATTTTGTTCTTTCCAAAATGTGCTTGGCAACAACTAAGGAATATACCTTGGCTGCTGTCTGTGACAACAACAGTTGCCAAGTTGTTATTCCCAATATAAACATTAGACCCTTGAGGGTTTCCCATCACTTAAAAACAGAAGACCGATATTGCACAACTTAATAAAAATAAGGAAAGAAGAACATGTTAAAAATATTAAACATTAAAATATAAAGATAATAAATAGGTAAGTAGGTATTGACCTCATAAGCATTATACACTAATAAATATTCTCACATTCACCAGTAAAACATGCTACATATACATCATCACAACCACCATTCTTTGAAAAGTTGGGGAAATTCAGTTCACTAAGATCCTATGTGATCTTTGTGCACCAGAAAACATAAGTGCCATTGAAAAAGGGAATTCATTCTCTTGGAAGTCCATTCTCTTTGACACCCTTGGCTTAGACTGGCGAAGCTCACCACCTGGCGGGTAGAAGTCTGGACTCTTTTCCATGTCTGCGTAAACAAAATCCGCAGCTCATCACACGCAGGTATGAAAAATATCTTGTTGACTTCCTAATACATCCATTTTCCCTATATTAATTTTGTATAATATTTTCTGTTTTAATATTGGTCTTTATTTACCTGTTTTTGACTAAACTGTATTTGCAAATGCCAAGGTGCGAATATCCACTATTATGCGCTTGCAAATCCACAGGCAAAGGAATCAAAACACAAAATGCTGGAGGAGCCAGAATAGAAGGATTTTAATTCATATTCTCAGTGATATGAGAATATGAGGAAGAAAGATTTTCCTTCTCCTCCAAGGAGTCAGACAGATTTACAGACAATGAAATACTTTTTAAGAGTACAAATTGATTAACTGCTGATCAGTGGGTTATAAATACAAGAGATTCTCCAGATGCTGGACATCTTGAGGAAAACACATAAAAGTGCTAAAGGAACTCAGTAGATTAGTCAAGTCATCACTTTTTATTGTCATTTCGACCATAACGGCTGGTATAATACACAATAAAAACGAGACAACATTTTTCAGGACCATTACTCTCTACAGGCAGCATCTATAGAGAATAAAAGAACAGTCAAAGGTTTGGGCCGAACTCCTTCATCAGGGATCAGTGGGTTGATGCTTATGATGCCAATTTGAAGTAAATGCTTTAATTCCTGAATTCATTGTCTCATAAAGCATAGAACAGATCCTTTGGCTAACTACACCAATGCTGGCCATTATGTTCACTTATACTAATATTACTTGCCTGTATTTGTCATAGTGGAGTGGAGAGCAAGGTTGTAAATCTGGCAGGAGCAAAGGATGTGGGTAATGGCGAGGGTGGAGCACTGTAGGAGGGGTGAGGGACAGGTAGTAGAGAAGGAATGCCAGGGCTTGGGGGGTAGTGTGGGTGCAGGCGCATGCCAGGCAAGTTCATCTGATTCCAAACAATTGGTTTATAGATCATTACAAAATGTCTCTCTGGTGCTTCCTGCAGGTTTATCATTACTCACATGGATGATGAAATTTGTTTTTGCAGCAGCACTATAGTGTAATAGGTAAAATTACTACAGTACTGTGCATGTACTCCAAGGTTTGTCAGGAAATGTAAAGGAGTCTTGACTCAAATGCTGAGAAGTGGAGACAATTTTGTGGTGAGTGATGACTTTAAAAAATAAACTGCAAAATAACTGGCCGCTGGGGCCACAAAGTAAGCGAGAACAGATACTAAACACCACAGGCAACAAGGTAACTGAAAGTTAGGAGAAACTGGTTGAGACAGGATGGTTCGATGAGTGAACAAAAGCTTTGAATATGAGCTGGGTTTAAATAGGCTGCAGGTAATGAGCTCAAAACGAGTTCCAGGTGACTTGATGGAAAATTGGAGGTGCCAGTTCCTGGAGGTCTGACAAGGTTTTTCTGTTTAACAACACCCTTCATGGCCCAGCCGTTCATTGTGTATCCAGACTTGGTTTAACTTCCCATAAAGCATCACTTTGCACTTGTATGGTTTAAATTCTGTCATTTCCTTTCCCACTTTTCCAGTTGATCTACGCATAACGTATTGTAATCTTAGACAACCTACTTCAATGTCCAAATTAGATGCCATCAGCATACTTATTAATTATTCCACCTATATGTTCATCCAAATCATTAATATAGATGACAAACAACAGAGAACCCCGCACCAATCCCTATGGCACATCACTGGTTATAGACCCCTAATTTGAAAAAAACAATCCAGTTCTACCCCCTTCCTCCCACACTGAGCCAATTTTGTATCCAGTTAGTAAACTCTTCCTGGGCCCTAGTTTAAACTACCATGCCAGACCTTGTCAAAGACCTTGCTAAAGTCCATGCAAACAATGACTATCCTGCAACAACAGCACTCTGTGAGTCAGGGAGCATCCGTGAGATGAAAGGAATTGTCAAAGTTCCAGTTTGGACAAGATGCTTGAATTGCTGAGTTCTTCCAGTAGATTGATTGTTGCTCCAGATTCCAGCATCTGTAGTCTTGTGACTCCAGTTACCATCCTGCCCTCATCTTGGTCACCTGTTCAAAAAATCAACCAGATTCATGAAACATGACTTCCCATGCATGGTGCTATGTTGTCTATCCTTGATCAGGCTTTGCCTTTCAAAATCCAAATCAATCCTACCTCTTAGCATCCTTTCCAATAACTTTTCCATGACTGTTGCAAGAATCATTGATATATAGCTTCCTGGCTTATCCCTGCTGTTCTTCATGAAAAAAACACACAACTCTTTTGGTGCCTATTGATTCATAGAAGTGATATGAACTTTGACTGCAAAAGAAAAAAAAGATGAAAAGAGATAAGATTTTTATAAATCACCCCTCCTCCCAATGCCGCCCCACACAATTTGCTAGTTACAAATGGTTTCTTTCACCTCTACGAGGATCTTACAATTTAACACATTAAATGGGATGTATTCTGAATCTTCATTTTTCATACTTTCTCATAGCCATTACAATTCCATATGACAACTATCAGTTTGTCACACATTTTACTCTGAACAAAATGCTAATCACAAAATCAGTGACTGTTTGACTATCTATCTTAGCCTTGCTGTGCCCATGTCTGTACTGATCTGGTATGGATGCATGGGTCCAATCTGCATCAGATGAAGCCAAGCCACAGGAGCATCAAAGCCCATTCTGACCCTGCTGTCAGAACTTCAGACACTTGAACACTTTCAAAAATGCCCCTGTTAATCCCCGATATTGAAAATCTTTTCAGATAGATTTTAATAATTAAAAGAATGAAACATATTTCAAAAGTAAAATAGTCAACAACTCAAGCACAAGCTTGTATTTACATATTTTCCACATGGTGGGTGAATGACCATAAGGGCTAAAATGTGCTGAATTTCTCTCAACAGATTGGCAGCATTTCTGCATCTGGGAAGATATATTCAGCCATATACATATATATATATATATTTTTTTTTTGTAGGGCAATAGGAAACCTCCTGCATCTCAGAACTAATCACAGTGTGATGGAAGAGCTAACATGCTGCCTTTTAGGCTCATTATTGTCTTTTGGTAAATAGCTTTCACCTTCCCAACACTCCTATATCAGCAATACTGAACCTTCTATAGGTTTAGCAGAATATTATTCATATTTTCTGAAATGTCAATTTCAGTGAACGGCATCTCCAACCAACAGAGGATACTGGAGAGTTGCCAGGATAAATCAATAATCTGGTTAAGGGGTTCAATAATGTGACTGCTTAAGTTATTTGCGATTGCCTTCTGAACCCCAGGATTAGATTACTGTTCAGAATATAATGTGAAATGTCTTGGTATCATTTCTAATACTTAAGCATTAGGGATTCTCTGCAACATTGGACCAGCTGAAATTTGATTTTTGAATGTTATTATGAGATTACCTGAGACAGAGAATTACAATGAAGTACCTTTATCAGCTAAAATTCTTTCTTCAAAGGCAAGTGTATGGCACAATAGTGGTGAACAAGGTATAATTGACTTCAGAGTTCCTTGTTGGTTCGCACATGGCAATTGACTTACAGATCATCTCAAGACAGAGCAAAATCATTCGCTTGCCGTTGGGCTCACATCCAGTGAAGGAGAAAATTGCAGAATTGCCACATCAATGCTATCCAGATAATGCATGAAGGAGATGCATCCAGGAGGCCTATGCTAGCTCCAGGAGCAAAATTGTTCTGTTGACAGATATTCACCTGGAAATTTTACTGAAGCTCCAGCAAAACTGATGTAAAGATCCCACTAACAGGGCAAAGAAAAGGAAAAAATTAGGAAGAGAATATTTTAATTAATAATATAAAAGGATAAATTATATTGTCATTTAGTAGAAACTACCTTGCATCTTTAATTTAGTAGTTCATTAAAGATGCTCTTTTGCACAAAAACAGATTTTGCTGTAGAGAGTTCTGCTTTATTTTTGAATTCCCTGGAATAAATTTCATAACAATCCTATTACTGAATATAACTTAGTCTTTCTGTAACCTTGTTTATTGTGAATAAATATTAGTTTTCGTCCTCTACCCTTTATTGAGTGCCAAGTTAAAAAAAAATGGCCAATGACAGTAATTTTTGGTTTCTTATTACAGTTATGTGCAGTGAGGATTACATAATTTATTTTTGCAGTTATAAGGACTATTATTATGGAAAGCATCAGTGATCGTAATTCAGTCTTGCTGAAATGTCAGCAGCAGTTTGTGACATTTCTGCAGAGTAGATAAAGCAAATCACTTGAAAATCACTTGACAATTATCATATTTTCCAGCTGCTACCTTTCTGTCAGCTTATAGAACAAATTCTTAGATGCATTAAAAATCTGTACATATCAGAAATATGAGGCCTAAAATTTGATTTTCACCTCAGAGGCTTGTTCACAACTCTGTCCTGTGAGTGGAGAATTCAGATTAGGGATCATCTTGGGTATTGCATGCAATAATGGTATAGAGAAATATGCAAGTACAACAAATAAGAAACTGCTCACCTCTATTCCCGTTCAACAAGGCCTCAAAGGTCTTTGCTTCTTTCTCAATAACTGAACTAACCAGTTTCCCCCTACCACCACCCTCTTGTGTCTGCAGAACTGGTCCTCACCGTGAGCAGTTCTTCCTTCAGCTCCTCTTACTTTCTTCAACTTGAGGGGTAGCTATGAGCACCTACATGGGTCCCAGCTATGCCTGCCTTTTCATTGGCTGATAGAACAGTTCATGTTCCAAGTCTTCCCTGGTAATGCTCCCCAGCTCTTCCTGCGCTACATTGATGACCGCATTGGGACTTCTTCAGGCTCTCTTGCTGAGCCCGTCAATTTCATCAAATTTACCTCTAGCTTCCCTCCTGCCTTGAAACTCATTTGGTCCATTTTGACATCTCCCTCCCCTTTCTCAATCTCTCTGACTATCTCTGGAGACAAACTGTCGACAGACTTCTTTTACAAAACTATCGATTCCCATTGTTATCATTGCCTCTACCTCTTCCCATCTTGTCTCCTGTAAAACTGAAAAAATAAATTATGCACTCATTAACATTATGCACTCATTAACATTCTTCAGCCTCTTACCTTTTCTCACCTGCCTATTACTCCCCACTGGGTTCCCAGTTCCCTTCCTTACTCATATGGTCCACTCTTCTCTCCCATAAGATTCATTCTTCTCCAGCCCTTGATCTCTCCCACCCTCCTGGCTTCACCTATCCCCTTCCAGCTAACCTCCTTCCCCTCCCCCCACCTTTTTGTTCTGGCATCTTCTCCCTTCCTCCTCAGTCCCGAAGAAGGGTCTTGGCCCGAAACTTTGACTATTTATTCATTTCTATCGATGCTGCCTGACCTGCTGAGCTCTTCCAGCATTTTGTGTGTGTTGCAGTTCTGACCTCTAGTACTCCCAGTGGAGTGTCCACCTGTTCTCACTGTGTGTTTCCTCTAGGTGCTCCTGATTCCTTCCTTATCCTCATTGGTAGATTAATTGGTCACTGGAGGTTGTCCTGAGTGTGCAGGTTGAGTGGCAGAATCTGGAGTGGTGATGATGGGGAAATTGATGAGGATGTAGAGAGAATTTTAAAAAATGAAGTTAATACAGAATTAGTTTTAATGGGTTAGCACAGACTTGCTGGGTCAAAGGGCCTGTTTCTGTGCAGTATGCCTTTAAGATATGTTTCTGTGAACAGTTGCTTCTGAATAAAGCATCACAATGGAATCAAAACATTTTTCCAGTTTTCCAACAAGATGAGCTTTGGAACCAGTGCTCAGGAGTTGGATTTAACTGTCTCCTGACTTCTTTTTGAATAAAACTTCTTGAAAACATTCTCTCAGATATTCCCATTTAATATAACAAATTGTTCAGGAATAAATGTTTGTCTAGCCATAATTTCCTAGGGGGAAGAATAAGGGGAAATGCCAAAGATTATGAAACGGACAGCTGAAAGGACAAGTTTGCTGAAGCAGCCTGGGTTAATGAGAAAATCTGTATTGATGTTTAAATCAGCTTGCTCAAACTGTCAGGCTCAATTAATTCAACCTCAGTGAAGATCTCAATTATGTCTTCAGCAGTTCAGCATGGGCTGAATGGCTTCCCCTGGCATTAATTTCTTTGTTTCAGTTACTTATCAACTCACTTCCAATGACTCTACAACTCATACGCTCGATATTTATTGCTTATTTATATATTATTATGACAATTTTGTTTGGTTTTTCTTTTCCTCTATTTGCACAGTTCGTTGCCTCTTCCAACATTAGTTGTTTGTCTGTCTTTGTTGAGTATGGTTTTTCATTGACTCCATTGTTTTTTGTATTTACTTTACATGACCACAACAAACTGAATCTGAGGGTAGTATATGGTGATGTATATGCACTTTGATAATAAATTTACCTTGAACATCGAACTTTGTTTCTCTTCTTTATTCCTCTCACCCCAAGTTTGGTCCATTTTGGTCTCGTTTGTCCTCAGTTTGTAAAGTACCAAGGCAATCTGGTGTCTCAGATTCAAAAGGGTGAAAACAAATTATCTCCAAAGCTTTTGTTAATTTGTCCACAAATTGATGGAAGTAAAGCAGAAATCATTTTGTGTCCCTGAAAAGTACTGTTTCTTGCATACATACCCCATCATGAAGGCAAACAGCTGGTGGTGATTTAGAGGAAAAGGGGAGAAAATATTTCTTTTTGAATAACCAATTGTAATAATAATTAACTATTAAAATAGTTGTGGTTCATTCAGACATGAAACAGAGGTTTGCAAAATACATCTTTATTCAGATGCTTCTTAAAATACAATCTTGCACATATTGCATATGATATTTTATCAGACTTCTATATGATGAGACAGATCATTCCTGCATCTGGGATCGCTGGCCTCCCTCACAGCCACTCCCAGGATTTGCCATCTGCCTACCTAATCCCAGTCTATGGACTTATCTCTCTATACCAGACCCTATTAAACAACTAAGTCATATTCTTGGATTGGAGCAATGAACTTTAGCGCACCAAGGGGAAAAAAATACAATGGATCTCCAGACATGATTTAATGGAATGATTTAAACGTTTAAAAAAAATATTACTCTTTATGTAGGTTAAGTTTTCTCCCCATTCTCCAGATATAAACATATCTACTAAGTTTTGAAAATACGATAATTCATGGAAGTAAATTTCACTGTTCCAAAGTACTGTTCATCTTGTCTGCGACTCAGCAATGATGTTTGAAATTCATCCAACTTAGATAATGCCTTAATTTTTATCTGATATATATATTAATTGATGTGAAGAAAATGGATCAAGGTCTTTAAAGAATGCAATATGTTAGTCAAAATGTGAGGGAATAAATCAATTGCAAAATGGTCGTAACTGTTTTCATTGTTCATAATTATATACAACACAAACAAACGTGAATAAAACAGAGAAATACATTTTAATACACAAAACATGTTGCAGGAACTCAGCAGGTCAGGCAATATCTATGGAGAGGAATAAAGATTTGAAATTTCAGGCTAGACACATCAATAGGGTTAGAAAGGCATATCTTTTTGCACCACTGCTGATGTGCACCATGACATCTGAAATACTGACTCTTTATTCCTAGATACTGCCTGACCTGCTGAGTTCCTCCTGTATTTTGTACGTGCTACTCTTGATTTCCAGCAACTGCAGAATCTCTTGTTTTTAAGAAATATATTTTACCTTTGAAATAAAGGCAGAAATTTCTGAAAACGCTTAGTAGATCAGACACATACGTAGGGAGAGAAGTACAGTTAACACTTCAACTTCATTGGAATTGTGCCAAATCAGCCAACTAGATCCTGAATTACTTCTTTCTAATTTCAATTTCCAGCTTCACCTTTCTTAGCATTTCATTGCAATTTTGGCTTAATTGCTGAGTAAACTGAACAATACAGACCGAGATTCATCCTGTTTCACTCTCTACTTTGAACTCAATCAATGCAAATGAAGGAGGACAACGGTTAGTCAAAGCAATTTTGATCTTAAGGGGAAAAATAGGTATGGATTCATCGTCTTTATCAGCATAAATATCTCCTATTGGAAAGTACAGGAAAACAGTTATGCGTGAGTTGAGTTTTGGCTTCAAAGTTCCTACTATCAAATGAACTGCTAATATTGTACTAACTCAAATACAAATAATCAGAAAACACTCTTTGCCATGACTGAATCTCCAACCAGCAGTGTCTTGGAGTCACCATTTTTTAATTAGCTGGACCGGCCGTATGTGTATTTGTTGCAGATGCACAGAGGTAAGCAAGACACCGGATATCCTGCAGTAAATAATTTATTTTCTGACACCCCAATACCTCTTTTTTCTCATCTATATGCACAAGCAAGGAGACTTGATTAATTGCTCTCTGCTTGCCTGGAAGAGATAGTCCTAACAGCACTCAGGAAGTTAGCACCATCTAGAACAAAGCAAACAAGTGGATTGGAATCCTATTGGCTATTATATTTCCTTCTCTTCCACTGGGCAGTCGTAGTTGTAGAGTGTGCCATCTACAAAATTCACTGAGTTATTTGGTGAGACTATTCCATCAGCATTTCCTTGAGCTACCCATTCTGTCACCAAGAACGATGAGACAAGCACAGATGATACCTGCATTACAACTGTTTGGGTTACAGAAATTTGTCTTTACAGAGTTCTTAATTCACTATCCAAAAATTGGAGATACAGAATAAACTATCATGAGAAAGCAAAGCAAATTAATCAACACAATATTTTTTTTATCTCTTGGTTCTTGATGTATGCCTTTGATTAAGTCACTGCATGGGAGGCTGGTCCAGGAGGTTAAGTTGCTTGCCATTCTGGATGACATAGTGAATTGGATTCAACATTGACTTAGTGGGAGAAGCTGGAGGGTGGTAGTAGATGATTATCTCTCAGAGTGGAAGCCAATAACTAGTAGTAGCTCCAGAAATTGGTGCTAGGTCTGTTGTTGTTAATCATCTATATTAATGATTTTGATGATAATTTGATAAACTAGATCAGCCAATAATGATTTGGATGATAACGTAGTAAACTGGATCTGTAGATTTGCAGATGACGCCAGGACTGGGGTATAGTGGGCAGCGAGAAAGGCTATCAATGCTGGACCAGTCAGACTTCTCAAACTTTCGCTAATGCCCCACCTCCCCCTCATACCCCATCCGTTACTTATTTTTACACACACATTCTTTTTCTTTCTCTTTTTTTCTCTCTCCTTTTTCTCCCTCTGTCCCTCTCACTATACCCCTTGCCCATCCTCTGGGTGTTTCCCTCCCTCCCCCTTTTCTTTCTCCCTAGGCCTCCTGTCCTATGATCCTCTCATATCCCTTTTGCCTATCACCTGTCCAGCTCTTGGCTCCATCCCTCCCTCTCCTGTCTTCTCCTATCATTTTGGATCTCCCCCCCCCCCACTTTCAAATCTCTTACTAGCTCTTCCTTCAGTTAGTCCTGATGAAGGGTCTCGGCCCGAAACATCGACTGTACCTCTTCCTAGAGATGCTGCCTGACCTGCTGTGTTCACCAGCAACTTTGATGTGTGTTGCATGGAATTCAACACAGACAAGTGCGAGGTGTTGGATTTGGGAGAAAAAAGCGGAGTAAGACTAACAAAGTGAGCGGGGCACTGAGGTCTACGGTAGAACAAAGGGACCTGGGAATACAGATTCATCCTCATCATCATCATTATGTGCTGTCTTATGCATGAACATGATTGTTCTTGGCAAATCATGGTTTGCCATTGCCTTCTTCTGGGCAGTGCCCATAATTACTTGAAAGTGGCTTCACAGCTATATAGGATCATAAAGAGTGCTTTTGGCACATTGTTTTTCATAATTAAGAGCATTAGAGTTAGGATGTTATGTTAAAGTTGTATAAGATATTGGTGAGGCCAAATTTGGAGTATTATGTGCAGTTCTGGTCACCTATCTACAGGAAAGATATCAATAAGCTTCAAAGTGTGCAGAGGAAACATACATGGGTGAGGCTGGGCCAAGGACCTAAGTTATAGGGAATGTTGAATACATTAGGTGTTCATTCACTGGAACACAGGAGAGTGAGGTAGAGGTATACAAAATTATGAGGGGAATAGATAAGGTGAATAAATGCAATTGTTTCCTCTTGAGGTTGGATGTGAATGGGACTAGCAGTCATACAGTAGATTTAGAGTGAAAGGTGAAATATTTTAAGAGATTCTGAGGGGAAGAATTTAATTCAGATGGAGGTGCAAATGTGGAATGAGCTGCCAGTGGAACTGGTAACTATGGGTTCAATTATAAATCTGTTTATCTATTTATTTATTTATTTTATTGAGATACACCACGGAATAGGCCCTTCCGGCCCTTTGAGCCACACCGCCCGGCAATCTCCCGATTTAATCCTCGTCTAATCACGGGACAATTTACAATGACCAATTAACCTACCAACCAGTATGTCTTTGGATAGTGAGAGAAAACTGGAGCACCCAGAGGAAACCCACACTGTCACGGGGAGAATGTACATACTCCTTATAGGCAGCAGTGTGAGTTGAACCCGGGTTGCCTGTACTTTAAAGTGTTGTGCTATCCACTTGTCACCCCTAAGAGAAGTTTGGATAGGTTAATAGTTGAGAAAGGTACGGAGGGCTATGGTCCAGGTGCAGGTAGATGGGACTAGGCAGTAAACCAGGCCAGTATAGACAAGATGAGTTGAAGTGCCCTTTTCTATGCTGTAGTGCTCTATGAATCTATGCAGAGATGAAATGGCTTTGCATTACAAAAACAACTGTTACACACTCCATTTTCTAGGAATGCAATCGACCAAAGTAAGTGGCCCCTGAGCTAAGAAAGTGAAGATGCATATATCAGGATGCTTTTCATTGACTACGGCTTGGCGTTCAACATTATCATCCCGTAAGAGTAATCAATAAGCTCCAAGGCATAGGCCTCAATATCTCCATGTGCAAATGGATCCTTGACTTCCTCATCTGCAAACTTCAGTCAGTTCAGATTAACAAGGACATCTCCTCCACAGTCTCCATCGACACAGTGCACCACAAGGCTGCGTGCTGAGCCCCCTGCTCTACTCACTTTATACTTCTGACTGTGAGGCTAAGTATAGCTCCAATGCCATATTTAAGTTTGCTGACAATACTGCTATTGGCTGAAGGATGTTGACGAATCAGAGTTTAGGAGGGAGAGTGAAAATCTAGCTGAATGGCCACAACGAAAACCTCTCAATTAATTCCAGTAAAACCAAAGAGGTGATTATTGAGGAAGAAACAGAAGTCCATGAGTCAGTCCTCACCAGTGGATCAGAGGTGGAGAGGGATAGCAATTTTAAACTCCTCTGCATTATCATTTAGACCATAAGACACTGGAGCAGAATTAGGCCATTCAGCCCTATTGAGCTGCTTTGCCATTTGATTATTGTACCTTGTCCTGTGATTAGGCTAGGGTTAAATCGGTGTGTTGCAAGGGTCATGGTTCGGTGACCTGGAAGGGTCTCTTAAGTTCTGTTTCACTAAATAAAAATTAATAAGTGAACTTCACTCACCATTACACTGAACTGATTCCACAACCTATGGACGCACTTTCAAGGTCACTACAACTCATGTTCTCTATACTTATTGCCTGTTTATTTATTATTATTATTATTTTGATTTTTCTTCATTCTTGTGTTTGCACAGTTTGTTTTTAGTTGCACATTGCTTGTTTGTCCATCTTTGTTATGTGCGGTTTTTCATTGATCCTGAAGTGGTTCTTTGTACTTAATGTGAATGCCTGCAAGAAAATAAATCTCAGGGTAGTATATGGTGATATTTATGTACTTTGATAATAAATTTACTTTTAACTTTTAAACACATCAGTTTCAGGTTCCCATGAAAGGGCACATCATTCTACTTGAAAAAACTAATTGCCCTTCAAAATCACATGGTCTAAATCCTTGAATCTTTCGTCACCAGCCTCGTAAAAGTACCTGATAGATCAGAAATAAATGCTGGCAATATCAATAACGACAACCTCCTCTTAAATGTATACAAAGTGAAATGAAAAAATCCCGGCAACCAACGTTTATGTTCTGGTTTCACCACACGTTTTCAGGAATCATTAAATACTATCCAACCAGATGCAGTAAAACTGAAAGGTGCATTCTGACTAATGCCTACACCGGAAATGTAATGAAAGGACTTTACTGATAAAATACTGAGACTGTATGTGGAATGGTACATCAATATTAATCCACAATATGACCATTAAGATTGAAAAAAAGATATAATCTGTGAATTGTGAATGTCTGCAAATTGTTGGTCAGTTTATGTCATGCTGTTGTTTGTATTATCAAAGTGGCACGCTAAACATTCTATTATTCTCATAATGTTGCTGCATTTGAACATTAATTACCCTGATGGGCAATTACTCAGTATGTGGCCTTTTAATTTGTAGCATAAATACCCACTTTAAAAGCATAATTAGAGTTTATGATAATCAATCAACTGCATACTCAGAAAAAGAGTAAAATGTAAATGTGAAATGTCCCTTCCGCAGGTTGTTTTAAGAGCATCTCAAAAGATTCATTGTCATATTTTAATTTTATATTTATTCTTATTTTTTTTGTCTTTCTCCTTCAAACAAATTGATCTTTCTTTTTTGTTATTTCTCCTTCAGTACAGGTTTAGCATTAATCACCATAGTAAATTACCTTCTTCTCAGTTTATTTCCCATTTCTAATCTCAGTTATTTGGGAGACTCTGTATTTGGTAATTCCCAAGTGCTCAGATCTCGTTCAACAACTGTGATCATTTCATGCTTTCAACAAATTTGTAGGCAATATTCCTTAAAACCTAAACGCAGATGAGCCAGTCTAACAAAGTAGGGTACACCAGAAAGTGCCTTTTTTTCTGGGAAACCTGTTCCTTCTGGAAAATGGCATACATTGATATGAATCTTTTGACCTGGTAGATCATTCAATTTTCCATTCTTAATGTGCCATCATTGTTGTGTTTTTAAACTCCAAAACATAAAAATTAATTGAAAGGAAAACAAGAGAGCCGGGAGAAAATTTGAGTACATTGCTTTTTACTTTTAGTGAGGTGTGCGTATGACATGGTGATATGATGATATGTACTATTTACGTACTTCTACATATAACCCACAATGCATTATCTAAACAACAAAGAATGCTTAATCAAACAATATACAGTATTTACAATATTATTCATGTAGTACTGAAATTTTAAATACACAGCACTCCTGAATGCTTATCTATAAACTCCAACTCAACACAGAATGCATCGCAACTTATATACATATATACACGCAGACACACACACAACACACACAGTGTATACTATATAATACAACAACTATGTCAACATCCACAGCATAATGAATTAACTTCCTTCTCAAACGATTGGTTCTGCTCTCCTTAACAGACTGATGTGCTGTCTCCAGATGATATCATACGCAATCTCCACTGTGTAGGAGATTGGTTCAGTTCTGTCCATAATTTTTCTGAATATCCACTTTAGTCCCTCACAAGCAGTCCTTCACTCCTGGACAAGCAGTGAAGCCTTGAGCCTCCTTGTTTGAGGAGTCTTCAACTTGTCTCAGCTGGGTGTCCTGCGTAGTCCTGAGATTGGATTTGGGAATATCCAAGAGTGAGTGCAAGAGACATCCCAGGAACAGCATAGTTGGTGAGTTGCTGGTTGTGTAGTGTGCTGCATTGTGATATGCAAGGAGGAAATTGTCGAGCTTCTGACTCAGCATCAGTGAAGTGTGTTCTGCTGTCATTGCTCACGGTGTGTTCTTTAGACTCTGGACAACCCTTAATGCCAAGCCATTTGTAGCTCGGTGGTGTGGTGCAGATGTAATATGCTTTATTCCATTCATTTTCAGGACTAACTGAAACTATGGTCCATTGTCTCTGACTCTGGAACACCAATCCTTGAGAAGAGGCTTCTCAATATGTCAACAGTGAGCAAGACTGCAGTGGAGGCTATTGGGAACACTTTTGGCCACTTTGTAGCTGCATCCACTGCTAACAAGAAGTTTGTGTCCATGAACGGTCTGGCAAAATCCACATGAATCTGCTGCCAGGGCAATGCAGGCTATTCCCAGGGATGGAGAGGCACTGCTCTCAGGATCTTCTGGACTTGCTGGCATCCTAAACAGTGAATGCTAAATTGCTCAATCTGCTGATCTATCCCAGACCACCAGACAACAATTTTATTTTAACCATGCCTAGATGACCGGTATGTACGTAGCCTTCGTCAAAGGCAAGTTCATCCCAATGCTGGTGAAAATAGGGGATCTGGAGTTTATGCTGCACCTTCCAGCCATTTTGGGTGGCAATGTAGACCTGAGGCAGTGTGGAGTCCTTTCTGGTTTTCTTTTGAATCATCACTGCTATAATAGGTAGACATTTGATCTGATTTATATTTTTTATGCAAAGCATTACGGGCAAAATTCAGTAGACAATGTGGATCACAATGTGTGAGTATGGTGTTTGATATCACTATTTCCTTTACCTTTGAAATGTTATTCAAACTCATTTTGTGAAATGACTGAAACAGCCCAGCCATTGTCCAATTCCATTTTACTTAATTTGCTGTTCACTTCTGGTGTAAGCCATATTGCTTGTCTCATGTCAGTTTTCACATTTTAAATCTCAGGATAGACAGTCCTGCATCACTCACATCATTATCAGATATTTCAGCAACTGCATGCAGATTAGCGCTGTTTTTAAAACTGCAGTTTGACCTTTTATCTTTTTCTATTCCCTGTGCAGTCCACTTATTTGTCTGCCCAACAAAGTCTTTGCATGTGTCCTACTTTGTTGCAATTTCTGCAAGTTTCACCATTAAATCTGCTTTGGTCTGATGTATGTAAGCCCCTGCTATCACAGTAACACAATTTGCTTGGCCAGGCCTGTTTCTGTTCATTTTGTTCATGCTCACTTTCATTCCTGACTGCAACTTAGTTGTATCTCTATAAATGCTGTTTCCTTTGATACAGCTATTTCAACTGATCTTTTAAATGCAACTTGTGCTTCAGTTAGGAGCCATTTTTGAATGCTTTCTTGTAAGAATCCTCAAGCAAAACAATCTCTCAGTGCATCATTATGTATGTTACTGAACCGATAATGCTCAGAGAGCTTCTTTACTTTAGCCATGTATGCAGAAATGGAATCCTCTTCGTTTTGATTCCACTGATGAAACCTGAAGCATTCTGCAATTTACAATGGTTTCAGTTCTAAATATTAATGCATTATGATCAGCAAAACATATTTCCGTTGTTTTGATTGGAGCAGTCAAACCACAAAGCAAACTGTATGTCTTTAACAAAATGCACTTAGCAAAACTGGCACCCACTTCTCATCACCTATTCCACTTGCTGTTCAATCCGTTCAGTTTACAAAATGAAGTTAACTCTTATGCAATCAAATGCTTCAATCTTTCTGGTACTCACTGTTTACTCTGTTTTTTTTCTTTCGACTTGATCCCCTTTCCTTCAGAGATAAAATATGTTGCTGCAAAGAAAAATAAATGTGCTGTGCTTTTTTAAAAAACTCAATCATTTCTCGCTGCACCTCATTAGTTAGTTATCTTGGGTTCGTTGAAAGCTTCTTCGTCACCACTGTTAGGTTTTGTAACTCCAAAGCATGAAAATTAATTGAAAGATAAACAAGAGTGCTGGGAGATAACTGGTGTAAATTCCATTTTTACTTTTAGCGAGGTGTGCGTGTATGATGTAGAGGCATGATGATGTATGCCATTCACATACTTTTACATATAACCTACAATGCGTTATGGGAACAAGAAAGAATTCGTAATCAAACAATATACTTACAATATTACTGAAATATTAAATGCACAGCAGGCATTTCCTTGTTTTATGAGGAGTGAGAATGAACATCTCAAAGTTAGCGTCAAGCCCACAGTGAACTGCCTCTTAGCAAAACTCATAAGCGAATTCAAATCATAGATCACATCAAAACTCAGTAGCAATGGAATCATAGAACCACAGCAAGATACAGATTGAAAAGAGGTACTTTTGTCCTTTGAGTCTACACCAACTGTTGAACTCCCAATGGCACTAATCCTTCATTCTCTCTACATTTCTAGTAGGGATGATTTCCTATGAACTTCCCCCATATTTTTATCATTTTACTGCACAGTAGTGGTGAATTACCTACCACCCCTCATATTTTTGAAACCAGAGTGTTCAGAGGATGCCCACATGGACAGAGGTGCACATGCAAACTCCACACAGACTGCATAGAATCATAGGGATACAGCAAAGAAATGGCTCCATGGCCCTTCCATTCCATGCTGATCCACAAACCCACGTTGTCAATAATCACAATGAACTTCTCCACACATTCCCAACTCTACTGTCTGCCCCACTTTGCCACCCAGTGCTGCAGTCAGATAACACACAGCCAAACACAGTGGACAGAAGAGGAGGCCTTGTAAGCATTAGTCTCCTCAGTGATGGTAGGGTCCAGCTTATGATTGTAAAAGACAGGGCTCTAACACTTGTGGCCATCTGTAAACAGAAGTAGCTGGTGAATGATCTATTTTCCCCTCCTGCTGAAGTGCACATCATCACAGAAACGACACTTCACCTGTTTCTACCGAATGCACTAGATAAAATAAGGGCAATTGAATGAGAGATCATTGATGATCATTTTGTACTAGACTGAGACGCACCATTACTCATGATTAGATCTTCACTACTTTCCTCCCCACTATTAGTCTTTCAACTTCTCGTCATCATTGAAGACAGGATGTGACTTAATTGTGACCTGATCCAAGTTTTGGATCCCTTGGGTCTGTTAGCAGTTCTGTTGTTTAGCATGCATGTTACAATTTGTCGGTAGATTCATTCTGGCAACATTGCAATTTTAGAAACTTCACCTGGTATGCACTTCTGCCTACCTCTTTGAATAAGGTTGACACTTGGCTTGATAATAGTGGTGGAATATTGCTTCTAATGTTGGCAGGGATCTGTTGCACATTGTGGATCGTATCTACTACTTAACAGGGATTAGCAATTCGTTACAGGTGATTTACCACATATCAGGAATCAGTGGTGAATTATAGATTATATGCTCTGCGTAACAGGAATTTGCTGTTTATTGAATTACTGCATAGGAGATATTGGCAGTGAATTATAGACTGTGCGCTCTGTATTTCTGAAATGCGCAGTATATTGGATTACTGTACAACAGGAATCAATTGTGCATTATACATTGTATTATTGTACAACAGGGACATTTACATTGTAAATATAGTTAACTCTCTCACATTAATTTTCAGCTCTTCATTATGAGCAAAGCTGTCAAATACAAAAACACAACCTTCATATTAACATTTGCAAACGGTAAGCAAATGTCATTTGGTTAGAATTTACATCATGCATCAAACCTCCAAGAGCACATCCAAATGAGTTTGATCAGTCTTCTAACCTATTTGCTCAGTATATACAGACTAAGAAAAACTGGTATCTCAATATGTCTTATGTTTCCAAAATGTGAAAAAAAGTTAATGGATTATACAAGTTTGGAAGTCAAAGATTCTTTTCATTAATTGCCTGTAAAGAAGGAAGTTTAGAATAAACCGCCTCCTTTTCCAATGATATTTACATATATTTGTGAATGCTCAGTTTCTGTAACTGCAAGTGTTTTGTCAGCTGTAAAAGACATTGAGTCCTCAATGGGTTAATTAGGTGATTGATGTACAAGTGATGCATCTGTCTTAGTTCCAACATTTTTTTGAACAAAACAAAACAAATTTTCATTTTGCAGAAATCCAGCTCTCTGCTGTGTAGGCCCAGAAGCAAAAGTGAAAAGAGATTTATGAAGCATGGCAACATTTGGGATAGGTACTGAGCCTGCGGCAGCCCAGCACAGTTGGATTTCTCTTTATTTTGACTAGGAACGGAATCACGTGACTACAGTTCCCCTGTCTTGGTTATAAATGTCCTCCATCAACTAGTGTAATGCGAAAGGAACCCCAGCACTGAGACTGAACCTCGAACTCTCCTCTTTCTTAAGAGAGCTGACCTATATTAATTATGTCTGTGTTCCTCTTTCCTGGTTACATGCGCGGAAGCCAGCAATGACTTGCATGTAATCCCAGCGTCCAGCTATAAAGCATGCTGTTATTTGACAGGCTGTCACTCACCTGGATTTGTCAGTCCCCCTGCTAGGTTCATGGCTTACTGAGTTCTTTTGAAAGAGAAGCACCTTATTTCAGTTTCACCCTCTCAATTACACCCACTTAATCTACAATTCTGTGTGCTTCTAATTGCCGCAGGCTCCTGGTTACCTGCTCTGTGACCTACTGGACTTCCTTTGTACCATGGGAAAATTGATGAAATATTAACGCCCAGATAAGATTTTTTTTTCATTATGTTGCCTCCTTTGATCAATTATCACAGCATAGTGGAAAACTTAACCGTTTTTTAGTACTATCATAGCTGTCAACCATATTTTAAAAAGCGAAAGACCAGTCCTTTAACCCATTTATTTAATGTGAGCTTGGGCTCATGTTGAGTGCTGCTACATGTTCAGCCAGTTGGGGTTCCTGCGTTGGAAGTAGGTCTAAGTCCATGTCCATTGAACCCTGGAGCCCTGGAGACTGAAGATGGGCTGTCCTGGGCTCAGAGGATTGTGTGTGTGTGTGTGTGTGTGTGTGTGTGTGTGTGTGTGTGTGTGTGTGTGTGTGTGTGTGTGTGTGTGTGTGTGTGTGTGTGAGAGAGAGACGTACTTGGGTGGTGGGTGGAGGGGATGTGGGTTCTGGTTTTGTGTTTATTGCTTTATTGCTGTTGTTCTGTGAACATAGTGGGTATGTTATGTTGGAATAGGTGGCAAAACTTGCGGGCTGCCCCAGCACTTCCTTAGGTCAGGTGGGTGTCACAACCACGGATTTGGCAGTGCAGCAGACATGGCAATGGCTCTCGTGAATATGCACGTGTCAACTAATTATTATTTCATTGTGATAGTATTTAACTCCATTCTTTTCATCATCATGCTTGTCGAGACTTGAGCAAAGCACAGCAGCATTTTGCTGCCTGCTTGCATTCAGCCTTGCCTGAGGAATTGGACTGTCGAGTCAACTGACTCTGAAGTCTTGCAGTATCCGTTTTATATTTAGTTATTCTTTTCGGCCACTGTGTTGGCTTCATTTTTCATTTGAGTGTTTTAGTTAGAGGCCCTGTTTGGCCGAGCGTTTATTACTTTCTATTCCCTCTAACTCTGTTTGCATTAAAATCTATGAACTATTGACCCGTTTCAGTGTCTCTCACTCTGCACTTGGGCCATATCCGAGCAACATTTGCGTCATTTCACTGTACATTTTGATATACATGTGATAAGTAAATGAATCTGAATCTGAAATATCTCCACATTTCAGAACCTGACCAGAAAGAGAGCCACAAGGTTTAGCGTTTAGTGTAAACAGTGTGCAGAAAGCAAAGGAAATTAAAAGCTCAGTTTGTTATCCAGAGCATGATAGAAATAAGAAAAGAAAGAGGATATAAGGTAACGAAGTCTTTCACAAGGTTACCTCCAGTTTTGCTGCTTACTGCTGTCATCAGCTCCCTCATCCCATTGATTTTCCCACTGAGGAGGAAGTGAAATGAGCAGTGAAGGTAAACAGTCTCTTCTTGATTGTTATGTCATGCTTTATGCTTAGACAAGCTTCACCCCCAAGGAGGAAAAGAATTTATGAGTGATGGTCATGTGACATCCTTCCTCAATACCAGCACGCTTATGGAATCATTTGTAATTTGTTTGCAATATGTGGGGAGGTCAGGATTAAAACAGTGTTGAACATCAGAAGTGAAATTCTAAGTAAAGGAGATGGTAAAATAAATATAACACAATCATTGTCATACGTTGAAGATTTTCCACCTTCCAACGATTTTTGTATGGCACTTTTAGATCCAAATGAAGGAACGTTTCCATGTTTTCCTTCCTTGTGAACTCTTCTGACCATAAGTTCTTGATCGTACACCTGTGAAACGGTAAGAGTGGCTAAGCAATTGATCACTAACTTTGTGGACAATACTCATTGAAGCAACACTCAAGGATCAAGACCACATGCTCACAGAAGCAGCTTCATTTAAGTAATAAGCCAGAAGTGTGACTGCTTTCATGAGTAGTGAGGCCAAAATATTTAGGTGTGAGGCAAAAGGAATAAATGTATCAAATAAGTTTATCACCTTGATAACTATTGTGACATCATTAGAATTTACTTAAATCTTACATCCATCCCACAATGTGAGGGAATAAAAATCTTTGCGTTATTTCTCCATTACAATGTACGGACATGTGAATTTAAAAGTCTAATGGCTTGTAGAAAGAAGCTGTCCCGTAGCCTGTTGGCCCTGGCTTTAATGCTATGGTAGCGTTTGCCAGATGGAAGCAGCTGAAACAGTTTATGGTTGGGGTGACTTGTGCCCCCAATGCTCTTCCAGGCCTTCTTTCTTCACCTGCCGCTGTAAATGTCCTCAGTGAGGGAAAGTTCACATCCACAGATGTGTTGCGCTGTCTGTAACTCTCTCTGCAGTGCCCAGTGATCAAGGTTGGTGCAGTTTCCCTACCAGGCGGTGATACCACCAATCAGTATACTCTCAATAGTGCCCTTGTAGAAGGTCTTGAGGACTTGAGGGCCTATGCCAAACTTCTTCAGTCGCCTGACGTGGACGAGCAGCCGTTCTGCTTTCTTTTCACACAAAGCCTGTGTGTACAGTGCAGGTGAAATCATCAGTGATGTGTAATCTGAGGAGCTTGAAACTACTTGAACATTTCCAATGTTTTCATCAATTTCCTTGGAGTTCAGTTCTTGCAATTGATTTATTTCATGTCTTCCCACTGGTGGTGGAGTATCTCTTTACTTCTGTCCAGCACTGAGAGAGCAGTGTCTGGAGCAACATCAGAGAATCTGAGAACTTATTCTCCAGATCAACTGTGTCTTCAATGTCATTCCATTCTGGGCAGCGTCTTCATGCAAGAGTGGTAGGTTACAATTAACTGCCATGAGCGATAACTGATTTCTAGGCTTTTTCCAAACAATCATAGTGGGCACTGTTGCCTGCACATCTGATCCATGATGATTATGCCCCATCATATGTCCCTCTGCACTAGTGTGAGCTGGCACATGTTCATCTAACTTCTCCAGCACAATATCTCTACCACCAACGCTTGTGTGTGCATTTGAAGAATCAGTTGAATCAATATTTCAACATTATTTTCTTTTCTGAGCACCACTGTTTGCTCTTGCACTTGTAACCAATTGAAATGGTAAGAGAGAGTAGGATAATCACTATAATGTTGCAGAAAATAAAACGAATAATTTAGGAAAGACAGCAAAGGCCCTTCGCTCTTTGAAGTAGCATCTTTTAAATGAAGCACCAAAAGTGTAACTGCTCCCGTCGTTGCTCACACATGTGGGTGATTGCAGCATATCTCTCCAAAATCATTAGTCAGTTTACATAATACCCAGAGGTCACATTTGTTACAGACCTTTCAGCCACCATCTGCTGATGGACTCTATCTATATAGGGTTTTGAGATGAGGTTTCAACAATTATTAGGCAATGTTCATGCAAATCGTAAACGGTGTTTTTGACTTACACAAGCACCAATGGAATAACATCTTTAAGCTACTGTAAGAGGCACAGTAAATGAAGACTGTCACCTTATTGATGTTAAAGATAACTGATGTTAAAGGTAACTTATATCACCAAAGTTGTGGAACATGAAAATTCAGACAATTTTCATCAGTGTACAGGCTTTATTTTCAATGGCAGTCCTTTGAGCCTTTGCTGTAAAATACTGAGCTCCACCAGAACACCACTAAAACTATGTCAAGTTTTGAGATGGCAATTGTTTATACTTTCATAATATTGTTTTAATAACCTCAGTAGTGCAACATGCTATTATCCTGTGCAGCTCAGAGGTTTATGGATCCACGAATAACATATCTCCAGAAAAGAACATCAACCATGTCATTCCATCTTCAACGGAGTTTCCTGCACATCTGCATGTCCTTTAATTCCCTAATAACCAAGAAACTATCAATCTTTATTTCAATTATATCAATAATGAAGTGTGAAAAATGAAATACTCAGTATCACAGCCTTTTGGTTGAAGAGATTTCCCTTCATCTTAGTATAAACGTTTATCTGCTTATCCCCATCAGTGACCTCTGGGCACAAGACAACGTAGAGGTTAGCACAATACTATTACAGCTCGGCTGTTCTGGAGTTCAGAGTTCAATTTTGGCCGGTCTGTAAGGAGTTTGTACCTTCTCTCCATGAACTAAGTGGGTTTCCTCTGGATATTCCAGTTTCCTTCCGCCGACAGGGTCATTGTAAATTGTCCTGTGATTAAGCTGGTGTTAAATAAGTGGGTTGCTGGGTGCTGTGGCTCATTGGGCTGTATCTCTAAATGAATGAATAATATACCTTCCAAATAAAAATGTCTTTACCTCATTAAGATCACTGCAAATTTTATAACCTGGAAATTGATACATGTGTGTATCTTTTATACACAATGAGTCAGAACTGTGGAGCAAAAACAGAAAATATGATTGGCACTTCATGCATTGCACACAATATAATTTTAAGTCACCCTCCTCCATGTGACCACATGCTCAAATACACATGATGCTGAGAACACAGTATTGTTGTCGATCAATATGCAGTGTGTGTAATGATATCGATGCAACATCAACAAAGGATATAAAAAGTGTACACAGTTCTACAGGTGTGGTTAGACTTCATTCTCACACTCCAGCTATTTTAATATTACCAAACATATGTCTTGCTTTCCTGATTCATTGCTCTTCCTAGTTCTTTGTGTACAAGGCCAGGTCCTCCTGAATTTCAGTGTTTTTCCTATTTTATTTTGCAAAACTGATATTTTTTATATACTTAAGTGGGTACATGCTGCTTCTCATTATAATCAACTACTGCTTCTTTGAGATCCCCATCTTTATGAACTATCTCTGTTACACAGGTTCATCCTCAATACAGCTTAATTTCCAAGCCTCTTAATACAGATATGAACCGCAGATCAGTCCCCTCACCTAAATCATTTAGAAAATTCATATAATGTCAGGGGTATGGATTTTTGATGTTTCGGGAAGAAATACAAAGATCTGGCCAGTGCAACAAAGCAAGATTATCTATCTCAGTTCTGACGAAGTTTCTTTGACCTGAAACACTAGCTGTTTGTCCTTTCACAGATGCTTTCCAACCTCTGAACTTTGCCAGCATTTTCTGTTTTTATTGATGACAGGTGTTCTGACTGAAAACTATAAAATCCTAAAGGGCATCAACAAGTGAAGTGAAGGACAATCTTTCCCCAGTGAAGAAACCTGAAATTAGGGACACCATTTCAGAATTAAGACGGAGTCAAGGAGAAACACACGCAAAATGCTGGAGGAACTCAGCAGCCCAGGCAGCATCTATGGAAAAAAGTACAGTCAACGTTTCGGGTCGAAACCCTTCGGCAGGACTGGCAAAGGTGTTCGGCCCGAAGCATCAACATGCATTTTGTGTGTGTTGCTCGGATTTCCAGCATTGGCACATGTTCTCTTGTTTGTGAAGAGACAAGGAGAAATTCCTTTTCTCAAAGCAATGTAAACCATCAAAATTCTCTACCTTAGAGAACCGTGGAAGAAGCGTTATTCTGCCGTCCTCTGTAAGGAGTGACAGCGTGAGTTTCTTCTGGATGTTCCAGTTTCCTCCCACATTCAAAAGACATACGAATTACAGTTAATAAGTTGTGAGCATGCTCGGTTGGCGCCACTTGTCCACATCTTGGACTATGTTGATCATTGACACAAACAAAGCAATTCACTGTATGTTTCAATGTACACATGACAAATAAAGCTAATCTTTTTAACATGGGCTGAGATAAAGATATTTGGACCATACATGAGTTAAGAAATTTGAGAATAAGTGGAAAAGTTGAGTTGAGTTCAAGGTCAATTATGCCTTGATTGTACAGAATGGTAATGCAAATTTAAGGACCCATGTGGTCTACTCCAGTTCCAAATGTTTATGTTCTTAGATTAAAAGCATGACAATGGGAACTAATTCACAAAGATAGGAAGCATATGTACACTTAAGAATCTTGATTAAAATATGTAGAAAGACATTGTAATAGATCAATATGGCAAATGCGATTAACCTAGATAGGCATCTTGGTTGACATGGATGAGTTGGGCCAAAGTTTGTGGAGTAATGCCCTTGGAGTAGAGTGTGTAATAAAGGAAAAAATGGTAAGTAAAATAGCACCCAAGAAGAAAATGTTTAGACAGTATCGGTGCAATCATATCACCTGAAGATCTCACCCTGTCGCAAACAACTGAATAAACAAAGGATGCATCCCCTCAACACTGAATAGTTGGAAAAGATAGAGAAAAAAGGTAATAATACACCTAGTGGCCACATTATTGAAGACCTCTTGTACATAATAAAATGGCCACTGAGTACATGCACATGTTCTTCTGCTGCTGCAGCTTACTAACTTCAAGGTTTGACATGTTCTGCATTCAGCGATGCTCTGCACACCGCTGTTGTAATGCATGGTTATCTGAGTTATTGTTGCCTTCCTGTAAACATGAACCAGTCTGGCCATTCTCCTCTGACCTCTCTCATTACCAAGTTGTTTTTTAACACAGGACTGCTGCTGCTTTTTTTTTTGTACCTTTGGAGACTGTTACACATGAAAATCCCAGGAGATCAGCAACTCCTCAGATGCTCAAACCACCCCATCAGGCACCAACATTGAATCCATGGTCAAGGTCACTTCAATCATATTTCTTCCTCATTCTGATGCTTGGTTGGAAAAAACAACTGACCATTTCTGGATGCTTTATGCATTGAGTTGCTGCTACATAATTAACTGATTATATATTTGCATTAATGAGCAGGTGCACAGATGCACCCAATAAAGTGACTGCTAAGTGTATAAATTTTGTCAAATTTAATTCCTCTGATCAAGAATCTGGCTGATATAGCATAGAAATTTGAACATATGCAAGGGATGGACAACAACACAATAAATAAGATAATTGCATAAACTCTAATAAAACCAAGAAATCAATGAACTTTGTGATGCTTAATCAGCTTTTTACAGATACACCTGAAACTTATAGCATTAAACTTGCAGTAAGGCTGTACTACACCTACTCCCAGATATCATAGAACCTCTGGGCATTTGATTTCCATCTCAGCAGAATGCACTGGTCATTGATCACTGGAATTAGACAGTTATTATGCCCTGTGGAGTTTGTGCTAATGCCCAGCATGTTAGAGTTCAAAAGAACAGGACTGACAACTGAGAAGCTGATAACCACAAATTCATCAAAGCCAAGAGAAGAGAACCATTCTTAAAGATTCACCTTACCAAAACAAAATATTTCTCTTAACTTAAAATAAACTTAGTTGTAATGAGAAACAGTAACTCAAGTTTGTTAGAATGAACTGTAATTAATTCTCATCGCAGGTAAATTAGATCTTTCATGTTAATAAAGAAACTTGGAAATGATTGAATGAAATTGTAATTTTAATGGCATGCTTATCAATTTAGTATATTCTAATACCTAACTCAAAGGCATAGCTATCAATAGAGGTACTTCATCTCGCATATAAAGCTTTACTCTGAAGTCAAATGAAGTCTACACCAGTATAATGAGATTCCCCACAAAGATGGTAGTTTTAATATTTGAACCATGTGTTATCACTTAATTTCACTTTAAAACATACAAAATGGGACTTAATCTGATCACTGATGCTCCACTACAGCAATGAAAGGATGTCAGTTTGTCACACTATTTACCTCTAATGCACAATCACAATCTAAACTAAATCCACATGTTTGCTGAACCAACTTAAAGTGCAAAACAGCCGAACCTAGCCTCCCATCCTAATTATTATAATCAATGCTGAAAACAAAGTAAGAATTAGTTGTGCATGTTCATTTAATTCTACTAATTTAATATCCAAATAACATGATTGAACTCATATGAGATGGACCAATGATACCATGACTTCCTTTCCAAATTCCTTGAAAAAGAATTTGGAAAAAATAGGGCAACACTTCATGAATAATGAATTTTCAAGAAAGCGATTACAGTTTCTCAGTTAAGGTGAAACTTGCTGAATTATGGGGAGTCTCATTGTACAGTTCCTGTATCAGGCTTTGTTTTGGCTGACATCCAGACAGATGATTCCAAGCAGAAGTACATTGAGGTAACATAAATGGAAAATCAATAACAGAGTGCATGATATAGTGTTGTAGTGATAGAGAAAGTACAGTGTAGGAAGACAAATAAGGTGCAAGGGATGTGTGGTGGTTGACTGGGAGATTGAGAGTTCATCTTTATTGTTCAAGAATCTTAAAGCAATGGGAAAGAATTTATCCTTGAGCCTGGTAGTATGAGTGTTCAACCTTCTCTGTCATTTGCTTGATGGAAGGAGGGAGAAGAAAGGAAGAAAGAATGAGTTAAGCTTTAAATATTGCCATTAATGCTTGAACATCAACTTTACTTGCAAATCAAAATATAAAATTTGATCAGGAAGTTATTGTTCTGAGACAAATGCATATTTATTCTTTTATGACAGAAAATTTGTTTTTAATAATGCACACAATGCTTTTATTTAGTGAAAGCCAGAAAATATCTAACCACTTCGTTTCAGATGTTTTAAAAAACAGCTTGGGTGTTTTGGACTGTGAAATGTTTCAGAAAAACATGGAGGAAAATATCAGTTAATGGTTGAATACTGTATAAATGTTCCAATCCCATTTTGAATAGATAGTCTATTATATTTATCTAAATTATCTAGGTAAAATATTTCTGCAATATTCCATTTTAGTAGGAAGTATACAGCACATTAAGGATGTACAATTTGTTCTAACAATGAACAGAATGCTTATGCAGTCAAGGGCTATTCTGATGTCTGGTTTTCCTGTAAGAAGTCATTTTTACTGATTATGCTATTGGTGTCTCGAAGGGGTTAGAAATCTGCTTTTAAGGCAGGCATCTTGTGTTCTTTTTTGAAATTATTCAAGACCGGCACTACATAAAAGCTTGAGTGCCTTCATTATGTGAATACTGAGAATGAACCATGCTTCAATAATCAGTAATGTGTGTGACTCCCCAGTGATTACATGAAAGTGGAACCTTATCAATCAAAAGCACAATGTGAAATGTCAGCAAATACTCTTCAACTGGGACAAACTTTGTCTGTCATAGGACCTTGCTCAACCAGGATTAATAACCTTCAGTCATTTCTGCTATATTAGCAAAAAACAGGTGTGAGCCAGATGGTGGCAATTTTCAGTACTGACACTATTTTGCCTCTCACAGACATGCTGAAAATGACATGTTCTCATCCCCAGTAGGTGTCCCCCAGACGTGCCGAGGTGTTAGGTATCACCTTCAGGGGTTGCACAGACTCTGGAATATACCAGCTATAAAAATGTGCAAAAAGACTGTCCTGAATCTTACTGTATTTTAATACCTCAGAATATATTAATAATTAAAATTGGTATGCCTGATAATGCACCTCTGCTAAGGAGCAAAGCAGCAGTCAATAGCCTGGCTGTCACGCTGTGACTACTTGACTTGAGGATTGTATTTTGTAGAGATCAGATAAAGGTAGAACTGTAATAAAAATTACCAAGGAAATTGGTTGCTGATATATAATAGGCGTAAAATTTTAAGTTTTACCTTTTTTGCCTTGTAATGCACAAAGTGGCAAGAATTCTGTCCTTCTCTACATAGTTTTTAGTTTTCCCTAAATTAAAAGCTTTTTCAACATTTATTTTGAACTTCAAGTATACTCATGTTGCATTTGATGACTATTGATTGTCTTACTCGGACACACAAATTAAAAAAAAATCAGGAAGCAGGAAGTCACCTTTGACAAATGTATAGTCTCTGCAATGTTGACTGAAGTGTATGCACATTTTAATGTGGGTTCAATATCTTGTTCAGGCTGATGTTAAAAATATAGGCATATAGCTCAATATAGCTGGTGAAATGTGTTGCATTATTTGTTACCACTCCTTTCAGTGGAGTGGAGCAGCCAGGCAGTCTGGTACAGGAGATATAGCGAGGACTGCGGCAGCAGATGGGGCATTAATTATCAAGGGATACAGGGCAATGCTGGACAGAAGCCTGAAGTCAATGAGAAAAGGAAATGATTTGTAAAGAGGTTTCTGTGGCCTAAGCTGACGAGGGTCTGCTGTTCTTTTCTTGCTTATTTTTTAAGGAACAAAGTAATTGTTTTAATCTGCAGAAGTGCTGCCAGCATAGATGTGCGGTTCCATTTGTTACTGTCAAATGGCAAAATTCATTCAGCATCACCGCCCTCTTGAGAATCCTAACAATTTTCTGGGCCTTATTTTGACTTGTCTCATTCACCTCCTTAAAAATCTTTCATATTCTGAGCCAGATTTTGTTCATTTACAGGGACAGAAGCAGCTGCTAAGGTTAACATAAGCAAGTAGAGAATGTGCCACCAATTTTGAGTAGCATTTTTGCATGGGACTTCATCGAAAGTAAAGACGGTGGAGTTCTTCTATAAATTTAAAAAAAAAGAAACAAATAACCCCTTCCTACTTGAGGTTATGTATTGACATGTCATGGACTAAATTGAGATTGGAACATAAAAGTGAAATCAGAATATTATCAAAAAGTATTAAAAATAAAAATGCAAAAAGATTATCACATAATTATCCTAAATACTAAACATGTTGTATAATGTTCTTCACTAAGGTATATAAACTATGATCAATAGTTATGCATAAGTTTCAATATTTTCAGTAGGAAATCTGTGGATTGCTTTTGCCTATGGATTATTTCCTAAGGTTCATCTCAACGGCATCAGTTGCCCTCCCATAATCCTGCACAGGTAATCGTTATTCATTCTGTGAGACATTGAAATGGAACATCACAGAAAATTAACTGACTAAAGGCAAAAAAAAAATTGAACATTTGGTCACCCGATATCTTTACATTTTCCTTCGCCCTCCCAATCTTACTTCCTCTGGTATCTGGCTCTGAAGAAAATCCCTCTTTTTCTGCCCAATGGAGCTGAGGTGCTCACTGAATCTATGTTGGGTCTTACCAATATACAGGAGGCCTCCAACTGATGTCATGAATACCAATTTCTTGAACTTACAGTAATTTCCCCACCCCCTCTCCTTCACCATTCCCCATTCCCATTTCCCTCTCTTACCTCTCTCTTATCTGCTCATCTCCTTCCTCAGGTGCTCCTCCTCCTTCCCTTTCTTCCATGGTCTTCTGTCCTCTCCTATCAGATTCCCACTTCTCTAGCCCTTTAACTCTTTCACCAATCAACTTCCCAGTTCTTTATTTCACCCCTCCCCTCTCCCTGTTTCATCTAACATCTACCACTTTGCACTTCTCTTCCCCTCCCCTCACCTTTTTCCTCTGACTTCTCCCCTTCCTTTCCAGTCCTGATGAAAGGTCTCTGCTTGAGATGTTGAGTGCCTACTTTTTTCCATAGATGGCACCTGGCCTGCTGAGTTTCTCCAGCATTTTGTGAGTGTTGCAATGTAACTTCCTAACTTGAACTCATTGCCTTAACAAATACAGACATGGTAACAGATCCTTCTGGCCCAATGAGCTCTTGCCGCCACACCATGTGACCAATTAATCTACTAATCCATGGGAGGAAACTGGAGCACGTGGAGGAAGCCCACACAGTCACAGGGAGAATATGCAAGCTCTTTACAAACAGCTGGGGTCACCTGAACCCAGATCGCTGGACCTTCAAAACATGACACTAACCACTATCGTACTGTGTTACTCCTTTGCCACCCTATCAATCTCCACAGCTGCTTAGTATTAGAATTATTCTGCATGGCTGGGATAATCACAACATTATTCCCCTTTTACCTTTTGACCTGCCTGGGATCTTTGTCCAGTTAACTACACCAATTCTTCAGCACTGTTCTCTAGATTATATTAATCTGAATTTAGTTTTAGCTCTGTGGTCAGAGGCAGAAGTAGTTTACCTTTCATTCACACACAGTTACTCTTGATATTCCCCCACAAATCCATAGGGAGCCTTCCCGTATTTTGCATCCATATCTATCCTGCATCTTAGTGATAATATAACATCGAAAACATTATGCCAATTCGAATATGTTAACATTCAGCTGCACCTCTCCTCAATTTTCTCAGAGTTACCTGACTATTTACCTGGTATCAGGACTGTGGAAGTAGAAGCTTCCCTAAGGTCGACATTGCAATAGCCAAATCCATGCATTTCAACTCCTTTTGTAAATTTTGTTGCCTTATCCCCAGCACCATATTTCTCTGGGAGCTGGAAGAAACTAAACCAGGGGATTCGTATTCTTAAATTGGGCAGCCGACAATTTACCTGCACCATTCCATCATCCAGTGCTGATTTCCATACCTGAAGTACCTTTAGACCATAAAATAGCATTCTCCATACTTCAGTTCAGTTCCCTTATGTCATGGTTTGCGATCGCCTGTAGCCACCCAAAAACCATTCTGCTCGTTTTCCAACTCAAACATTCCATTCATTCACCATCCCAATGCTCACTGACACTGAATTTATCAGTGCCTCAAACATATGATTATGATTATCTTAAATTGTGTCTTTGCTACTTCTATAATCTCTTCTAGTCTCAAACCCTCCTAGATTTCTCTGCTCTCTCAACACTGAACTCTTGCATGTTCGGAGAGATGATTACCATTTCATTAATACTTTCACTTGTTAATGCCCTAAATTCTGGAATTCCCTCATTAAGCCTCTCTACCTATCCTTCAAGGTATCTTTTTTGACCAAGCTAGTCATATACAGTGTGCCTTAATAGGAATGCACCAGTGTGGGTTGATATCAAAATTTTATTTGACAGTGCTTCAATGAAACCTTTTGGGACAATTGTTATATAAAGTGAACTCAAGGCAGCAAACTGTGTTAGTATTGTTATTGAATGCTTCCAGCAGGAACCATTGCATTGTGGTCAGCAAAAAAAAATCATCTCCAAAGTCCAGAGTGTTGATAAGATGATAATGTCTTATTCACTATTTTTAATGAGATTGTGAATTTGGCAGGAAGATTTTTGTGGTGTGACTCATCGATTGCATTTGTATTGAATCGTAACAGAAGTTAGTAACAAGTGATTAAAACGAAAAGTGGCCTACAGGTGCCTCACAGGAGTGGATTCCAAAGTAAAGATGAAACATGAAAATGGATTTGTTCTTATTTAGTTAGTTAAGTAATGCTTATTTTATTTAGCTCTAATCATTGCTCTACAATTAAGTGCTATTTATAGATTTGCCCATTGATCTTTTGTTGCATCTATTATTTTAGTGTGCAGAATACCTTCTTCTTACTGGCAAATTAAAGGGTGTGTTATTTTACAAGCTGAATTAATACACAGGGTATTATTTGGCTGCCATACTCCAACTGTGACTAACTTGGTGTTTCCCTTTAAAGCCACAAAATCTATTTGGAGTGTCTTTCTGAGGTCAATTAAAGGCTAATTGGCCTTATGCAAATCCTGAGGGCAATCAGAGGACAAAAGCTCAGCAATAAATGATTGGCTTTCCATAGAATATTTTTTATTTGTTCATAGGACAAAGATGTTAGAGGCAAAGCCAATGTTAATTGTTAATCCATAGTTGTCCTTGCACCAGAGGACTTGCTGAATCATTCAGGGGATAGTTATAAGTCAACCACATTTGTAGGTCCGGAATCACATCCAGCCCAGATCGGATGAAAATGGCATTCCCTGAAAATATTAGTAAATTAAATGACCAATTTTTCTGTGGTCCTGACTGGTAATTGATACTTTTTACATTTAATTCTGGATTTATTTTAGTTACCTGACATAAGCTAACCTTTTGCATCTACCTTTTGCATTAATGTATTTTTTTATATTGTCTTCTTTACACCCATTGTGTTTTTATCTCTGCATTGGACCCCAAGTTATAATCACTTTGTTCTCCTTTACACTTGTGTGCTGAAGAATAACAATAAGCAATCTTGGATCTTGAAATTCCCCAGCTGCAATGACAGGATTCAAACTTGTCTTTGGGTCAATAGTCCTGCCCTGTGGATAATAGTTCAGTAACTAAATCACTGTATCCTCAGAGCCACCAAAACTCATTTGTGTGAGTGTTTGAGTGCATGTGTATGACTCAGCAATATAGAATTATGGAGACTCACAACATGGAAGCATGTCTTTCAGCCCACCACCCAAGCTATCAGTCACTCATTTTCACAGTAATCCTACCTTAGTCCACTTAATTCTCCCTTCATCCCAATCAACTTTCCTCAGATTCTAACACACTGAGGAACTTGAAGTGGCCATTTAACCTAACAAACTGTGTGCTTCTGGGACATGGGAGGAAAAAAGAGCATCCAACCCAAACTGTAATATCACAGGGAAAACAAGCAAACTCTGCACAGAGAGCAGCAGCAGTCGAAACTGAACCTCCACCCACAGCACCACCGTGCTGCATCTTCTATATTTGAGATCAATCAGAGGGGCAAGTTTATGTTCCTGGGGAGAGAAATTTTCATAAATGATAATGGAAGCAATGAAACATTTGGAATATGATAGATAAATGTCAAAGCTTTTATGTGTATTGATTTCCATAGAAGTCCCACAACGTACTTAAGGAGATTCTGCTGAAGTCCTGTTTTCTTTAAAAAAAATCATTTGTAACTTTAAATTCTATTATTTACGGCACTGATATTGATTATGAATAAATACACGTTTTGTATGTGAATGCCATGTTATTCTGCAAACAGTATTATAAGACTTGCATTGCATATTTTTCTCTTTCATAATGTATTCTGGAAGGCAGCGATAATTTATGCTGTCTACTTGCTAATGCTGATTTGTTTTATGAAAGTCTCCCTTACTCAAACAGGATAAACAACTAAACACAGCTACAAAGACTCTGAAAGCAGGAGGCATTATGGGCAACATTTCATGTACAAAAGAAAGCGAAGCATAGTAATCTGTGGCAAAGCAGGTGGCTTGCTGTGATAATCGCCTGAATATTATGACTGCTCACTTGAATGTAATTTCCATAGTTAATAGGAGTAAATTCCAAAAATAAAAGGAACATCAATTTTATTGCTTCAAAGTTCTTGATAAGTGCCTACTGAGTAATTTAACCCTTTGGTTTCTACTAATGCGTTTTTATATTGCCAATAAGTCTTCTAATGATGTCATAATTTAATTAATTTAATTTTGGAATCTATTCAAAATAATGCACCGATAGGCAGTGGGATCATAACTATAGAACTGCTACAACATAGAACAAAGCTATTTAGACAGTTGATGCCTCTGAAGCAAATTCCTATCAATATTATATTTTTTTTCTTTCCCTGTTTTGCTGAAACTGTTTCCCCTGAGGAGTTCCTCCAGTTTCCATTACAAGGCACTGATAGTGCAGCGTCACAGAGTGGTAGGAAACAGAAATGTTGGAAAAATGGAGCTGGAGTAGGCTTATCAGCCATCTGCAGTTCAGAGAGTCAAGGAGTTAAAGTCATTGAGTGCTAGCCCAACTCATCTGTGCCTACCAGGGCGCCTTCCTGGACATAGTACCATTTCCTGGCACTTAACATGGAATATAGAAGAGTACAGCACTGAACAGGCTATTTGGTTCATGGTGTTGTGCAGATCGTGATGCCAATTTATACTAAATGTCCTCCTCTTATTATCCAGATCCCTCCTTTCCCTTCAAATTTACATGCCCGTTGAAAAGCCTCTTAAAGCCACCAAAATGCCTGATTCCACTGCTTCCAGGAACATAAAATTCTCATAACAAAAAGCTTGCCCCTCACATTGCCTTTAAACATCCCCTCCTCTAAAGCATGTGATCTGATGTTTGATCTGATGTTTGACCTGATGAAGAAATTCTGACTATCTACCCTATCAGTGTCTCTCATGACATTTAAAATCTCTGTCAGGTCTCCCTCTGACGCTCAAAGGAGAACAGCCCTCATTGGTTTAACCTGCCCTTATAGCTTATACTGTCTAATCCAGCCAGCATCTGGGTAAACTTTTACTCTGTTTCCATGGTTTACACATCCTCCCTAAAATATAGCAACTAGAACTATGTACAATACTGTGTGCAGTCTGATTAAGTACAAACTCCAAACACCAAAAAATAAACCATAAAGCACTCTTTTGTTACAGTGTTCGAGGGATGATTCCCCGAATATACAAACTAACTAAAATGTTCAGTACAAAACTGACCTGAACTGAATTCCATATTAACACAGGAGATGGTCACTTCATGTCATCCCTGACGTCATTCTGAGGTTTTCAATGATCTCTAATTACTATGAACACTCACCTATGAACTTTCTGCTTTCCACAGGGATTTCTCCCTACTCGACTCCCTTGTTCATTCGTCCCTCCCCACTGATCTCGCTCCTGGCATTTACCCTTGAAAGCAGAACAAGTGCTACCCCTGCCCCTACAGCTCCTCCCTCACTACCATTCAAGGCCCCAAACAGTCCTTCCAGGTGAGGCGACACTTCTCCTGTGAGTCTGTTGGGATCATATACTATGTCCGATGCTCCTGGTGTGGCTTACTGTATATCGGTGGGACCCGATATAGACTGGGAGACCGCTTCACCGAGCACCTATGCTCTAGGTCCACCAGAAAAAGCGGGATCTCCCAGTGGCCACCTATTTTAATTCCAATTCCCATTCCCATTCCCACTCCTCTGTCTATACATGGCTCTCTCCATTGTCATGATGAGGCCAGACTCAAGGTGGAGGAACAACACCTTGTATTCCTTCTGATAGCATGAACATCGATAATGACCCCCCATCTCCTTCATCGTTCCCCACCCCCTTTCCCCCCTCTTACCTTGTCTCCTTTCCTGCCTATCACCTCCCTCTGATCCTCCTCCCTGCTTTACTTTTTTTTTTTTTTCTTTCTTCCATGGGCTTCTGTCCTCACCTATCAGACTCCCCTTCTCCAGCCTTGTATCTCTTTCACTTCCCAGTTCTTTACTTCAGCCCTCCCCCTCCCTGTTTCACCTGTCACCCCATGCTGCTCCCTACCCTCCCCACACCTTTTAACTGTACCCATCATTTTTTTTTTCTCCAGTCCTATTGAAGGGTCTCGGCCTGAAACATTGACTATATTCTTTTCCATAGATGCTGCCTGGTCTGCTGACTTCCTCCAGCATTTTGTGTGTGTTGCTTGGATTTCCAGCATCTTGAGATTTTCTCTTGTTTCTGATGAACATTCACCTATTGTTTTCCACTGCATTGTTTCATTGGGACAGAATCAGAATGTCCCGCTCCCAATGATTGTTTTTGCTAGCCAAAAAGGTATCATCTAGAAGTTAAAGAAAAGACAGTCTGGAGTCTTAAGTATCCAATAGAGATTTAAGGAGAGCAACAGCTAAATGGACATCGGCGGACTGGGCTGGGACGTTTGGACAGATGTTGGACCAACAGATCAGTGTCGACAAAGGTCACCCTCCCCACCCCCAGGGTCAGCGAACGGTCAATGGGTTCCAGAGTCAGAGTTCCAAAAGGGCAGGGGGAACGAGGTTTGATGACCCACTGAGTTTGTGCACAGGTGAGACCAGAGTTCCAGGCTTGGTGTTCAGTGATCAGCAGGTGCTGGTGTCATTGCCAAGGGCTGAGGCCCAGAAGCTGAATTGAAAGTCCGGCTTTCAAGGCCCTTTGGCCAGAACCCCGGGTCTAGGAGTCAACTGGGGATGTTGAAGGCCCAATGTTTGCATGTGTTGACTGAAGAAGATCGTCTGCCTTGGGGTTAGAGAACTGTGTATGCACATGTCTAGAAGGGAGGAACGAGGCTTGCTTTGTTGTTTAGTTCTTGTTTACTGTGTTGTTCTGCTGAGCATCGTGGGCATGCTATGTTGCAACTGAAGGTGTGGTAACGTTTTTGAGTTAGCCTGAGCACACCCTCAAATGTGTTGGTGGTTAATGCAAGCAACATTTTTCACTATATATTTTGAGGTACACGTGATAAACAAACTTCAATCTTGAAATAGTGTACAGGTTTTATTAGCGGTTAGTGCAACATTATCACAGCTAGGGGCATCGGAGTTGGAAGTTCAATTCCAGCGCCGCCTGTAAGGAGTTTGTATGTTCTCTCCATCAACCACGTGAGTTTCCCCTGAGTGCTCTGGTTTTCTCCCACAGTACAATGACATACTTGTTAGTAGGTTAATTGGTCATTGTAAGTTGTCCTATGATTAGGCTAGTGTTAGGTAGCTGGGCAGCATGGATCGTTGGACGGAAAGGGCGTGTTCCATGCCATGTCTCTAAATAACTACAGTACTGTGCAAAAGTCTTAGGCACATGTAAATAGCTAGTGCGCCTAAGACTTTTGCACAGTACTGTATTTGTCAATGTGGAGTGCAGAGAGATCTTGTAAATCTGGTGGGAGGAAAGGATGTTGGGAATGATGAGGGTGGAGTGTCGCAGGGTGGGTGTGAGACAGGTGACAGAGAAGGAGTGCCAGCAGTGGGTGGTGGCTGGCACACCCCGGCCCTGACATGCCCGGCAAAGTCATTTCATTCCAAACAAATGGTTTACTGATTATTACAGAATGTCTCTATGGTGTTTCATGCTCCCTCCCTTCTCTTTTCCCAAGTATGATTCTCTTTGCCTTGCCCCCTTCCCACCTCTCAGTACACAATAGAAAACCAATTCAGAATAAGGTTTATCATCACTCATATGTCATGAAATTTGTTTTTTTTTGTGGCAGCAATACAGTGCAATGGGTCTGGGTTTGAGAGGGTAAACAGCTTCAAGTTCCTCGACATCCACATCACTGAGGACCTCACGTAGTTTGTACACACCAGCTGTTTGGTGAAAAAGGCACAACAGTGGCACAATTGAGAGCATCCTGACTGGCTGTATCACTGCCTGGTATGGGAACTGTACCTCTCTTAATGGCAGGACTCTGCAGAGAGTGGTGCGGACAGCCCACCACATCTGTAGTTGTGAACTTCCTTTGATTCAGGACATTTACAAGGACAGGTGTGTAAAAAGGGCCCGTAGGATCATTGGGGACCCAAACCATCCCAACCACAATCTATTCCAGCTGCGGGAAGCGGTACTGCAGCATAAAAGCCAGGACCAACAGGCCTCGGGACAGCTTCTTCCACCAGGCCATCAGACTGATGAACTCCTGCTGACTTGAGTGTACTTTATATTGTATTGACTGTTCAATTTATTATAAATTATTAGATGGAGACATAGCATAAAGATTTTTACTCCTCATGTATGTGCAGGATGTAAGAAATAAGGTCAATTTAATTCAATACGTAAAATTTCTACAGTACTGTGAAAAAGACTTAGTCACCCTAGCTAGATATATATACCTGAGACTTTTGCACAGTACTGTAAATAAGTTTCCTGAAGGCTGGTTCTCATTTGAATTAATATCTGTTCTATTCACATAATTCCATATCTCATGAATTTTCCTAACAATAATGTTAGACGACCTTTTTCATTGATCACCACACCGTCAATTTTGGTGTTATCTGCAAATTTGCTAATAAAGCCATTTACTCTCATCCTAATGGTTAGTATATATAAGACAAACGAGTGGCAAACCAGCCCTGATCCTTGTGGCACAGATCTCCTATTTGAGAAGCAGCTTTCGACTGCAACCATAAACACAATATATTCTACAAATGCTGGAAATCCTGAGCAAATCACAAAATGCTGGAGGATCTAAGGAAGTCAGGCAGCATCTATGGAGGGGAATGAACAGTCAATGTTCTGGGCTGAGGACCTTCATCAGGACTAAAATGTCCACTGATTATTCCCTTCCATAGTTGCTGCCTGACATACTGAATTCCTCCAGCATCTTGTGGGTGTTCTATTGCAACTATTTGAATCACCAAACCAATTTTGTATCCAGTTAGCTGTCCTACTTTGAGTCACACGTGATCTACCTTCTGAACCAGCTTGCCATGCAGTACTCCGTCAAAAGATTCAGTAACATTCATATTAACAAAGCTTACTGCCCTGCCTTTTTGTAATCTCTTCAAAAATTCCATCAAATTCATATATCGTTGTCTGCGCACAAAACCATGCTGGCTACCCCTCATCAGCCATCGTCTTTCAAAATTCTGGTAGATCATGTCTCTCAGAATCCCTGCCAGCATCTTATCTCTGATGTTAGGCTCCGTGGCCTGTATTCAGTGAATTCCCAGAATTCCCTGGCTTCCATGACCTTCTACATTGTAAATATTGATTAGAAGTATTCACTTAAGTCACCCAACTCCAATGGCCCCAAACATAGATAAATACACTGATGCTTAATGGAGTCTATTGTTTCCCCAGTTACTATTTGGTTCCTAATATGGAATTTCTTAGATTTCTCCTTTACCTTATCTGCTGAGGCCAGCTCATCTCCACTTTTTACCCTCCTGATTTCCTTCTCGAGTTTAGTCCTCCATTTCTTATACCCCTTGAGAAAATTGCTTGATCCTGTTGCCTATGCATGATATATGCCTCCTTTCTGGTGACACGGGCTTCAATATCCCTCATCAGCCTGAGTCTCTAATCCTGCCGATTTCCCTGCACTCTAACATAAGCATGCTGACTCGGAACGCTCTCTACCTCACTGTTGAAAGTCTATCACTTGCCACGCTATCTATGTCCTTCCAGCATTCAGTCATAGTATGGCTAATCCTGTATTTCATAATCACGTTCTTGCTCTCTCCCCATGCCCATTGACGCATTTTGTGTCAAGAAGTATATCGACTTCTTAGTTATGTTTAGCCTGCATAGACTTCTATGATGGAGAATTTCACAGGCTCACCACAATCCAGAGTGAAGGGACTTCTGCTCATCTCAGGCCTGTTTGTCGTTAGGGAGTATTCTGGAGTTATGTGAGTATAGCAGATATTAATTAAAACAAAAATCTGGATTCAGTTCTTACTGTAAATCTAAATAAACTCAAGAAGCCTGCAATTAGCCTTCAGTTTTATTTTGTAAATTGCAAGCAGTAAATTGGAGTTAAGAGCATAGGCTGCACATCAGATTAAGAGATTGCATATGCAAAAGCCAAGCATTAAAACAATGGGATTGTGTTAATTGGATTGCATTAAACCAGGCAACATGGCTAAATTATTTGCACCATTGTGATTTACTTGGCAGACCAGATGGATCTTCAAAATTCAAAGAACATTTATGTTACCATATCCAACCCTGAGGTTTGTTTTCTTGCAGACATGCTCAGTAAATTCAGGAACCGTAACAGGAGCAATGAAAGACCACAACCATCAGGGCGGACAAACAACCAATGTGCAAAAGACTACAAACTGCAAATACAAAAGAGAATAATAATAATAAATAAATAAGCATTAAATATCAAGAACATGAGAGGAAGAGTCTCTGAAAGTGAGTTCATAGGTTTTGGGAACAATTCAGTGATGGGACAAATGAAGTTGAATGAAATTATCCCCACTGGTTCAAGCACCTGAGAGTTAAGGGTTGAATAACTGTTTCTGAAACTGGTAGCGTGAGATCTGAGGCTCCTGTACCTTCTTCCTGATGGCAGCAACAAGAAAAGAGCATGACCTGGGTGGTGGGAGTCCCTGAAGATGGGTCCTTCTTTCCTGAGACAGTGCTCCATGTAGATGTGTTCAATGGAGTGGTGGGCTTTACCCATGGTGGACTGGGCTGTGTCCGTTATTTTTGTCAGATTTTCCATCCAAGGGCAATGGTGTGGTGTTTCAATAACAGGCTGCAATGCAACCTGCCCATATGCTCTCCACCACACATTTATAGATGTTTGTTAAAGTATTGGGTGCAATGCTGAATCCTCACAAACTTCTATGAAAGGGGTGCTGCTGTGCTTTCTTTGTAATTGAACTTGCACACTGGACCCAGGACAGGTCTCCTGAAAAGATAACACCGAGGAAATAAAAATTGCTGACCTTTCCACCTTTATTCCCCTGATGAAGACCAATGAGGCTGATTGCCATACGAAGCAACCAGTCAGGATATTTTCCACAGTTCGCCTGTAGAAGTTTATCAAAGTATTTGGTAATTTGTTGAATTTCCTTATGATTCTAAGAAATGAGAGGCAATTTCATGATTACAGGTGTGTGCTGGCCCCAAGACAGGCCATCAAAAAGGTTAATACCCAGGAACATGAAGCTGCTACCTCCAACCCACTAATTAAAATTGGCAAATGGTCTCCTGACTTCCTCTTTCTAAAGTCAGCAATTGGTTCCTTGCTTTTTGTAATGCTGAGCAAGAGGTTGTTATGGAAGCACCACTCAACCAGGTGTTCGATCTCACTTCAAATGTTGACTTATCATTCAGCCAACAACAATAGTGTCATCATCAAATCTGTTATGGTATTGAATCTTATTAACAAGGTGTTTAGAAATTTTCTCTAACTTGTCCATAATTTAGTTTCGATTTAATTTTCTGAAAATATAGTGTTTTGAATCTATTAGCTATATTATATAAATATGACTTGTAATATGAGCCTGGCTAGCTCAGTCGGTAGAGCATGGGACTCTTAATCCCAGGGTCGTGGGTTCGAGCCCCACGTTGGGCGTTCATAATCTTTAATTATTGTGGTGAAATATAACATGATTTTCATTCATCTTAAAGTGGCATGGTAGTGTAGTGGTTAGCACAACTCTTTACAGTACAGGGGACCCAGATTCAATGCCAGCCGCTGCCTGTAAGAGTTGTCCCCATGACCACTTGGATTTCCTCCTACAGTCCAAAGGTATACTGGTTAGTAGGTTAATTGGTTATTGTAAATTGTCCCGAGATTAGGCTAGGGTTAAATTGCAGATGCTGGGCGGGCGTGGCTTGAAAGGTCGTAATAGCCTATTCTGTGCTGTATCTCAATATAGCAAAAATATAAAAAATAATTATGCAACAATAAAAAGAATCAACAGACGTTCAAAAGAGCAGCAGCACAGTTAAAGGTCTGAGAAGAATTTCTTAATTTGCTTTTTTATATGCCTTGAAATGTCATCAGAGCTATTCAGTTATAATGTAGTAGTTTTACAGACTGAAAAATCAACAAGCAAATTGGATCATTTTCAAACATGAAAATAGTGTTATTAGAGCCACATTTACAGTAAATGAGTTCTACAATATAGCAGGTCAAGATGGTTTCTTTGAGTTAATACAAATCATTATTCAGACAATAATATTTTTCCCTTTGCTATCTTGCTAATCAATGGAAATAGATAACAGGAACAGCTGGTTATGTCTATTATTAATGTTCTGCATTTAGCTGTAAATGTGCAGGTCAATTAAGTGAGAGTTTAATAGTGAAAAAAGCATTTACTGAATCACGGTTGTACATTTCAGCACTGTTGTGCCCGGAAATCAACTCGGTTAATATTCATCAATTATCTAAGTAGTGAGTGCATTAAGGAAATGGAAAGGACATTATCAAGTCAAATAATTTAAATCAAATGCACTGAGTCTATTGGTGGTGGAGATGAGGAAAACCCAACGGGAAAGGGCCATTAAAAAAATTAAATGGGGTGAAGGCTACAATTAGAACTAGCTTGCTGACGATTGTAATCAGATTATTAAATGGAAAATCCGTAAATCAAACATCTGAAATTTACTGTGCTTGAAAATATACTGCGTGAATATCGCATCGCAAATATTTTCTTTTGTTTTTTATGTAACATGGGTATTAACCTAATTAAAGTAAAATGATTAACATCTTGTTTTTAAAAAAAAGTAGCCATAAGATTTTTATGGAAACATGTTGAGTCTTTCATTGGTAATACTTGTATAGTGCAATTTCAAGACTTTCAACTCTGAAGTGGTAAACATCTAAGGGGTAATTTTACTGAATTAATATCCTGGCACTTTTGCAAACTGAAGTACAGAATCAACAATGTAACAACGGTACACATTCCTGAATCGAAGACATTCATTCTATGAGGGTAAGTCTCTGTCAGAAAACAGATCCTTCTTTTACCTGTATTATGATCTCGTGAAAAAAAAATCACACCTCACATTACTGTTGTACTCCCTATTAAGTTTCATCCACTTGAAAAGATTTTTGCATTGTGCAATTTCCTAATAGCACATTTATAGCACAGAGTGCAGAATTCGCCATTGATACACCTGCATTGTAAAATCACTTTTGAAGCATTTTTTACATTGTTCCCTGCAGCTTCTGATATCATATACACCTGCTTGTATTATACACAGGTTTCTACAGCACCATGTAAACAAGTAAAAATGTTATTGTGTGTTAAATTATTATATCTGAAGTTATAAATTCTCAATTGGTGACTAGTTGCTGGAAGCTATGACTTTCCCGGTGACTAAGGAAATTACCATCCCAGGTCATGTACTCACGGAGATGCAATGAACTCTTGGACTTCAGAACCTACCTCCTGATGCCTTTACTGTGAGTACATCCTAATCCCATTTCTTTAGCAAGAAAATGTCTTCTAAAACTGCAGCCATATTCTGAAATCTTGCCCTTTCACCATTGGCTCAGTATTGACAGCTAAGTGATAAAATAAATTGAGCATAACTTGAGATCAAATCTCCAAGCATTTCAAGCACTTAAAGACATCAACATCATCCTGGAGTATTCATTTACCAGGTACTGAATTGTAACTCATTAAATGTACTGTGACACTTAGGAAATTTTAACTTGTTCTCAGAAATTGGATCTTCTCATGGGACTCTTTTTTAAAAGATAAAAATTGCTCACTCCAGTCTGTATTTACATATGGCAAGCTGCGGTTTGTTTTGCTTGCAGTGCTTTGCCGACCGTTGGTTGGTAATTGTGCACCTCAAATGCAAGTACTTGCTACTTGCTAAAATGGATGTGGTTAGCATTTCATCTTTGCAAGGATTAAAGAATGTGGGTGAATGCCTGCGTGGGAGGGTGAGTGGTGTACTTGTTTAGTCAGTTTGAGAGTTTAGTGTAGCCATGTTCAATACATGCAAAGTCTTTATATAGGCGGAGGTGTATTGGGTTATACAAGTAACTTTACATAGATTCAGCCTCCAGAACAACTACATCACTTCTTTTGATTAAGCATGTTGGGTCCTGAATTGTACAGTTTAGATCACAATCACCTCTCCCATTTGTTCCAAGAACTGCGGTTGGTATTGATTCTGTTGTTATCATCTACACCTCTGGCATGCCCATTTCTCTTCGTCCGGCCATCATCCCTGTTTATTTGGCCCATTTTCCCTTCTATCTCCTGTCATTAACCTTATCGCTGATGACCCTTGTATTTTTTCCGCTTTCCCTTTCCCCTCTTGCTTACCACATCTGCAACCTGCTCAGGAGACGGGGCCGGAGACCCAAGAAGGCTGCCCACTCCAGACCTGCTTTTCTAAGTCGGAGTTGTGGGCACTGTGGCCCATCCTGCACATGCTAACCTTTCTACAGGAATCCCACTTGCTTACACTAGAAAGAAAGAAAGATTAGTTTTAGTTATGACATTAAAATCAAAATGTAAAGTGAAATGTGTCATTTGCGTTAAATCAAATCAGCGAGCATTTTGAGGTGCAGCCCACAAGTGCCACTACACTTCCAGTGCCCGTAACTCACCAGCCCTGACTGTATATCTTTGGAATGTGTGAGGAAACCGGACAACCCAGAGGTCATGGAGAGAATGTACAAACTTCCTACAGAGAGTGACGTGAATTGAAACTGGGTTGGAGATCACTGGTGTTGTAATAGCATTATACCAATTGTCACATTACTGTACCACCTCTTATCTTGCTGCCCAAGAAGTCAGCATTCTTCCAAATGTCACTTAAACATCATGATTCCATCACTTCCTTTCACAACAAGCTCCAGATTTCAACACTCTGTTTAAAAAATAAATTGTTTCTCTCAAATCCCCTTTAAAATTGCAGCCTCTTACGTGAAGGGCCTCTTGTTTTTCAAACTGTAATCTGTTGGAGGGAGCAGGGAGGCAGCTTACTGATGAGTTGATGGGCTCAGAGCTTCATACTCGTCAGCGCAGTGTGTTCGGACTATCATTGGAGATAGACAGGACCTAGTCTATGTGTTGGTTATCTGCTCAGGTTGTACTGGTTCCTGTTCAGAAATTCTAGCACTTTGCTGGATTTCTGTATTTAATAAAATTTGGATATGTCAACATGCACTTGGCTGCCAGGTAATTTGAATTTCATAAGCCCCATCAGTTTGAACATGCAGTGACTGAATCAAACCAGCTCTCATATTAGCTTCAGCTGCTGCTCGTGCAAAGAGAAAGGGGGGGGGGAACTTTGGGTCTTTGATGTTTCGATTATTTAATCTATGGGATTCTTGTTCCATGCATGTCTGTGAAAAGTAAGAATTTCAGGTTGTACACTCTATATACTCTCTGATATTGAAATCAACCTTTGAAATGTGATAACAAGCAAAGTTTGAACGGCAGAGTCAAAGTAACCAGGCAGACCTTGCAATAATAAAATGTGGTGGAGACGTACATGAATCTGCTGATTTGCTGTCACCCAGTTTGCTCAATGACATAATGTCAAGTTTTCTTTCATTTCGATGTTGATTTACTGAAGTATTTTCTAGGGTTGTTGAAGAAATATTGGCTCTAGTTTCCCAAGTATCTCTGTTTCTGGAATATTTTCAAGAGATTAAACCATTTGGTTAACTGTACAGCACTGTGCTTAAATTCTTAGGCATGTCGATATAACTAGGGTGCCAAAGATTTTTGCACACTGCGGTATTTGTCAATATGGAGTGGAGAGTGTGTTTGTAAATGGCGAGGGTGGAGTGCCGCGGGAGGGGTGTGGGACAGGTAGCAGAGGAGGAGTGCTGGGGCTGGGGGAGGTGGCATTGGTACAGATACACCCAGCACTGAGCCATCAGCCAAGATCATTTGATTCCAAACAACTGGTTTATTGATCATTATAGAATATCTCTCTGCTTCTCGCTCTCTCCCCTCTCCCTTCTTCATTTCCCAACCATGATTCTCTTCACCCTATCCCCTTCCTACTCTCACTCCACAGTAGAGACCCATATCAAAATCAGGTGTATCATCACTCACATATGTCATGATTTTTTTTTTTGCTGCAGCAACAGCATGCATAAAATTCTTACAGAGCGGTGAAAAAATATCAGGCACCATAGATAGATAGATCTTTTACACAGTATTGTAAGTGAACATATTTTTCTGTGAGCAGCTGGACAGAAAATTTTGGGAATACCCAGATCTTCAGAGAAAGCCCAGGTGCTCCTTCTGGCCTGCAGGTAAGTAACACAAGGGATTCTGCAGATGCTGGAAATCTTGAGAAACACACAAAATGCTGGAGGAATTCAGCAAGTCAGGTAGCATCTATAGAGTGGTGTTAGCAGTCAATATTTCAGGCTAATACCCTCCATCAGGACAATAAGTCTGCCTTTCTCCATCTTCTTATTTGCCAAGTAACATCTATAAAAGATGGACCCACTCCACATTTGATTACACAAATTATTTAACGTTGATCTCCAAAAAGTATTTTATTTTCAGTGACCTTATTTTAATGATCAATATTCAAGTTTATTTGTCACGTGTTTATCAAAACATTCAGTGAAATGCATCTTTTGTGTCAACAACCAACACAGTGGAGGTTGTATTTGGGGCCGCCCGCACGTGTCACCACAGATTCTGCCAACATACGATGGCTGCAATGCTTAGCAGAGGAGCACAGAGCACAAAAAGCAACAAACAACAACAGCAACAACAAGCCCTGTTCCTCTTTTCCACCCACACACATATACAACCCTGTTACTCCAGGACCTGCCTCCAGTGGACCTGTAGACCTGTTGGGTCTGTAGTCGCAGACGCAAACCCCAGCCTGCCGACACCCGGGTTTGACTTCTCCAGCACACTCGTAGAGATTCACGGACTCAGCTCCAGCCAACAGGCCTCAACTTCTGAACTTCCAATTTGTCCATGGATCTCCATCCTTGGCAACAAATCCAGGAGATGCCGATTATCGAACACCAGGGCTCAAAATCCAGAAGCACTGATGGCTGGATCCCAAACACTAGGCCTTGAATCCTGGTCTCACTGATTTGCAAACTTCTGCCTGCATGGAACTCAAGTCTAAAACCTGCCAACAACTTGTTGACCTGTGGTGAGGGTGGTGGTGGGTAGGGTTGGGGAACTGTCATCCATTTTCTGTTAGTCTGACATCCGACATCCAAACATGTCTATGTCGCTGGTCTTCAAATGTCAAGCAGAGACTTCGATTCTGGACTGATCTTTAATTCCCCACATCCCTGTTCTTAAAATCGTAAGATGAACCTTAACTTCACTTTCCGTTCCCAAAATGTACATTTTGAAACTAAAAAACAATTAAAACATAAACAATTTCAAAAAACAATTAAATCTGAGCTGAGGCTCAATAGGTTGGTGCGGTCTTGGAGAGATCATAATGGAAGTAGTATGATGCTATGCAAACCATCCACAAAATAAAAGCTTTTACCACCTTTCACCAAACCAGAAACTCAGCCAGTTGTCAATACCATTTGTCATCAATGGCACATTGTACCTGGACCTGGTTCAATGGAGCTCATAACTATTGCCCACAAATCCATCTGTGGATGCTTGGGCTAAATTTTCAACATAGTATTAATAACTGCAGTCTAACCCAAAAAGTTCAGAAGTGAAACATGCAGCCACAATTAAATTCCACATTTAGTAATCTAGAAAAAAATTCTAGCCAGGTATATCTCCTTCACCAGTCAGATTGAAGGGGTGTAGACTTAACAGAACAATGATTAAGAAAGTAATATAATTTTAGAGCGAGTAATTTCAACGTCAAATGAAGAATAGAAAATGAAATGGAAGGTAAGAAAGACTGGATTAAGGTAGAGAAAAATAGTCACAACAGAATTATAAAATTTCATTTTGGAAATGTTCCACAATTATTACCTGAAGGAATGAAATTCCCCACGTACAATATTAATCTTAATCTCAAGGAGATTTATTGTTAATAGACTGGAATAGGAACATTTTAAGACTGTGTGCTATTTAGTTTATAACTACCAGACAAATGAAACCCTTTTTGTTATTCAGTGCAAGTCAATATTGAGCCAGACAATGAGATGACATTTTGCAAAACTATCTGTGGAACAGTGCAAACTGAATGGCAAATTTGTGATATTAAATTTTAACCACACCTCTGATGATCTGAAGCTACTGTATCATTCCCTCACCAGTAATTGTCCATGCCATAATATCACCCCATATACAGTATAAGCATATCCTTAGCACTCTTTTGAATTAGAGAAAGGTCCATACATTCTCAGGATATTAGCTATACTTGGGGTGTATGGGGTGTCAGGGAGGGGTAGCACCTCTGGTGGGGGAACATGTCGTGTCCTTATCAAAGCAGTTAGTCCACCCTTGGTCCCCACCTGGCACGCAGCTGTCACCTGTGGCTCCCTGTAGCTGTTTTCATGCGACAGCGGCCACACCCTGGGCAACGGCTTCAACAAGCCAACTAAACCAGGTGAGGGTAGCTGACGGGTCTCAAACCCTCAGTGAGATAGGGAGATGTCTATCCCAGCATGTGAAGATGAACTCCAGCGGATTGAGCGGACGAGACCAATGGAAGGTCCAACAGTCAAGAAGGTGGTCTCTGCAAGCGTCGTGGAACATGTAGAGCACGACAAGGCACAGAAGACGTCCTGGTCATCCACTGCGCCTAGTCCCACCTCCAGCTGTCTCAACTCTGTCTTGCCACTGGATCCAGATGAGAATTGGGAAGACAGAGTGAGGCAGACGCTGCGCAACTCTCCCTCCCTTAAATCCAAATCACGCGCTAATCTCGACACCATCATAATGGTGTCGAGGTCCTCATCGACGATGATGGATGAACACAGCTATACTTTTAAAAAAAAATGCATAATTTAGAAATTTTAATAGGACATGTTATTTATAAACATCTTACATTCAGTAATATGATTCTCTGTAAAGAATGATATTCTCTGCAATATCATTCCCTGTCCTTTTAGGGGGGAAAAAAAAAGGACTGACTATAGACATCATAAGTAGGGAAACACCTTTTGACTAATTATTTCAATATGTTCACTTAAATTCAGCAGAGGAGTTGGAAACTGTATCTCTCTGCCGAATTCAAAATTGTTCCATTATCATGGAACTACTGGGATTAACTAAAATATGTTTGAGACATAAACAACCATGATAAGAAAACTTTGATCACTTACTTTTCTTGTATACATATCAGGACACAAAAAATATTATGATGTAGGAAAGGAGGCACAATGTAAAGCAGAAGTCCACAGATTTCAAGCTGACATGAATGACACAACAATCTTCTTTTCCACCGTTGCATTCTACCCTTTCAGACATTGTTTTCTCTCATTTGCACTGATCTGTAGATGTACTTTCAATTATTTGAGGATGTTATTGTGTTCTCCTCCCCAAAGTTGTCAAGTCTGACTTCATTCCTTTTGTAATAAAATTATCTACTTGTTCAAGACATCAGTCAGGTCTGGTATAGGTAACTGTCTTGTTCAGCCACCAAAAGTACATTTCGCCAGGTCAACAGAACAAACACAGCCACAGTAAGAAGAGGGAACAAACTCTTAAAATCTGTTTTGTCAGACCTATATCATGGAAGTATAGGAACCAGATTGGAGAGGTTTGTACCTAATATCTAATCATTGAAATAATTAACATTTCACCTTATATACTGTTTTACTGTTTTCTTCACTAGTTAAAATGTATCAAAACGCTTATTGATTTTCAGCTTGTCCATTACTCTTGCACCTCTGATTTGATTATGAAATAAATGCCCACTTAACTTCAGCAGAATCTTAAAGTATCAGGCCAAAAACGTTTGGCTAAGATGGAAAGGTGCAAAGTAAATCCACATTCTGTTTTCAGTTTAATTGTTCAAAGTAAATTTAATATTGAAATATGTATATGTCACCATATACTACCGTGAGATTGATTTTTCTCACTGGCATCCACAGTAGAGCAAAGAAATACAACAGAATCAATGAAAAATTACACACTAAGAGTGACAAGCAACTAATGTACAAAAGAAGACATACTGTGCAAATACAAAACAAGAAAGAAAATATCCTGATCTTCAATGTAAACTTTATAGGACAGCTTCCCAAAGTGGTAAGAATTTATTTTACAAGGAAGAGCAAATGGGAAATCTGAAATGCGAAGTTGTGTTGATTGCTGAGCTAATAAAATAAATTTGCACCAAAAACTGCATTGTTACAAAAGTAGGGGGCGAGGAAAGGGAGAGGGGAAAAAAAAACAAAGAAAATGAGTTATCTGACATTGTAAATTCAATATTAGGGCCATAGGGCTGCATCATGCCCAGCTGGAAGATGAATGCTGCTCCTGAAGCTTATATTGGGCGTGTTATCAGTGCAGGAGGCTACAGACATATGTGCCAAAGTGGACTGTAATGGAGAATTAACATGGCAGACTCTAGGAAACTCAGTGCTCTCCAGGCAAATTGAACCCAGGAGTTTCACAACTGCTCAACCAATCTGCATATGATTCCTCCTGTGAAAGCGAGACCATGTTCTGAATACTGAATCGCAGTTGATTAGATTCGAAGATGTGTTAATGAAACCTTACTTCATCTGGATGGGCTGTTTGTGTCCCTAGTTGGTGTGACAGGAAGAGGGAAAAGAAAGGGTGTTGCATCTCCTGCAGGTACATGAGAAACATACCTGTGGCATTACCTCCATTTCCAGCATTTTCTGTTCTTATTTGAGATCGCCAGCATTTTTTATATTCTTTGCTTCCAATTCTAGCTATATGTTCCTTAAATTCATTATGTGACCAACCACTGTAACCACAATCTAATAAGAAAGAGTTTCCATACATTATTTTTATATCTTGAAAGCCATTGACAATAATTAAAAATGTTATCCATAGATGCTGCACGGAGATTACGAATGAAAATGTTTACTGTTTGTGATAACTCTAGTTTTGGCCATATTGTTGTAAAAGAGCCAAGTTAATACACTGTAATATAGCAAGGGTCTTCTTTTAAACAAAATACTGGGAGATTACCATGGGTTTTTTTTCAATTGATATTCTGAGACTTTGCAAAATATTGCTTTCTGCAATGCACATTTGAATTTGAGCAAAAATCATTTGGCACACATTTGGGTACAAATTGAAAGACTGCCAATTTGACCAAAAGCAGAAACCTTGCCCTTATGATCATCAGCCTGTGAAGCTTTATCTTTTATTATTATGAGATGCTGTAGCATATTCATCTTTTATGCATGCCTCTCCACAATCCTATAGCTCTGCTGCAGTCAGGGTGGCAGTACAACTTCCCTGTGCGCACGAGTAAAATTCCTGGAGGATTGGCTGCCATGGATACCTGTATTCTGTGGCTGCTAATGCCAATTTCTTCAGTTGAGGGGTTCCCGAAAACCAAGTCTGTGAAAATCTGGCTTCTTTGTACATGAATGCAATGTCCGCTGCCTTGCTTGACTGCCTTCTTCTGTCACATTCATTAATAAAAATGTCATGAAAAGATTAATGAGAAATGCAATTAAGTTATCTAAGTTAAACTTGAGTGAGATTACTTGCTTATCTACAGTTTACTCAATTGTACCCTCTAATTTCCATTCACCAAAACAAACTGCATGCATTTTATATTAGATTTAAACCAATCAATGCCCTAACAAATCTGCAAAATTCTTCAGAGTAAAGCCATCTTCAGATCAAATCTTCTTGCTAAAAAAAATTAACACCTCACAGAATTTGCATTTCTCTTTACTGTCAGAAAAATCATGAAGGCTGACCGAGAAAAGAGAAGAACATTTCAACATTTTTCTCCTCCATTTGCCCTATGTTTTCATTCCTTTATATATTAATATAGTCTGTAGTTATTTACACTATAGTGGTTATGTCTTTGCAACTACATATCAATTATATACAAGCACGCACGCAGGAGATGGCTTTAACTGGTCTATTCTCGTTGCAGCGACAGAAAGGGCAGACCAATGTGCATGCATAGACAACAGATCAATATATAGTGCTGCGGGGGGGTCATTGCTCTAAATGAAATAGTTCCATATTTTGCACTTTCTCCCTCTTTAGATTAATGGAACATATGACTGTATATGTACAGAAACTTTCAATTTCACTTTCACAACCCATATTCCAAATAAACACGCTTTCAGCATTACAGTCCATGATTAACTTCATGGTTCTAAGGATTCAATCCTTTGGGTGGTGCTCTGTTTCTTTCAGAATAGTGCCCCTGGACCTGTGGAGCGGCATCAGCTTTGGCAAGTATCTTATCAAAGACAATGTTCTCGGTTTCCGGTGACACATTGCTGTCAGTGACATGATCATCACTGAGAGGTAAGTCTGGTGACTGTAATGGGTCCATCTTGTTGGATGCCATCGACTCCTGTGTGTTCTTCAGTTGAGCATCCAGTATCTGGTCCACATGATGCCTCCATGTTGGATTTCCAACATCCACATTATACATCAGTGGTCCAGTTCTTGTAGCTAGCCCATCGGGTGTCCACTTATCTTCTTGGTGATCGTGTGCTGGGCTTCCTGTCCAACCTCAAATCTCCTTGCTGCTTCACTTGGCAATTGGCTGAACTGTTTATTCTGCACTTCTCTCCATAGATCTGGTTTCAGGAGATCTATGCGAGATCTCAGATTCCTCCTGAAGAACAGTGTTGTAGGAGTTTGATTTGTCGCATGAACAGAGTTCTGATATAAAAAAAGAAAGTTGTCCACCTTGTGCTGTAGAAAAGTGTCCTCCTTGTCCATCGTTTTAATGGTCTTCTTGGAAGCTTGGACAAACCTTTCAGTTAACCCATTCATTGCTGGGTGGTGAGGAGCTGACTTGAAATGCCTGATGCCATTTTTTCTTCATGAACATTAGGAATTCTTCTGATGTCTATTGTGGTCCATTGTCACTCACATTTTGTTCTGGTAAGCAGTTTCTGGTGAAGATAGTCCTCAGAGTAGAGATAGTCTTTGCTGAGGTGGTTGACTTCATTGGAACAACCTCCGGCCACTTTGAATGAGCATCCACAGCAATCAGAAACATGGAATCCATGAATGGCCCCACAAAGTCTATATGTAGTTTTTGTCATGGTGAAGACAGCCACTCCCATGTGCGTAGCAGTGCCTGTAAGGGTGCATTTTGAACTTTTTTGGCATCCCGAACAGCTTTTGGCCAAGTCTTCAATCTATTTATCTACTCCCAGCCACCACACTTGGCTCCGGGCGAGACTCTTCATCTTGACTGTACCCAGGTGTCCTTCATGCAGACCCTCTAACACTCTGGTGTGTAGTTTAGAGGGAACCACAACACGAGATCCACACATCAGTATTCTTTGACATACGAGGGAAATCTGGGATCTCTGGAAAAGTAGGGTTACCATGAGCTGGCCATTCTTGCCTCATGATTTCATAGAGTTTTGACAACGTAGGGTCATTGCTTGTTTCCCTTTTGTATTTCAGAATTTGTTGCTGGCAACTGGTCCACCATGCACCATACAACTGTATGGAACATCTGCTGGGTCACAGTCTGAAGACTTTTTTTCTTGCCAATAGTGGAAGACATGACAAGCCATCAGCATTCTGAGCTGTTTGGTATTCTTGAACTCTATGTCATAAGAGTGTGCTCCTAGGATCAACTAGGAATAATGTCCAATGTTGTAACTGGGTAGCAGTCATCTCTGGATTTCCCTTCCTGGGATTGAAAATCAACACAATGTGCTGGTGATCTGTCACTAGCATAAACTTTCATCTGTAGAGGTAGTGGTGGAACTTCTTTATTCCCCATACTTGACTAAAGGCCTCTTGGTCTTTTGTTGTGTTTTACATTCATCAGTGATCTTGAAGCAAACACAATCAGATGGTCAGATTTATCTTTCACAATGTATGACAGAAAGGCCCCAATGCCATAAGGGGACATACTGCACACCTTACTTTCCATTTTCTATTTTCTGTTTATGATTTATAATTTAAATTTTTAATATTTACTAATTTTTACTATTTTTAATATTTTTAATATTTAATATTTGTAACCCAGGGAGTGGAAAATGCAGAATCAAATATCGCTGTGATGACTGTATGTTCTAGTACCAATTGCTTGGCGACAATAAAGTATAAAGTTCAGTTTGGTCCTTCATGCCTTGGAGTTTACCAATGCCGCTCTCAAACACCTTCTGATTAGCATTAAGCAGTTGTGCCAGTCTCTGGTTAGCGTTACCATTTGAACTGCTGTTGCCTGTTGATGCCACACGAAGAGCTTTGATTGAGTGCCAGCCGAGTTGGATTTTTCTCAATCATTCACGTCCGAAAAGTGCTGGCCCTCCACTTTTCAATACTTGAAGGTCTAACTGCTGTGTTTGGCCTCCCAACGTCACATTTACTTTTAGTTTGCCTTTGGGGGACACTTTTTCACCTGTGTAGGTCTTTGGCATCACTGAGGTCTTCTTTAATGGTATCTTGAAAAACAATCTGTTGTTGTCAGCCTCTGGAATTATGGACGAAGCTGACACTGCATCCAGCTCCATTTTCCATTTTACACCAGACACATCTATTGTGATCCAGGTGATTTTGTGATCTGCCTCAGTAATAGTGTGCAGTTCTAAGCATGACAGTTCACCTTTGTCAGATGCTACATTGTATGATTCTGTTTTACATTCAGTCACTTTATGCATTTGCTTACTATTGTGTCTGAGTTTTTTCACCCGGTTGTGGTTTTTGTCTGCCTTGCACATTCTCTTTGTGACCTTGTCTATGACACTTTCTGCAAACCTTTTCTTTGAACCAACAGTCATTTGCATCATGGGAGGATTTGCCACATCAATAACATTTTTGGCTTTTTGCATCATTCAGGGATATTTTGTGCATTTCACATTCTAACCCCCTTTTCTTTAGTTCTGCTGCATCCTTTGCTGCAGTCTCTAATGATAGGTATTGCAATGGTCAATGCCCATTCTAAGGTTAAGTCTCTTTCCGACAGTAGCCTCTTCTGAAAGCTTTGACTATGCATGCCACATACCAGCCTGTCCCTAAATGCATCAAAAAGTCCATCTCTGAAGTCATAGTACCGGCAAAATTTGCGCAGTTCTGCAATGTATTCATAAATGCTTTAATCCTTTGACCACTTCCTTTTGTAAAATCTAAATCTCTCAGTTATTGCCATTAGTTTAGAGCTCAAGAGATTTTGTAAAATTGTAACAATTTCATCGAACATCTATATTGCTGGCTTTTCCCGGGTTACTAAATTGCATAAGAGACTGCACTAGGGCCCATCAAGCTAAGCATGGGGGCTTTCTTCTGTTCCTCCATGTTGTCTGTTTTACAATACAGCTCCACCCCCTTGACTTAGGACTTCCAGCCTTCATTAGTGCTATCAAATTCATCCATTTTCCCGACTGAAGCCATCACCATGTTATCTTCACTTTAAGTTTTTGAGTTGCATCTTTCACTGTGTATTTTTGCAGGCAGTTACTCAAGTGTCTGCAATGGCCTCTGTGTTATTTAACTCTCATTGTTTTGTCCTGTACCTGTTGGCTCAGTTGGTGATATTCTCTGATATTCAGGTTCATGCTCATCGTCAATTTGTTGTGTCTTTGCAACTACATCTCAATTAAATAAAAACACACACATAGGAGGTGGCTTTAACTAGTGTATTCACATTGCAGTGACAGAGGGGGAGCAGATCAATGTGCATGCATAGACAACAGATCAATACATAGTGCTAAGGGGAGTCATTGCTCTAAAAGAAATAGATCCATGCATTACAATAGTAGGAGGCATTTTTGGCTCATCAAGTAAATATAATTTCTACTAATTCTTTATGTAACATATTATTCCCACATTACCACTTGATCATCTAGCTAGGCTGAGAGCAAACTCTAACCGTCACCTCAGTATAGCAACACTATGACGACATTGACCACTTTGCACTACAATAAATGTTGATTTTATTTTCTGTTCTAATTGTGTCCCTTGTATAATTTGTGATTAATTTGTTTCTATTGTGAATGTTGTTCATGTTCTATATTCCATTTGATGGTGCTGCAGGTAAATTTTTCATCACAACTGTACATACATGCAGTTGATACATATTATAATAAACTCCTCTTTGACTTTGAAGTTTGATAGGATGGTTATTTCTTCACTGCACATTTGAGAAACCTGAATCTTCTATCCTATCAGAAATATTTATCGTGGCACTTACCCCATTTTGACTGCTACTGTGGCCGAAGCCAGATAGGCTTCTTGGAACATAGAACAATACAGCACAGTATGAGATCTTTGATCCACAATGAAATGCTGATATACTGTACACATATAAACCTGCTCTACAGTTACTCTAATCCTTCCCTCCTATGCAGCCCTAAATTTTTCTTGTATCCATGTGCTCATTTAAGAGTTTCTTAACTGTCCTATTACATCAGCCTCTTCCGCCATCCCCTGCAGACTTTCTTCTGCCTGGCCATTGCCAATTGCAGAAGTTCTGATGTACTCTTCATGAAGTCCAGCATAATCTTCCAAAAGCTTCCCTGCTCTAATGCTGGAAAGTCAGGTTAAATGTGTTGGAATTATAACAAATCCTCATTCAGATGAATGGAAGAAATTGTCTGACATGAGAAAAGACAATGTTCTTTCCAATATCTTTGTCAGTTTTCATAACTTTGACTGATCTTTAGTGCATGAATGTGATTTTCAGTGCTTATTTTTTCTAAAATAAAATTTTTTAGCAATATTGTTACCTGACTAACATGTCCCAAATGTTAAGAAACGCTTACAGACATCAAAGGCACAAAGCACATTCAGCCCATTATCCAGTATGTCGAATCACCTATCAAAGATCAGATTGAATATTATTCCTTGACAATGATTTTCAAAGACATTCACAAACATTCAGTTGTCACAATCACACTGACAGCTTTGTGAGTTAATAAGCTTTGGAGATGGTACCTCACTCAGCTTTGCTTCTGCCAAAGCTGTTCGCTGAGTGCAACTGATGCTTTAGGCTGAGACAGCTCCCCAGTGTCCTGCTTACAACTGAAGGTTGTATTCTAATCCGTGCTGGAGCAGCTTGCAAATCTGAGTCAATGGAAGACTTGCCCCAACCAGAATTCTGCCCACCTAGAATTGAACGGCAGAGAAGCTATGTTGATTAGCTTGCACTTGTAACACTTAGAAGTATACTGGTCTCCATGTTATACAAGGAGTTTTGAGATAGTCAATAAATATGAAAATGTAACTTTAAGGATAAAGATGGAACTGAAAATTGATACCTAGCAATAAAGATTGCAAGGGCTGGAGCTATCTTTAGAAAAATAGGAGTAGGCATCTGATGAATGTGCTTACAATTATGATATTCTATTTGTGAAGAAGATCTTTCCACATGTTGAGGAGATCAAAGATAGGCAAGACAATTATGAATGTTACTTTGTGGTCATTGTGCAGGAGGGGCGCCCTCGATGTGCTGTATTTGTGGAATTGCCTGATGTAGAACTATTAAGAGCATAGAACAGTAAAGCACAATCAAGGCCCTTCAGCCCATAATGTTCTGTTGAACGTTTAACCTACTCCAAGATCAATCTAACACTTCTCTCACGTATAGCCCTGCATTTTTCTTTCATCCATGTGCCTATCTAAGAGCATTTTAAACATCCCTAATGTACCTGCTGCTAACACCACACCTGGCAGTGTGTTCCACACAGTTACCACGCTTAGTGTAAAGACACTACCTGTGACATCCCTCCTATGCTTTACACCTATCACCATAAAATGATGCCTTCTCATATTCATCTGGGAAAAAGGTGCTGGCTGTCCACTCTGTCTATGACTCTGATCATCTCCATCATGCTTATCTACTTCTTTGCTCTATCTTGCTCAACCTTTCTTCATGAGAGATTTCTCTAATCTAGGCAGTGTCCTAGTAAATCATCACTGTATACTCTATAAAGCTTCCACATCCTTCCCATAATAGACGACTAGAACTGAAAACATTATTCCTAGTGTGATCTAACCAAATTTCATAGAGCTGCATCATTACCTCACAGCTCTTCATATCAATCCTATGACTAATGAAAGCCAACACATCATAAACTTTCTTAACCATCCTTTCGACTTCCACAGCAACTTTGATCAATTTCTGGATATAGACCCCAAGACTCCTCTGTTCCGCAGCACTGCTAAGAATCCTGCCATCAACCTTGTAACTGGACTTCAAGTTTTACCTACCAAAGTGCATCACTTCTCATTTCTCCATATTGAACTCCACCTGCCACTTAGGTTAGACTTTTTTTTAGATTTAGATTATGAGGACATGCAGTCCTGTTTTATTGTCATTTAGTAATGCATGCATTAAGAAATGATACAATGTTCCTCCAGAATGATATCACAGAAACACAAGACAAACCGACTGAAAAACTGACAAAACCCACGTAATTATAACATATAGTTACAACAGTGCAAAGCAATGCCATAATTTGATAAAGAACAGATCATGGGCATGGTAAAAAAAAGACTCAATGTCTCTCAAAAGTCCCATCATCTCATGCAGACGGTAGAAGGAAGATAAAAAAACTCTTCCTGCCATGAACCTCCAGTGCCGCAAACTTGCCGATGAAGCACCCGACCACAGCTGACTCTTGAGTCCATCCGAAAACTTCGAGCCTCCAATCAGCCCTCCGACACTGAGCACCAAGCACCATCTCGGCTGAGCGCTTCGACCCCGGCCCCGGCAATAGGCAAAGCCGAGGATTTGGGGCCTTCCCCTCCACAGATTCTTGATCGCACAGTAGCAGCAGCAGCAAAGCAGGCATTTCAGAAGTTTCTCCAGATGTTCCTCCGTGCTTCTCAAGTCTGTCTCCATCAAATCAGGCTTGTGCCTGGCCCCTACTTAACAAATACGATATCATTTCGGAGTGGCCGCGCGCGCTGCGTTGTGCCGCCGTCTTCTCCTCCCCTCCTTTTTCAGCCCAACTCTGCGTCCTACCAATATCTCACTGTAATCTATAACAACCTTTCAGATTATCCATAACACCACCAACCATTGTTTCATCTGCAAACGTACTAACCCACCCTTTTGCTTCCTTGTCCATGTCATTTATAAAAATTGAAAAGAGCAGGGGGTCCCAGAACAGATTCCAGGTGAACACCACTAATCACCGCTCTCCAGGATGAAAATATTTATCTACTACTATGATCTGTGTTCTGTGTGCAAGTGAATTCCGAATCTATGCAGCAAAGTTTTCCTGGATCCCATGATTCCTGAATTCAGAATCAGGTTTACTATCACTGGTATATGCTGTGAAATTTGTAACAGTACATTGCAATGCATAATAACAAAAACTGTGGATTACCATAAGAAGTTTGTAAAAAGAAAGTGGTGAGGTAGTGTTCATGGGTTCAATGACTATTCAGAAATCTGATGGTAGACGGGAAGAAGCTGGTCACGAATCATTGAATGTGTGCCTTCAGGCTTCTGTATCTCCCTCCCTGATGGTAGCAATGAGATTTCTGAATGAGCCTGTCATAGGTGATTGGATTTCTGAATGAGCCTATCATGGGGAACCTTGTTGTATACCTTATTAATATCCATATACATGACATGCACCACTCTATCTTCCTAAATTTGTTTTTTCACTTCATCAAGGAAGTCAATTAGGCTCATGAGGCATGATCTGCCCAGCACAAAGCCATATTGACTGGTCCCGATTCAGATTCAACTTTTTCCAAATTTTCATAAATCTTGTCTGTGAGAATGTTCTCCCAAAACTACATGGCAAAAAGCATCAGTACAACTGGAGAGCTATGGAAGGAGCTTGAGCAACTTGGGATGTTTTTCATTGATGCATTGGAGAATGAGGCGTGATCTTACAGATGTGTTTAAAGTAATGAGGGTGTAGACATGGTGAACGTGCACAGCCTTTTGCGCAGTGTTGAGGAATCAAGAACTAGAGGGCTTAGGATCATGATGAAGGGGTGAAAGATTTAGGAGGAACTTGAGGGGCAACTGTTTTCATCCAGAGAGAGGTCAGCGTACGGAATGAGCTACCACAAGAAGTGACTGAGGCAGGTACATTGACAACATTTAAAAGGTACTTGGATAAGAAAGATTTAGAGATATGTAAATGCAGGCACATGGGACAGGCTTAGATGGGAATCTTTGCTGGCCAGTTGAGCTAAGGAGCCTGTTTCCATGCTGTATTACTCTGTGATATCTAAGGGACCATTACATACAATAAATTCTTGAGTGAGGAAGAAACAAGACATTTAAATAGGGTCAAATGATACAGAATGGAAGGAAGTTATGTAATACATCACCCTAGCATAAACCAGATATGCCAAAAAATAGAAGTAAGAGAGATCAATGACTATAAAAGGCCATTCAGCCCATTAACGTGTACCTATCTGTATGATGAATGCTCCATCAAAGCAGCAAACTGATTATTCTTTGAACAAATAATAAACTTTTTAGTACAATGTAATCAAAGTATTTATGAGTTCCAATTAACTATATGAAAATGTCATGTTTGGAAGGTTTTAATTATATCTGCCAAGTAATAAATATATTAATGGTATCAAGTGTTACTTTTTTTAGTTTAAAAAAAAGGCAAATAAATTGCATTCACAAGGGAGATTTGTTTGCTTATTCACTTCCAGCATTGCTATCATCAATGAAACCACTTAAAAATGGTTCAATAAAGAACTTGACTTTCCTATTCGATGGTTAATTTAGCTCTTTACTTTAATCTCTTGATATATAATAAATCTGTCGAGCATGAGAAATGTAAACAAAAGGGCTGTGAATTACAAAGAGTGGCATTTAAGATGTCTGAATATAATTATAATGTTATATTCTGTTCTATAACTGGAATGAAAATGGATGTCTCACATACAAGCTTACAACGTCATGATTTTTTAGAAAAGTTAAAGGTGCAATTATCCACAAACAAGAGAAAATCTGCAGATGCTGGAAATCCAAAGAAACACACACAAAAAGCTGGAGGAACTCAACAAGCCAGGCAGCATCCATGGAAAAGAGTAAACAGTCGATGTTTCAGGCCGAGACTCTTCATCAGGACTGGACAATTACCCATTTTGCTTTCCTGAAACAGGTAATGTGTGATTTTTATTAGTTGTTTAAAATTCAAATGTTATTTATGTCCATAAGATTATGGATGAGTTAAAACATAAATTCAAGGAAATAATTTAAAGTTCACTCAGATTTGACTGCAGTGAAGAGAAATGGAAGTTAAAATTTTATTTAAACCTATACTTGAGAAAATCAGAAAGGATGATGGCTATATTCAAATCAGTCAACAATATCCAGACCATATCTTAGTTCTGTTATATTATTGATTTCCATCATGATTTTAGTACTCAGTTTAAATAATGCGCAGTAATGCATTTTCAATGACCATGCCAAGCTCCATCCTCCTCAAAATCAATGACAAAATTATTGCAGGACCTTTTCACTTCCCTCAGGATAAAAGCAATGTTTCCTACAATTAATGGAAAGACTACTTCAGTTTACACTACTATACTTTCCATCATACCATTGTTTTATCCGCATCTCTAAATTAAAATTCTGAATGCTGTTCATCCTGAGCTTCACGCAGGCAAGGAATTTCATTGCATCCTGGTGTATATGACATTAAACTAATCTGAATCTGAAATTAACCAGTGAAACATTTATTAGGATTCTACTATATATGCTAGATTCCAAATATACTGGATACAGGAGGAATTTATTTATTGAGATACAGTGCAGAATAGGCCTTTCTGGCCCTTTGAGACATGCCATTCTGATATCCCCGATTTAATCCTTGCATAATCATGGGACCATGGGACGATTTACAATGACCAATTAGCCTTTGGACTGTGGGAGGACGCCGGAGCAAACCCATGTAGTTACAGGGAGAATGTACAAACACATGACAGATAGCAGCAGGAGTTGAACCCAGGTTGCTGGTACTGTAAAGTGTTGTGCTAACCATTATGCTACTCTGCCACCTGTTCATAGTGCCTAAAAAAAAATTCAGAGCAAATCCTAACAAAAAAACTGAAAGTATTGATTGTTTTGATAGTTTTATATCCCACCTGATTTTGTGAATAACATTGAAGTTGGGACAACCAGGTAAATATTAAAATCTCACTGTGCTTTTCAGAGTTTGATTATATGATTGGTATAGGTGATAAAGAACTACAAAGTGGTAAATGCTATCACTATTAAAAAAGAGAGGTAGAGCTAATTTAGGATTTAGTCTATACAGCTATAAGACATGGGAGCAGAATTAGGCCCTTCAGTCCATCAAGTCTGTGCTGTCATTCCATCAGGGCTGATTTATTATCCCTCTCAACCCCACTCTCCTGTCTTCATCCCGTAACCTTTGACATCTTTATTAATCAAGAACCTATCAACCTAGACTCCCCAATTTAGGAAACATTGTCCCTACATTCACTCACAGGATTTAATGCAAAAACATTAGTAATTAAATCACCATGTAAAGAAAGTAAATAATGTAGCTAATTTTGAAAAATACAGTCACAGCCAGCATTCCTTATAAACTTCTTTGAACACATAACAGCCAAGTGTGAAATGCAGCAGACACCTTCTATATCAGGGGTTCCCAACCTGGGTTCCATGGGCTCCTTGCCTAATTGTGTTGGTCCATTGCATAAAAAAAGTTGTGAACCCCTGTCCTGTATGGACCAGAAACCTTTAACAAGATAACTAGAGAAGGTTAATGTGCATGGGATTAGAAGAGTATTAGCAAACTGAATGAATGTTTGGTTAGATGTAGGTTTTGATTGGAAGAGATTAGTGCTGTTGTTCATTGTTCACTTTTAGAGCCATTTCTATATGTACTGTTTACCAATGATTTGGATTTATGTTTAAAATTAATTTGTCAATAATCACAGATGCTATTAATAAAGAAGGAATATTTAACTTTTTGAAGTCTGAAGTATGATGCGCAAGAGCATTGGTGTATTTGAGGAACAGACAAAAAGAGGCATGTGTGATTCAGTTAAGCAATGAGGCATATTGCACCTCAAATATTGAAATTCCACCATTCATGCATTGAATGGATGAAGACTCCAATCTGTGAAAGAGGGCTTGGGGAGGATAAGTTCACAAGACATTAAAGGAAGTATATCAAGTTGAAAAGGTTGTAGAGGAGAGCTAATGGAATTTTCATCTTTAATACAGGGGCCACAAAATCTGAGAGCAAGCCGCTGTTATGAACAGATAATATAGTATCAGTAAAGGACTTTCAGATACACCTTAATGACTGCTGAGAGGACAGGAGTGATTATTAATGGACAGGAAGCAATAAATATAATAAGGCTTTGCCCAACTCCATTTAGCACTCTAAAGAAAACCTATAAGGTGCAGTATCTTATCATATATAAGTAAAGCTCTATTTTTTATTACTCACACAAATTAATATTTGTTGTTACTTTTTCCCTGACTAGTATTAATGGCCAATTAGAAATGGTGTCAGGTATCCTATTCAACTTTAAGATTGAGCTCACCTGCACCAAAACATGTATTAAAAAAATCACACAAGATATGACACAAGTTGTCAGCGGTCTAGAAATATGTTAATTAAGAATCCAGGCTGCTAACGTTATACTTCCTAATTTCAAGATGAATTCATGCAGTTGTACACTGTGGAAAATAGTGTAATCGATTTTGAGCTTGACTTAAAAGTGGGCTGGTGACCGAAGCAGATATGTTTCTGTTAGAAATGTGCATTTAGATACATACCTGCATCCAATAGTTCAATTTAATTTCAGAGAATTGTATACAATATGCAACCTGAAATTCTTGTTCTTTACAAACAACCACATAAACAGAAGAGTGCCTCAAAGAATGAGTGACAGTAAAAATGTTATAACCCCAAAGCCTCCCTCCTTCTACCCTGTGCACAAGCAAAGCAATGACCCTCCCTTCCCTCACTTCAGCAATAAAGAGCACCAGCGCCAAGCAAGAAAACAGCAAAACCCCCAAGAAAGACCAGAATCTGCAGTACAACAAAACTGATCATTCACCTGATTATTCGACATACCACAGGCTCTCTCTCTCTCTTCCTAGTAAAGGGATAGAGGGGTGTCCCCCTTTCACAGTGAGAGGGGAGACCAACAAAGACAAAAATCTCACTGATTACTGTGTACAAGTCTGCTGTATCACTTTTCATTCCGAGGTCGCCGACAACCAACTCTTCCCACCAATGAGAAAAAGATAGAGAGCGTGTGATTTGCCGAGTACAAAGCCACTGTTCCTGATGTTCTGTTTTCTCCCATGACACTTTCAATTGGCAGCACTGGTAGAGAATTGCCTCATCCCCAGGGCCACAAAGCCTCTGAACTCCAAATGTGTGCTCATCTTCCTGGCCGCATGCTTGGGGTGTTAAATAACAGACCGCAAAGAACTGAAGTATGGGTGTAGCTCTAGATTAGGGTCTTTGACTGAACCCAATCCAGCTTGAGAAGAAAACAGAGAGACATTAAAGGTAGAAATTAAGCTGTTTCCGCAGATAAGGTTGAAGGAGTTGCTGTCGAGTGCTACCAGAGCTCCGAACGGAATTGTTAGACTTTAAGAGAAATAATAGAACAACGTGAACTCAATGCCAAAAAAAAATGGATTTCACCGTTTTTTTTTGAAAAGTGAGATGACATTTGTCAGCAGGCAACTGCTGCCAGTGGACACAGGGAGGAACCAATGAACACACCACCATCTACACAAGCAAAGGGGTGGTGTGTGTGAGCAGTTGAAGTCACTTTCTGCAAACATACATCAACAGTCTGCTCTCGTGCATGAGGAGAGAGAGGACAAATGTAAACAGACCTCTGTTACAGGAGCAGAGATATGACATACTGGATCTTAGCTCTCTTCACCAGAAGTACAGAATACATTCTCTTCTTCAACTTCCCTATTCCCAACTCACTCTCAATGAGGACCAGCAATCTGTGATTTGGGATCTTGGAACCAGTTCCATTTTTTTGCCGAGCAACACACACAAACTGCTGGAGAAACTCAGCAGGCCAGGCAGCATCTATGGAAGGGAATACACAGTTGATATTTCAGAACAAGACCCTTTGAAGTCCTGCTCAAGAGTTCTAGCATCTGTGGTATCTCTTGTGTTCAGGTTTGTCCTGGTTGACATGATGATGAAGTCCTCTCAGTATCTGCAGGTGATTGTACAATTCTCTAGTCATTCCCCCGTTAGATCACCAGGTATGCACATTCATGACAATGATGTCTCCCTTCATTAGGGCTCCAAGACTGTCTCACCATGCCCTATCAGGCAGTATGTTCACCCTTGTCCATGACTGGTCATCCCTGCCAAGTGGCCCAAAGGGGCAGTCTAAAGCCAGTTCATCCAGGAACAGAGGATCATCAAGAAAACCACCATGAAAGGAAATAGAAAATGAGGAAAGTTATACAGTGAAATGAAACATCTGCTTTATGCCACCAATTCACTTTGGAAAAATATAGAATTAAGAGAAAAAACACTGGTGTAAAGTGATTGCTTATATAGGAAAGCTTGGTAACATAATGATCAGATTCAATCATTGTGAGTTGATTGAAATGCAATTCTTCTGCTGATAGTTAAGTGATTTATTATTGTCACATGTACTAGGATGTAGTGAAAAGCTTTTGTTTGAAAGCCACCCAGACAAATCAGTGCATATGTAAGTACATGAATGCAGTAAAAAAGGAGAACAACATACAATACAAATATAATGTTACAGAATATAACATTAATGATACAGAGATACTGCAGTGCAGGTAGACAAAATGTGATAGACTGAGAAGTGAAGAGTTCACCTTTAACATGAGGGCCATTCAATAGTCTTATAACAGTGGGATAGAACCTGTCATTTAGCATGGTGATGTTCTTAGTATTTCATATCTTCTTCTTGATGGGGCAGGCTGATGAGTTGGGAGAGAAGAGAATAGTAAGAGTTGGAGGGGCCCTTGATTATATTGGCTGCCATCTTAGGCAGTGGGAAGTGTAGGCAGAGCTTTCAACTATAATTTATACTATAACAGGTGTATACTGCAGAAGTACTCATGACATTAGGTATGTAGTCCCGATCAAAGAATCATGGATTCCTTGATTTCTCATGGATCAAGGAAATGAACAATGTGTTCTATCCACTTCTACACCTAGTTGTCAGTAACTCCAGTTGAACTTTGTCTTTTTGTGTGTTTTGCCCCTTACTGTCAGTCTGTGGTTTTGTATTGCCATGTGCTCTTGTTTGTTTTCATGCCCAATGTGCTCCTGTCCCCACTCCTGCTCTGCTCTGGTCCCTGTATTACTGAGTACTCTGCCTCTCACCTGTTTCTGATTATCACCTATTTTGCTGCCACTTCTGTCTCATTGTGCTCAACCTATCATCTGCCTCTCTGTTTATTGCTCAGTGAATTTTAATCCTGTGTTTTCACCTGTTGCCAGGTTGTGACAATGAATTTTCCTGAGCCTTTCCAGCATTTATATCTGTACTCTGTCCATCTGAATATTGACTCTGCCTGTTTCCAGATTCTGGTTTATGAATTTTTCTGTATGTTTTGATCTTTGCCTGAACTTTGACGTTGACTTCGTTTGCACCTCGGGAATTGTTACTCAATTAATATCACTGTGTGCACGGTACTGGGTCTGTGATTGAAACCCTGCTTCAGCATCCTGATAGTACAATCTGGCCAGAATGGATCCAGCACATCCTGGTCGTCTGAGAGCTGCCCTGGAACAACAGGGAATGCTGCTGGGAAGACACCAGAACCAGCTGGACTCCATGTTCAGGGCAGTGGAGTCACTTTCTGCCAATGTAGCCAACCTTGTGGCCCAGACTCAGTCACTCCAGCTGTCCCAGAGCGCCCATCAACATTCTGCGACTGCATTTTCCGCCCCGCCGTCTGTGGCTTCACATGCTCCTCCCATCCACGAGCCCTGTCTTACTCCTCCAGAAAAGTACTCAGGTGAGCCTGGTACTTGCTGCTCTTTTCTTTCCCAGTGCACCCTCATTTTTGAATTGCAACCAACAACATTTCTGACTGATCAAGCCAAGGCAGACTACGTCATCACCCAACTGTCCGGTCGGGCAAGAGAATGGGGAACAGCTGTCTGGGAGGCATGCTCCCCTTTCTGCAGTGGTTTTCAGTTATTTTCTGAGGAGATGAGAAAAGTGTTTGATTGCTCCAAATATGGCAGAGAGGTTGCCCGTGAAATGCTGCACATATACCAGGGGCGCAGATCTGTGTCAGCTTACGCCATAGAGTTCCAGATCCTAGCCACCTCCAGCGGCTGGAACTCGGAGGCACAGTATGACACCTTCCTGATTGGTCTCTCCGAAGACATCAAAGTTGAGCTGGTCACCCAGGACCTTCCTGCCACCTTTGAAGCCCTGGTGGATTTGGCCATCCGTATTGATGTTCGCCTTCAGCAGCGCCGCAGAGGGAGGGGTTCCAGAGGGTCCCTGGGGGCACTGGGTGATTTCCAAGCTCCTTGTCAGCCTACGTTTCCCCGCCATTTGCCCCTATCTACAATTCCCGTTCCAGAGCCCGAAGCTATGAAGGTTGACTGTGCCCGCCTGTTGCCGACTGAAAGACAAAGGAGAATCAGCACCTGCTCCTGTCTGTACTGTGGCCAACCAGACCACTTTATCTCCACCTGCCCAGTAAAAGTCAAACGCTCACCAGTAGGACAAGGAGTACTGGTGGGCACAACCCCTGTCTGGCCCTCCTTGATGCCACTCACTCTCATACCTGCTTCCCTGGAGTGTGGCGTCCAAAGGCAAGCAGTCTACGTCTTGGTCGATTCTGGTGTGGAGGAGTGTTTTATCAATGCTGGCTTGCCTACCCAGTGGGGATTTTCCACGTCTGCTCTCCAATCACCATTGGTGACCAATGCCTTGAACGATAAGAGACTGGCTAACATCACCCGTGTCATGGCCCTGGTGAGTCTCAATTTATCTGGCAACCATCATGAACAGTTAACCCTTTATGTTATTGACTCTCCTCAAGCTCCCATTGTCATGGGCCATCCCTGGTTAGTCAGACACAATCCCCACATTAACCAGCTCAGTCGCAAGTTTGTAGTCTGGAGCCCATCCTGTCACTCCGACTGCCTCTGCCATGCTCTGATCCCCTTGTCTCTAAGCCCAGATCCCCCCTGAGGAACTTCTGGACCTTAGTGCCATCCCTGCTGAATACATGGACCTCAAGGCTGTGTTCAGCAAGTACTGGGCCACTTCCCTACCGCCTCATCATCTATATGATTGCGCCGCCTGGCACATCTCCCCCAAGGGGCTGCCTGTATCCCCTGTCCGTACCCTGAAACAGAAGGCATGAGTAAGTGCATTCACAAGTCTCTGGCTGCAGGCATCATCTGCCGTCTTCCTCCATGCTGGTGCTGGTTTTTTTGAAAAGGACGGCTCCTTACGTCCATGCATTGATTACCGGGGACTGAATGAAGCCACTGTTACCCTCTTCTGCTCATGACCTCGTCATTTGAACTACTGCAAGGAGCCTCAGTTTTCACCAAGCTTGATCTATGTGATGTCTACCAGCTTGTCCGCATTCGCAAAGGGGACGAGTGGAAGACGGCCTTGAACACCACCTCAAGCCGTTACGAGTATCTGGTCATGCCATTCGGTCTCACCTATGCCCCACTGTCTTCCAAGCCCTGGTAAATGACATTCTCAGGGGTATGTTGAACCAACTTGTTTTTGTGTATCTCGATATTTTGATTGTTTTTCTAAGTCCCTTGCTGAACACACAGGTCACGTCTGCAGAGTTCTCCAGTGCCTTCTGGAGAACTAGCTCTTTGTGAAGGCTGAGAAATGTGAGTTTCCCAGCTCTGTCCGCTCACAGGTATTGCAGAGGGGTCATTCTTCCTGATTTTCCTGTCACCCTGGAACCAAGTGTACTCAGGCCTTCATCAGTCAACGGTTCTGCTGGTCTTCCATGGGAAGTGACATCTGCAACTTCGTCTCAGCCTGCTCTGTCTGTGCTCTAGTGAAGAACTCTAACTGGTCACCTGCTGGTCTGTTACAACCCCTGTCTATTTCCAAGAGACCCTGGTCCCACATTTTGTCACCAGTCTTCCCCCATCAGATGGTAACACCACCATTCTCACAGTAGTTGATAGTTTCTCCAAGTCTGTACACTTCATTTCTTTACCTAAACTCCTCTCGGCCAAAGAAACAGCCGGATACTGGTACTGCATGGTTTTAAATTACATGGTTTACCTGCAGCTGTTGTGTCAGACAGGGGCTCTCAATTCACATCCAACTTCTGGAGGGCATTCTGTAATCTTCTGGGTGTCTGAGTCTGTCTTCAGGATTCCACCTACAGACCAATGGCCAGACCAAGTGGGCCAACCAACAGCAAGGGACAGTATTGCAGTGTCTGGTCTCCCATCTGTGTGGAGCCAGCAGCTACCCTGGGCCGAGTTAGCCATAAACTCTCATCCGTCCTCATCCACCGGTTGTCCCCCTTCGAGTGCGCCTTGGCTACCAACCTCCACTGTTTCCTGCCCAGGAGGAGGAGGTTGGCATTCTACCTGCTGAGGCATTCATCTGCTGTTGTCAGCGGACGTGGAGGCGCACTCACTCTGCCCTTCTCCGTGCCTCTGCTAGGATCAAGCATCAATCTGACCGCCATCGCTCCAAGGCCCATATTACCGCCAGGGACAGCGTGTGTGGCTTTCAACCTGAGACCTGCTCCTCAAGGTGGATTCCCACAAGCTCGCCCTCCCACTTCATCAGCTGTTTTCCCATTGTTAAAGTCATCAGCCATGCTGCCATCTATCTTAAGCTCCCCTCCACTCTCCGCCGCATTTATCCCATCTTCCATGTGTCCCGCATCAAGCCTTCCATGAGTCACCCTTGTGTCCTGTCCCCAAACCCTTCCCGCTTCCACAGCTCATCAATGGGTCAGAGGCCTTCACGGTGCATCAACTGCTGGACGTTCGTCGCCGGGGCCATGGCCTCCAGTACCTTGTGGACTGGGAGGGCTACGGTCCTGAGGAGAGATGCTAGGTTTCTGCCCGCAACATCCTGGACCCCTCTTTCATCAGAGACTTCCCTGCCGTGATGCTAGGAGGCATCCATAGTGGGGGGGGGGGGAGGGTACTGTCAGTACCTCCAGTTGAACTTTGTCTTTTTGTGTGTTTTCCCCCCAGCTGTCAGACTGTGGTTTTGTATTGCCATGTGCTCTTGTTTGTTTTCATGCCCCATGTGCTCCTGTCCCCACTCCTGCTCTACTCCGGCCCTTGTATTATTGAGTACTCTGCCTCTCACCTGTTTCTCATTATTACAGGTGTCCCCCACTTTTCGAACGTTCGCTTTACAAAACCTTGCTCTTACGAAAGACTTACATTAGTTATCTGGTTTCACTAACAGAAGGTGTTTTCACTGTTACAAAAAAAGGCAGCGTGCCCCGAGCAGCCAAGCTCCTCTCGCGGAACTGCATTCTAGCCAGCATTGCTTAAACACATGCCTGTGAGCAGTGTTACGTACCCCATAACTGGGTTACCAAACCAGCAGAAATGGATCACTCAGTTGGAGTCTGGATTACTAGAACTAAGAAAGTTTTATTAAAGAAACAAGCAACACAGTACTCTAATCAAAAAGATAATGAATGCAACAGTTCAGCAATGATAAACATACACATACAGAATTAAGATAACAAGATTAATCAAGCTCTATCGTTGTCTAGGGGTAAATGACCAGTTTCAAAATGACGCAAAGTTCAGTTCAATTTAGTTCAGTTCAGTTCGCAGTAATTGCTGCCGTGGCCATGGACAGTGGGGGGGGCGGGGGGAGAGAGCAAAACAAATGAATATTCAGGGCTTCCAGACAGACCTTCGCAGTCAGCTTTCGGGTGAGTTCTTCGTGATGTCATCTGAAGTCACCGACCGTGACCCCTCCGTTTCCAGATACGATCGTTTCCCTGCGCTGAACCTGGCACCCAGGCAAGGGTGGACACACACCAGGTCCCGCCGATCGTGCCTTTCCATCCTGTGCCTTTACGGCCCGGTACTTCCCACCGACTTGTGAGAGACGCACCGCTTCCAGGATCTTGTTACCTCAGGTGTTGTGTGTGTCGCCTTAGTGAACCTGTCCCTTTTTATCCCCCTGCTGGGGTATCGCCTGTCCATCACTTCAAACAGTTCAGGGTTCAAAGGGGGAACCGCTCTTGACAGCTCTCCTTCCCCTTCATTACACATCTCCAAATGTTGCTCCATTGTTTTCCTTATCCCTCTCTCTCCTGAAGACAGGTGGCAGACCAACTGCTGATCCCACCAGTGCCAGCACAGGACAGCTACATCTTAATATATGTGTATTCTTGTCATAGCAGCCGTTAGCAAGATCAGTTCTAAGGTATGGGAAAAGCCTAAAAGAGCTTGTAACGGTGTTACACTTAGTGTAAAACTAGACAATTAAGCATTTCGATTGTTGTGAACTAAGTAAGGACAAAGTGAGTTTGGCTTGTGGAAGTTGACGAAGATGATGTTGAAGAGGTTTTGACATCCCAAGACCAAGAACTGATAGACGAAGAGCTGATGCAATTGGAAGAGGAAATGATAACAATCAAAACCCAATGCAGTAGCGAACGGACCAAAAGTGAAGTTGCCCAAGAACTGAACGTGAAGCAACTGCGTGAGATTTTCGCTGCAATGATAAAGTGCGACTTTAATTTTGAAAGGATACGTAGGTTTAGGGTATATTTGCAAGATGGTTTGAGTGTTTACAAAGAACTGTATGATAGAAAAATGCACGAGGCTAAGCAATCAAGCATACTGTCGTTTTTCAAGCCTTCAACAGCAGACGACGAACCTCGACCTTTGACATCAAGGCAGACAGATATAGAAGAAGATGGGTCCCACCACCCCAACCCCCGGGCCGCAGACTGATACATTGCCACGGAGAATGCAGCAGTAGCCAGGATGCACCCAACACATCTTTAAGAGAAAAGCAGAAATAAACAAGCTAATTAATTAGGTGCCGCTCGGCATGTAAATGTCGGCCCAGATCAGAGGCGATTGCCAATTGCGTCACCTCTGATCTGTGCCGACATTTATGTGCCAGGCGGCACCTAATTAATTAGCTTGTTTATTTCGGCTTTTTTCTTAAAGATGTGCTGGGTGCGTCCTGGCTACCGTTGTACCACTGCATTCTTCGCAGATCGGTATCGGTCAGCGGCCTGGAGGTTGGGGACCACTGCACCACCCCAACCTCCGATGACTCAGCCTAGCACACCATCATCAGTGAGCTCGGTGCCGTCTCCCCAATTCCGGTAAGTGATACTACACTGTACATACATAATTTCTACTTTATATAGGCTGTGTATTTTTATGTGTTATTTGGCAGCTTCATAGCTTAAAGGTTACTGGAGAGAGTGTTTCTGCCAACAGTACTTGCGTGAGATTTTCGCTACGGTGGACAGTTCGGCAATGATTGTAGAAAAGTATTTCTACTTTATATAGGTATATCATATCATTCCTGCTTTTACTGTATGTTACTGTTATTTTAGGTTTTATTTGTTATTTGGCATGATTTGGTAGGTTATTTTTTCGGTCTGCGAACGTTCACGAATTTTGCCCATATAAATAAATGTGTGGGCACGTGGCCAAGTGGTTAAGGCATTGAACAAGCGACCTGAAGGTCATGAGTTCAAGCCCCAGCTGAGGGAATGTGTTGTGTCCTTGAGCAAGGCACTTAAGCACACATTGCTCTGCGATGACACTGGTGCCAAGCTGTATGGTCCGAATGCCCTTCTCATGGACAACACTGGTGTCGTGGAGAGGGGAGACTTGCAGCATGGATAACTGCAGGTCTTCCATACAACCTTGCCCAGGCCTGCACCCTGGAGAGTGAAGACTTTCCAGGTGCAGATCCACGGTCTCACAAGACTAACGGATGCCTTTTGAATTGCTTCTTCATTTTACGACATTCAGGCTTACGAACCATTTCATAGGAATGCTCTACCTTTGGATGGCGGGGGAAACCTGTACCTGTTTTGCTGCCACTTCTGTTTCATTCTGCTCCACCTATCAGCTGCCTCTCTGTTTATTGCTTAGTGTAGTTTAGTCCTGTGTTTTCACCTGTTTGTTGTCAGATTGTGCCAGTGAATTTTTCTGAGCCTTTCCATCATTCGTATCTGTACTCTGTCTGTCTGAATATTGACTCTGCCTGTTTCCTGATTTTGGATTTCTCTGGATGTTTTAATCTCTGCCTGAGCATTGATGGTGACTTTGTTTGCACCTCGGGATTTGTTACTCAGTTATCAGCACTGTGTGCACAGCACTGGGTCTGCGATTGGATCTCTGCTCCAGCATCCCGAAACTGGTACAAATTTCCCTTGGAATTATCACATGCACAAAATGCTTCAGATAAGATTGAACATTGCATGATTAGTATTTGAAAGACCAAGTACAGTGCAATCCAATTTTGAAGCGTGAATGTGGTTTAATTTTGGGTCATTTAAAAACAGATAGTTTGCTGCAGTTGGTTAAAATGGAAGCAGATACCTCCAAGGCCCCCTACAAAAGACAAAACTAGACATTACTCAGGTGCACGATTAGTACCAATAACTGTCACAATTTTGATGCATAACTGGATTGAACAAAGTATTCTGCCGTTTAACAAAGACTGTACATCGATGGTTATACATAATGCAAAGTCAATGGGCACTGTTCCATATCGCCAGAGGGTACTCTGATATTAATCTCTAATGACTCTATTCTGCCTGCAGTACTAGAACAGGGATCAAATAAATCTGTCACCTGATGTCTTACAATTGCAGCGCACACAAACAAGTGTAATGCAATTAGTTCTTTGGTACTGCACAGTTACTTTCAGAGGCAGTTCAACAAAATATTACTTTCTGCACAGTGAGAGCGGGTGTGAAGTAACACAGTAAGAGAACGAGAGAGATGTAAGCTGAAGAGAAGAGCTCTGAGGAAAGAGAATTAGTGGCCCACATTGCAATCTTCTTCAGTTTGTAGTTATTTAGAGAGCTCAGTCCTGCCGAGCAGGGAGGTCAGATACATTTTGAATCCATTTCTTTAGATTTACACTGGTCTGACCCCCATTACCATGAAGAGTACCTGAATCAGAATTAGGGTTATTATCACTGACATATGTCGTAAAATTTATTGTTTTGTGGCAGCAGTGCATAAAAATATTTCTATAGGTTACAATAACATATATAAATAGATGGACTGACATTGCAAAAAGAGACCAAAATAGCAAGGTACTGTTTATGAATTCATGGACTGGTCAGAAATCTGACAGCAGAATGGAAGAAGCTATTCTTAAAACACTGAGTGTGCAGCTTCGGGCTCCTGTACCTCCTCCCAGATGCTAGTAGTGAGAAGGGGACATGTCCTGGATGGTGAGGGTCCTTAATGATGGATGCCACCTTTTAAAGGCTCTGCATTTCGAAGATGTCCTCCATGTGGGGTTTGCCGAGTCCACAACCCTCTGCAGCTCTTTTCTTTCCTGTGTTTTGGAGTCTCCATACCAGACGGTGATGCAACCAGTTTGATTGTCCTCCTCAGTAAATCAGTGGAAATTTGCTACAGTCTTTGTTGCCCTAACAAATCTCCTAAAACTCTCAAACTCCTAATTAAATACACCCATCAGTATGCCTTATTCGTGATTGCATCAACATGTTGGGCCCAGGATAGATCCTCTGAGGTGTTGATGCCCAGAAACTTGAAGCTGATCCCTCTTTCTTCTCCTGACTCCTCAATAGGGACGGGTGTGTGTGTTCCCCTGACTCCCCTTCTTGAAGTCCACAATCGATTCCTTGGTCTTACTGACAGTGAATGCAAGTTGTTGTTTGGACACTCTACCAGCTGATATAGCTCAAGCCTGTATACTTCAATGCCATCGGACGTTTTTCCAACTTGTGTCATCAGCAAGTTTACAGATGGTGTTTGAACTGTGCCTAGCCACACGGTCATGAGTGTAGGGAGAACAAAGAAGTGGGCTAAGTGCACATCCTTGAGGTGCACCTGCATTGATTGTCAGTGAGGAGAAGTTAATTCTGATCCCTGGTGTGATTTCCCAACGTGGAAGTTAAGGATCCAGTTGGAGGGGGCGGTACAGAGAACCAGGTTTTAAAGCTTATTGATTAGTACTCAGGGGGTGATGATGTTAAACACTGAGCTGTAATCAATAAACAGCATCTTGACGTAATGTCACTGACCTGGATTGTAAAAGTAACTGCAGATCAGTGTTCTGCTTTTTTAAAATTAATTTGAATTCGTACTGGTGTTTTTAACTCATTTATTGCATTCAGATGTTTCAAATAATAGATCTATCTTTTTTTCTTTATAAATATTTAAAAAATATTTATCAAGACATTTAAAAGCAATTGGAGTGACCTTTGACAGGAATGAGCTGTGAAAAGCAATCAGGTCTGCGCAGTGGCTGGATCTCAGGATCTGCCACCTGAGGCCAAGCTGCCAGATGCCGATGGTTCAACTGTATGGGTTACTTACAGCAGTGAGGCCTATAAGCACAAGAGATTCTGCAGATGCTGGAAATCTAGAGTAACACACACACAAAATGCTGGAGGAATTCAGTAGATCAGGCAGCATCCATGGAAAGGAATAATAATCTGGGCTGCTGAAAGGCCTTGTCCTTAAATGTTGACACTTTAATGCTTTGCAGTGAGGCCTGTAACTTGATTTCTACCATAGCATTGTGTTAGTTATGCTGATGGGGAGGACAAGCAAAAGGTGGAGGCACTAGACGGATACAGATGAAATATGTATTCAGCTAAATAATAGAAGAATAATTATTAAAGACCCTTAGACTTTTTTCATTGTCTCAGTTATTGATGTAAGCATGGATCCAATAACCAAGAAGCTGCCACATCATTTCTTATTTGCCCAGTAAGGTCAACTTTATATACCAACAGGACTTCTTTGAAGTGTACGATTTAGCTGCAATGCTTCTAATTTAAGCCAGTAAACTTGGGTAGGACCAAAACAATAATTCAAAACAAAATCAAGACACTAGAAAAAATATTTAAAACCAAAGGAAGAGTTAATGCATACAGAGAATGCTGGAATAACTACAGATCGGGTAGTATCAACAAGGCAAGACTCAAAGCCAAAGTTCTGGATCAAGGACCCTTCATCAGAACTGGTAAACTATGAGGAGAATGGAAACAAAGACAGAACGTCTGCTACAGAGTGCAGCCTAAATTGACCAGGTAGCAATTACTTTAAAAATGGGAAATGGAGCACAATAACACAGAAACAACTTGAAACATAACAAATTGAAGCAAAAAGGTACACCACATTTGTGCGAAAGGGAAGAATTTTCCTGGAATTCTAAACTCTAAGTGTCTAGTCATTATATGAAGATACTGTATATCAAGCTGTGGAAAACGTTTTCATCCAGAGCTTTGCGGTTTTTTGCAGCTTTCCAACTCTCAGTGGATCCTCAGTTGTTGAGTACATGAGAATGGTAGATATAAGTATAGGATCAGGGAATAGACTGAGAAAGTGGAGCTGATGAAGAAGGTTACCCATATGCCACTGAATGTCAGAGTAGACTTCAGGAACCAACTCCATTTAAAAACTACTTTTATCTTTTCATGAAGAATTAAGAACAATGAAGACTAGGCCAACTGAACAAAAGTATATAATAAAAATCAACAGCAAAAAGAAATGGAAGTTATGACAGAAGGTATTGAGATATTAAAATTACGTTTGTATTTTGATTGACATTGTATTGCATAGTCAAAACACTTAACAAAGGATTGTAATTTGAAATAAGTACCAAAACTAAGGTCCAAGCTAAAAATAAAGAAAAAACCTTCAGCTACAAATCCATTGATAATTTAATATCTTAATTCAAAATTTCAATATTCTCTTTTTTATGAACACAGTAGTTCATGTAAACAGTAACAGTGATCAACAGTTGGACTTGAAAAAAAATCTGTTTCTATCAGAGTCAGAAGCTTCGTGAAGTTTTATTTTTGCCATAATGGGAAAGGCTCTCTGAGATTAGATTATGCACTAATTCTGATTTACAGCAGCCAACAGTAATGCTTTTGTGCTCATTTTTAATTTCTTTCATAATCAACCTAAGACACTGTGACAAGGATAGTCAGACTAAATAATTAACCTTTCCTCTCATCCATAATTAGTGTCTGGGATTTTATTCTAAAAAGGAATGCAGTTAATACTCTTTATATTTCTCAGTAGGATTTCTTCAATGTGTGTCAACTGCATCTGTCCGTCAGAGAGAGTTGCCTCATTCCTACTTTAAAAAAAAAGACATTAGCCCGGAAATATAATCCTTAAGTGTGAATGATTAATTAATTTCTGGTGCAAAATTGATTCTAAATCAGAATAATATGAATTTTGATTGGCCGTTTCTGTGCCGTGATAAGGCCACACCTGGTGGCTGCAGAATGTATAGCAGTGACATGACTAAATTTGTGTGTAATAACAAAGGTGAAATTAGTGTGTACCTTGACTTGAAATCAGGAAGAAAACCTGAAATATTAAAGGGAAGTGTTTCTCTATGATGCTGGGAGAGACCCTGTTCCAAAGTATATTGATGCATTCTTCTTTGATGAATAAGTAGATCAGATATATACAGAATTTGTAGAAAAGACATTCTTTCATGTGGTGGTGTGTCCTAGTTGCCCCAATCCTTTCCTGAAGTGTCAGGCTTCTCTGCAACGATGCCCATTATGATATTAGACAACTAAGTGCTCACTCCATTTCAAGCATGAAGTTTCCTGATTCAGCCACACTGGATAGAACAGCAATTTTTCTCTAGTAAGTTTATATATCTCATGGATCTCCTGCAATTATGAACCATCACTGCTCACAAATACAAGCTACAGATGCAGGAATGGAACTTACTCATATAACTATTGGCATATCATGCAAAATAGAAAATCCCTCTTTTTTTTAATTGAAGGAAGCTCTGCGCATTGCTATTTTAGTGCATATTTGTAAATACAAGACAATTTCTAATCCAGACCCTTTCTTTCAAACAATAAACTACTGCACAGGATTGTAGTAAGCTGCAGAGAGTTGTAAAATTAGTCTGCTCCATCATGAGAACTAGCCTCCATAGTAACCAGAACATCTTCAAGGAGCGATGCCTCAAAAAGGCGGCATTCATCATTTAGGACACCCACCACCCAGGACATGCCCTGTTCTCATTGCTACCATCAGGAAGGAGGTACTGTTGATTCCACAGTTTAGTTTCTCTATTATGATGTATTGCAATGTACTGCTGCTGTAAAGTTAACAAATTTCACGACATATGCTGGTGATATTAAGCTTGTTTCTGATTATAGTAAATTTCATGACTTTAAGTTGCCTGTGTGAATTGTCTGTCTAGAACTTAACAGATACAGCTGCATGAGCAATGACTCTTATCTGAGAAGGAAATAGTTCACTCGCTCTTAGTTGGAAGCCACTTAAGAAATGTACTCTGGAAGCTAATAGAACATTACTTGATATCTCAACAGATACCCGTGTATGGATATTTGTTAAATAATGGGAGAAAGCAAATATGACATGACCATGAGACATTCTGTTATGCATTCCAAGTTCAAAATAAATTTATTATCAAAGTACATATGTGTCACCATATACTACTCCGAAGTTTATTTTCTTGTAGGCATTCACAGTAGATTCAAAGAAACACAATAGTGTCAGTAAAAAACTATACACCAGCAAAGATGGACAAACAACCAATGTTCAAAAGAAGACAAACTGCAAATACAAAAAAAAACAAATAATAGTAAAAAGAAGAACATAAGTTTCAGAGTCCTTGAGAGTGTGTCCAGAAGTTATGGAATCAGTTTAGTATTGAGGAGGGTGAAGGAGCCTGATGATTGAAAGATAATAACTGAACATGGTGGTGTGGGACCTGGTATCATATGCATTAACCAAACGTATGCACAACAGGACTATATTAAACTGCCACTAACACTCTGGGAGAAAAGTGTGACCTCAGTCGATACTGAGAAATATTTGATGAAGTTCTAGGCATTAACGTCAAGTACTTTGACATTAGATGCTTTGCACCATCATGACATAAGTAAACAGGCCTTCTGTCTCCAAGCCCAAGTGAGACCAAGGGGATCTCCAGGTTGAGTCTTTTGCCACATAGCACGTCAAACATCGTCATTGTCGTACATGTTCTGTCAATCAGTAATTGGGGTGTTTATCAATCCAAAGAGCTACCCCTTACAATGTAGTGCTAAAAAAATAAAGATGTTGTGGATGTCAGTAATTGTCTTAGAGCAGCACGCAGAAAACTGGAAGAACTCAATGGGTCAAGAAGCATCTATGGAGGGAAATGGACTGTTGATTTATTGGGTTAAGACCCTTCATCCGGACTGAAAGGTAGGCAGGACATAGCTGGAATTAGAAGGTGGAGGAAAGGATTAGAACAAGAACTTGCAGGCAATATGTGGATCCAAGTATCGGGTGGGGCTGGGTGATAAGCAGTTTGGGGAGAAGAGAGTAGAAGTAGTGTCTTAAAAGCTTTTAGAATATTGTTAACTATCGTGTTTCAATATCTTGTTTGTTGATCTTGTCACTTAAAAGGTTATAAACATAATTTTAAACATAATTTTATGCAACCATTTGCACCCAAAAATACATTATGATGTACATATTGAAATTATTTTTGATTGCATGCTATTGTCTTCATATCTGAAAGGTATAGATTGTATTTTGAACTTGAGGAGATTCTTCCATCCGGTGTCACCTGCCTGTCTGTTGCAACACAAACTCTGAGTGACTTATTCAAAGGTTCAAAGAAAAGGTCAACCACAATAGTGTCAATGCTGAACATTTCTTTTGAGACCACCATCAACATCCTGAACCAGCCTCTACAACTATTTATATTCATTATGGATTGAATTTAAGAGCAGGGTGATTATGTTGCAACCATAGAGGGTACTGGTGAGGCTGCACTTGGACTACTGTGTGCAGTTCTGGTCTCCTTACTTGAGGAAGGATATGCTAGCTTTGGAGGCAGTGCAGAGGAGGTTCACCAGGTTGATTCCAGAGATAAAGGGGTTAGACTATGAGGAGAGATTGAGTCACCTGGGACTGTACTCACTGGAATTCAGAAGAATAAGAGGAGATCTTATACAAACATATAAACTTAGGAAAGAAATAGATAAGATAGAGGCAGGAAAGTTGTTTCCAATGATAGGTGAGACTAGAACTAGGGGACATAGCCACAAGATCCTGGGGAGTAGATTGAGGGGTGGAGATGAGGAGGAACTGCCTTTCTCAGAGTGGTGAATCTGTGGAATTCTCTGCCCAATGAAGCAGTGAAGGCTACCTTAGTAAATATATTGAAGACAAGGTTGTATAGATTGTTGCATATTAGGGGAATTAAGGTTTATGGGGAAAAGACAGATAGGTGGAGATGAGTCCATGGCCAGATCAGCCATGATCCTATTGAATGGTGGGGCAGACTTGATAGACCAGATGGCCGATACCTTTTGTTATTTCTGATGTTCTTATTAACTTTTATATTCAGATTTATCCATGAATAATTCTATGGCGTGTCCATTTTGACTCAATTAGCATTTCATCTTGTTTAAAATCTTGGACCTTTTAAAGTAATTCTACTTGTTCACTTGCGACACTTACTTAGATTAGGTATGTAACCTTGCCCCTAATCAGCAATCAGCTGTTGTGCCAATGCTTACATTGATGCGGTGACAATTTAAACATTCCTTAATCATGAAGTAGTTTTGCTTCTCATCATTGCCACTGATACATCAGCCAACTCTCCATTATTTTCACTAGTTTTATTATTGTGCAGAACTCTTTTTATTTGTGTTAGAGAATTTCCTCTCTGTAAATAAATCAGAGTATTAAAATAGCTTTGATTGCCTAAATTTGGTTTAGATTTGAAAATTGAGAATGTGTGCATTTTTCATCAGTTGAAATGCAGATGGTGGGAGTGGTTGCATTCCTAGAAAACCGCATGCATCATTCTTCTCTGTAACATGAAGTTGTGTCATTTGTGCAAATACCAAGAAAGGAAAGTTGAAAAAAATTGTGTATGTTTTTAAATCTTTTTTTTAACTTATGAGGAGTATTTGATAGCTTTAGATTTTTACTTGCTGGAGTTTAGAAGAATTGTGGTGGTGGTGGTGGGGTGATATCATTGAAACCTATTGAATATTGAAAAGCCTAGACAGAGTAGATGTGAGAGGAAGTTTCCTATAGTGGGTGAGTCTGGGACCAGAGGGCACAGCCTCAGAATACAAGGACGTCACATTAGAACAGAAATGAGGAGGAAATTCTTTAGCCAGAGGGTGGTGAATCACAGACGGCTGAGAGGCCAAGTGGCCAAGTCATTGGGTATATTTGAAGTGAAGGTTGACAGATTCTTGATTAGTAATGGCGTCAAAAGTTACAGGGAGAAGGAAAGAGAAGGAGGTTGAGAGAGATAATAAATCAGCTAAGATGGAATGGTGGAGCAGACTTGATGGGCTGAATGGCCTAATTCTGCTCCTATATCTTAGGGTCTTATGGCCTTTAACACGAATTATGTAAGAGTGAATTTTATTCAATATCTCAAATTTCTTGGGAGCAATTTGTGATATTTTTATGGGTAGTCAAAACTGCCCAACCCAACCCTGCCACCAGCCTACCTTCCATCAAGGGTGTAAAATACAGAATAGTGCAGGAAAAGGGCCAATGACATCATGAAGGTCACATGCACTCTGCTCATGGACTGTTTGTCTCACTCCCATCAGGGAGGAAGCTTCTTAGCATCCACAACAGGACCAGCAGACTCAAAAACGGTTACTTTCTCCAAGCAGTAAGGCTGACCAACACTTCCACCCACTAATCAGGAGTTCCCAACCTTTTATTATGCCATGGACCAATGCCATTAAGCAAAGGGTCTGTGAACCCTAGGTTGGGGCCCTCTGTACTAACTCTACCCTTGCATTATTTCCCACCCCATGATGCTATCTACAGCTGAGCGTCACTTTATCAACATACATACAATCAATCTATGTGTATAAACCATTTTATGTATTTATATTTATTGTGAGTTTTTTCATTATTGTTCTTTATCTTTTGTTTGTTTTGTGCTGCATCAGATCCAAGCTAACAATTATCTTGATGTCCTTATACTTGAGCACAGGAAATGACATCAAACAATCTTGAGTCTTTGATCTTGAGTTTCCATGAATAGACATAACTCTGGTCCAATGTGTACTTCGTTGCTTTAAATTTGCATAAATATTTTCGATTTCTTCCATTATGTCTACATCAACAATACATGCGAACCTCACCCATGTGCTCCAAATTCTGCTCTGGAATTTGATTGTTCTCTGATTGTAAACTGTTTTTTGTATTGAATTAAATTCCTGGGTGTTTCTCGATCCACCAATACTGAAGATCAGATTATAGATTCTGTGTATTCTGTCTGCTGATCAGTGAAACATAAACAAGTTTGTCACATAGTGTCTCCCTTGCTCATTCGTCCCTCCCCACTGATCTCCCTCTTGGCACTTATCTTTTCAAGTGGAACAAGTGCGACTCCTGCCCCTACACCTCCTCGCTCACTACCATTCAGGGCCCAAAACAGTCCTTCCGGGTGAGGTGACACTTTACCTGTGAGACTGTTGGGGTTATATACTGTGTCCAGTGCTCCCATTGTGGCCTTCTGTATATCAAAGAGACCCGATGTAGATTGGGAGACCGCTTCGACAAGCACCTACACTCCATCTGCCAGAAGAAGTGGGATTTCCCAGAGGCCACCCATTTTAATTCCACTTTCCATTCCCACTCCGATATGTCAATCCACAGTCCCCTCTACTGTTGCGATGAGGCCACACTCAGGTTGGAGGAACAACACCTTATATTCCGACTGGGTAGCCTCCAACCTGCTGGCGTGAATGTTGATTTCTCAAACTTCCAGTAATGACTCCCCCCTTCACCATTCCCCATCCCCTTTTATCTCTCTCGCCTTATATCCTAACCTGCCCATCGCCTCCCTCTGGTACTCCTCCCCCCCTTTCTTTCTTCCATGGCCTTCTGTCCTCTCCTAACAGACTCCCCATTCTCTAGCCCTGTATCTTTCACCAATCAATTTCCCAGCTTTTTACTTCATCCCTCCCTCTTCTGGTTTCACTTATCTCCTTGTGTTTCTCTCTTCTCCCCACCCCAGCCTTTTAAATCTACTCCTCAGCTTTTTTTCTACAGTCCTGCTGTAAGGGTTTAGGTCCCAAACGCCGATTGTACTTTTTTCCATAGATGCTGCCTGGCCTGCTGAGTTCCTCCAGCATTTTGTGTGTGTTGTGCTGTGCTATATCAGGCCCTTCAATATGTCAGTTGACTGGTTCTGTGGCACAGATTGACAGTTTACCTAATGCCTAGTTCCAAATCTGCAGTCTCCTCCAATGGTTTAGGATGGAAGTGACAATTAGATTAGATTATTGTCACTTACACCAGGATGTAATGAAAGTCATTGTTGATATAAAGCTCACAGAACAATAATAATAATAAATGCAACGATGAGCACAAAACAGCGGAATGGTGCAAGATTCAATGGCAAATCTGAAATAGTGCATCTTTGAAGGTTGCTTATCAAATGAAATATTTTTTGTCAGAAGATTAAATGTTCATTTATGTACCCTTTGGAACCTGCTTGATGTAGCATCCAACAATTTAATTATGCGGCTCCCAAGCTGCTGAAAACTCTGGGAGCTTCCTAATCCTGGAAGATGCATATCTAAACACAAAATGCTGGTTGCCACCTTATCTGCCCTGTTCTTCTCTGAGAGAATTACACCCTGGAGTCTTTTAAATCATGCAGCATTTATCTGAGAGGAAATCAACGTAACACTTTGCAGTGTTACAAGTGCTTCAAATTGTTGCTGTTGTCACTTGCACCCTCAGCTCAAAGGTTTTATCTAAACTGGTGTTTTTTTTAATATTGTTTGCACATGAAGTTGGTTCTCTTTGCACTTATGGTCAAGTTGTAACTTATGCAATTTGTAACTTTTCTTTATTCTTACTATGGGTGTTGCAGAGGACGCAAAAGAGACAAAAAGAGTTACTATATGTAACCTATTTACCCAAATCTCCAGCAATGCGACACATAATCTCTGCATTTGTGGTCTGCAGTAACATTGAGCAAGGTTCTGGTAGAGAACCCCCGGAGCAAACAAAAATGAATCAAATCATTATTGCTGTTTGGCTGTAACATACTACGGGGCCAATTTAGTAAAGCAAGCAAGGCAGAAAGGTTGAGAGTATAAAAATGCTATTCAAACTCAGTTGCTGCATTTCATATCCTTGTCTTCAAACTGATGAAGCAAGAGCAGGCTCAGATATCCAATGTGATGTTGCAGCTCCATCTGTGTAACACCCCATTTCCTAACCCTAACAGCAATTCCTTCCTGAAGAGTTCACTAATTCTCAAGCAACTGCATAAATTTTACAAAACAACATCTTATTCAGCTATGGTTCAAAGCATGCGTGCACTCCATTCAACAACATGCTGTGCCACTTGATGAGATTCAAAGGCGCATTACATTTCTGAAATTACTTTTGAGTTACAGTGCATTCAGTCATTACTATCAGCTCACACACAGTCTGTGTACTGGAAGATATTTCTCAAAGTATTTTAGAAAGTAGCATCCTAGCTGTGGGATCAGTCATGTCATTAATATAAGAGTCTTAAGTACAATTTTCAGTGGTTCCAAATAAGATCATGGTACCCGACAGATCATCAATAACTGGATTATCTATTGTTTCATGCTGAGTTCATTCAAAATAATTATGAGATTATACAAGATTAGGACTGTTAACTCATCATGTGATGAATGATTGACTCAGAGGATCAGAAGAAAACATGAACCTAAGAAATAGAAATTGATGGCGAATATTAAGTTCCTAGTGCCTGTTGCACCATTCAGAAGATCAGTATGGATCGTTCATCTTAGTGCCATTCCTCTGGGCTAACCCCATAAACCATTACTTAATGTGTAACAATCGCAAAATATAGTCAGCTACTAAACTTCCAAAGCCCCTTTCAGAAAAGAACTCCAAGGATGCACTCTCTTTAAAGTGACCTTTTTAAAAATCATTTCTGCTTTGAGTGGGCAAACTCAGATTTTGCATTTGTGATCTCTGTTTCTGGACATGCCAGCCGTGTGAAATATTACTGTTGAATCTACCCAGTCAAGACCTTTCTGAGAATTTAATACTTTTTAATGAGATCACTTCCCGTTCTTTGAAAATCAAGAGAATATAGAACCAGAGCAAAACTTAAAGAATGCTGGAAGAACTGAGGCAGGTCAGGCAGCATCCATGAAGGGGAATAAACTCTCGATGATTGGAGCTGAGACCCTTCACCTGGGCTGCTGTCCTGTTAAAGGGTCTTGGCCTGAAATGTTGACTGTTTATTCTCCTCCATAGATGCTTTTGGCCAGACATGCTGAGATCCTCCAGTTGTGTGTGTGTGTGTTGCTCAATGTTTCCAGCATCTACAGAATCTCTTTTGTTTGTGGCTAGACTACTTTTCCTGTTTTGCTTTTGCCTTTAAATGTTAGCCATTTTCAGTTATTGTCATATCTTTATTATTATATCACACAATATAGTTTTCCTTTCTACCACAGCCAACTCATGTTTCATGCCTCATTGCCTTTATAAATCATGTCTGCTTTGGGGACCAATTTCTTGCAGTCAAAAGAGTCTTGAAGGATGTTGTGCATGATGTTGGATTTGCTAGTTTTCTTACATCACTAAGGAATTCCTAAAATAAGAATCTAGCTTAAGAATAGTTTTAATCATCCTTTGGGAAATTACTACGAATCTGAACACTAGAATTGTAATGTTTGGATCTATTTCTCTTAGAGCAATGACCACCCCCACTTAGCACTACATATCGATCTGTTGTCTATACATGTGCATTGCTCTCTCTCTCTCTCTCTCTCTCTCTCTCTCTCTCTCTCTCTCTCTCTCTTCCCCCCCCCCCTCACTCTCACCACAATACCAGTTAAAGCCATTTCTGACATGCACGTTTTTATTTAATTGATATGTGGTTGGGCACAGACACAACAATTGGTGACAAGTATAAACCTGAATGTCAAAAGATATCACGGCCTACTCCAACAGATATGGGACAAAACAGCAAAAGTTAAACAGCACGAGAGTATTAAAGGGCCCGTGAGTAACAGTGAAAGACACAATAAATTTAAAATGAAAATACTTTATACTTTATTATACTTTATACTTTATTGTTGCCAAACAGTTGGTACAAGAACGTAAATCATCACAACGATATTTGATTCTGCGTTTCCCACTCCCTTGATTACAAATATTAAATATTAAAAATAGTTAAAATTAGTAAATATTAAAAATTTAAATTATAAATCATAAATAGAAAACAGAAAAATGGAAAATAAGGTAGTGCAAGAAAACTGAGAGGCAGGTCTGGATATTTGTAGGGTACGGCCCAGATCTGGGTCAGGATCCGTTCAGCAGTCTTATCACAGTTGGAAAGAAGCTGTTCCCAAATCTGGCCGTACGAGTCTCCAAGCTCCTGACCCTTCTCCCGGAGGGAAGAGGGATGAAAAGTGTGTTGGCTAGGTGGGTTGTGTCCTTGATTATCCTGGCAGCACTGCTCTGACAGCGTGCGGTGTAAAGTGAGTCCAAAGGTGGAAGATTGGTTTGTGTGATGTGCTGTGCCGTGTTCACAATCTTCTGCAGCTTCTTTCTGTCTTGGACAGGACAACTTCCATACCAGGTTGTGATGCACCCTAGAAGAATGCTTTCTACAGTGCATCTATAAAAATTTGTGAGGGCTTTACAGGACAGGCCAAATTTCTTTAGTTTTCTCAGGAAGTAAAGGTGCTGGTGGGCCTTCTTGGCAGTGAATTCTGCTTGGTTGGACCAAGTCAGGTCATTTGTGATATTGACCCCAAGGAACTTAAAGCTTTTGACCTGTTCCACTTGCACACCACCAATGTAAATTGAGTTGTGCGGTCCGCTACTCCTTCTGAAGTCAACAACCAATTCCTTCATCTTGCTGACTTTGAGGAATAGGTTATTTAGGTTATTATCTTCGCACCATGCCCCTAGGTTCTTAATTTCCTCCCTGTACTCAAACTCATCATTACCCGAGATACGGTCTACAAAAGCAAACTTATATATTGAGTTTGATGGAAACTTGGCTATACAATCATGGGTGTACAGTGAGTACAGCAGGGGGCTGAGTACACAGCCTTGTGGGGCACCGGTGCTCAGAGTGATTGTAGAGGAGAGCTTGTCCCCTATTTTTACAGCCTGGGTACTGTCTGTGAGGAAGTTGAAGATCCAGCTGCAGATCTGAGTGCTATGGCCCAGGTTCCGGAGCTTAGGAATCAGTTTATTTGGAATGATGACATTAAAGGCAGAGCTGTAGTCAACGAAAAGGAGCCTTATGTATGCGTCTTTATTCTCCAGGTGTTCTAAGGAGGAATGTAGGCCCAGAAAGATGGCATCTGCTGTTGACCTGTTGCTCCGGTAGGCGAATTGCAAAGCATCAAGGTTGACCGGTAGGCTGTGGTTGATGTGTGCCATAACCAATCTCTCGAAGCACTTCATAGCAATTGATGTCAGAGCCACAGGTTGATAGTCATTCAGGCATGCCACCTTGCTCTTCTTCGGCACTGGGATTATCGCTGCCTTCATAAAACACGAGGGGATCAAGTAAAATAATGTGTCAGTTGATAAATTTGCAGATTTAATGGCGCTAATGAAGGATGGGAGTCGTGTATCGAAAGGGTAGAACTGTCATAATGCAAGCATCATGGAGGGCCAAAAGAGGACCCCTGCACTTCTTAGCTATGGGCCCAAGAACGTACACAACCTAGTAACCCATGCAAAGCCAGCAAGCAAGGCATTCGATGAAATTGTTACAATTTTACAAAATCACTCGAGCCCTAAACCATTGGCAATAGCTGAGAGATTTAGATTTTACAAAAGGACCCAGTCAAAAGATAAAAAGCCTTTCTGAATACATTTCAGAAGTGTGCAAACTTACCCAGTACTGTAACTTCAGAGGTGGACTTTCTGATGCATTAAGGGACAGGCTTGTATGTGGCATGCATAGTTAAATCACTTAATTGCGGCCACTGGCAGAAAGAGTCCTAACCTTAGCACAAGCATTGACCTTTGCAATATCGCTGGAGACTGCAGCAAAAGGACATGGCAGAACTACAGAAAAGGAGGTTAGAATGTGAAATGAACAAAATGTCCCTGAATGGTGCAAAAAGCCAAATAAAGTTATCGATGTTGCAAATCCTTTCATGATGCAAATAACTTTTGGTTCAAAGCAAAAGTCTGCAGAAAGTGTTACAGACAGGGTCACCCAGAGAGAACGTGCAAGGCTGAGAAAATGCATAGCCGAGTGAAAAGTCTCAAACACAAAACTAAGCAAGTGCATAAAGTTACCAAATGTAAAACAGAATCAGACAACACAGAGTCTGACAAAGGAGCACTGCCGTGTCTAGAATTGCATAGTGTAACTAAAGCAGATCACAACATCATCTGAATCACAAAAGGTGTGTCTGGTGTTAAACTGAAAATGGAGCTTGATACAGTTTCAGCTTCGTCCATGATTCCAGAGGCTAACTACAATTAGACTGTTTTCTAAGACAAACATTAGAGAAGACTTCAGTGATTCTAAAGACTTACAGAAGCGAAAAAGTGTCCCCCAAAGGCAAACTGAGTGGAACTGACATATGGAGGCCAAACGCAGCAGTTAAAGCTTTATGTATTGAAAAGTGGAAGGCCAGTACTTTTCAGGTGTGAATGGTTGAGAAAAATCCAACCAGACTGGCACTCAATCAAAGCTCTCAGTGTGGCATCAACAGGCAACTGCAGCCCAAATGGTAGCACTAACCAGAGACTGGCACAGCTGCTTAATGCTAATGAGAAGGTGTTTGAGAAGGGAATAAGCAAATAGATTGAAGACTTGGTTCCAGATGCCTAAAAGTTCAAAATGCACCCCCACAGGCAGTGTTACATTCGTGGGAGTGGCCATTGTCACCATGGAAAAGAGTACATATTGACATTGCTGGACCATTCATGGACTCCATGTTTCTGATTGCTGTAGATGCTCATTTAAAGTGACCGGAGGTTACACCAATGAAGTCAAACACATTAGTAAAGACTGTCTGCTCCTTGAGGTCTACCTTCACCAGAAATGGCTTACCAGAACAAATTGTGAGTGACAACAGACCAGAATACAGATCAAAAGAATTCTGATTGTTCGTGAAGAGAAGTGGCATCAGGCATTTCAAGTTAGCTCCTTGCCACCCAGCAACGAACGGATTATCTGAAAGATTTATCCAAACCTTCAGGAAGTCCATTAAAGTGATGGACAAGAACACATTTCTCTACAGCGCAAGATGGAGAACTTCCTTTTCGTGTATTGGAACTCTGGTCATGAGACCACAAATGAAACGCCTGCAATGAGTAGGAATCTGAGATCTCACATTGACCTCCTGAAACCAGATCTACGGAGGGAAGTGCAGAATAAACAGTTCAGCCAATTGCCAACTGAAGCAGCAAGGAGCTTTGGGATTGAACATGAATTCCAAGTGCGTGATTACCAAGAAGACAAGTAGACACTCTGTAGGATAGTTACAAGGACTGGACTATTGATGTACACAGTGGATGTTGGAGGTCTGACATGGAGACATCATGTAAATGCACAACTGAAGAACACACAGAAGTCAATTACATCCATCAAGACAGACACATTACAGTCACCAGACTTACTTCTCAGTGATGATGTTGCTGACAGCAACACGACACCTGCAATCAAGAGCATTAGTCTTAGACAAGACACTTACCAAACGTAATGCTACTCCACAGGCCCAGAGGTGCTATCCTGAAAGAAACAGAGAGCCGCCCAGAAGATTGAACCTTTAGAACTATGAAGTTAGCTATAGACTGTAATTGCTAAAGCATGTTTATTTGGAATATGAGTTTATGAAAGGGAAATTGAATGTTTTGTACACGTACAGTTTTATGTTGCATTATTCTAAAGGGGAAAGAAGTGTAATGTATGGATCTATTTCTCTTAGAGCAATGGACCCCCTCCCCCCAGCACTAAGTAAGATCTGTTGTCTGTGCATTCACTGTTGTCTGCACATATGCATTGCTTTATCTGTCTCTCTGCAATGTGAATACACCAATTAAAGCCATCTCCCCCGTGTGTGCTTGTATTTAGTTGATATGTAGTTGTGCATGGACACAACAAGAATATTGCTTGAGACACCAGGCAAAGTCATTTGATTCCAAACAATTGGTTTATTGATCTTTACAGAATATCTGGTGCTTTGGGCTCCCTCTCCTCTCCCTTCCCTTTTTCCCAACCATGATTCCCCTCTCCCTGCTCCTTTCCCGCTCTCAGTCCACAACAGAGACCCATATTGGAATCAGGTTTATCATCACTCGTGTATGTCATGAATTTTTTTTGTGGCAATGCATCAAATTACTATAGTACTGTGCCGAAGTCTTAGGCACCTTAGCTATATATATATGCTTAAGATTTTTGCACAGTACTGTATGTATATAGGGTATCTTATGTGTTTACTGTATATTTATTGTTTTTTTTTATAATTGTCTTCTTTCGTTCATTGTGTTTCTTTTTGTGTTGCATCAGATCTAGAGTAACAGTTATTTTGCTGTTCTTTAGGCTTGCGTACAAGAAATGCCATTAAGCAATCTTGAATACTCAAGCTGGAGTTCAGAGTATTGAAAGGTCTTGTAGAGACACATCCAACTCCAAGCAGAACATTTTGTTATTCATTTGCAGGATGAGAATGCGATTAAATATGCAAACATTCATTATCCATCTCTAATTCCCCCTGAACTGTACAGGCAATTGAGAGTTAAAGTGAGCTTGGGGAAGGATGGGGAATTTTGTTTCCTAGAGGGCATTAGTGAATTAGATGGGGTTTTACAAAATACAAAATTTTCATGACTTGCATCTTTGAGACTATTTTCCAGATTTAGTTAATGACTTATTTTAAATTTCACAGTTGCAATAGTGAGGGATGGTGGAGGAGCACAAATTGTCTTTATTCTGAATCAAAGACCTTGATTTCAAGCTGTTAGTCCACTGTTGTACTCATCATATTAGTAAAGGATACATGTTGGGTTTGTTTTTTCTGATTGGACAGATGGACTCACATGGTGAGGCATTGGCCTCTCATGGCCGAAATCGGAGGACATTACATCATTCAGAGCATTGTGAAACTTTGAAATTCTGTGTTTAGAAGACCATGGATGTCCAGTTATTAAGTATATTAAAGGCTGAAATTTTTGGAAACCATGGGAAACACGAATTTGAGGACTGAGTTAGAAATTGGATGAAGTCGAGGATCCACATTGCCTTACTCAACCATGAAGCAACGCTGAGGAGTTAAATGGCTGACTCCTGCTTCTATTTTTTTTGTTCATTTATTTTACTGGTCAGAGTTTATTAATAGATCGAATAAAAAGTTCAAAGGACATAATTATTTTGTAATCTTTGGATGTATGTAGAGATTCACCTCACAATTAATGTCATTTAAATATTGAAATGTCAGAATACTAAGTGACACTTGAGCAGTGGATTCATTTGCAACACGTTAAAGAGATTGGTTCTTCAAGTGGCAGTATAGCTTAACCCGATATGTGGTAGATTTCAAATCGATCTCAATGGAATCATCAAATTGATTCTTGTCAAAACTGCCAATAACGTTACATTAAAAAGAGATGAAATTATCTAAATGTGCATTGATTTACAATTCAAAAATTAGAGGTTTTAGTTACAGGCAATGAAGTGAGAGTTTAGGGCAAACACCAAGGAAACCATTTACAGGAGAACCTAGCTGCTGGATGACAGACACCTTGGGCTTCATGATAGTGAGCCGGGTAAGGGTAAGATCCTCTCCAGCCAGTACAAAGCAGGCCTCATCTCTCCATCTGCTTCCACGTGAGTTGCTTAAACAATTTGCCAGCCTCAAGTACATGCACTGTAGATGCAATCCCTTTAAGATAAGTTCACAAGCAGATTTCACATAAATGTTACAATAAAAATTTATTTGTAATAAAAAATAAACTTTTAAATAGGAAAGTCACTACATGTCACCTTTAATCATATAAAGAACATGGCTCCTTTGCGGAGAGATTTAGAAGCACCAGGTTTCTAGGACTGCACATAATGAATGATCTCACTTGGTCCCTCAACACCACCTCTTTAGTCAAAAGAGTACAGCAGTGTCTCCATTTCCTGAGGAGATTGAGCTAAGTGAAGCATCCACCCCCCCCCCCGACGAATTTAACTAATTTTCACAGGAGTACCATTGAGAATGTCCTGACCAGCTGTGTCATCCATTTGGTATGGGAACTGCAAGGTACCACTTTTCAAGAAAGGAGGGAGAGAGAAAACAGGGAATTATAGACCAGTTAGCCTGGCGTCGGTGGTGGGAAAGATGCTGGTCAATTATAAAAGATGAAATTACGACGCATTTGGATAGTAGTAACAGGATAGCTCCGAGTCAGCATGGATTTACAAAGGGGAAATCGTGCTTGACTAATCTTCTGGAATTTTTTGAGGATGTTACTTTGAAAATGGACAAGGGAGAGCCAGTGGATGTAGTGTACCTGGGCTTTCAGAAATTCTTTGATAAAGTCGCACATAGGAGATTAGTGGGCAAAGTTAGGGCACGTGGTATTGGGGGCAGAGTACTGACATGGATTGAAAATTGGCTGGCTGACAGGAAGCAAAGAGTAGCGATTAACAGGTCCCTTTCGGAATGGCAGGCGGTGACCATTGGGGTACCGCAATGTTCAGTGCTGGGACCGCAGCTGTTTACAATATATATTAATGATTTAGATGAGGGAATTAAAAGTAACATTAGCAAATTTGCCGATGACACAAAACTGGGTGGCAGTGTGAAATGTGAGGAGGATGTTATGAGAATTCAGGGTGACTTGGACAGGCTGGGTGAGTGGGCGGATGCATGGCAGATGCAGTTTAATGTGGATGAGTGTGAGGTTATCCACTTTGGTGGTAAGAACAGGAAGGCAGATTATTATCTAAATGGAGTCAAGTTAGGAAAAGGGGAAGCACAACAAGATCTAGGTGTTCTTGTACATCAGTCACTGAAAGCAAACATGCAGGTACAGTAGGCAGTGAAGAAAGCTAATGGCATGCTGGCCTTCATAACAAGGGGAATTGAGTATAGGAGCAAAGAGGTCCTACTGCAGCTGTACAGGGCCCTGGTGAGACCACACCTGGAGTACTGTGTGCAGTTTTGGTCTCCAAATTTGAGGAAAGACATTCTTGCTATTGAGGGAGTACAGCGTAGGTTCACAAGGTTAACTCCTGGGATGGCGGGACTGTCATATGTTGAAAGATTGGAGCGACTGGGCTTGTATACACTGGAATTTAGAAGGATGAGAGGGGACCTGATTGAAACATATAAGATTATTAAGGGATTGGACACGCTGGAGGCAGGAAGCATGCTTCCGCTGATGGGTGAGTCCAGACCAGAAGCCACAGTTTAAGAATAAGGGGTAGGCCATTTAGAATGAAGTTCAGGATAAACTTTTTCACCCAGAGAGTGGTGGGTATGCGGAATGCTCTGCCCCAGAAGGCAGTGGAGGCCAAGTCTCTGGATGCTTTCAAGAAAGAGGTGGATAGAGCCCTTAAAGAAAGCAGGATCAAAGGTTATGGGAATAAGGCAGGAGCTGGATACTGATTGTGGGTGATCAGCCAAGATCACAGTGAATGGCGGTGGTGGCTCGAAGGGCCAAATGGCCTACTCCTGCATCTATTGTCTATTGTGTCTGACCACAAGTCCCTACAATGAATTCCGAAGACTGCTGAGAGGATCTTCTTCCAACCATCAAAGATGTTTATCAGGAGTGCTATGTACGTAGGGTCCTTAGTATTGTCGATGATCCCTCCCACCCATCTAGCAATCACTTGCCCCCCCACCATCAGCCAGAAAATACCATCGTCTTAGGACAATAACAGTTAAGATGGGAAACCGCGTCTTCCCTCAGGGCATTAGATTATTGAACTTCCTGCTGCCGCACAGATCTCATCATGTATGAAGCATTAGTAACTTGATACTGTTTACATTTTAACTTGAATCATACATGCACCTTATTATTTGTTAATTTATTTGTGATGATATTACTGTATGTGTTATGTGTGTGAGTTATTTAGACTGTGTTGAGCACCTTGATCCAGAGGAACGTGTTTCACTTAACGGTATGCATGTGTACAACAGGACGACAATAAATTGAACTTGAATTTGATTTTATGATTGTATTCAAAATGATATTGAATCTCACTGTGGGCAGCACGATAGCGTAGTGGTTACTGTAACACTGCTACAGAACCAGGGAAGTTTGTACAATTTCCCTGTTATCATATGGATTTCCTCCTGCCGCTCAGGTCTCCTCCCACATTCCAAAGAAATATGGGTTAATAGATTAATTAGTCACATGGTGTAATTTGGCAGTACGGGCTTGTTGGGCTGAATAGCCTATTACCTGTGTCCCTCGATAATAATAAAACAAATATTCAACCTCTTTAAGGATTTTTTTTAACTCATAAAGGGTATGTGATATGCAAATTAACCTGCAATTTTTGCTTCTGATTTTTTAAAAGTGCATTAGTTGCTCACCTACATGTAGCGAGCATTAACTGTGCTGTTCACTGATTCCTCAGGGCCAGTTATGTGAATAGCTACCCCTGCTGAAAGCTAACCTGAACTACTTACCAACAGAATCCACCTTTCAAAGGAGTGGCAGCATTATGGCTGTCACGAGTGTTGACTGATTCTCAGTAAACTCAGTCTGAATGAGAAGATGCTGAAAAATGGCATGATATTAGTTTACCCAAGTGCTGCCGTGCAAAGCATTTTCTCCCGGTTCTCCAATCACAGTTACGTAGCTCACTGTACTTAAAGAAAGACATCAGGCTGACAATGTATTGCTTTGAAGTTCCCTCCAAACAAAGGGGAGGACATGGAGATTTGGACATGGGCTAGTCTACATATACACACCCTTCAGGCAAGGTTTTGAAATTGTGCTCCAGAGGGCTTATGTGAGATTGTGGACTTCAGGAAGGTGCAGGCCAACCACTCTCCATTGCGCATCAACTGCTCTGCCGTGGAAAGAATAAAGAGCACAAAGTTCCACAATAAGTAAACACCTCCTGATTAGTCAAGAAAGCGCAACATCGGCTACACTGACGTGTGCAAGGCTCCCTGCCCCAATCTAACAACTTCCATCAGGAGTACCATTGTAAGTGTACTGCCCGCCAGCGTCATTGCGTGGTACTGAAGCTGCAAGGCATCTGACCGCAAGACTCTACAAATTCAAGATTCAAGATTTTTCCATGTCATTTCCAGTACACAAGTGTAAAGGAGGGTGAATTAATTGTTCGCAAACATGAGGAAATCTGCAGATGCTGGAATTTCAAGCAACACACATAAAAAATGCTGGTGAACGCAGTAGGCCAGGCAGCATCTATAGGAAGAGGTACAGTCGATGTTTCGGGTCGAGACCCTTCGTCAGGACTGACTGAAAGAAGAGATAGTAAGAGATTTGAAAGTGGGGGGGGGGAGGAGATCCAAAATGATAGGAGAAGACAGGAGGGGAGGGATGGAGCAAAGAGCTGGAAAGTGGATTGGCAAAAGGGATATGAGAGGATCATGGGATGGGAGGCCTTAATTAATTGTTACTCTGTCTCTGATGTAGCACGGTGACGCTAGACACAGGAGTGTCTGCACATAAGGAGCCTTACTGCTTGGGGATAGTGACTGATTTTGAGTCTAGTGGTCCTGGCATGGATACTATGTAGCCTCCTCCTTCACGGGAGTGGGACAAGTAGTCTATGAGCAGGGTGGGTGGGACCCTTCATTATGTTACCGGCCCAATTCCAGCTGGTGCTGCTGGAGTTTTGACTGACCTTTGCAGAGTCTTACTGTTCACCGCAGTGCAGTTTCCATACCATGCAGTGATGCAGCATGTTAAGATGCTCTGTACTGCGCATCCTTAGGAGGATGTGAGTATGCACGTGCATAGTCCAGCTCCCTTCAGTCTCCTCAGAAAGCAGAGGCATTGGTTAGCTTTCCTGATTGTGCTAGGTGTGTTTTGGGACCATGAGAGTTTGTGCAAAATGTGCACTCCCAGGAGCTTGAAACTGTTGGCAGTTTCCACTGCTGTGCCACCAATGTAAAAAGGGATGTAGGTGGTATGAATTCTCCTGAAGTTGGTAACCATTTCCTTTGTTTTACTGAGCTTGAGAAAGAGGTTATTTGCCTGGCACCAGGCATCGAGCTCTTCCACTCCCTCTCTGCAGGCCACTTCATCGTTGTTGCTGATGAGCCCAACCACTATCAGTGAACTTGACAATGTGATTTATCGGGTTTTTGGCTATACAGTCATATGTGAGCAGAATGTACAGCAGTAGGCTCAGCTCACAGTCCTGGGGGGGGGGAGGGTGGCGCTGCCCATGTTGAGGATGATGCAGAGAGAGGAGCCGTTGTGCAGTCTGACTATCTGAGGTCCGTTGGTTAGCAAGTCCAACATCCAGCTGAACAGTAATGTAATTAAACCGAGGAGTAAGGGTTTGTTCACCAGGTTCTGTGGGGCAAAAGCATTGAATGTCAAACCGAAATATAGAATCAGCATTGTGACATAAAGTCTCCTTGTTTTTGAGGTGTTTTAGAACCGTGTGCATGAGAAATGCTAAGCTTACTGACAGAACTATGCTATGGCATCTGTCGTAGAGCAGTTCTGTCAGTAAACATATTAGATTATGAGAGAACACTCAGTCCTCTCTTATTGTCATTTAGAAATGCATACATGCATTAAGAAATGATACAATGTTTCTCCAGAGTGATATCACAGAAAACAGGACAAACCAAAGACTAACACTGACAGAACCACATAATTATAACGTATAGTTACAGCAGTGCAAAGCAATACCATAATTTGATAAAGAACAAACCATGGGCACGGTAAAAAGAAGTCTCAAAATCCCCGAATTGATCGACTCCCGAGTCCCCGATAGCAGGTGGCAAAAGGGAGAAACTCCCTGCCGTAAACCTCCAGGCACCATCAACTTGCTGATGCCTTGGAAGCAGCCGACCACAGCCGACACTGAGTCCGTCCATCCAAAAACTTCAAGCCTCCGACCAGCCCCTCCAATACAGCCTCCCGAGCGCCTTTGACCTCGTCCCGGCCACTGAAACAAGCAAAGCCGAGGATTTGGGGCCTTCTGCTCTGGAGATTCCAGTTACCATGAAGTAGCAGCGGCAGCGAAGCGGGCATTTCAGAAGTTTCTTCAGATGTTCCTTTGCACTCTCACGTCCGTCTCCATCAAATCAGCATTGTGCACAGTCCCCTACTTGACAGATTACAGATATCATTCACCGGAGAGGCTGCGCGCGCTGCCGTTGCGCCGCCATCTTCTCCTCCCTATTAGTGAGTGTCCAGTGTGGCAGGAATGGAGTTTTTGATATGTGACATTATTAGCCATTCAAAGCACTTCATGGTAATTGGACTAAGTGCCACTGGATGGTAGTCACTTATCTCTGAGAGTGTAGAGTTCTTTGGTACAGGGATGATGGTGGCTGATGTGGAGATGAGTGAAGTGTTGAAGATATCCGTAAAGAACAGCAGTGAGCTGGTGTGCACACTCCCTGAGTACTTGGCCTGGGACGTCATCTGGCCTGGCCACCTTATAGGTGTTGACTCTCTGCATAATCCTTCTCGCATCTGCTGCTGCTACAGACTGCGGCTGCTCACCTGGCAGGCATTGTGCTGCATGCCTCAAAATGGGCATAAAAGTTGTGTAGAACAACAGGCAGGGAGACATCACTGATATAGTCGATGCTAGTTTTGCTTGCATAGTTAGTAATGCCCTTGATGCCGAGGATGGTAAAAGTCACCAAGAGCTCTCCCCACCCACATTTGTGACATTTACCATGAGTGTTTTACACTGATCTGTGCAACCTAGTACGGAACGGCCCTGCAGACGTCAAGGTCTTCATCCTTGGCGACTTCAATGCCAGAGTAGACCAAGATTCAGAAGCCTGGAAAGGAGGAGTACTTGGCAAACATGGTGTTGGAAACTGCAATGACAACGGGCGCCTTCTGTTAGAGTTTTGCGCGGAGCAGCAACTCACTATCACTAACACCATTTTCCAGCAGAAAGGCAGTCTGAAGACAACCTGGATGCATCCTCGGGACATCTTACTCACCCGAGTGATGCCCAGCGTAGAGTGTCATATGGACCATCATCTTGTCCGCTGCAAGCTCAGTCGCCATTTCAAACCCAAGCCAAAGAGAGGAGATGCTCCAAGGAAGAAGTTTCAGGTTGGCAACCTCCAGTCAGCTGAAGTGAAAGCTGACTTTCAGGCGAATCTTCAGTCAAGGCTTCAGGATCCCAGTTTCTCTACAGACTCCTCTCCAGCAGTGCTTTGGGAACACCTAAAAACCACCATCTTGCAAACCTCTGAAGAAGTCCTAGGGTTTTCCACAAAGAAGAACAAGGACTGGTTCAATGAAAACAACCAGGAGATTCAAGAATTGCTGGGGAAGAAGAGATCCACCCACCAGATGCACCTTGCTCAGCTGTCTTGTCCTGATAAGAAAGCAGCCTTCCACCTTGTATGCAGCAACCTCCAGCGCAAGTTTCAAGAGATTCAGAACGTGTAGTGGACCAACCTCGCAAAGAGAACTCAGCTTTGCGCAGACACTGGTGACTACAGAGGGTTTAATGAAGCCCTGAGAGTGGTGTACGGCCCTTCGCACCAGGTCCTGAGTCCCTTGCGCAGTGCACACGGTCAGGCGCTCTTCACAGACAAGGCGTCCATCCTGAACCGGTGGTTGGAACGTTTCCAGACTCTCTTCAGCGCCAACCGCATGGTCCAAGACTCAGCAATTCATCGCATCCCACAACAGCCAAAGAAAACAGAACTGGACAAGATTCCAACCCTAGAAGAGACAGTCAAGGCCATAGAGCAGCTAAAAAGTGGCAAGGTAGCAGGAGTTGATGGAATCCCAGCTGAGATTTGGAAGCATGGGGGCCCAGCGTTACACACCAAACTTCATGAGCTCTTTGTCTGCTGCTGGGAACAAGGTAAACTACCACAGGACCTCTGTGATGCAGTCATCATTGTCCTGTATAAGAACAAGGGGGAAAAGTCCAACTGCTCCAACTACCGGGGGATAACTCTTCTCTCTATCGCAGGAAAAATCCTCGCAAGAGTACTCCTGAACAGATTGGTGCCCATCATTGCAGAAGAACACCTCCCAGAGAGCCAGTGTGGCTTGAGAGCCAACAGGAGCACCACCGACATGTATTTGTTCTCAGGCAGCTCCAAGAGAAATGTAGGGAACAGAACAAGGGACTGTACGTGACATTCGTCAACCTTATCAAAGCATTCAACACCGTGAGCAGGGAAAGTCTGTGGCAAATCATGGAACGACTGGGATGCCTCCCAAAGTTCCTCAGCATGGTCATCCAGCTACATGAAGATCAGAGTGGCCAAGTCAAACACAACAACGACCTCTCAGGACCCTTCCTAATAGGCAACGGTGTAAAGCAAGGCTGCGTCCTCACGCCGACACACTTCACCATCTCTCTCGAAAGGGCCACAGAAGACCCTGATGACAAGGACGGTGTCTACATCCAATACTGCACGGATGGCAGCCTGTTCAACCTGAGGCAACTACAGTGCCACACCAAGACACTGGAGCAACTCATCCGAGAGCTACTCTTCGCCGATGATGCTGCCCTTGTTGCCCACACAGAGACTGCCCTGCAGCGTATAACATCCAGCTTCGCAGAGGTTGCCAAGCTCTTTGGACTGGAAGTCAGCTTGAAGGAGAAAGAAGTTCTCCATCAGCCCATACCTCAGGAAGATTACCACCCTCCCCGCATCACTATCAGTGAGGTAGAGCTGAAGACAGTCCACCAGTTCAGCCTCCTGGGGTGCACCATCTCGTCAGATGCCAAGATCGAAAAAGAGATTGACAACAGACTGGCAGAGGCATACAGCGCATTCGGCAGGTTGTACAAAAGAGTCTGGAACAACAAGCATTTGAAGAAAGGCACAGAGATCAGCGTGTACAGAACCATTGTACTGACCACCCTCCTGTATGGCTCCGAGTTGTGGGTCACCTACTGTCACCACCGACGACTCCTTGAGTGTTTCCACCAGCGTTGCCTCTGCACCATCCTCAACATCCACTGGAGTGACTTCGTCACCAACATCGGAGTCCTTGAACAGGCGGAGGTCACCAGCATCGAGGCCATGTTGTTGAAGACGCAGCTGCGCTGGGCAAGGCATGTCTTCAGGATGGAGGACCATTGCCTGCCCAAGCTTGTGCTGTATGGCGAACTCTCCATTGGCCAGCGTGACAGAGGGGCACCGAAGAAGAGGTACAAGGACTCTCTGAAGAAATTCCTTGGTACTTGTCACAGTGACCATCGCCTGTGGTCTAATCTAGCCTCCGATCGCGAGGCCTGGCGACACACCATTCACCAGTCTGTCTCCTCCTTCGAGAACGTACGCAGGGCTGGCATTGAGGACGAAAGGAGAAGGAGGAAGAACCGTGACACAGCAGCACCAAACCCAGAACAGAATTTCCCTTGCAGCCGCTGTGGTCGGACTTGCCTGTCCCGTATTGGCCTCGTCAGCCACTAGTGAGCCTGCAGCAGACGTGGGCAGCTCCCTCCCTAAATCATCGTTCGCAAAGCCAAGCCATGATGATGTTTCGTGGAGGGCCTGAAGCATTGTTAAGGATTCCTTCCACCCATCTCACAACCTCATTGACCCATTGCCATCAGGAAGGAGGGGCAGGAGCATCAGGATAGGACTGTCAGACTAGTTAACAGCTTCTTCTCCCAGGCTATGAGACTAATGGCCCTACCACCACTGAGTTCTCATCACGAGAACAATGAGCAGTATACTGTTTACTCGTTACCTCCATTGTGCTGTTCACATGCATTTTGAATTGCATTTTATTAACTTATTTGTGGTGATATATTGTTTTATGTGCTGTGTGTGATTTGTGTATTGTGGGTGTACCGTGGTCCAGAGGAACATTGTTTCGTTTGGTTGTATATATGTACAGTCATATGAGCATAAATTTGAAACTGAACTTGGAATAGAAATCATTGGTAACCATGTTGGAAGCTTCCACGCGACATCACAAAGACATGCAAGAGCCCTAATGGCAGACATGTTGAAAGCTTTGTCCAGAGTCTAGAGCCCACTCTCTCCAACATGTCCATCTCATTCTGAAACTTGTGGACCCAACCATCAGGAGGAATCCGTCAGTTTATGTCCTCAGTTTCCACTAGATCAGAGGCAGAATAGACACAACCTCTGCAGCTGCAGTAAAAGCACAAGTAAATGTAGACTCTGGTCCTCAAATTTTTGGATGTCAGTGTTCACAGAAACTTCCAGAGTATTACTGCGGTCCAGCCATCTGTCCTGGGGCAGATTACTAATATTGCCGAGACAGAGGTCTAAGAAATATAATTATCAATGAGACATTTTGAAACTGCTGCTATTGCAATCTACAACTACCAGGAAAACATTATCATAGTTTCCAGGTGGAAGATGAAAAACACTTTTACATTCTTAAAATATAACAATGTAAACAGAGCTGCTCTCATGTTCCACCAATAGATTTCACTGCTGTTTGATTCCTTGGTGTCCTTCAAATGTACATGCTGTTTTTTGCACTTTGGGTGTAAAAATAGCTTTGTTAATTTTTCATACTTGCTATTTTTCTGCTCAGGTAGGCAGCATGTCTTACATTCTCCTTAAAAACTGTTAGCCTGTATGTAAGCTTTTTTTCAATTCACTAAGAGATGGCTGCTTGCGTGTTTTTTTGTTTCTGCCTTTGTGCAATGCTTTGCTCATTATATGTGTATGTATAAAGGATAATAACTTGGATATGGACCATGCAAAGTTATGAAATTAATTTTGTCTTCAGCACTTTAGTATTCATGCTGAGGTTTAAATACCTCTGTTACAATGGCTGAATAATTACTTTATTCGGAATGACCCGTTGTATGAGTTAATGAATTATATAAAAAATGCAGTATAATTTCTGCACTTTAGATCTTAAAACCAGCTTTTAAGTTTAACCTTTTGTGCGGCTGACAAAGTGACAAAAATGTGTATAGGAAGTATATAAGTTCTAAAACAATGTTCTTGAGAAATTTTATAAATTTTGACAAGTTAAAATTGCATTTGTGAGTTATACAGCATTTATTTGTACTATCAAATATTGTTCGGTGTCTAACAATAATGTAACATGTGGACAGGCGCTATCGTATTGTTATATAGTGCGTAGGCTAAAATATATGCAGACTAGATGGAAATAAAATGCTGAACTAAAGCATGTTGCATTCTAATAAATTCAGGCCTTTAGCTATTTAATTAATGAATATGGAATATCATTAAGAAAAATTGACATTCAAAGTGCTCCATGCATTTAATGTTTTGTGGCAGTTATCAGAAGTGTTCTGAGATACACTGTCTTAATATATGATAAAGGCTGCTTAGTTGGCACCTACTGAACAGGTCGCAGAAAATTTCTATCTGCTGGACTCTAATAATCTTCACTGGAGGACCACCATCTGGTTCACAGGAGCAGCATTAACTGGAACAAGCAACAAAAAGGGAAAGGGTAAATGAATCTTTTAATTAGTGCTTATAATTAAGTACTTTCCATGGCTGTAAGCCAATAAACCAGTAACCTAAATTGAGCACACGTCAGAGTATGATTTTGAAACTATTTTTTTTCAAACAGTTTTGTTCCTGGGCTATTTTACAGCTATGAATATGAAATATCAAAATATCTGTACTCTGAGCTGTAAGATGAATTGCCTACACGTCCTCCAAAAATAGATAATGTGAGATGTTATTCCAGTGAACAGGATTGTGTCAATTTCCTTGCGCTCATGTTGCTTTGTGTGGACACTGCACACCCGAAGTCTCTGTGTCTGAATTTCTGATTGGGTCTCCAAATAATGTGGCAACCTTCCTATTTTGGTGTAGTCCTAGGGTACAAGACACACAAGCCTTAAAGGCCCATGATTGTTTAAAGAGATTTATGCAGCCCGGTCTTTGGGGGACCAAGCGTGAAATGCACTTCACTCTATGAATATGCTGCAAATATTCTAGGGTGCTTCTGAGAAGTTACTCATTATGAATGTTCACTGTGATGGGTTACAGGGCGAGGTGGAGGGAGTGCAGAGCCTGAAGTGCAAATCCTGAATAGGAATCTCAGAAGGACTTTGATCAAACTAGAAGAACCGGGCCATTCAACATCTTCTGACTGTGTGAGCCTGGCATCAGGTAGGATTAAGGACAGAGGTGCTTTAATTGCGAAGTGGAGGCACAAGATTGCTTGCACTAGTGTAGTAAAATGTAATGCCTACTCTGAGCAGAAGTTTTATTGGCTGGTTAAAAGCTGACCATGATAGGTTTTCTTTCTCAACATCTATTCTGGAGCAAATGTGGCTGAAGAGTAACCTGAAAGAACTACATAAGGTTATGAGACATATAGATGGGGTGGTTAGAATCACTTTCCTCATGATAAAGGGACATAGTTTAAAGGAGGATCGGAGGGGCATTTAAAAAACACTCAAACAGAATCTTTGATATCTGGTATGCACTGTCAGAGGAGATGGGAAATTAGATATAATGACTATATTTGAGGTACTTAAACATGTGAAAAAAAGGCATAGAAGGATACGGTCCTAATGCAAGAGAATGGGATTAGTGCAGATGGCTAGAAAGGTCAGCATTGACGTTGTAGGCTGAAGGGCCCATTTCTGTGGTTTATACTGAGCAGCATAAGCTTGTAGGACCAGGCATCCACAGAGCACCGAGCAACATTTCTGAGATCAAATTATTGGCTTAGGTTGTGGAACAAATTAGCTCTCTTTAATTCCTAATGCATGATTCTTGCCCATCTCCAAACTTAAATTTTTATAAGCTGATTTCTGATAAGCTGGAAAAACCAATTTCCCCCGGGATAAATAAAGTATGACTATGACTATTTGGAAGTGGGTTTGACCTACAAAGATACAACAAAATCACATCTTCAATTTTTAGACAAGTATATGGTAACTGTTGCAGACCTCTAAATTCAATCTGGATCTGTGGAGCTGCCTATGTGGAGTTGACACTTTCTCTCATTGACAGGGTAGATTTCCTCCCATTTACCTCACACCTCCAGGACCTGCGGATCGGTAGTTTAACGGATAGTGTAGCTTGCCTCTAGAGGGAGGTAAATGGTAGGATCTGAGGAGAATGGAAGGGAATATGGGGAGAATCACAATCAGATTTCTGAATGGTCAAAATGGTCCATAAACAGCCAAACACTACCCCATTATTCCTCTTTTGCGATATCTAACTATCTATCTGCAGCCCCCCTGGCCACCCTCAGGGTCGCTCGGCTCGCTGTCGTCTAGGGAAACAGCCTCGGCCCCGCCAAACTGGGTAATTCGTTTGTGTGGATGCTGTGTGAGGTACCCCACCCCGCCCAAATAACAGACATTACACCAGATACGATTAAATGATTTACAGTTTATAGATATTACTGGAACTATATAATTAAAAGAGAATAAAATATAGAAGGAAAATAAAAGGCGCCACACTTATCAAAGTTCAATCTCTTCGTGCACAAAACCGTTGGAGCTCAAGGACCTTCTTCTTCACCCTGTGACCCCTCGGACCACCTCGACCGGCCGCCTGGGACCAATAACGGTGGTCGACCAGACGCTCCACACGAGTCCGTCTCCGTCTCCTCGCCGAACGTCCCGCTCGGGGTCCGACCCCGTTAGCGGACTCACAGCACCTGGTCCATCCTCTGTCTCGCTCTCCCGCCTTCTGCCCCAAAACCCCGCGCATACAGTATCTTCAAATACACCAAAACCATAACAACTATCCCAATTGGTTAATAGCACCCTCTTATCACCCTCTAAACCACAATAAGCTGCTAGCGCAAACTTTCTCAGCGTTAAAGCACAACAAAGCCGCATTCCCCAGATTAACATAACAAAAACGCCATTTTAATTAGCCTCCGCAGTAACATAAAAATCGAAACCCCCTTACACTCTCCCCCCACCAAATAAAGTCATGTCCTCATGACTTCTAAATAACTCGCCACCCAGTCCTACAGACACACAACACACACATACACAGATACACACAGTGACAGTGCTCCCCAAACAGTAGACCTTACTCCCGTCCCACGGGCGCTAAATAGGCCAACCTATCTGGGAGCTTCTTAACCCTCTGAGACCTCCGTACCCCCTCACCTAAACCCACAAGGCTCAGACACTACTAGGGATACCTCGGGCCTGCTTGCCAACTCCTCTCTCACTCAGGCCACCACTACAGCTCGGAGCCCCCTGTCCCGTGGCCGGGGCCCCGCCTCTCCTCCTTCCTGATCCTGCCGTAACTCAGACTGCCCACAGCTAGCCCTCCCCACTACACCTGACTCAGTGGGAGAAGGGCCAAAGGTCTCTTCCTCAATCATGGGAAAGTTAGCGAAAGGCAGCATGTACCACATGTGCAGCACATCATCCTTCGAATCCGTATCCTTCCTCATTCCCTCGATCGGTAGCTGCGGTTTGAGTTTCTCCAAACTGAAACATTTAGCTGGGGCTACCCCTTCAGCCTCCTGCAGTCGAGACGTCAGCTTCTTCGGGGACTCCTTCAACTCTCGCCACAGCCTCAGCAGTTCTGACTCAGGGTTCCTGGCCATCTCAATCTGGGACGCAGTTACCCCACCAGCTTCTTCCACCCTGACTTGAAAAGCAGCAGTTAAAGAATGTTCAGCCTCCGGTTGTTTCTTCCTGAGGATGTCTTCCAGGTCAACTTTCAGTTTTTCCACTTCATTTAAACTCACGATTGTCACCTTCAGGTTCCTTTCAAGCGTCCGCCTCCCTTTTCCGAGATCTGTCCTCCATTTCTTTACCTCCTCGGGAGTGTAGTCAAACTCCCCTCCCTGGGCTCTCGGTTTTCTGTTGACCTTAGTCAGAACACTTCCTTGATCTTCCCCAACTTGTAAATCTTCCAATCTGTTCTGAATGGACGTCTTGAGTTTCTGCTGATCCCTTCGAAGGTGGGTCATTGTTTCTTCTCGCCGGATTAATTCGTCAGTATATGACCGCAGTGCGGTGCAAATCCCCTCTCTTCCCTGTGTCTCATTCAGATTGACGACCTGGGTTTCCATCCCCCGGTCCACCACCGTCTGTCCCAACACCAGGAAGTTCAACTGGTATGTCGGGTCATTTTCCTCACATTGCACCAAACTCCTCCGGCCAAAAACTCCTCCACATTTGACACTTCGCTTCGGTCGCCCGGGCTCAGCCACTCGCCTCGCCTCATAGTCCCCCCAGGCGAATCCAAGCTCTAGGCGGTCATCCACATACGTCAAAACTCCACACACCTTCACTTCCCCCATGGTTTTCCTCATGCCCCGCAGGAAGGATGCAGGGGCTCCGAATATGCCCTTGGGCATCTTTTCGGATCGGAAGAATCCTAGGGAACTAGTAAAGGCCATCTTCGGATCAACAGCCGCACTCCTCAGGATCTGGCAACATCCACCCCTCAGATGCAGCACATTAAACCACGTCGCATCATCCACACACACGCTGCCTTCATCTTCCACGCCGCCAGGGTCCAGTTGCCGCGACCTCTCTCTCACTGAGGTGTCTTCAGCGGTCAACTCCCCTCCCTCGTGGTGGTTCGGAGCATCTACTAAGAGGGTCTCACCCTCAGCTACTTTCCCCAAGCCGTACCACCGCTGGGTCTCATTTAAATTCGGTACTGGCTCAAGGCTGCTACACACGTCCTCAGAAGCAACTCGACACACTGGGTGCCCAGAAAATGCCTCCATGAACTCCAGGGTCATTAACCAATCATCATCTTCTGGATAACTACTGCCACTAGTACCCAAAGTCTCCGGTGCCCTTGCGGTTGTCAAGGATAAATGCTTCAGACACCGGTTGTAAAACGAACTGTAAAACAACTTGATCTGTGCCCCGGGGTCGAGGATAGCTTTAGCATCGCTTCCCTCTATCCATAACGACACCCTGGGGCGTGGCCCCTCTAAGTCTTCAGGAATAGGGTCTTTTCCTTGCGGAAGTTCAGTGGTACATTGCTGGGAACGTGCTTCCTCAGAGACCCCAAGCCGTTCCCCTCACTGGGCCTCCACTAAGTTTCCCGACACCTCTCTGATCAGCTGAACAACTGATCCCCTGAAATGATCCGCCTGGCACTACAAGCAATTTAGCCGCCCTCCTCGCCAGAGAAGACACACTGAAAACTTTCCCCCCTCTTTCAAATAACTGACAGCTGTCACTACGGTGTAAGTGAACCTGACAGCTCTCACACCGTCACCAGCCCGCCTACTCAAACTTTCAACCAATCCCTGTCGCTCTCCCTCAACCAAGCACTGCCACTCATCTAACAACTGAGAGATCCGCTCCGCCCACGTCTCACACGCCTCCGCCCCTCCTGGGGTGGACACTATCCCCAGTGCCAGGCAGAGCCTGCCAGAGCTAGAACATTTATTCGCAGACTCTACCTCCAAATCAGACCACCCTTTCCTCTCTCTCCCAACTGCATGGATAGCCCCGAGTGCCACCTGTAACTCGTCAATGCTAATCTGAACTCGAACAAAGACCGCACCCACAACGCATACAGCAATCAACAGCAAATAACCCACAGAGACACACATTACAGATTTAATCAGGGCACCCACACAGCATACCAACAGACTCAAGCATCCCGGACGAGCCCCCACAATGCAGCCCCCCTGGCCACCCTCAGGGTCGCTCGGCTCGCTGTCGTCTAGGGAAACAGCCTCGGCCCCGCCAAACTGGGTAATTCGTTTGTGTGGATGCTGTGTGAGGTACCCCACCCCGCCCAAATAACAGACATTACACCAGATGCAATTAAATGATTTACAGTTTATAGATATGCAGCCCCCCTGGCCACCCTCAGGGTCGCTCGGCTCGCTGTCGTCTAGGGAAACAGCCTCGGCCCCGCCAAACTGGGTAATTCGTTTGTGTGGATGCTGTGTGAGGTACCCCACCCCGCCCAAATAACAGACAATACACCAGATACGATTAAATGATTTACAGTTTATAGATATTACTGGAACTATATAATTAAAAGAGAATAAAATATAGAAGGAAAATAAAAGGCGCCACACTTATCAAAGTTCAATCTCTTCGTGCACAAAACCGTTGGAGCTCAAGGACCTTCTTCTTCACCCTGTGACCCCTCGGACCACCTCGACCGGCCGCCTGGGACCAATAACGGTGGTCGACCAGACGCTCCACACGAGTCCGTCTCCGTCTCCTCGCCGAACGTCCCGCTCGGGGTCCGACCCCGTTAGCGGACTCACAGCACCTGGTCCATCCTCTGTCTCGCTCTCCCGCCTTCTGCCCCAAAACCCCGCGCATACAGTATCTTCAAATACACCAAAACCATAACAACTATCCCAATTGGTTAATAGCACCCTCTTATCACCCTCTAAACCACAATAAGCTGCTAGCGCAAACTTTCTCAACGTTAAAGCACAACAAAGCCGCATTCCCCAGATTAACATAACAAAAACGCCATTTTAATTAGCCTCCGCAGTAACATAAAAATCGAAACCCCCTTACATATCTATTTAACTTACGGTAATTTTTATGTCTTACACTGTATTGTTGCCACAAAACAACAAATTTTATGACATATATCAGTGATAATAAACCTGATTCTGATAATAAAATGGGATTACTATAGAATTAGGGTAAGCAGAAAGTTGATCGACATTGTTGAGTGAGCGTATCATACGTAACATAGTCCTTTTGCCAGAGGCTCTTGAATCTGTGGAATTCTTTGCCACCGATAGCTGTGGACGCCAGGTCATTGGGTGTATTTAATGTGGAGGCTGATGGGTTCTTGATTAGTAAGGGTGTCTAACGTCATGGGAAGAAGGCAGAAGTAAGACCAAGGGGGAGAAATAAATCAGATGTAGATCAAGTAACCTAGTTCTTCTCCTATATCTTATGGTGTTGGAGACAAAATGGTTTGTATTAATGCTGAATGGCACCATAGGATAATTTGGAATGCTTCTATTCACATCAAAAGTAAACAAATTCATCATGATATTGCAAAACTCTGGGCTTCCCTAGATTGTTGGATACTCTGGGATGTTTCACACAAAATAGCTTTCAATTCTTTCAAAACCATGTTAGCATCTAAAATGTATGCACATCTGCCCTTTTATTTAAGCATTTTCTTTTTTATGTCATGTAAGTGATTAAGATTAAACCACTGAGCTATACATTAAATGCTTCAGTTCCCTGTGCCCATCCTTGCTTTCTTTATGATAGCCAATGTCCTTATCACATTTTGCTCATTTAAGTTCACTGTAGTGGTGATGGCATAGGACTCACACAAAGGTAAAGAAGTGAGATTTCTTAGGCAGCGGGAGAAAAAGATTTGCTGCTTACTGCTGTGTTCAGCCTTCCATATTAGCCTAGAGAGAAGCTAATTTGTAGGTGGGGTTGCCAAACAACAATATGGCAAAATTATAGTATATCTTTTTCTTTTAATTTTGTTATAAAAACCAGTAGGAAATAGCTATTTCATCAGAAATATGTTAATTTATACAACATACACAGACCCAATGTGTAGTTCTGTAATTGTGTTGCCTCTTAAAAGAGTGCACCACATTTTACTCTGTAAGAAGCATGTGTGGCTTATCCCAGATGATAGGATCCAATAATTAAGGGTTTATGTAAAGATCTCTGGATCCCATTGGAATTGAATGTGCCATAGGGTTGTAAAGTTGCATTCTGATCATGGGAATTTTGAGATTCTCTTATATGTGAAGCCAATTACAATGCTCGCAGGCTGGACTCAATAAAATAGCTTCTGTAGTTTTACAGAATTTGTAACATTAATCCAGCATGAATTTTCCAAGGAATCTGGGAGTGGGCATTTACTGATTTCAGAAAGATCAAAACATCAATTGTTTTGGACCCACATTTTAACAACAATAAACATAGGTCTGGTTTGATTATTGAGGAATGAGGGAAATCATTTATCTCACAGTAGTGATAATAAACTACCTCTCACTTTCCAAAGTCACTTAACTTTTTCTGTTTTGGCTTCTGGCTCTGGATAATTCTGATGTTAGTTTTCCCTTGTCAGGACAAGTTAGCTGAACTCTGCTCAGGCTTTTCCTCCGCTCTTTTGTAATCCCAGCCACAGAAAGCCAAATGAGTCAAACCTCCCTACTCAGTCATTCACCAGTCTAGCACCAATTACTTTAAGTGCAAATTCTTAGAAACAAAACATTATGAGGCAGGGTTACATTTTTCCTGCAGTATTCCAAAATACTTTAGTTCCTTAAGGTTGTCAAAAACAGGGGTGATAATAGGGATAAGCTCCCACTACCTACTAAATGCTCCCAATGGTGTGTATCTCAAATTGCCCCAGACAACTAAGTCCAACTCCTAGCCTTCACTTGTGGCTTAGCTACTAAGCCCGGTGGAACCATTTCTACTGACAAGAGAAGGGAAAAGATGGGTTACTAGTGCCTTAAGAGCAGTCGCTATGGGCAGATGGGGCTCGTCAGCTGCGGCTGGCAGCTCATCAAGGAGAAAGAGAACTCGGATCTCAAATCCTTGCTGCCTTGTGTCTATAACCACTCATGAGAAAGGCTTCGGGAATAAATCCAGGGGAAAAAGTCTGAAGCTGTAGACCCTAAGGTGGTCTTACGTTGATTTCAATGCTGACTCTCAATCAATCCTGTGATACGGCTAGTGCCAAACTGTATCAGTCTCTACTGTTCCTTTCGATTCATCATCTGCATTGAACGGGGGAGCCTGTTACATGGACAACGGCTTGCTCTCCATATCATACTGCCCTGGCTTGTGTACTGGCTTGAGTATCATGTAGATGGCCGGGATGTAAGATACTTGGTCGACTTTGACCAGCGGAAGGCCTCATTCCAAAACATGTGTAAGCCTCAGGCTCGCTCAGCTCGCATTTGTCTAGGGGGAGAAGGCTTTGGCCCCACCAAACTGTGAGATCAAATTTGCGTAGATGCTGTGTGATGTACCCCACAACGCCCAATAACGGACAGTACACCATATGCACTTTATAACTCTTAGTTGAACTATGGGATTAGTTAGAGAACCAAAATATAAAAGAAAAAGGCGCCAAGAATAATAATTAGACTGTTCATGCAAAAATAATTAGTTGGAGGTCACGCAATATCCTCAGTCCACCATTCGATTTCTTTCAAACTCCGCAGGTCCCGAGCCCTCGCTTGAAGTCCGCTCCACTAGCCAGCTCACAGCATCTCTTCGTGTGTTTTTTCTCTCTTCATCCCTATGGTGCATTCTGACCAAATTCCGTGCAAACAGCTTTCAGATACACAAGAAAGAATAACATCTGTCCCAATTGGTTAGCAAAGGAATACAAGTCCCTTTATCACTAATTATAACCCAAACATGCTGCTACAGAGAACCCCTTACATCAGCAGTTAACATTGCAGAGAAGCCATTTTATTATAATACTACAGAGAAGCCATTTTATTAGCCTTAGCAAGTAACATGAAAGAAGAACCCCTTACACATACTTTTTTGGATTAAGGTTACATATTACTGAGTATTTAGTGAAAAGAGATTTCTTTTTTCGTTTGGTTGGCAGTTGAATTTAAATGACAAGCGAATGACTAATCTCCTTACTCATCAGAAAAGTCACTATGAGTAAGGTTACCTAGTCAAGCTTGCAGCTTACCAGTCAAAACAAGGCTAAAATATGCATCATAATAGAGGCAAAGGTACGATCCAAAATACTTCGGACCAGTCAGAACAAATAATATTTTTTCAGTTCTGATGAAGGCTTGTTGACCTAAAGCATTAACTTTACTTCTCTCTCCACAGATGCTGTCTGACTTGTGTCTCTTCAGCAGTTTCTATTTTCAGAATAAACCCTGATTTGTGCCACTGTACACTTTTCAGTATTAAGTGCTTTGCAGTCACCAAAATGTTTATTCTACTTTTCTTTTGAGACTGAAATATATTACTTTAATGAGGTATGTTCAGACCAATGCGCAAAGAAGAAAAATTGCATTGACATGATATAAACTAAAAGTATTTGACATTGGTTGAAAGACAAACAGGGTTAACATTTCAGGACGACCTTTCATCAGATCTAGGGATGGTTAGAAAACAAGCACGTCATAAGTTCCAGAGAATGGGAAGGTTAAGGTAAAACTGAGTGAAGGGAAGATGTAGGTTGGAGATGATGAGAGAATGTATTATGCAAATAATTACCTCACCTGAGAGATGGGCTGAAGGTTTATTAATCATAGGGATCTATCTGAAGGAAATGTAAATAGATGAAGGTAACTGACCATAGAAGAAGAGGAAAAGTTGTTGGGAGCAACAAGGTACAGATAATAACGCTCACCAAAAATCTGAAATAAATAGAATGCTAGTTTTTGTGTGTTTAATATTTCAGTAGTATTTGAGCAATATTGTAAATGTTCTGGTTTGTTTAAATATTCATTATAGATTATATGAAAACGTACGTAAATGACATACATCATCATGTCACCATGCGCGCTTCATTTAAAGTAAAAAAAACATGTTTACCCTGGTCTCCTTATGTTTTTCTTTCAATTAATTTCTGGAGTTGATTAATTTCTGAAGCAAATTAAAATAGTCAATGCAAAGTGAATGCTGTGGCGACCCATTTTCTAGCACCCACGAACCGGCTCACGAAACAGCACGCGCAGGCAGAGGGCCGGCCCCAAAAAGGGCGCCAGGCCATCTTCACCAGCAGGGGGAAAATCCCGCGCGCGGAAAGGGTCTGGGAATATGCATTTCCCACAGCAGTCCCGCCCCAGGGAGGGCGGAAACGGGAAGGCTTTAAAGCAGGCCGTGAAGTTGGAATAAATCTCTTTATCGCAACTCCAACTCACCGACTCCGTGTGGTTAGTCTAGCGCTGTGTGTAGCACACCGCTACAATGCCAGATTTTTTCAATGTACTAGGTGGCAGAGCATAGAATTTGCATAGAAGTTGAATTGCTCCAACAAAGCTTTGAGTTTTGCTGATATTGTGAAAGTAATGCTGGAACACTTAGAACTGAAACTGCTGTTGATTGCAAAATGTTTTAGGTTCCATGAGTGGAATCAAGAGTAAGGGGAGTCTATTTTATGTATGGGGCAGAATCGAAGAACTTGTCTGAGTATTGTCAGTACAGTGATGGGCAAAAACAGCTCCTAACTGAAACAAAATGTATATTTAGGTGAGCAGTTGAAATAGCTGTATCAATGGAAACAGCAGATAGAGACGCAATTGAATTGCAGTGAGGAATGTAAGTAAGCATGAACAGAATTTACCATGGTGAACATTCTGACTGGCTGCATCAACGTTTGGTATGGTGGGGGGGGGAGCGTGGGTGTTTGCTACTGCACAAATTAAGGTAAGTTGCAAAAGCTTGTAAGATTAGTCAGCTCCTTCATGGGTACTAGCCTCTGTAGTACACAAGACATCTTCAAGGAGCAGCGCCTTAGGAAGGTGGTATACATCAGCAAGGATGTCTACTACCCAGGATATGCCCTCTTCTCATTGTTACCATCTGGAAGGAGGTATAGAAGCCTGAAGGCACACACTCAGCATTTCAGGAACAGCTTCTTTCGCTCTGCTATCCGATTTTGAAACGAACATTGAACTTATGAATACTACATCACTACTTTTTGTATGTTTTTTAACACTACATATTTTCACTTAACTATTTAATATACATATATATACTTACTGTAATTCATGTTTATTTTTCTCTATATTTATTTATCATGTATTTCATTGTACTGCTGCTGTAAAGTTGTCAAATTTCACGATATATGCCAGTGAAATTAATTCTGATTCTGAAATAGGACACATACATACAAAGAGCATGTCATACAGACAAAGATAAATGGACTGCACAAAGAAGAGAAAAATAAAAAAAAGTCCATTTGCAACTTCAAAAAGAGCATTAAACTGCACACTGTTGATGAAAAAATCTGGCAGAGATGAGAATGACAAAGGGCTGAGTAGCCTTAAGATTTACAGTGTGAAAACTAACAAAAAACAAGCAATATAGCTTACACCAGAAGTGAACGACAAATTAATTAAAATGGAATTAGACACCTGCTCGGTTGTTTCAGTCATTCCATTAAGTGAGTTTGAGCTGCATTTCAAAGATACTGAACTGAAGCCTGCAGGTATTCAACAAAGAACCTGTACTGGAGAAAACAGGACTTCGGTGGGAATGACATTTGTAACAGTGAAAGACAACCAACAAGCCACATTGGGCTTATACGTGGTAAAAAAAAAAGGAGGGTCAGAATTGTGCCATGATTGGCTGAGGCAGCTGCAACTTGATTGGAGATTGCATGATGCAACAATGGTGAATTCTTTAAACCAAGTATCACTTACTGTGGCCACACCATTGACCCACAATAATGATACATGTGTGTTGAGAATATTCATTCTCAGTGGATGTCCTAAAGCATCTGGTCATTTTTAGGATTTGCCAATTATTATAATAGGTTCCTGCCAAACCTGGCTATAGTGCTGGATCCCTTGAATTCATTACTATAGATTGGGAAGAAATGGCAATGGACAAAGCAATGTGAGATGGCTTTCCAAAAGAGAAAGGAAATGGTGATGTCAGACATTATACTAGCACATTGTGACCCACATGATCTAGCAAAGCTCGCATTATGGTATATGTGCATTCATGTCATATGTTATGAGTGATGGAAGTGAACACCCCACAAACTTTTCATCATGTTCCCTTACCGCTACAAAGAAAAATTATCCAGAGATTGACAGAGAAGCCTTGAGACTGAATTAGGGTGTAAAATGTTTCATCCAGTTCATTTTCTATCCACTAACAGAAGCAGCATGAATACAGAGATGGACTGTTCCCTGGAGTTCACAATTACAAGATTGAATTCAAGAGGACAATTAATCATGGAAATATTTATGGAATGTACCATATACCCTTGGAAAAGGAAATAACAGAAGAATTTACAAAGGAGTGCACTCTTCTTTATGTATTCTCCTTTATGCAAATCAAAAGTCTCCCTATTACAGCAGAGATGATCCAAAGAGAAATGAGAAAAGACCCCATATGTCTAAGGTCAGCATGGTGACTCAAAATGACACAATAACTCATAGTTTGAACTACTAATCCAGGGAAACAAATATGAAATATAATATATTAATTAAAGACCTAAATCAGGGCAGAAACACTTCATAAATGGGGAGATGTTCTGTTTCCTGTATATCAGGGGCCACAGTTAAGAAAATTTAATTTGATAAGTAAAGACATTCAAAAAAAAATTGATGCAATAACAACATTAGTGCCCTAAATAATGCCCTAATTAATCAATGGAATCTTGAAAAGAAGGATGACTTGATGGTAGTAAGGCAAACTATCAAGAGCTTCACTTAGAAATTGGGTGGTGAATAACTTGACAGAAAATTGACGTCAGAATTAATTTTCCCCATGTATGGCCAAGGCAGTTAGACAAATATGGATCCAACTTCTTCTATCAGGTTTAGGGAATGAATTTAATTAAGTCAATTTAACATGAAACAAGAGAAAGCATAGTGCAGCTCAAACTCTCACCTTCCAATTGTGTATTCAGCAAGAAGGTGTGAATTTTTCACCATGGCATTACCGTGAGCAGAACAAAAGGCTAAGATTTTTCAGCTGATTTTATCAAGGTATGATTATGCTTTATTACCAGATCTTATTGCCAGTGGGTGGTAGGGTGGAGATATGTCTCTACCAAAGGAGGTGTAAGGCGCTCCTTCCCTCTGCTAGCCTACAGGTCACACTTGGGCAAGATATAGCATCTACTTAGCCCCCGCCGATCAGGGTTACAGGAGCATGTGGTACACAGCAGTTGCATATCACTAGTCCTGGTTATGCTGACCATGGCGCCAGGCAGAAAATCTCTCAAGAGTATTGATAATGGCTGGGGTCACCAGTCTTGTAAATGCACTGTCCAGAAGAAGGCAATGGCAAGCCATTTCTGCGGAAAGAATTGCCAAGAATAATCATGGTCATTATGATCACCGATGTCATATCACATGGCACATAATGACAATGATGATTATTGCCAAATAATATCAATATGGCATAAGTAAGATTTAGTCCTAAATTCCCAGGCAGGGACAGGAGCAAGTCTACCATTGGCCACTTAAGAGAGAAAAACAGTTGAAATGGTTTGACTTATTGACATCCAAACTATCAAATACCTGACTCAAGTGGCTAGAAATTGGGTAGTGAGTAGCTGAGCAACAACTAACATCAGGAGGCAGAAACCGTTTATCTAAACCCAGAGTGTGGTCTCCAGGACATTGCATGCATACAGGAAGGGAAATCTAGATAGTAGAGGCAAAGGGAACCTTGGAACTTGGGAGGAGAAATGATCTTCAGTACTATCTGTTCCTCTTGACTCAAAAGGAAAACAAGTTTAATAGAAAAATGAGTCTACTGAGCTCAAATTCTCATCCCATCTCTGGACCAGGTGCTGCAAGGCTGCCCAAGCACTCAGTGTTAAGTGGATGACATTGTTGTTTCCATTACGGATGAAAAGGAATATTTCCAAAATTTTAAGACTGTTAAATAGATAAGATTACGGGCTCAGAGCACAATGGAACACATGTGAATTATTTAACCAAGCATCACTTACAGTGGTCACACCATTGAAAGTTATGGGTAAGTTTCTACTACAAGAAGTATTTATCCATCCTATGATATAGTGAAAATTAGTCATTTAAAAATTTGATAGCACTGAGCAAATGCTATTAAGCTAGTGGTCTAAACTATCTCCAGAAAAATAGCTTTAACTCCCACCATAACTACTGGGAAATTTAAATTCAAATAATTTTAGGTGGATCCATAACTGTAAGTGTGAACTGAATTGGTTCCCTAAGGAAAGAAAGCCTTCACCCTATGGCTAATATGTGACTCCACTAATGTGGTTGACCTGTAACTACGTCCTACAAAAAAGTACCAATAGAATGGACAATGTATCCAGGCAATGTTAGTGTTGTCCACATCCTGTGAATGAATAAGTTAAGAGAAACAGAGATTCTGTCAAAGCAAATTTAACAAACATTTTTCCCAAACCAAAAACTATGGATGAACTTGGAGATCCACTCCTCTCTGAAGACTTGGTCTAAAGCATTCAGATCTGATGACCTTGACCTATACAAGAAATCAAGACATGACAACCCCTGCAAATCAATCAGATTTCCTAAGAGACCATACCAGTCCAACAGTCGGGCAGCATTGCTAACAACAGCATGTCTCTTCCTGATGAGCTTAATTCATTTTATGCTTATTTGGAATAGAGGGAATATGTATGTCACTACCCACTCCGACAGCCTCCAGTTCTCCTGAGCCCACAGTCACCGATGTGGTCACACATGGATTATCGCGATCACTGGGGGTCCGCAAGGTTGTATCCTTAGCTTCCTACTGTACTCCCTGTACATTCACGACTGGATACCCAGAATCTGCTCTAACTCCAACTACAAGTTTGCAGATGTTACCATTGTAGTGGGCCATGTTTCAAATAATGATGTGCTGGAGTACAGAAGGGAGACAGAGAGCTTAGTAACAAGTTGCCTTCAAAAATCCTTTCCCTCAATATCAGCGAAACAACAGAGCTGGTTATTGACTTCAGGAAGAGAAGTGGTGCATATGTTTTTGTCTACATCAACAATGTTGGGGTTGAGAGGGCTGAGTGAACATCACCAATAGACTGACCTAATTGGCAACCACATAGACACCATGGACCAGAAAACTCACCAGTGCCTCCACTTCCATAGGAAGCTAAAAAAGTTTGAGATGTTCCTGCCGACTCTTACTAATACTTATCAATACATTATAGAATGCACTCTATGGCTTGGTATGCAGCTGCTCTGCCTGTGATTGCCCCGGCAGCTGGAAGTGGCAGCAGAGCCTCCCCCGTTACTTGGCCCAACCCGGAGCGTCCGACGACGCGACCCGCCGATCGATCCCTGCGGGATGCGTCCATCAACCTCAAAGAGCTGACAACAACACACTGCATCGATGGAAACCTGGAAGGATACACTATTTACCGAGGAAGCATGGGAAAAGAGCGGGGCTGCTGGTCAGATTGAAGCTGAGGGGCTTCAGGGTCCCTATGCCCACCATCCTACTAGCTAATGTGCATGCCATAGAGAACAAGGTGGATGACCTTAAAGGGAGACTCACCTACTGCAGGGAGATGCAGAACTGTTGTGTATTCTGTTTCACCGAGACCTGGCTCTCCCCTGCCACCCTCGACTGTGCCATCTGACCAGAGGGATTTTCGATCCATCGGATGGACCGCACGGCATCTTCGGGCAAGACGAGGGGAGGTGATCAACACTGCATGGTGCTCGGACACAGTGGCACTGACAAACTCCTGCAGCCTGGACCTGGAACACCTGTCGGCGAAGTGGCGTCCCTACTATCTGCCACTGGAATTCACCTCAGTCATACTGACAGCGGTCTACATTCCACCCAAGGCAGAAGTGGAGTGTGCTCTGAACATACTGTATGCCAACATTAGTGAACTTGAGACCAGGTATCCAGAGGCTTTGCTCATTACAGCCGGGGACTTTAGCCAGGCCAACCTTAGAAAGGTGCTGCCAAAGTTATACCAACATGTCTCCTGCCCCACTAGAGCCCTGAATATACTTGACCACTGCTACACAGCAGTCAAGGATGCCTACCGTTCCGTCCCACGAGTTGACTTCGGAAAGTCGGACCATCAGGCCGTACTCCTCCCCCCGGCTTACAAACAGAAACTGAAGTGGGAGGTCACGGTGTCAAAAGTAGTGTCGTGTTGGACGGAGGAAATGGATGAGGTCCTCCATGACTGCTTTGAATCGGTAGACTGGTTAGTATTCAAGGACTCGGCAGCTAACCTCGATGAGTACGCCTCAGCTGTCACAGACTTTATTTGGAAATGCATGGAGAACTGTGTGTCTTGCAAGACGATCCGGGTATTCCCTAACTGGAAACCTTGGATGAATTATGAGGTCAAGTCCCTTATAAAGGCTAGAGCTGCGGCTTTTAGGTCCGAGGATACCAGTCGCTACACGGAATCCAGGCATGAACTCCGGAAAGCCATTAAAGGTGCCAAGAGGCAATATCAAGCCAAGTTGGAAGCCCAGGCTAACCAGAGGGATGCCAGTAGACTATGGCAGGGTCTAAATGAGATCACTGGGCGCAAAGAAAAGGCTGGGAATATCAATAACTGTGGCGCTTCTCTTCCTGACGAACTTAACGTATTCTACGCAAGATTCGAACAGAAGAGGAGTGCCCCGCCCCCTCCAGATGAACCGGACCTGGTGGCATCGAGATTCATCATCACCGAGGAGGATGTTAGAAGGGCCTTCCTGAAGATAAGTTCAAGGAAGGCGACGGGCCCAGATGGTGTCCCAGGACGGGTTCTCCGGGCCTGTGCAAGCGAGCTAGCTGGAGTGCTTGCTGAGATCTTCAACTGCTCCTTGCTTCAGTCTAAGATCCCCTCATGTTTTAAGAAGGCAATGATAATCCCAGTGCCGAAGAAGAGCAAGGTGACTATCGACCTGTGGCTCTGACATCAATTGCTATGAAGTGCTTCGAGAGATTGGTTATGGCACACATCAACCACAGCCTACCAGTCAACATCGACGCTTTGCAATTCACCTTCCAGAGCAGTAGGTCAACGGCAGATGCCATCTGTCTGGCCCTACATTCCTCCTTAGAACACCTGGAGAATAAAGACGCATATGTAAGGCTCCTTTTCATTGATTACAGCTCTGCCTTTAATACCATCATTCCAAATAAACTGATTCCTAAGCTCCGGAATCTGGGCCTTAGCACTCAAATCTGCAGCTGGATCTTCAACTTCCTCACAGACAGTACCCAGGCTGTAAAAATAGGGGACAAGCTCTCCTCTACAATCACTCTGAGCACCGGTGCCCCACAAGGCTGTGTACTCAGCCCCCTGATGTACTCACTGTACACCCATGATTGTGTAGCCAAGTTTCCATCAAACTCAATATATAAGTTTGCTGATGACACAACAATTGTAGGCCATATCTCGGGTAATGATAAGTTTGAGTATAGAGAGGAAATTAAGAACCTGTTGATATGGTGCGAATACAATAACCTATCTCTCAACGTCAGCAAGACGAAGGAATTGGTTGTTGACTTCAGAAGGAGTAGCGGACCGCACGACCCAATTTACATCGGTGGTGCGCAAGTGGAACAGATCAAAAGCTTTAATTTCCACTGGGTCGATATCACAAATGACCTGACTTGGTCCAACCAAGCAGAGTTCACCGCCAAGAGGGCCCACCAGCACCTTTACTGAGAAAACTTAAAGGAATTTTGCCTGTCCCCTAAAACCCTCACTAATTTTTATAGATGCACCGGAGAAAGCATTCTTCTAGGGTGCATCACAACCTGGGATGGAAGTTGTCCTGTCCAAGACCGAAAGAAGCTGCAGAAGATCGTGAACACGGCGCAGCACATCACACAAACCAATCTTCCGTCCGTGGACTCACTTTACACCGCATGCTGTTGGAGCAGTGCTGCCAGGATAATCAAGGACACGATCCACCCAGCCAACACACTTTTTGTCCCTCTTCCCTCCGGGAGAAGGTTCAGGAGCTTGAAGACTCGTACGGCCAGATTTGGGAACAGCTTCTTTCCAACTGTGATAAGACTGCTGAACGGATTCTGACCCGGATCTGGGCCGCAGCCTCCAAATATCCGGACCTGCCTCTCGGTTTTTTTTGCACTACCTTACTTTCCATTTTTCTATTTTTTATTTATGTTTTACAATTTAATTTTTTAATATTTACTAATTTTTACATTTTAAAAATATTTTTAATATTTAATATTTGTAATCCAGGGAGCGGGAAACGCAGAATCAAATATCGCTGTGATGATTGTACATTCTAGTGTCAATTGTTTGGTGACAGTAAGGTATAAAGTATAAAGAGTTATGGACACAGCTCAGCACATCATGGAAACCACCCTCTCTTCCATGGACTCCATCTATACTTCTCACACCCTTAGTAAATCAGCCAGGAAAATCAAAGACCTATCTCACCCCAGTCATCCCTGTTTCTCCCCACTTCCATCAGGCAGAAGATATAAAATCCTGAAAACATGTCCCACAAGGTTCAAAGACAGCTTCTATCCCACAACAATAAGACTACTAAATAGTTCTCTAGTATGATAAAATGGAGTCTTGGCCTTACAATCCACCTCATTAAGATCTTGCACTTTATTGTTCACCTGCACTGTACTCTTTCTGTAGCCTTTGCACTTTATTCTGAGTTGTCATTGTTTTCACCCTTGTTCTACTTCATTGTACCATGTAATGATTTGATCAGTATGAACAGTGTGCATCCTAGTGCAGATAGCAATAATAAACCAATACCAAATTTAATAACAATGAAAAATAATTAAAAAGAAAAAGGACAAGTTTACAAATATTTTCATAATCAATTGGTCATATCAAATTTCTACAGCATATGATAAATAAATGATCCTGAATCACGAGAAAATGTTTATTTCTAATGGTGTCATCAATAACTGTAATAATAATTAACTCAAAAGGCAATACTGAGCTATTGTCTTAAAATATTTTCAAAAAGAAAATCACTTTATTTTATTTCCTTTTGTTTTGCTAGTAGGACACCAAATGACAATACATATGTATACTCTCTTAGCTCGCACAATTAATTTTGCCAAATGACCAATCAAGTAATACAATACTGGGACCACATTTTCAACTACAGCATTGCAGAAATGATAACGTCAAACAATAATCAGAGATCAGCATTCTGAGAACCAAGTGATCATCTTACTGAACATCAGTGTAATGGTTCTTGTCTTTGCCTTTTCCTGGAAGCAAGTTTCCGCTTTATTTGCATATCTTGTCAGATTTTTGCAGCTAACTGACAGAATGAATACCAGATCTGCATCTCCACTGTTGATTACATTTCAAAAGGGTTCAAAACTCATTCATCTATCAGTATTTTCAGCACAATGAGCATCACTTACCTTGATAAACACCAAGAATATTTTACATTTAATTGAAGACAATATTTTATGCTTTTCACAAATGGATGACGTATACAAGGGGTGATTGATAAGTTCGAGGCCTAAGACAGAAGAGTCAATTTTAGAAAACTTAGCACATTTATTTTTCAACATAGTCCCCTCTTACATTTACACATTTAGTCCAGCGGTCTTGGAGCATACGGATCCCTTCTTTGTAGAAGTCGGTGTCTTGGACCTCCAGAAAGTGGTCCACAGCAGGGGTGATTGGTAAGTTTGTAGCCTAAGGTAGAAGAAGATGCGGTATACTGCTCTCGTAGACTCTTTGAGTGATTATGCACAAAGTTTGAAGTTAATAACTCATCTCCTTCTACCCTAGGCCACAAACTTATCAATCACCCCTGCTGTGGACAACTTTCTGGAGGTCCAAGATGCCAATTTCTACAAAGAAGGGATCCGTATGCTCCACGACTGCTGGACTAAGTGTGTAAATGTAGGAGCGAACTATGTTGAAAAATAAATGTGCTAGGTATTCTAAAATTGTCTCCTTCTACCTTAGGCCACGAACTTATCAATCATCCCTCGTATATCTGTAAACATTGTCCTTCTTTAGTCTTTTGGGATTTACCAGATGGATGTCTGTAAAATGTTTAGTCATTGTGGAGTTAACTTAACTAAAGACTGGAAACCTTGGCAGGAAAGTTTGGGAAACAGCTCTTAAAAAGATTGCATTGAATGCTTGAACAGGATATTTGCATAGGAGAAAGCTGTAAGTGGCCCTTTGCTCTGAAGCAGAATAAGGACAGATAATTTTAGTCAGTTTTTTGGGATATTTTTGGGATATCTTTTCTTCACAGATTCTCTTCCGCTCTTCCATTTATGATAGGATATGTTTTTAGAAACATCAATTACCTTTTGAGCTTGGCTAATTTTCCATAAATTGATCTCATTGTGAATGAATGATATCTGATAATTACTGAAGTTCGAAGTTCAAAGACAGCATTTCCTGGATGGAGTGGTCCTTAATGATGGATGCTACTTTCCTGTGACACTGCTCCATATACTGTACATGTGCTCTTTGGTGGGGAGGTCTTTACCCGTGATGAACTGGGCATATCCACGATTTTTGAAAGCTTTTCCATATGCAATGCCCTGGTTAAGATTTCTACTGTTAGGGAACATTCTTAAAAGCTGGGCAGGAAGAGTTTTCTGAAGGACACTAGTCTGGTTTGAGGTCTTTTGTTGGGAGGTGTGGAGAGAATAGCAATAGGGAAGACACCTGGATGATTCCATTCGAAGGAAAGACCTATTCCAAGAAGTGCTTCCACGAAGGATTCCAAGAAGGATTCCAAGAAGGGAGGTTCTACCTGTCATTGGTGATGAGAATTCAGCACTGTGAGTCACCTGGCCACTACCAATATGAACAACGTTTCTGTGCACAATAAGACTGGTTTAACTGTAATGGACCTCTTTATCCTTCTTTTTCTTTATCTTTAATTGTCTGGTGAAGTTGAAAATTGGTAAATATGCTTTTTTATAATTTTATGCTGTATTGGCGCATGGCCAAGTGGTTAAGGCATCGGTCTAGTGATCTGAAGGTCGTTAGTTCGAGCCTCAGCTGAGGAAGCGTGTTGTGTCCTTGAGCAAGACACTTAACCACACATTGCTCTGCGACAACACCGGTGCCTAGCTGTATTGGCCCTAGTGCCCTTCCCTTGGACAACATCAGTGGCATGGAGAGGGGAGACTTGCAGCATGGGCAACTGCCGGTCTTCCATACAACCTTGCCCAGGCCTGCGCCCTGGAAACCCTCCAAGGCGCAAATCCATCATCTCACGAGACTAACGGATGCATATATATATATATAATAATTTTATGTTGGTGTGCGATGTCACTTATGGGCTACCAATAACTGTGTATGGATAGTATTTACACAGCATTCACTCAAGTCGAGATTTCTTTAATTGGAACATCCCCACATTCCTTTTTGGTTGAGTCTCCAATCATACCAACTCTAGATGTGCTTTGCTTATGAAAGGTGGCTTTCTCACCCCTGAATCACATGGCTAGTAGCAGAGTTAGCTAACAAGCCGTGAGAGGGTTGCATGCACAAGGGCATCGGTGTTTCCAGACATGCGGCGATGCAACCGTAATTAAACTAATTAATTGTTATTAATTAGTGAAGTGGCTACATGGTTTATAATAGGTTATCACAGTCAAACCATGTCTTCACATATGTATATTTCTATCTTTCCTCAACTTTTTTCCTTCTTGAATTGCTCTTCTTACATTCAAGGGTCTTTCCTGATTTTCAAAGTGCAAATTGTGTAGCCAGTTAATTCTAACTTTACATCCCTCTTTTCCTTTTCTTCTACCAGTCTGCCTTACACTCTTTATATCACCAGATACTTCTAAGTGGCCAAGTAGTGGTGAGAATTTAAAGAAAACATTGGGGAAGCTATATCATTGCTCAATTTAACCTTCACAGCCACTGGCTATACAACTGAGTGGTTAGTCTAGGGACGGAATCTGCATGTGTCTCATCAAGAGAAAGTAAAGTTGTGATACTACGACACTTACAAGCTACATTTGACTTTTGCTACAATGGATTTTACATAGGACAGTCTGCAGAAGAAGGTTCATGGGTACGTTTGATATAATACTTGGTGCATTGAAACATCTGCTCAAAACCTACACTTAACTTTAGGTATGATGTTGGCACACCGGTTGACTAACTAGACTAATAATCTGGATGCTTGAGTTCAAATGCTACAACAGATGTGGAATTCAAATTACATTAATAACTTGAAGAAAACACCAGCAACTAATCTTAATAATGTTGACTCTAAAGAAACTAGCTGACTGCAGTAAGAATCCATGGACTGGTATGATAGCATAGTGGTTAGGACAACACTTTACAGTACCAGTGACCCGGGTTCAATTCCCGCTGCTGCCCGTAAGGAGATTGTACATTCTTCCCATGACTGCGTGGGTTTCCTCCGGGTTTTCCGGTCTCCTCCCACAATCCAAAGCCTAACCTACTACCGGTTACTAGGGTTAATTAGTAATTGTTAATTGTCCCCTGATTACGTTAGAGTTAAATAGGTGGGTTGCTGGGTGGTGTGGCTCGATGGGCTGGAATGGTCTGTTCCATGCTGTATTTTAACAAATAAATAAACAATAAATCTGCTTCACTCCACGTTTTGAGAACAGCTCTGTCATCAGATTTCTGAATGGAAAACAAACTCATAAACACTACCTCACTATTTTTGCTCTCTTTTTGTACTTCTCCTTATATATATATACTGTGTGCATTTGTGTGTGTGTGTGTAATATATATTTAATTAGTATATTTTATGTTTTGCACTGTACTGCCGCCACAAAACAACACATTTCACAACATATGTTCGGGGTAATAAACCTGATTCTGGTTCCTGTCCATCCGGGAGGGAAACCTGCCGTTGCTTAAATAGCCTGGCCTTTTTGTGCCAGCTGGCCCATCCAATGAAAATGACTTCTAACGCCTCAGACGTATATTTACCAACATCCTGTCAAAGGCAATTAGGCTTGGGAAATAAATGCTGGGCTATTCAGTTACGTCTAGACCCCAGAAAATGAAAAACAAAATCAAAAAACATTGTGCAGAACTTGGAGCCCATCATTCCTGACTTGGATGTGGATGAACAACTTAGTTGGCATTGTTACAGATCTAAGCCCAATGCAATATCTGATGGATGAATATATTTATCAGTATGAAAAGAAGTTATCCAATATCTGAGTCTGCAGTGGAACGCTTTACTTCTTTACTGCTGTACAATGGCTGTTTACTGCTGTGCAAGCACAGACAACTAAGATCTCAGGATGCCAGCATTCAAAGGAGTTTACAAGGCAGCACAACAATCTATCAGTCTGTAGTCAAAGCATTTAGTAGGTTTGCTGCCAAATGAAACAAGAGAATAAACCTGCTGTACTTGCTAAGGGTACATCTTTCCGCTATCCTGTCAGTACTTTTGACCAGATTGCTGCTGCATACAGAAAGGAGACATGGTCCAAAGCCAGCATCAGCAGTAAGCTATTTAGAAGCTGTTGCAGTCACAGTATCTGCAACCTAGGACAGGCAGGGGCACATGGAAGGGGGACTGATTGATACTTCCATGCAAGACATCAAACTGTGATCTATGTTTGTTTTGAAATATGACAGCTGTTTCATATCTCACCCTGTCTCTTACAAAGATGCCATCCCCTTCTCGCAATTCCTCCATCTCCGCCCCATCTGCTCTCAGGATGCGGCTTTTTATTCCAGGATGAGGGAGATGTCCTCCTTTTTTAAAGAAAGGGGCTTCCCTTTCTCCACCATCAATTCTGCTCTCAAACGCATCTCCCCCATTTCACGCACACCTGCTCTCACTCCATCCTCCTGCCACCCCACTAGGAATAGGGTTCCCCTTGTCCTCACCTACCACCCCACCAGCCTCTGGGTCCAACATATTATTCCCCGTAACTTCCACCATCTCCAACGGGATCCCACCACTAAGCACATCGTTCCCTCCCCCCCCCCCCCCGCTTTCCGCAGGGATCGCTCCCTACGCGACTCCCTTGTCCATTCGTCCCCTCCATCCCTCCCCACCGATTTCCCTCCTGGCACTTATCCTTGTAAGCAGAACAAGTGCTACACATGCCCTTACACTTCCTCCCTTACCACCATTCAGGGCCCCAGACAGTCCTTCCAGGTGAGGCGACACTTCACCTGTGAGTCGGCTGGGGTGATATACTGCGTCTGGTGCTCCCGATGTGGCCTTCTATATATTGGCGAGACCCGACGCAGACAGAGAGATCGTTTCACTAAACACCTACGCTCTGTCCGCTAGAGAAAGCAGGATCTCCCAGTGGCCACACATTTTAATTCCATGTCCCATTCCCATTCTGATATGTCTATCCACGGTCTCCTCTACTGTAAAGATGAAGCCACACTCAGGTTGGAGGAACAACACCTTATATTCCATCTGGGTAGCCTCCAACCTGATGGCATGAACATTGACTTCTCAAACTTCCGCTAATGCCCCACCTCCCCCTCGTACCCCGTCCGTTATTTATTTATATACACACATTCTTTTTCTCTCTGTCCTTTGTCCCTCTCACTATACCCTTTTGCCCATCCTCTGGGCTTTTTCCCCCCCTCCCCCTTTTCTTTCTCCCTGGGCCTCCTGTCCCATGATCCTCTCATATACCTTTTGCCAATCATCACCTGTCCAGCTCTTGGCTGCATCCCTCCCCCTCCTGTCTTATCCTATCATTTTGGATCTCCCCCTCCCCCTCCCACTTTCAAATCTCTTACTAGCTCTTCTTTCAGTTAGTCCTGACAATTGGACTCGGCCCGAAACGTCGACTGTACCTCTTCCTAGAGATGCTGCCTGGCCTGCTGTGTTCACCAGCAACCTTGATGTGTGTTGCTTGAATTTCCAGCATCTACAGATTTCCTCGTGTAGCTGTGTCAGCTTTCATTTTTCCACTGCAAATAGAAAGGTTGCGTTGGAGTCATGCAATACTACAGAAATTGGCCCTTCCCTCACCATGTTCATGTCAACCATTTTGCTTAAATCCTGCAGATGTTGTAAGCCTGAAATAAAAACAGAAAATACCTGAAACAAAAGATACTTCACCAGTGACTTCACTGTCACTGGTAGAATCCAATGGCGACAAGGAGATGCACAGGAGTGAAATAGATCAGCTGGCTGAGGACTGTTGTAACAACAACCTTGCGCTCCAAGTCAGCAAGGCCAAGGAATTGATTGATGACTTCAGCAGGAGGAAGTTGGAACACATGCCAGTCCTCATTGAGAGGTCAGCCGTGAAAAGGATGAGCAGCTTCAAATTCCTGGGTGTCATCGCCTTAGAGGATCTATCCTGGGACCAACATATTGATACTAACACAAAGAAGGTATGCCAGCTGCTATACATCATTAGGAGTTATCAGAGATTTGGTATGTCATTAAAGATTCTCGCAAATTTCTACAGATGCAATGCGGAGCATATTCTGACTGGTGTGAAGGCTCCAGTGCACTTGATCAAAATAGTCTGCACAGGGTTGTTAACTCATCCATCATGGTTACAAACATCCCCACCTCAAAGACATCTTCAAAAGGCAGTGCCTTAAGAAAGTGCCACCTATCTTGATAAACCATCACCATCTGGAACATGACCTTTTCTCAGTACTACATCAGGAAGGAGCTACAGGAGCCTGAAGACACAGACTTAATGTTTTAGGAACAACCTCTTCTCCTCTGCCATCAGATTTCTGAACAGTCCATGAATCCATGAACACTACCTCACTATTCCATGTTTGTACTCTGTTTTTTTCCATTGAAACTTTTGGTAATTTTTAATGTCTTGCACCATACAACTGCTATAACGCAAAATCTTTCACAACAAATGCAGTACTGTGCAAAAGTCTTATCCACGTGTAAAAAATTTCTATGACGTGAAGATGCTTTCAAAAGCTTTGAAATGAAAAGTTTTTAAATATCAAAAAATTAGTATAAAGAGCAGTAAACAGTGAAAAAAATCTAAATTAAATTGATATTTGCTGTGACCACCCCTTGTCTTTTAAACTGCTTCCATTAGGTACACTGTCATGCATTTTTATAAGAAAATCGACTGGTACGTTGTTCCAAGTATCCACAGTTCTTCTGCAGACTTTGGGTGTCTGGCTTGCCTGTCTCTCCAGGTAATCCCAGACAGCCTCAGTGATGTTGAGATCAGGGTTCTCTGGAGCCCATGCAATCTAAAGCCATGTAAAAAATCTAGTGTGCCTAACACTTTCACACAGTACTGTATGTCTTTTGGCCTAATACGTCAATGACAATAAATTGGATTTGGATTCTAACCCTAAGGTGGTTAGGTAGCATTTGTGGAAATTGGAACTAGAGCATTAAGGTTTTAGGTAGAACATTCAACTGAACAATAGAAGACCTAATGACTTCAGTGAATTGTATTCAGGTACAGACAGTTAGAATCAAGTGGAGGAGTATTGGGTTTGCAGGTGTTAACTTAAGAAGGAAATTAGGAGGGCAAAATTAGGAGGCCTGAGATAGCTTTGTCAGGAAAAAAAATAAGAATACAAAGAGTTCTTATAAGTATGTTAATATAAAAAGAGTTACTGGGGACAAATAGGACTCCTCAAGGACTAAGCTGGATATCTATGTGTGGATCAGCAAGAGCCACAGGAAGTGAGCATTTCTCTGTTTTTACCTTGGAAAAAGATATGAACACGTAGGGAGCTCAGAACAGTTAATGGGGATGTCTGGAGGAGAGCCCTCATTAAAGTAGAGAGGTGTTCAGGGCATTTTAAAACATATGAAGATAAATAAATCTCCAGGGCCTATTCATGTACATCCAAGAATGCTGCAGGAAGCTGGAGAGGAAGGTTAGGGATCCCTGGCTGAGATATATGCATTATTTTGAGTGACAGGTGAGGTATCTGAAGTCTGGATGATGGCTAATGTTCTGCCTTTTTTTAAGAAGAGTTGCAAAGAATAACCTGGGGACTATAGATCAGTAAGGACAACATCTGTGGTAAGCATAATATTGGAAGGGATTCTGAGGGATAAGATCTATATTTATTTAGAAAGACAGGGGTTGATTAGGGATAGTCAACATGGCTTTGTGCATGGAAGATCGTGACTTATGAATTAGACTGAGTTTTTTGAAGTAGCCAAGAAGGCTGCAATGATGGCAGAGCAATAGATCTGATCTAAGTAGGCTCCAGCAAGTTTCCAGATTGTACACTGCACAGGAAGGTTAGATTATATGGGATCCAGGGTGAGCTAGCAAACTGGATACAAAATTGGTTGATTGAAGGAAGCAAGGGATACTGGTTGTTTCTCAGAGTAGAGACACATGACTAATGTATCTTGGTCAGTGCTTGGTTCATAGTTACTTGTCATCTATATCAATGATTTGAATGAGAATGTATAGGGCCCAGTAGGCAAGTTTGTAGACGACAGTAAAATAGATGGTATCAAAGAGAGTGAAGATGAATAACAAGAATTACAGCAGGGATCTTAACCATTTGGAAAATGGACCAAAAAGTGGCAAATGGAATTTAATTTAAGTAAGTGCAAAGGGTTGCATTTCATGAAGTCAAACTAGGGTTTACTTTCACGACGAATGGTCAGACCCTGGGGAGGTTTGTAGAACCGAGAGGGACTTCAAGACATCGAACATAGAACAGTACAGTCCAGAAACAGGCCATTCAGCCCACAATGTTGTGCCAAAAGCAGGTAAAGTATAAATCAAAAACACCCAAACACTAATCCCTCCTACCTACATCATGTCCATGTCCCTCCATCTTCCTTAAATCCATGTGCCTATCCAAATGTCTCTTAAAAGCTTCAAATGTATTTACATCTACCACCATCCCAGGCAGTGCATTCCAGGCATCCACATCTTCTCTGAGTAAAAAAACTTACCCGTCACGAACCTACCCCTTTCACCTTCAATGCAAGCTCTCTGGTATTAGATATTTCAACTCTGGGAAACAGATGGTATTATATCTGTCCCTCTCGTAATCTTGTAAACCTCTATCAGATCTCCCCTCAGCCTTTGGCACTCTAGAGAAAATAACCCAAGTTTATCTAACCTTTTATGATAGCACATGCCCTCTAAACCAGGCAGCATCCTGGTAAAATTCATCTGCACCCTCTCCAAAGCCTCAACATCTTCCATAATGGGACAACAAGAGCTGTATACAATACTTCAGATGTGGCCTAACCAGAGTTTTATAAAGTTGCGACATAAACTCTTGGCTTATGAACTCAATGTCTCAACTAATAAATAGCCACTTTTAAGGAGCTATGAACTTGGATTCCAAGATCTCTCTGCTCAGCAACACTGTTAAGGAACTTGCTCTTAACTGTATACTGTTTCCTTGTATTTGTCATACCAATGTGCAACATCTCACATTTATCTGGGCTAAACTCCATCTGCCATTTCTCTGCCCATATCTGTAACTGAGCTATATCATGCTGTATTCTTTGCCAGTCTTCTACAATATCCGCAACTCCTCCATTCTTGATATCATCCACAAACTTATGAACCCACCTGTCTACATTTTCATCCATGTCATTTAAATACTTCACAAACAGCAGAGGTTCCAGCACAGAACCCTGCAGAACACCACTAATTACAGACCTCCAGCTCAAGTAAGTCCCTTCAACCACTACCCTCTGATGTGAGACTCACCGGTCTATAGTTCCCAGGATTTTTCATTTTTCCCTTCTTAAATGGAGATACAACGTTCACCCCTCACCAGTTCTCTGGGACCTCACCTGTGGCTAGAGAGGACATGAAGATATTGGTCAAGGGTTCTCTTCTCTTGTCTCCTTCAATAACTTGGGGTAAATCCCATCAGGCTCTGGGGACTTACTTACATTAATACTCATTAGGAGGCCCAACACTTCCTCATCCTTGACCTCTAAATGCCTTACCACATTTATAAAATCAGCACTGATCTCCTGGTCCTCCATATCTTTCTCCTTGATAAATACTGAAGCAATGTGCTTATTAAGTACCGCACTCACATTCTCCATATCCAAGCAAATGTTCCCCCCTTTATCCTTGAGTTGTCCCACCCTTTCCTTGGTTATCCTTTTGTTCTGGGTGTATGTATAAATTATCTTGGGATTCACCATAATCCTGCTTGCCAAGGACTTTTCATGGCCCCTCCTGTCTTTCCTAATTCCCTTCTTTATTTCTTTTCTGGCTTCTTTATACTCCTCATGTGCTTCATTTGATCCTAACTTCTGAAGATTTACATACTTTTCCTTTTTCATCTTGAGTAAATTCATCACCACTCTGAACATCCAAAGTTTTCTTATCTTTCCATCCCTGTCCTTCTTTCTAACAAGAACGTACCTTTCCTGTACTCTGTGCAATTGAGCTTTAAGCACCCTCCACATGTCTGATGTGGACTTGCCAGAGAAAAGGTGTTATCAATTAACGCTTCTTAGTTCATGCCTATTGCCCTCATAATTTGCTCGACTCCAATTTAAAACTCTCCCTCAAGGACTATACCTATCTTTATCTAAACCTATTCTGAAAATTAAGGAGTTATGGTCACTGTTCCATAATTGTTTACCCAATTAAAGGTCAGTCACCTGATCAGGCTCAATACTAAACACCAGGTCCAGTATGGCCCCTGCTTTCATTAGACCGTCCACATATTGATATAAGAAACCTTCCTGGATACACTTAAACAATTCTACCCCATCTAAACCCCTTGCACTAGGAAGGTCCCAGTTTATATTAGGGAAGTTGAAATTCCCCCATGACAACAACCCTACTATTTTTACACATTTGCTTAATCTGATTACATACCTGTTCCTCAATGTCCCAGTGGCTATTAGGGGATCTGTAGTACAATCCCATCAGTGTGATTGCACCCTTCCTATTCACGAGTTCTATCCAAATGGACTCGGTGTCTGACCCCTCCATTATGTCTCCTCTGAGTGCAGCTGTGATAGTGTCCCTGTTTAGTAGTGCAACTCCCCCATCCCCCACCTCTTTTACCTCCTCCTCTATCTTCTCTTAAACTTGGAAAACCTGGTACATTAATCACCCTTCCTGTCCCTCTCTCAGCCAAGTTTCAGCAATGGCTACATCATCGTGGTTCCATGTACTGATGCATGTCCTAAGTTCGTCACCCTTACCCATAATACTCCTAGCATTAAAATATATACACCTCAAACAATTTGACCGATTATACCTGTTATTTCGATTTTGCCTTACAATACTTTCCCTGACGTCTACCTTCCAGTCCAATCCTTCCCTTACTGACCCAGGGCTCTGGTTACCAGCCCCCTGCAAAACTAGTTTAAACTCTCCCGAGTAGCATTAGCAAATGTCCTGGCCAGGATATTGGTTCCCCTCAAGTTCAGGTGTAACCCATCCCTCTTCTACAGGTCACCCCTTCCCCAGAAAAGGTTCTAATGATCCAAGAACCTGAAACCCTGTCCCCTGCACCATCTCCTCAGCCACTCATTCCTCCATGCTATCGCCCCATTCCTACCTGTACTTGCCCGTGGCACAGAGAATAATCTGGAGATTACTCCCTTGGAGGTCCTTCTCTTCAGCCTGTTTCCTAACTCTATATACTCTCGGCATAGGACCTCTTCCCCTTTTCTGCCTATTTCATTGGTACCAATATGCACCACAACCTCTCGGGGCTCCCCCTTGAGAATATTCTGCAGCCACTCTGATGCATCAGGGACCCATGCATCTGGGAGGAAACACCCCATCCTGATGTTTCTCTTGCGGCCACAGAATCTCCTTTCTGTCCCCCTAATTATCAAGTCCCTTGTCACTATTGCACTTCCTGACTTAACCCTTCCCTGTCGAGCCTCAGAGGCAGCCACAGTGCTACCAGCATGGCTGCAGCTGTCGTGATCTGATCAGCAGTATCCAAAAAGCTGTACTTGTTGCCAAGGGAAATGACCACAGGAGTATCCTGCACTGGCTTTTTAATCTCCCCACCTCTCCTACTGGTCACCCATCTACATTCTGAAGCCTACACCCTGGGTGTGACCACCTCTTCAAAAGTTTCATCTATAATATCTTCAGCCTTCCAAATGATTCTGAGTACATCCAGCTCCAGCTCCAATTCCTTGACCTGGTCAGTCAGGTGCTGAAGTTGGGTGTGCACTTCCTAAAGATGTAAGTCATCAGGGAAACTGTCAGGTGTCCTGAATTCCCACATCTGACAGGAGGAGCGTTCGATCCTGTCTACTCTATACTGGAAAAAGTAGACTTGCATCTTTTTAGCCGTGCCTCTGCCTGTTCACACTGAAGCCTGTTAAGCCAAAGCCTTCACACACTATCACGGCACACACTGATAATGGCAGTTCCAACAATATCCACTCCACTTGAGCCTACCTTCCTCTTATTTGCACATTGAGCTATAGAAGTCATTATATTATGTTTCAGTTGTATAAATGCTGACGAGGCCACATTTCAAGGATTGTGTTCAGTTTGGTCATTTTGCTATAGGAAAGATGAGTACCATAAACATGAAAAAGTGCAGAAAGTATTTACAAGAATCTTGCCAAGACTTGAGGGTCGGGCAGACCTTTATTGGTTAGCGTATAAGAGACTGAGTGATCTTACAGAGGCGTATAATGTAAAGAGCGGCAAAGATACACACAGCTGGGATGAAATTACCCAATCTTTTTTCTTCCAGAGTTGGGGAATCAAGGTCTAAGGTGAAAGGGGGAAAGGTCTAATAGGAAGCTGAAATCAACTGTTCTTCATACTGCAATTAGTGCGTATATTGAATGAACCGCCAGAGGAAGTGGTTGAGGCAGGTACAATAATAGGATTTAAGAATCATTTGAACGAACAGGAAATGTTTTGAGCAACATGGTTCTAAGGTGGACTGGCTTAGATGAGCATCTTGGCTGGCATTGATGATTTGGACCAAAGGGAATGCTTCTATGCTGTGTCATTCTACAATCTATTACAGGATGTACGATCACACAACAACTACACATCCAGGAAGTGAAACTCTCTTAGCGTGTTAGGTGAACAGTCGATGGCATTCAGCACCATGGGGAAAAAAAAGCTAAAGAGAAAAAGGTATATTCAGATGAACAGAGTGCACCATTGGCCTGCAGTATGCAATGGCAATTGGCTGTCTGGGAGATTTTGAAAATCTCTTCAGCTCCAGTCCCCACACTTTCAGCACCCACCAGTGATGTGGCCCTTCCCCTGCTCTAAGGTTGTGCTGTCTGTGGCCGGCAATGCTTTCCAGTGTGGACATTTCACTGGACCACCGTCACATTGTACAATATTTCCCTGCATTCTTCACTTAGGAGAGTTGCTGCTGACGATGCAAGCTGGACGTAGCTTCCCACTGAGGGCTCTTTACCCTTTGTCATCATATAACAGGTCCTGCAGTACATTCATTTGCTTATTAGTTTCAATGCCACATGTTACATTCACTCTATAGCAACTTCTAATGAACTCTTTAAAAAAAAACACAAGATCTTTGGACTACCAGAACAACAGCCAATTAAAATCAAGCATTATTTAACCTGCAAATAATGGTAGCCTCTTTAAATAAGGCCGTTAGTCTGCCCCACCTGTTTATATAATCTCTTACTAGCTCTTCTTTCAGTTAGTCCTGACGAAGGGTCTCGGCCTGAAACGTCGACTGTACCTGTTCCTAGAGATGCTGCCTGGCCTGCTGCGTTCACCAGCAACTTCGATGTGTGTTGCTTTGGTCACATTGATTTTGATAGCAGAGTTCAACAGGCATATATTATGGCATTAACTATGCCAATATTTTTAATGATAACACAGAAGGTCAAGAATTGGCTACCCTGAGTCAAGTTGGACAACAAGGGAACATAGTGCATTAATTTAGTCTCATCTAATGCATCCAAAGTGTCTTTCCACAACTGTGATAAGCTATCTGATCTTCAGCTCATCTGCCTCAGTCTTCTTGAAGAAGGGTGTTACACTGACTGCTCTCTAATTATCTGGCACAATTTGCTTGTCACTAGAAGGTTGCAGTTTTATATGCAGACCTCCTGCTTCCTTCACATGCTTAGACAAGTAAACAAGAATGAAAGCAAAACTGAACAATGGAAGGATGTAGTCGAGCAAAATAAATAACAATTAGCAAAGTCACTGCAGAGACAATCTCTATTTTACACGAAATATTTTGTGTAGAAGTATCTTGTAAATTATATCTTGGAAGATAACAGAATACAATATAAATGAACTTGACAGTACAGAACGGCAACAAAAACAGTGATAATAGACAATAAAACAGGATCAACATTTCAGAAGCTGTCAAATTGCTAGATGTTATGAAATTAATACTTACTACAGTAAGTTAGAACTCTGGGAAAGGAAAAAGATGAAAAAGAAAAAAAACCTCTATGACATGAGGAATAGCGTCAGGATCCCCTTCAGTTCCAAGCCTCTCAAGAACAATGTTGTTGCTTTTTAAAATTTTTGCACATCTCAGAACAGCAAATTATTTAAACAATAATTTCATTTTATTAACAGCAACATAGCAACATATATTTGCGACAAGCCTCACTGATCTCATTAAAACTCCATAGCAGACAGGTGCACATGCAGTGATATAATACACCCCAGGGTCACAGTCGGCACTGTGAATTACCACGTCTTCTCCTAAATGAATTAGGAGGCCTAAGCCCTTGGGAAAGACCACAATTTGGTTACTATAGCAACCCATTTTGTGCCAGGGTAGTTTCTGATCCCTGAGTTAATTAAGGTAATTATGGCAATACACCAGATGCTCAGGCAACTTGAGCTCCATTTGACCACCTTTACCACCCTTTTGTTACAAGTCCACTACAGACAGAAGAATAAACAAAGGTCTGTCACTCCACATGAACAAAATGGTTTTATCTTCAGCTTTGGAAAGCACAATATTTAAACATGAGTTCTGCTACTAATTTAACTACGCTGGTTGCATATTAAAAATCTTGTCTGTTAAAATACATGTTACGGATAGTGTAAAATTTCATCCACCCACAGTAATTGCCCAGAATATAATTCACAAAATTATTATAAAATCTTAAAAGAGAAGGTAATACGTTATGTTAGCTGGAAAAGGTCTGGGTCTATCCTACACCTCTGGTATTTTCTCCTTGTTTGATCGTCACTCTCAACCATCTCAAGTAAGCTTGTACACCCAGTCTCAATCACAGATATTGTCAACTCGAATCCCTTCCTTGTATTATTTTCAACTTGCATCCCTAAATCCTTCATAACCATACTTAATTTTTATCTACCCTTATAAATAGTAAATCTCTATTCCATTCAAATACATTTGCATTTTCAAAGTCTCAATACTTAATGCTATTACAATGTTGTTAGGTATTAGGTATATTAGATATTACAATGTTACTTCAATCAACCCCTTCATCTCTGCATTTGATGTCCTAGACCCTCTTAATTGTGTTATATTTCCTTATATTGCATTTAGTACATATCTCAACTTTTCTCCTGCAGGTCTCAGGAATGCTGATCTGACTGGATATGACACCAGCTTCTTTCTGCTGCCATCAGGTAGAAGGTAGAAGAGCCTCAGGACCCACACCACCAGGTTCAAGAGCAGTTATTAGCCCTCAACCATTAGACTCTTGAATAAAAGGGGATAACTACACTCAACTTCCCTCGCTCCATCATTGAAAGTTCCCTCAACCAATGATCTCACTTTCAAGGACTCTTTATCTTATTATCGCATGTTTTCATTATTTGGTACTGTTCATTTATATTTGCATTTGCATAGTTTGTCGTCTTCTGCACTCTGGTCATCCATTGATCCTGTTATAGTTACCATTCTATAGATTTGCTGAGTTTGCCCGCAAGAAGATGAACCTCAGGGTTGTATATATGTACTTTGATAATAGAGTTTACATTGAACTTTTTCAAACTTTGAAATAAACCATTCACTGCCAAACATGCCTGAACCATATAAGCCACTCTTGGCTCTACTTCCTTCTATATAGATTGTGCATAAATCATTGAAAAGATAACTTCCACTTTCAGTTTTCATGGTAGGCATCTTCTTTATCTTATTCCTCATCCCAAGTATTTGTGTTGAAATCACTGATTCTTTTTCACTAATTAAAATGGTGTAGATGACCATCTCAGCCACTCCACAAGCCATTAGGCTCATTGCTAATGTTCTTTTTGTAGTTTCTTATCTGTTGCACATATGCTGTCTCCTTAGCTCACTTTATTCCTGATTGACAGCTATTCCTTCATACCTCATCCTTTCTAGAACTTCTGAATCACAACAGTCACTTTTCTGCCCCTATCAATGTACCAAGCCAACCCTTATCAATCTGAAAATCTTAACACAAAGATACTGACCGTATATTTATTTAAGTTACTGCTTGTGAGAGACCACTGTTGGACTGGATTTATTTCTATCCTAGGTCATGACTCACCTGAAGGTTTCTTTACCTGGAATGTTACTTGGTATTGGTTCACTATTGTCACATATGCCAAGGTGAAGTGAAATGCTTGTGTTGCATGTACAGATCAAAACATCACATGGTGCACTGAGATAGAAAAAAGATAAAACAATGCAATGCAGAATAAAGTGAAAAACTACAGAGAAAGTGCAATGCAAGTAGGCAATAAAATGCACGTCATAATGAGGTAGATTGTGAGGTCAAGAGTTCACCTTATCGTAGAAGAGGTCTGTTCAGGAGTCTGTAAAAAGCAGGGTAGAAGCTGTCCATTGCATGGTGGTAGGTGTTTTCAGGCTCTCGTACCTTCTGCCTGATGGGAGAAGAGAGAAGAGAGAATGGCATCCTCCAACAATATCACCTTTCTGCCCTCTGCTTCTTAATTCCCTGCTGACCCTTAACAATGAAAAGCGCTGTTCACACTTATAAGTAGGTAATAATCACCTTGACTTTGCCACCACATCTTCTGATCTCTCCACTGTCCCAAAAGGAAGCTGTGAGAGAGAAAATACATTTCAGGTGTATAATGAGGAATGGTTCCCTTGGGATCTAATTCACCATACAGTCCTTTCCTGCACTTCATATGTATGTCCTATATTAGAGTTTCTATTTTCCATTGAGTTTGTTAACCACTGGAACTTTGTTTATTTTGCATGAATATTAAAGTCCTCATTCTGTTGTCCACGTTCTCGTCCTGCTCTGATCAATTGGAGGTGAAGCCAGGCAGCAGAGCTTTGTGTGATACAATGTCATCATGCTGAGTGAAGCTGTGTGGCTGAGGCTGATTGAGGCCAAACAACACCTTTGAAATAGCTGAAAAGCTCACAGCCAACAAAGTCACCCTCCCATTCTCTCTGCAGTGTTACGCTATTATATCTATCAAGGACTTTGAATATTTTCAATTGTATAAGACATTCAGTTGCATTAAGAAAGTATAGAAAATAAATAATTTCATAAAATGGAAAAAAATGAATATTAAAACCTTATAGATGCAGCTAATAAATCCAATGAAATGGAGAAGAAGCTAAAAATGTATGATTTTATTTATTTATTTTGCGATACAGTGTGGAGGAGGCCCTTCCAGCCCTTCGAGCCACACCACCCAGCAAACCCTAAAGAACCCAATCAACCCCAACCTAATCTTGGGATCATTTATAACCTACCTGGATTGTCTTTGGATTGTGAGGGGAAAACCGGAAGACCCAGAAAACCCCCCGCATTTCAGGGGGAGGAGGTACTGAGACACCTTGGAGTACAGCACCGGAGCTGAACACGTCAACTCTGTAACATCCTGGGCTGTAGTGGTGTCGCACTAACTGCGACCATAAGAACTGGACTTTGACCAATAAAACACCAGTCTCCAATCTCTGTGAACAAGGTGAATTGCACTTAAATGTTAACCGTACAAAAATCAATCTTAAATACATATTGTAATAAGTTGTGAATGTTAACATAATCATGAAACATGTTGGAATGAATGACCAATAACCCAATTTGAGACAAGAGGATCAGCAGTTTGAAAGTGTTATGATTAAATGAAATTAAGTATTAAGTTTTTTTTTCTGTTTCTGTAGGTGCTGCCAGAACTGTATCAGAACATTGGGGATCATAGTGGTGGGCGAACATGAGAATGGAGTTGGTGGCTTTCAGAGGCATAGGCATACAACACAGAAAAAGGCCCTTCAGCCCCACCTTGCTGATACCATTCATTTTTATATCAGTTCAATTAAGAAATTTAGAATGTTCCCATTCAGCCTCGCCAATTTTTATAGATGGACCACTGAAAGCATTCAATCCAGACCCATCGCAGCTTGGTACGACAACTGCTTTGCTCAGGACCAGAAGAAATTTTAGAGGGCTGTGGACAGAGCTCAGGCCATTAGGAAAACTAGCCTCTCTTCTATTAACTCCGTCTACACCCCTCGCTGCCTCGGAAAAGGAAGCAGCATAATCAAAAATTAACCCCACCTAGAACGTTCTCTCTTCTTTACCCTTCCTTCGGGCTCAAAGTGCACACCAACCACCAACCTAAAAGTCAGCTTCTAATCCACTATTATAAGGCTCTTGAATGGATCTCCTGTACAATATAGATGAACACTTGACCTCACAATCAACCTCACCATGACCCTCACCCCTTATTTATCTACTTGCTCTGCACTTTCTCTGTAATTGTAACACTATGTTCTGCATTATATTATTGCTTTTCACTTGTTCTACCTTAATGTACTTCTGATTTACTCACTTTCAGTTTTTACCCTTAATCCCCACACTAAGGACAATTTACGGCAGTCAATTATCCTATCAACCTGCATGTGTTTAGGGTGTGAGGGGAAATCAAGCACCCAGGGGAAGCCTACACATTCACAAGGAGAATGTGCAAATTCCACACAGAAAGTACCAAAAGGCAAGATTAAACCCGTGTCGCAAAATGGTGACGGACTCATTCCTCCCCAGTAATCACCTGTTCAATCTCCAACCATCCAGCAGGTGATACAGAAACATCTCTGCATGAACATCCAGACTGAAAACAACTTTCTCCCCAGGACTGTCACGTGACTGAATAATGCTGCATTTTCGAGTCACACACACAAAATGCTGGTGGAACTCAACTGGTCATGCAGGACCTATGGAAAGGAGTAAACAGTCGACATTTTGGGCCAAGACCCTTCTTCAGGACCAATTTGAGAGTTGTTTGTCTTTAATTCTATTGTAACTTGGATGTCACTCTACATAACTCAGGTGTTGTTTTAAACTTAGTCATTGTGTTTCTATGCTGTGTTGCACTATAGTGGCACTGCAATCTTGTTGAACTCAGCAGTGGCGATAATCTTCTAACTTAATTTAACTTAACAGAATGGGACACCAACTCCACTAGCTGCGTCACTGTGCAACTTGAGTAGGCTGAGACATGTGCATGGATATTCATCATAGAATGAAAAGTATTGATGCAACTATATATTAGAATAAAATTGTAAAAGTATGGAATTGTTTTTAAGCTTATGCCACATGACATTCTACAAGATTACCATTTTTGTTACACTTCCATCGGTAATTGAGGTGAGGTGAAATACACACTGATTGACAAGCCATAACATTGTGCTCATTCAGTTGTAGGGACCACATTTTCAATGCCAGTCAGTAGAGTAATACAGCACAAGGTAGCCTGTTTGTGCTTCAGCAATCAGAAGTACATGAGACTTAAAATTCTACATTTTCTTTCACATTTATTTAAGACTACCCTAAAGTCCTTTGCAGGCTACATCGAATGATTAACATGTATTATAATGTGGGAAACATGGCAGTACAGTCCAACAAACAACAATCTGATAATAACCATGAAGTCTCTGATGTTAACTGAGGCATAAGTTGTGGTCAAGGCCCTAAGAGTAAGTCTATGCACACACGAGGAAATCTACAGATGCTGGAAATTCAAGCAATTTTTTTTGCGTAAGTCTATAGCTCTTTCCTGAAATTAGTAAGAGGAAGCCAAAACTACAACAACCATGCTTAGTCATTACCTGAGCTATTGAGAGGGTAAGTTAAGATATGCCAAGGGCGAACATCATTGGGACTGAGACAAAACAGAACAGAATCCATTTCTGACCCACGCCAAGACAGATATACCAGAGAGTATCAGCAGTAACACCATGAACTGCAACAGTATTGTATGATCAGGAATGGGAGTTGCCCTGGAGTAGGGTGTGGTTTGGGTAGGGGGAGGGTTCATCTGAAATTGGCAGAAGACCGCACTAAAGGAACCCAATAAATAGCTCATGGTCCAGAGGTATCAGGTTTGTCAGAAGGAGAATTGGGAGCTTATGCCACAGGTCTCACCCTTACTAATTTGGTGAATAATATATGAAGATGTACAAGTTCAAGCTCAAGTGCATACCTACACCATATAAATGCTATAAAAATTGTTTTTTTTTTGCAGCAACACAGTACATTCATTACTCTGTTAATATAAATTTAATATAAATTATACACAATTGAAGCAACAAAATAAGCATAATGACAGCATTGCAAGTTGGGAGAGAGAAAGAAATATAGCCTGCGGTCGTGTTAAGATTTTATTCAGTTCAGCTCAGGAACCTGATGGCAATGATGAAGCTGACATTCAAGCTTGAGATATGGGTTTTCTGGGTCCTGTCACTTTTGCCTGATGGAGGCATTGAGAAGAGGACATGACCCAAATGGTGGGGCACCCTGTTGTCGGATGTCACCTTCCTGAAACATTGTCTCTTCAAGGTACATTATTATCACCAAGAAAGTACTTTGTTGCATGGAGCAAAGAACCACTAATCCAGTGACAAAGATGTTATCATTTGTATTCTGTTACATTTTAAGTTGCTTTACCCGTGACTCTGACATTTCTCTAAGTTTTAAGAAATGTTTTCACAATCATTGTTTTTGTTCTTAATCTGATATACTTCTAACTTTTCAGAAAGTAAACTATTAATAAACCACAAGGCATAGGAACAGAACTAGGCCATTCAGCCCATCGAATCTGCTCCACCATTCCATCATGGCTGTTTTACCATCCCTCTCAAACTAATTCTTCTGTCTTCTCCCCATAACCTTTGATATCCTCACTAAGCAAGAACCCATCACCTCTACTTTAAATATACCCAGTGACTTGGCCTGCACAGCCATCTGTGGTAAAGGTTTCCTTGGATCTGTTCTACATTAAATGAGCATTCCTCTATTCTGAGGCTGTGCCCTCTGGGCCTAGACTCATCCACTATAGGAAATATCCTTTCCACATCCACTCTCTCTAGGCCTTTCAATATTCAATATGCTTCAATGATATCCCCCCTCCCCCATTTTTTCAGAACTCCATTGAGTACAGGTCCAGAGTCATCAATTGCTTCATTAATCCATTAATTCCCAGAATCATTCTTGTGAATGTCCTGTGGATCTTCTCCAATACCAACACATCTTTTCATAGATAAGGGGCCCAAAACTGCTCATAATACTCAAAGTATGATCTGACCAATGCCTTATACCCCAGCATTGCATCCTTACTTTCGTAAAATGACAGTATAATTTTTTCCATACAGCCCTTAAAGGATCCATTTACTTATGTTGGGAATCAAATGAACAGTGGGGATGATTTGACACTGATTATACACTTAAATTTTTAGCAACAACTTCTTCTCCTCCAGCATCAGATTTCTGAATGATCCATGAACGCATGAAGACAACCAAACTATTTTGCAACACACATCAAAGTTGCTGGTGAACGCAGCAGGCCAGGCAGCATCTCTAGGAAGAGGTGCAGTCGACATTTCAGGCCGAGACCCTTCATCAGGACTAACTGAAGGAAGAGTGAGTAAGAGATTTGAAAGTTGGAGGGGGAGGGGGAGATCCAAAATGATAGGAGAGGACAGGAGGGGGAGGGATGGAGCCAAGAGCTGGACAGGTGACTGGCAAAAGGGATATGAGAGGATCATGGGACAGGAGGTCCGGGAAGAAAGACAAGGTGGCGGGGGGGAACCCAGAGGATGGGCAAGGGGTATATTCAGCGGGACAGAGGGAGAAAAAGGAGAGTGAGAGAAAGAATGTGTTTATAAAAGTAAGTAACAGATGGGGTACGAGGTGGAGGTGGGGCATTAGCGGAAGTTAGAGAAGTTGATGTTCATGCCATCAGGTTGGAGGCTACCCAGATGGAATATAAGGTGTTGTTCCTCCAACCTGAGTGTGGCTTCACCTTTACAGTAGAGGAGGCCGTGGATAGACATGTCAGAATGGGAATGGGATGTGGAATTAAAATGTGTGGCCACTGGGAGATCCTGCTTTCTCTGGCGGACAGAGCATAGGTGTTCAGCAAAGCGGTCTCCCAGTCTGTGTAAAATATTCCTTATTGAATTTTTATTGTATTGCACTGTATGGCTGCCACAAAACAACAAATGTCTGTGATAATAACCTGATTCTGATTTCATAAATGTGGATGTGACTGGATAACGAACGCCTGTTATCCCTTCTCAAATGATTTTGAGCAAGTAGTGGTGAACTGCCTTCTTGAGCTATTGCGATCCATAATCTTTGATTCTGTTTGGGAGTACACCCAGCTCAAAGGAATGGCAATATATTTCCACATCCAGGTAGTGCATGACTTGGCATTGTATTTGCAAGTAGTAACGTTCCATTTATTTCTTGCCTTTGTCCTTCTCAATGGCAGAGCTCGCAATTTTGGTGAATATTGTGTTGTTTTATCATTCAGGTAAACTGATAGTGAAAGGATAACAGAAAACTTCAATAACGTGCATGAATGGAAGCAACCCATTTAAAGTTGGGAGAATGGAAAAAGGATATGTAAGGTGAAACAAATAGATATAGTATTCATTGATATTAAAAAATCCTAACATGGCAGCACACAGTTAAAAGGTAATGATTTTTTCTGCTTTTGGAGCTGGACAGAAAAGATTGGGTACTAAAAATTCCTTAATTTAGTGTATTCTCAGAATTCTATATTCATCTCAGAATTAGTCCGGCTGTTTAAGCACAGGGAATCTTTTGATATCCACATGATGAAGTTCTGACTTACAACACCCTCTGACTTAAATGTAAATACATTAATGCTCAGAACCCCAGTTAAAACACTATGATGACTTCAAATTTCTAACTGTGCTCCATTAATTCTTAATTTCCAGGAGAGGCCACTGAGTGCTGTCCACAATTTATCTTTTGCCTAACCAGGTTTCTCTTTTCCAATTCAGTGATAAGGGCACCCTTGGGTTTTTGCCAATCCAACTAATCCAATTTTAATCAGGTGAAGTCTATTTTCTATTTAGAAATTATGTCCTGCCTTCTTAGAAACCGAGAACTTTCCATTTTAGGCACTTCAGGGAAATTTTTACAGACTTTAACTGAAAGAGGAGACTATGTGATATAAACTATGAATGGGACAATTGTTGCAGATCCTGGCAAAACCATTTGGAATTTTTTCATTCCCTTCCACTTCTCTACCTATAAAACTCAGATTTAAATTGTACTCCAGACAGCGAGACAAGCATTTGTACCAGCCTTAGCTCTATTTTCGCTCTCTGCAGACACTAACAAGGAATCTATTGTCTCTATCTTGTCAAAACCAGATGATGACAGAATGGTCAATCATTCATTGAGCTGAGGTACACAGAAACTTATATTATTATTTTACAGGTCCTGCCAACTAGAGATTGGCTCACCAGATCTCTTTATGATTTATGGAGTGGAAGAAACTCAAACACGGCAGTATAGTTTGTGTACTTTTAAGAGCCAATGGCCTGTTGATTGGTGGGTGCATGAAGGAAAGAAAGCATTTAGTTATATTCCTGTACTACTGCAGTTCTGTCTTTGCACACACTCAAAGACAGATTTTCCAAAACTGGACTGAATCTGCTCAACCTGGCCTGCAGCTCATATTTGGCTCGCGTGAAGATTTTATGGCAACATGGCCTCCTAAGTGCTTGAGGACTCGCTGCCACAACTGTAGCATAAGGCAGAGGAGTCCACCAGGTGCATGTAGGTCTCATGCAGCACAAAGTGCTATCAGAAAACTTTCTTACACTAATACTAAATTTAGTGACGCGACCACTTGAGTCACGTATGATGTTCTCAGTTTGGGATGTTAGGGTGGATTCTCTGAATAGAGAATAATAGAGAATAGCTATGCAAACTTTTGTTTGATGTGGGGAGGCTGATGCAAAGGCAATCATTACGTTGTCCTTGACAGTCAAGGTCAAGGTCCAGTGGCTTGGAATGCAAGACGACAGGAGACCTTTCATAGCCACAGCCTTCCCCTGCCTTCTCTGCCATTGTGATGTGTCATCATCATCATCTGCCAGCTCCTCAGTTGCGGCTGTGGTTGGATGGCTCTCTATTTGGAACCTTTCCCTTGACCTTACCATCATGAGTGACCCTACCCAGCGCTAAATTCCAGATGGTATCACTTTCAGAGTTTCAGGAACTCACAAACAGCTCTACTATGACAACATGATGATCTTTGTAGAAGAATTCCATATGTACCTAAAGTTCAGTGGCATTTAGGAATAGTTGAAGGAGATGATATTTTTCAAACCTTAAAATATTATAAATAATAGATCAATTTAAAATGCATTCATTTTATTTAAATTTGTTAACACATTAATATAAATTGAAACAAAGTTAAGATAAACAAACAAATCAGACTTACAAACAAACTCAGATTGGCAATCCCATTCAGTGAAGGGGGTTGGCTTGGTGGATCTACCTCAGCTGGCAAACATCTGAAGAAGCAAGGGCCATTGCTTGAACCCTGGAGTAGAGTGCAGATCAGATGCTTCCCCATCTGATCTCCAGCGTATTCTGCTCCTCTGTGTAGCAGTGTCTCAGTACAGAACTAAGAATCATGCTGCGGTGCAATGGAGCCAGCCAGTAGTCCAGTATAAAGCTGTTAGCTAGATCTTGACACATTGCACAAAGCTATACCATGTCAGACTGTACATTAGAATTTGAAATAACTAGTTTCACCCTCCACATCACTGAGTGCATTGACATAGGGTGCTGCAGCTCAAAGCAGCATCCATTATCAAGGATCCTCATCTTCCAGACCACGCTCTTAATTTCACTCACCCCATTACTGAACTGTTCCCACAACCTACGGACTTATTTTCAAAATCTCTTCATCTCATGTTCTCATTATTTGTTGCTTATTTATGGATGTATTCATTTATTTATTTAATATTTTTGATTTTTTTTTTTCTCAGCTCAAGCTGGCAAAACCTGATTTATGGGCATAGCCAACCACACTCATTTCTCCATTCCCAGATACCTTCGGACTATTCTGGTAGCATCTAATATTGTGACTCTCTGAAGATTTGCTGTGTAGGCTATTGTGTGGTGACTTTGGGATGATATCAGCTGTAGATATTACTATCGGGATAACGTAGACCCTGTTCATGTTCCATAGTCTTTCAAATTTCCTCTTTTGTCTTAGCATATTTCTGGCGTTTTACACTTATTGATATCTGTATGGTGTGTGTGTTTGACTTGGCTATGCTTATTATGTAATATATTCTTGCATATTTATATTGTAATATTATATCTGGATGGTTATTATGGATTGTCCTATCTGGAATAATGGGATTGGTTGTAATATAAGTTGTAGGACACTGATTCTAAAACTGGACCCGGCTTATATTTATGGTATGGTGAGGTGTCTTTTATGAGTTAATACTTTAAAGCAAGATTTTGGTGAATGATGTTTGTGCCTGTGTAAGTAATCAGATTGAGATAAAATGCTACAGAATCCTGTAATGTGTTGGATTTTTTTTTGGTTTCCTATTGGCAATTTCTGCATTTATCGTATTGAATTACTCGGTCTTTTATTTTGTATTTTTGATTATCTTTTGTGTTATCAACCTATCATCATAATAATAATAATAATTTTTGTTTTCTTTTGTATTTGCACAGTTTGTTGTCTTTTGCACATTGGTTTGTTCATTCTCTTAGGTGTAGTCTTTCATTGAGTCTATTATTTTTGTTCTTTTTTATTTGTTCAGTTTATTGCCTTTTGATCTTTGCTTGCTTGGGTAACCATCCTGTTAGGTGTGGCCTTTCACTGATTCTATTGTGTTTCTTGTATTTGCTATGAGTGCCTGCAAGAAAATAAATTTCAGAATTGTATATGGTGACATATATATACTTTGACAATAAATTTACTTTGAACTTTTGATTTGAATTTGTAATTCATTAGAAACTACATTGTTACTTTTTGATGTTTCTGTTTATTAGGATATATTTTGGATTTTGGTTGCACACACTGAGTAACATCTAGAGAATCTAATGTAGAACACACACACACAAATATATTAAATTAGATACAAATTTTGTGTTCCTATACTATGTGTTAAATGCTGTGAGAGAAGAAAATAGAAACAAAATAGTTTAATTGCAGTATAGTTTTGAGCAAAAAAAGGATTTTCCTGTTCCAAAAGTAAATGTAGCAACTCATTGCTATCATTATCAGTGTAGTTGTTTTTATATCAATGGCTAGTTAATTTTCTTGTCCTAATATTGATTTGCCTCTCATAATGTTGCCTTGATAATTGATAATTAAACACAAGGCAGATAGCAAAAAATGCATTGAAAAAATCAAATCAATTATAACTGAATAAAATGTCGTGGCTTTGAATGAGTCACGAAGAGACTGGAGCTGGAGGTATAAAAGGTCTTTATTCTGCATGACAAGCAGACATTCTGGAAAATCTCTCTTGGAGAATCTCACTGAACTCAAAGAGTTTTATACTATTTAGCACAAAGTTAACAGGAAGTGATTAAATGCAATTTCAACTTCGATATTTTGGAGATGGACAAATAAGTCCACAGAGTAGAGTCCCAGCTGCCCAGTTTTGAGCATACAGACATTGAAAACAGTCTTCTTTTAGCAATATATTGAAAGATGGTTCTCTCTCCAGACAATGCATCTATCCATGTCCTAGATTGAAGCCCGGTTCTCATTTGTATGTCATTCACATAACTTCTGATTAAAACTGGCAATCAGCCCCTAGCAAAAACATAAGGGTCTAGCAACAATCATATATATCCAAACCCATCATAGTAATTTCCTCTTCTCTTTGGATCATCACTTGGTTGTGGTGGAGAGGCTTATGAGATTCTGAGATCTCAAGAGCGATTTCGTCTGAAGTTTAGTTCCTGGTAAGCTCATCCATGCAGTAAGGTCAAGGTCGAGGTTCCAGACAAAGAGCGATCCAACCAAGACTTCAGCTGTGAAACTGGCAGAAGATGATGACACATCATAACAGCAGAGCAGGCGAAGGAATGCTGCAGCAGTAAAGGGTCCCCATTTGTCTTGCGTTCTATGCCACTGGCACCTGACCTGAACTGTCAAGGACCATGCAGTGGCTGCCTGTGTGTCAGCCCTTCCCCATTAAACAAAGTCAGGCACAGGCATTCTTCAATAAGGGAATACACCCTACCATCCTGAATTAAGTCACCCACCAACAGACAATCCCTTAGGAGACCATCATTTTCCACTTGAGTAATCACACTTCCGCTACTACTACTAAACTGCTAATGCATTAGAGAACGATGAAGGACTGCAATGTCTAATATGTGTTTACTTGCCACTTGGTATCACTGTTGCACGGCAGTTACCCGACCATCAAGAGTATAAACCTTCACCACAGTCATGTGTTATAATAATGCGATTTTCCAAAATTGTGCAAGAAGGAAAGACCATGAAAGTGCAGCCTTCTTCTCTAAAAGTGGTAGATTTCAACCACAAAGGCGCTGAAGTATGACGCCACAAAATGGTTGAGATTTCATGCTCTCTATAGTGATGGACGTTGCAAAATGTTCAAAGAAGGATCACCTTCCTCCTAAGGCCTTCTCTTACATTTGAGGATCTGGTGATTTCTGGTGCCAAAATGCACCTTAATGATTCTCAATGGAAGCAGTACGCAAAACTGTCGCATCATTGTGTGGTACAGTTAGAACATATCCAATGAACTTCGTATAGAAGCATGTACCTCACAAACAGAGACACACACACACACACACACACACACACACACACACACACACACACACACAAACGCATATTGTCTCGAATGTCAATATAATACAAGTTATTTTTGGCATGCACTATATTAGAGAAGTGTGTGGTATGCAATTGAATTTCTTGCACAAAATATTTTAGGCACAAGGAAAGATTTATAGGCCCAAAGAAGCAATCCTTATGTAGAGAGCACTCCCACCTTCTTATCCTGTTCCTTACTTTGTTTGTTTTTCCCTTACCTATTTCTCAGACTCATTTATTCTGCCTGTTTAAATATTTCCTTGTGAACTCATACCATGATCCTAACATTCTGTGGAAGTTTGCTGACATCCCTTCTTACCACAGCTAAATTATTTTTCCAGTCAACCTCATTCATTGACCTGAGCTCTCTCCTAACCCAAGCAAAACATAGCTGAAATTCTGATGCTTATTGTCATTTTTATATTGTCCAAATTTGGTCTTGCACAAGGACAATAATAGTCTGTTAAACACACAGTTCCCCAAATGGGATCTAATCAATGACTTACAATGTAATAATGAAACTTACTTAAATTTGTACATTTGTACTAAATGGAACCTTAATGGTTTTCACTGGCAGCTCTATTCAAAACGGACACACCTTTGTGTGGCACCTCTCACAACCATGTGACCAAATTCTGATCTAACTCCATCTACGAGTTTGCAGATGAACCACTATAGTGGGCCATCTTTCTAAGAATGACAAGATGGAGTACAGAAAGGAAATAGAGAGCGAGTGGCAAGATGTCAAGATCTTTCCCTCAATATCAAAAGAACCTCAGGAAGAACAGTTGTGTACATGCCCCTGTCTGTATCAGAGGGGTTGAGGTGGAGATGGTTGAAGCAGTTGAGAGCTTCAAGTTCTGAGGGCAAGATGACAGGGGCAAAACATAGCAACATTTTGCAGGAAGCAAACAAAACAAAGTATTCTATTAATTATACTTTTTCTGGACTATAATCACTACAATCTGCAGTCTGTAGTTTCCCCTTGCTTTTCAACCTTCTGTACAACCTGGCATTTTTGTAGCATCCTGAAGGATTCAGTGGACTGGACTCTAGAGAGTGCAGGAATGGCCGCAGCGGCCATCTTTGGAGTGAACTTGGTGCCAGACTGATATTTTTGGTAGAATCGAAACAGTGGGGCCCAGGTCCAAGTGCAGAAAATTAAATGGTGCTTTAAATGTTGAGTTAAATTTTCCGATTTAAATGCTGAGCCAGATTAAAAGATCAAGGCATCAAGGCTGAGGGCAAAGGACCTCCCGGTGTTCAGCTCAGTACTCCAAGAGGTTTTACTTGCCTCAGTGTTGAACTGGCCGTGTGGCTGTGACCTGTAGCTATTGGGCTGCTAGACTGGGTGCAGCATTGAACTGGCTCCCTGGCTGTGGGGTCACTTTCAGGGACTCTGCAGTTCATATTCTGTGTGTTATTTGTTTATTTTTTTTATTGCTTGCACAGCACGATTTGTTTTTTTTCACACATTGAATGCTCAATGGCCTTGACTGTGTGGTTCTTTTTAATGGGTTCTGTTGTGTTTCTTTGTTATGTGGCTGCCTGCAAGAAGCCAAATATCAAGGTTGTATGTGGTATGCATACTTTGATAACAAATGTCCTTCGAACTTTGAAAGCATAAATGTCTTCAACAATATGTTTTGGTCCACACCAACAACACAACCAATGTCTCTTCTACAGGCTCAGGAAACTCCGTACGTCCCTGATGATTCTTAGCAATTTTGACAGATGCATCAGGAAAATTACATTCTATCCAGATACATTGAAGCTTGGGAAGGTAACTGCTCTGCCAAAGGCAGCAGGAAATTGCAGAGAGCTGTGAACACAGCGAAGTCCATTCGGCAGATCAGCCGGACCTCAAATGACTCAGTCTATACTGAGTCTATACTAAAACTCCTCCTGGGAGAGGGGAGAAGATGGCGACGCGACGACAGTGCACGCGGTCACTTCGATGGTGAATATCTGTTATCTGTCAAGTAGGGGACCGTGCACAATCCTGATTTGATGGAGACAGATGTGAGAGCACAGTGGAACATCTGGAGAACTTCTGAAGTGCCCGCTTTGCTGCCACTGTGTGGTAACCGGAATCTCCGGAAGGCCCCAAAATCCTCAGCTTTGCGTGTTTCAGTGGCCAGGGAGAGGTCGAAGGTGCTCGGAGGAGGATGGCGCTCGGGAGGCTGCTCGGAAGCTCAGAGTTTTCGGACGGATGGACTCAGGGTCGGCTGGGTCGGCTGCTTCCAAGGTATCGGCAAGTTGACGGTGCCTGGAGGTTTATGACAGGGAGTTTCTCCCTTTCACCGCCTGCTATCAGGGACTCGGGAGTTGATCGACTCGGGACTTTGAGACTTTTTTTTACTGTGCCTATGGTCTGTTCTTTATCAAATTATGGTATTGCTTTGCACTACTGTAACTACATGTTATAATTATGTGGTTCTGTCAGTGTTAGTCTTTGGTGTGTCTTGTTTTCTGTGATATAACTCCGGAGAAACATTGTATCATTTCTTAATGCATGTATGCATTTCTAAATGACAATAAAAGAGGACTGAGTGTTCTCATAATCTAATCTATACTTCCTGCTGCCTCAGGAAAGCAACCAGAATAATCGAGGACCCCTCCCACCTCAGTCATTCTCTCTTCTCCACTCTCCCATTATGCAGAAGATACAAAAGCCTGAGAGTATGTAGCACCAGTCTCGTTAATAGTTTCCATCTCTCTGATCTCAGACTCTTGATAGGACCTGTAATATCCTAAAAGATGAACTTTCAGTCTCCCATTTTACATTGTTGTGGTCCTTTTACCTTATTTGTCTACTTGCACTGAAACCTCTCTGTAAACGCATCACTCTGTTCTACATTACTTTTCTTCTCACAACCATGATGTGCTCACGTTTGCGGTGATCTGACTGGAAGGTATACAAAACATAAGCTTTTCACGACATCTCCATAGATATGGCAACAATAAACCAATGGCAATGCCAATGAGGCATTGGGAGTTGTGAAAAGAGTCAGTGCTTCAAGAGTTCTCTTTGTAGCAACCACAGTACAGGGGGAGGAAAGGTTGCCATGGAGATGAGGAGACAGTGAGGTTGTGGGAAATGCAATGATATGTAGTGTCTAGGACTCTTCCAAAGTGATGACAGATTTGATCGCATCACATTGAGAATGTTGGGTGATAGTGCAGGATAAGATTATGAGAGGCATTGACACAGTGGCCACTGACTGTACTCTTTCCCCAGGGCGCCAATGGCTGAATATGAGAGGCATCATATTAGGCAAGCGGAGGGAATTTTTAGGGGAGATATCAGGAATAGGCCTTTTACACAGAGGTTGGTTGGTGCCTGGAATGCTCTGTTGGGGGTGGTGGTAGAGGCTGATAGGGGCACTTAGAGCACAGAACAGTAAAGCACAGGAACAGACCATTTGGCCCAAAATGTTTCACTGAAGCAGCTAAAAAACAAATGAAAAACACCCCAAAACTAATTCCTGCTACCTACACCATGTCCATATTCATCCATCTTCCTCACATCTATGTGCCAATCCAAAGTCTCTTAAAAGCCTCTAATGTATTTTCCTCTACCACCACACCAGGCACCACACTCCAGGCATCCAGCACTCTCTGGGTAAAAAACCTACCCCTCATATTCCCTTTGAACCTACCCCTCTCACCTTCAATGCATGACTGGTATTAGACATTTGAACCCTGAGAAACCCTGAGATACTCCCTGTCTACTCTATCCATGCCTCTCATTATCTTATAAATCTCCATCAGATCTCCCCTCAGCCTTCACCGTTCCAGAGAAAACAACCTAAGTTTATCCAGCCTTTCGTGATAGTACATGCCCTCTAAACTAGGCAGCATCCTGGTAAACCTCTTCTGCACCCTCTCCAAAGCTTCAACATCCTTCTTATAGTGGGGCAACCAGAACTGTATGCAGTACTCCAGATGTAGCCTAACCAGAGTCTTATGAAGTTGCAACTTAACTTCTTGAATTTTGAATTCAATGCCTCGACTAATAAAAGCAAGTATTCCAAAAGCCTTCTTAACCACCTTATCAACCTGTGCAGCCATTTTCAAGGAGCTATGAACTTGGATCTCTCTGCTCAGGAGGCTCATTGATAGGCCATGGATGTAATCCAAATGGAGGAAAGGGTTAGATTGATCATGGAGTACATTAATATAGGCAGCACAACATCAGGGGCTGAAGAAACCATACAGTGCTCTACTGTTTTGTGGTCGACGTTCCCTGAGCCAGGCCACTGCAAAGTTTGTGCTGGTCATGGGACAAGTGATTGCAGCCTGATTTTAAAAAAAACTGAAATCAGTGAAAGGAATTTCAGAAAGTTATGTGATGTAGTGGTAGCCATTGAAAAATAAGACTGGGAAATACCATGTGGAAGACATAGAACTAATAGTATTTGCATTCCCAAATCCTGTGCAGTGTGTTCCTACTTCTTGTGATTAAAAACTAGACAAAATTACCTATGATAGCACAAATTTCTGACAGGAATGGAAGATGTGTGTGCTCCACAACCTATGTATTTAATACCTCTGCAACTGACAGGGAAATTCCCAGCCACACTAAGGTGAATTTTAAGCTCCTGATGCTTACTATCTGAGGTGGGAGTGATTTTGAGATCAGCCCGATGTGCAGTAAATGGTTTTTATGAGCAGATCAGAAGCTGCGCACTTAGCCCATCCATCACGTACAGGAGACGGTGAGGAGAGTGGTGGAACTCTCCACTTCCATGGATTTGGGCACCTTTAACAACACACAGCACTATCCAGGTTAAAACAGCCTACTGACTTGCACCTCCTCCATCACACAAAATAGTCATTGCCCATCATGGGTGCAGAGTGTTTGCAGTTTATAACATCAGTAAGATGACTACAGTTACTCAACCAAGCAACTCTAGGAGTTCAAAGGTCAAAGTAAATCCTAACCCTAATGCATATACTACCTTGAGATTCATTTTCTTGCAGGCATTAATAGGAAAAAAAGAAATACAATATTATTTATGAAAAACTATACATAACCAAAGACTGCCAAAATAAGATAAACTGTGCAAATAAAAAAACATAATACTGAGAACATGAGTTGTAAAGAGTCCTTGAAAGTGAGTCTGTGGGTTGTAGAATCAGTTCAGAGTAGTGGTGGCGGAAGTTTTCATTGCCAGGTCAAGAGCCTAGTGATTGCATGTTATAGCTATTCCTGAACATGCTAGTGTTGAATCTAAGGCTCCTGTACCTCCTGTCTGATTGAAGTAGCAAGAAGAGGGCATGCAACAGGAATTCTGTAGATGCTGGAAATTCAAGCAACACACATCAAAGTTGCTGGTGAACGCAGCAGGCCAGGCAGCATCTCTAGGAAGAGGTACAGTCGACGTTTCAGGCAGAGACCCTTCGTCAGGACTAACTGAAGGGTCTCGGCCTGAAACGTCGACTGTACCTCTCCCTAGAAGAGGGCATGGCTTGGATGGTGGGAGTCCTTGATGATGGATGCTGTTTTATTGTGGCAGCACTCCATGTAAAGGTATTCAGTGGTGGGAAGGGCTTTACTTGTGATGAACTGGGCTTGCCCATAACTTTCTGTGGCTATTTCCATTCCTGGGTGGTGGTGTTTCCATATCAAGCTGTGATGCAACCAGTTAGCATATTCCCCACTGTATCAAAGTGTGCATCAATAAAAGTGCCTATAAATCCTGGACTCTACCACAAGAGTGAAAAGGAGCAACAGTTTTTTGAGAACTCCACCATCAGAAGGCTCCCTTCCATGTTGCATTCCATTCTGTGCTTTACAGTCAGGGGATAACAGAAGAGAAATTCAGCCTTAGCTACTTGCACATGCAAATTATAGGCCATCATTTGTACTTACCTTGATATTTATGATTCCTTTGGAGTAAATGTGTATTTCATTTTTTAAGCACAGTATTTAGAAAAGATCTGAACAATATAATAAATTTGACATGATATCTTAAATATAATTACTGTTTATGCGACCATGATAGAGAAAACACATGAACTAATTAGCTAAAAAATTTGCTGTCCTCTCCTCTTTCCTACACATTCTGAACCTGCTTCTTTGTTCAGCTTGAAAAGTATTCTATTTTTATCAGGGTAATCTTGGTTGTTTTGATACTAGCTTCTGATCTTTATGGAAATTTGATATCCAGTTGGGGCAAATCCTTTCCTTTCAAATTCTACAAATGAAGTAGCTACTAATCATTGTATTATTTCCTCATCACCGGCTCTCAATTGTCCTAAATGTACCAATTCATTTTAATGTGTTCTAGCTGTATATATTTAACTGGAAGATTTAGAACAACAAAATTAATGGTCATAAGTTAGTAAATGATGGTTTAGTCTGAAAAGGAGCATTTTCAGAATTTTATTTTGTTATAGTCAAAAAATGTATTTGCTCCAAAACATGCCCAAGTGAGAGGTATAAAATTATGCTTGCAACAAAATATAATGTGACAATGCAGGTAAAACATATTTTTGTCAAGGAGTTAATGCTCCGGATTACTGAGGAGTGTCTTCAAAGAATTCCTGCGTTTTTGAAGCAGTATAGCCTCATATATTGGCAGCTCTGAAGTAAAACAACAATCAATATGTGTGGGTGTCCTTTGCAGCAGTAGTACTTCATAAAATGTGGCCCAATGGCTTCAGGAATCTTATCTTTGCTGAACAGCAATTTATTTAATGGAGAAAGAGTTGACATTTTGGATAACAGACAAAATGATTTATTTGACAGATTGCATGACTAATGAGAAAATTAATTCAATAATTTCTATCCATATTGGCATTTAAGTTTGGTAAGAAAATTAAAGTGTGTAAAATTTTAATGCTGGTCAATTAAAAATGGCCCACAGAAAATCACTCAGGTTGTTACGTGATTTGATGTGGCTTTGCTCCGATATCATTGAATTTGGATCCTGTAGACACTATTGTTTATTTGAGAGGCGATAATATTAAAATATAAATTTGGTTCTCAGTCCAAATTTTCAGGATTTATTTTTCAATAGGTTATGAAAAAACAATATCCATGTGAATTAAATAAATAATTGGTATTAAAAAATCAAAATAATTTAATAGTATTACATTTTGCTATGCAGCATATGCAAACTAACCTCTAATTTAGCTCTCCTGCTTTTTGTAAATCACTGAAGGTTGAATAATTTTGCCTCCTGTGTTGGCCAGATCTGAGGACCCATACTGCAATTTGTCATAATTATGAATTTTCTGCCATCATTGTCTCATCTTGATACTGCCCAGGGGCTCTGTTCTAATCAATGATTGTTTACCTTAAGTTGACATACCTCATTCAATTTTAATGGAATATGTCAACTTTAGGCAGTCAAATACTGATTTAAAATTGGGCTTCAGGACTTCTCTTTGAAGAAAAATGCTGTGGAGCATATCCAGAGCTTAAATCATGAAAGGCGTTTTACCGTCTTGCATTTTAGCATCATTTTCATTTAAACAATCAGCTTGTTTCTATCTTTCATGTCTAATGCTGGAATGCAACATTCCCTCTAGCTTAAATTTGCAAACAAGTGATTAATATTATGGTGTTACTTACTGAGTCTTGGGTAATGAAAAATTTCTATATTATATGACTATTTCTTAATCCTTGCCTTGATAAATGAACTGGGGTTTGGTAATTGTGTTGATAGCTTGGTATTTTGGTAAGGTAACTGAAAATCTTTTCTGGTTTAATTGTTTTGCTTTATATTCCTCTGAGTATGTAAAAACAATTCCATTGGGTCCATAATCCTGGATTTCCAGCATCTGCAAAACCTCTTGTGTTTCCTTTGTATACCAACAGGTGAAGGTATTTTTTAATTTCATTTTTCGGGATTTTGCTAGCATTTATAGTTGCCCTTGAGTACATAGATAGATAAAGAGATAGCTACTTTATTGATCCCAAAGGAAATTACAGTGTCACAGTAGCATTACAAGTGCACAGTTATACAAATATACAAATATTAGAAGAGAAGTAAGAAAGAAAAAAAAATGTTACCTCAATCAATTTAATATGATGGGGTTATCACTTCCCCGGCTATAAGTTGATTCATTAAAGAGCTTAAAGTTCGAGGGTGAGAATGTCCTCATGTAGTACTCTTTGCAGCAGCGTAGTTGTTTTAGTCTATTACTAAAAATGCTCTTCTGTTCAGCCAAAGCGTCATGGGGAGGGTGAGAAACATTGTCCAGAATTGCCAGGATTTTCTGTACGGTCCTTGAGTTCTACCACAGCCTCCAGCGTGTCCAGTTTGACTCCTATAACAGAGCCAGCCTTTCTAGCCCGTTTATTCACCCCGTTGGCATCACTGGTGTTGATGACATTAATGATATTGGGATGAATCTCTTTATTGAACTGCTGCAGTCATTTTGTTGGGTAGGGAACTTTGAAATTTAGATACCACAGCGATGAAAGAACAGTAATAAATCTCAATGTCAGAATGATGAACAACTGGAAGGAGAAGCTGGAGGAGATAGTATTTCTGTGTATCACAAGCCCTTGTCATTCCTGGTGAAAGAGGTAGTGAGTCTGCAAGCTGGTGTTGAATCATTTGGGAGAAAAGCTGCTATGCATTATGCAGGTGTAGCACACGAGAGCAAATATGCACTGGCAGCGGAGGGAGTGATTGTTTAATGCAGTAGACGGGATGCCAATCATTTAGGTTGCTTTGCCACAGATGGTATGCATCTTCCGGAGTGTTGCGGGAGCTGCATTCATCCAGACATGCAGAAGCAATTCCATCAGGTCCTTTGCGTGTGACTTGTAAGTAGTGAAAAATGGTTGTGACATCTAAAGATGAATTACCCAGCAAAGGGTACTCACCTTTTTATTTAAACTTGTAGCACAGGATGGTCCACTTGTGATTCTGGTCAAAGGTGACCAGCAGGATGTTATTAGTTGGAGATTCATTGATGGGATGGAAAGCTGGATAGATAGGATGTTGTTGGAGATAGACATTACGTAGATTTTTTTGTTTCGTAGATGCTATTTGCCACTATCAGCCTGTGCCTGAATGTTGACAGGATTTTGCTGCATTCCAAGAGTGAAGTATTGCATTTACTGAGAAATTGTGAATATTTGAACATTGTGAAATCTTCAGCAAACTTCTGTCCTGATGACTAAATCATACAAAATTATAATGGATATAGATGGGGTAAATACATTCAGGTTTTTTCCCCTTAACAAGTGAGACTAGAAATCAAGGCCATAGGATGAGGGTGAAAGGTAAAATATTCAAGAGGACACTGAGGTGGGAACATCTTCACTCAGAGGGCATTGCAAATCTGGAACGAGTGCAAGGCAAGGTGGTGGATGCAGGCTCAATTGCAACAATTGAGAGATGTTTGGATAGGTACATGGATGTGTGTTCGTCCATCGTCGACGTCGAGGAGGACCTTGACACCATTTGATGGTGTCGAGACTAGCACGTGGTTTGGATTAAGTGAGGGAGAATTACGCAGCGTCAGCCTCACTCTCTCTTCCCAATTCCCATCTGGATCCAGTGGCAAGACAGAGTCTAGATGGCTGGAGTTGGGACTAGGTGCAGCAGGGACTAGGACTAGGTACATGGATGAGAATAATATAGAGGGCTATGGTGCAGGTGCAAGTATTGGGGCTAGGCAGAAAAAAGGTCAGCACAGACGAGATGAGCCAAAAAGCCTGTTTCCGAGCTGTGGAGATGTATAGCTCTAAGCATCTTTGATGAAGTAGTTTTGGATGGGTGAACCTGGGACTCTGTCCTGAGGTACTCCTCCAATAATTTCTTGTAAAAGGAATAATTGACCACCAGTAACTAATTTTATATTTTTTTGTATAAGGCATAACTTCTACATTAAAATACTTTCTCCTTAATGCACATTAACTTTAGTGTAAGCAGAGCTCTTTAATGTCATACACAGTCAATTACTACCTTGATGTAACTGATAGTAATTCGTGCCTCATCACTAGAACTCAGCACTTTAACCCATACTTGGACACAGCCCATGAAAAGATATGGAGCCAAGAGTTACTAGCAAAACCCAAATGGGTAAGCATCTTATAGTGAGTAAGCATTATTTCATATTTCTTTTCTCGAGCAGCCCCTTGGGATTGAGGATGACTTTTGCTTCCATTCCAGCTTTGTTGGTTTTGAAAAGATTGATGAGGCTGATCTATGATTTACAGACTCCTCTATACAAGGAGCAGGAGTCCCTGGCAGGTGACTAGTTAGTGATTTAGCATGTTCCATCTGTTATCTACACATGGCTAAATAACTGCAATCACAGAGGTTCTCAATGTTAGGGAGTATTATGAAATGTAGCAGATATTAATTCAAACAAGATCTCGGCCACAAATCTGTAAACGAAAATAAGTTTAGGAAGCTTTTAATTAGCCTTCAGTTTTTTTTTTGTAAATTGAAAGCAGTAAACTGAACTTAAAGTGCAGGGTGATCCACAGATTGAGACTCTATTCAATATATGTATACTGTAATTGATTGATTGATTCATTATTATCATCATTGTTTTGTCTTCTTCTTCTATATTACATATCGCATTGAACTGCTGCTGCTAAGTCAACAAATTTCACGACACGTCGGTGATAATAAACCTGATTCTGATTCTGATTCTGAAAAGCCAAACATTAAGTCAATGGAGTTGTATTAATTGGATTGATTCAAACCAAGCAACATGGATAAGTTATTTCCACCATTGTGACTGAGTTCAAGATGGCAGACCAGACAACATTGTCATTTAGCATATCAAACATGGGCACAGGTATCAGCAATCAATAGTTTTTGTGTACTTACCATATTTGTGTACTCAGAGACAACCCTGGCAACATTAATTTTGGACATCTGATTCTCTGCCATCAAAAGGTTTTATAATATTTGTAATAAATACTTCTTTCCAAAGGCATTTGGAACTTCAGAGGTGTCTCATCAATTACAATCTGCTTCCACTAGTTATCTATTGATGTAAACAATGTCACTGTTACTATTGAAATTGTATTTAATCACCTACTGTTACCTTTGATCTCAAGGGTATAAAATGAGATGCATCTTTGCGTTTGTGAGCTTCTACCAAGAGTGTCTCCAGTATGATGCCTGCTCACTGCGCTGAATAAAGACTTCTATATCACCAGCTTCTGCGTCTCTTCGGTGACTTTGATCACAGTCACAACATCTGGGGGCTCATCAGGGATATGCTTGTGACCCACTGTGTGGCCAGCGATCTCAGCAGTCTAACGGGGTGAGTATTTTCAAGAGTAACACAGACGCTTAGATCTATTCAATGGTCAATGACCATAGGATCACAAAGTATCAAAGAACACAGCAGATATAAAATTGTGGTGTGTGTGTACATGTGCATTTGTGCAAGGGATCAGCTATTAGAGAGTTTAGTGCAGCTTGGCGGGATGGGGGCCACCTGTTGCAAAAGGTGGGGTTTACTGATCATTCAGGACATCAGACGGGCACGTGTATATTCGTTCGGGGGGAACTGTTTTGTGGCATACTGGTTTGTGATGGCATGCATTGAGATCTGACAATGCCAGGTCAAGAATCCTGACAATCGAAGCTAGCTCTTGACCCTGATTATTACCACTCACAAGCCCTTCACCCACAGGGAGGAGCAGAGCATTTAGTCCGTGCTGCTTAAGGTTGTTTGTGGGAATTCAGAATTCTGGCACAAGTTCAAAGAGATGACTGAAATTCACAAAATGCACCCAAAAGATATACGTGTGTTGATAAAAGCAAAATGCCTGAGGACTATATGGGATAGTATGGCCCTGTGAATGTAGGACGGTACATGGGCAACTGCTGGGAATGGCAGTAAAGAAGAGAGGTATCACTTCTTTAAGGTGGAAGAGAGGCAGCAACTAGGGGGGAGGTGAGAGTAACTGGGGAGTAATAACGTCAGTGGTTCAGAGAGCTGATAAACCAGCCACAGGTTATACAGAGAGTAAATATCAAGGATATGAAGCATATTAAGTATTGGACAATCCAGGGAGGGATGATCCAGTCTTACTGAAAATGCTGAAGGAAGGCCCGAGCTCAGTCTCACCAGGAAATTTTAAATTTGGGGATAGCAGTGGGAGTGACCTAGCCTGTGATGGTAGCAAGAGGAGGGGGAGAAGAAGTTATAAAGTGACTGTAGTGAGTGTGGCTGCTGTGATGTCACAGCATACTTGATTTGTGTGCTAGTAGCTAGAGTACCCAGCAAAGAACTGTTGGAATAGACAGAGAAGGGTAAAGGTGATGATTTGTTACAGCTGTGGCCTCTCATAGTTGGAGGTAGTGTCCTAATAAGGGAAGAAGGTGTGAGAATCACTCACCAAAACAGGCAGAAAGCTCAGCAGTGCCCCCTCTGTTCGATCTGACTGCCAACCAGATCATAGTACTGCTGAGGACCAGCAAACGGCTAGTGGCAGCCTTCATTGCAAGTACTGGTCACACACGGATGTACACAAATGTATATTAGGGGGCTGGCAATGTGAAATGTTTGTGTTCTATCCTTTCCCATGACTGGAGAGGCAATTTACATTACCAGTGTGGGAGGTAAGACAATGAGGACAGAGAGAAGTGAGCCTCAGGTGTTGAGATTGAGGGAGTGTGGCTTCTTGTTGAATTCTGGGTGTGCCTAAACAACGACAGTACTGCCCTGGGTATAGACATACTGAGTAGATTCAACAAAGGGACAAATAACATGGTCAAGACAGGCACAGCAAACATGTGTGATTCTCAGAGCAGACAACATAGCCCATGGAGAGACTGCAGCCCCAAGCAGGAAAAAGACATGAGACAATGTCTGTGAATCATCATCTGGGACCACCCAGATCATGCTCTCTTTTTGCTGCTGCCAGGAGAAAAGATGTACAGGAGCCTCAGGACTCACATCACCAGGTTCAGGAACAGTTATTACCCCTCAACCATCAGACTCTTGAACGAGAGAGGATAACTTCACTCAACCTCACGCCCTATCACTGAACTGTTCCCACAAATTATGGATTCACTTTCGAGGACTCTTCATCTCACGTTCTTGATATTATTTATTTATTTATTTATTTATTTTTTATTATTATTATTATTATTATTATTATTATTTTATTTTTTCTCAGCTCAGGCTGGTAAAACCTGAGATACGGGCTTAGCCAAGCATACTCAATTCACAATTTCTAGGAACTTTCAGACTATCATAGTGATATTTAGTATTATGGCTTTCTGAAAATTTACATAAATGTTGCTGTGTAAGCCCAATTGTTTAATCGTATTGGTTAGTGAAGATCAGGTGGTACCAGTTGTACATATTACTATTGGTTCATGTTCCATAGTCTTTCAATTTCCAATTTACTTCAGCATATCTCTAGTGTTTTTCACTTATTGATTTCAGTATGTTGTGTGTTTTTGGAATGGCTATCTCGATTGTTGTTATTGCTTGTTTATCCTGTAATTTTATGTCTGGATGTTTATTATGGATTGTCCTATCTGTAATAACAAATTAATTATAAAATAATTTATAGGACTCTGATTCTAAAACTGGATCAGGCATGTATTTATAGTCAGGTATGGTGTCCTTTATGAGTTTGTATTTTAAAGCAAGATTTTGATGCAAGATGTTTGCCACTTGATTGTGCCTTTGTAAGTAATCAGATTGTGCTAAACTGCTGTGGAATCCTGTTATGTGTTAGATTGTTTCTGGTTTCTCTTGTCATTTTCTGCATTTATCATCTTGAATTTTTTGGTGTTTTATTTTGTATGTTTGATTTTTTTTCTGTTAACCACCTGGTCCTGTATTGCCTTAAGGAATTCTGTTTCTGGGAAGTGGTCTCCAATTCTGAGCCAGGCATTTGACGTTTCCTTGTTGACACTTAGTCTGCTCAGATCAGGGGGATGTCTTCCATGGAGAGTCATGCTCTTCCATTGGTTAACTTTTTTCTTCTATGATGATAATTTCTTCATTTTTCTGGGTTATGCTTTCATTTAAGTTGTCAGTGCTGTGTACTTCTTATCAGAATTGCATATGCTCGTACAGAGCGCTGAATCCAGTTTTTGTTGATGTAAATATATCTTTAGAAGATTTATATGACTGTTATGTAAATTTTTAAGTCTGTTAATAAAATATGTTTCTAAAATTTGTCATATCAGTTCTTATTTTTCTTTGTAAATTTTTCAGATCGGGTTCAGACCAAGATATTATGCTGAAAAATATATTAATTTAGGTCTAGCGAAAGTGTTTACTCACTTTGATATATTTTTACTATTGAACTCTATTTGGCAGATTTTCTTAATCCTTGAAATAAATTTAGTCAAATCTTTTCCCTTTATCACACTATGATCTATTTTCTCTGCTTGTTGATATCCCAAATACTTCTGCTCATGTTCATCCATTAGTTGTATTGTATCCTGTTTCTCTATTTTATATTCTACACCTCTTTTGCATCGTTTTTTGATTAATGTTCTGTACTTACCTAGTTCAAAGATCATGTTTATATCTTTTGAAAATTGTTCTACTATTTAAATTAATTGCTTTAGCTTTACAGACAAAATAGCGTATAATTTCAAACCATCCGTGTATAGAAGATGTGTCAAGGTAGAATTTGGTTATTTCTGATCTGATACTGTATCTTCATCCAATTGATCATTCAGATAATCTGTCATGGCATGTAGTGTGAACTGTTGTCTGTGAACCTGAAACAAAGTTACCTTGCTGTGACACACATCAAAGTTGCTGGTGAACGCAGCAGGCCAGGCAGCATCTCTAGGAAGAGGTACAGTCGATGTTTCGGGCCAAGACCCTTCGTCAGGGTCTGCGAAGGGTCTCGGCCAAAAACCTCGACTGTACCTCTTCCTAGAGATGCTGCCTGGCCTGCTGCGTTCACCAGCAACTTTGATGTGTGTTGCTTGAATTTCCAGCATCTGCAGAATTCCTCGTGTTTACCTTGCTGTGAACCTGCTCACAGCATAAGTACTGGCACCCACTGATAGATTTAACTATCAGAGATTGAAGGGGTGAAGATGATGTGATCAAACTTCTGGAACATTTTATTGCCACCTCCGCACGGTCTTGTGGGCCACCAATTAGAGATGTTAGATAGTGTAGATATAGGTGTAATTAGGGATGGGTTCCGAAGTGAAGGGCTTCCTGAGACAGAGTTACGTGAGTATAGCAGATATTAATTCAAAGAAGAGCCAGGCATCAGGCCTTATTGTAAATGTAACTAAGTCCAGGAACCTTGCAATTAGCCTTCAGATTTTTGTAAATTCCATTAGTAAATTGATGTTAAAAACATGATCTGTTGCACAGTCTAATAGATTGCAAGAGCCAAATATTAAGAGAATAGAAGTTGTATTACTTGGATTGTATCAAACCAGGCAACATGGCCATTGTTTGCACCGTTGTGACTGAGTTGAAGCTGTCAGAGCAGACGAGGGTTGTCACTTAATGTATCAAACGTGGTCACAGGTATAGACACTCAATAATTTTTGTGTACTTACCATATTTGAATACTCATAGACAGCCCTGACAACACTATTTTGGGTGTCTGCCTCTCTATTGTGAAAAGATTTTAGTATATTTGTGATCAATGGTTTTTACCAAAGGCTCTTAGACCTTCAGAGGTATCTTATCAATTACAATGTGCTTCCACAATGTATCTCAAAGGAACCATTTGTCAATCCAAACTACTGAAGTATTCAATGTTATTGTAATTACTGAAATTGTATTGAATCACCTGCTGTTACCTTTGATCTTAAGGGTATAAAAATGTGATGTACCTTTAGGTTTGCGAGCCTGTACTGTATGTTTCCTGAATGACACCTGCTTGTTGTGCTGAATAAAGACTTTTATATCACCAGCTTCAGTTCTCTCTGGTGACTTCATTCACAGTCACAATTCTCAATACAAACCAAATGTTCTTTTACTACTTTGAGTGGTCACGGGCCAGGGATCCTGAGTGTTCATTGGGGATATTACATTTCGTTAAGAAAGCTTTAAAAACATGCATTCTTTCTCTGTCCTCCTGGTAGCCTTATCCAGAATAGAGAGCATGGTTTAGATATCTGTTGCATTGTGGCATTTCAGAATTATGACCCATCCAACTCAGACAAATGAGTATGCTAAATCCCCAGTCCTGGGAACTGTTGACCTGGGAAAGAACTCTGATATTGTTTACTTATCTTTCCAGTGAATTCTGAGAGTTTTGCAGCAATGGTGATGGTGATATCTCTCACAAGCACTTCATGAGTAATCCATTTCTGAGAAGCATTCAGGAGAGCTGAAATCACTGTTGCTCAGGCGACTGAGTTCTGTACGGAATCCTAGGTCTTGATCTTCTAACACACTTTTTCTCAGGGGTGACTCTCAAGATAGAGTAATAGGTGTGATCATGAAGTAAGATAGCATAGAATCAGGTCCTTTGGTTCAACTTGTTCATGTTGGTCAAGATGCCAACTTCAGCAAGATCCATTTGCCAGAATTCAGCCCTTATCAAACTTCTCCTGTCCACATACCTATCCAAATGTCTTGTAAACACTGATTGTATCCACCTCTACTAATTTCTCTAGCAGCTCCCACCTCTGTATGAAAAAGTTGCCCCTCAAGTTCTTTTGAAATCTTTCCCTTCTCACCTTAAACCTAGGCCATTTAGTTTTAGACTCCCCTCCCCAGGGAAAAGCACCATTCACCTTATCCCCTCATAATTTTACATTCCTCTATTATTTCATCCCTCAGCCTCCTATATTCTCCCATCTCCCCTTATAATTCAAGCCCTCCAATCACAGTAACATCCTTATGAATCTTTTTGGCATTCTTTCAAGTTGAATGGTATCATTCTTATAGCTTATTGACCAGAACCACAGACAAGTGTGATCTCACCAATATCTCGTACAGTTGTAACATGATGTCCCAACTCAATGCCCTGATTGATTGACACACGCGTAAAAACACCTTCCTCGCCACCCCACTGACCTCTGTCTCTGTTTAGGGAACTATGTACTGGAGCAACACACACAAAATGCTGGAGGAACTCAGCAGGTCAGGCAGCATCTATAGAGATGAATAAACAGTTGGCGTTTTGGTCCAAGACCCGCTTCAGGACTGAAAAAGAAGGGTGAAGATGTCAGAATAAAAAGGTGGGGGGAGGGGAAGGAGGCTAGCTGGAAGGTGATAGGTGAAGCCAGGTGGGTGGGAAAGTAAAAAGCAGGAGAGGAGAGAATCTGATAGGAGAGGAGAGTTAACCATAGGAGAAAGGGAAGGAGGAGGGGCCCAGGGGTAAGAAAAGATGAAAGGACAGAATGGGGAACAGAAGAAGGGGGGGGGAGGGAAAAATAAATGACTGGAAGGAGAAATCAATATTCATGCCACCTGGTTGGAAGCTACCCAGATGGAATATAAGGTGTTGCTCCTCCACCCTGAAGGTGGCATCATCTTGGCACTCGAGGAGGCCGTGGACTTGTACTCCTAGGTCTCTCTGTTCTACAACATTCCTGGTCTCTACTTTTCTGGTTTACCTTATTAAGCCACGCCTCACACTTGTCCATGTTCAATATGTTAAGAGCTATACGTTTTCCAAAGTCTAGTTGTGGATGTTTACTATTGGAAGACAATCTTGGCAGCAGGGGCAATTTAGAAGAGGATCTTTGTCTTGTGAAGGGTAGCCTTCTCATACGTTTCAGTGAATGAATCTACAGTGACTCAGAGCCTGTGCAAACACAAACATGGTATTTATCCTGTAGCGTGACCTAATGTTTGGGTAGCCTTGGTTCTGGAGCATAATTGAGCAGTTTCCTGTGAATTTCAAAGGTTCAAAGGGATATGGGCTTAGATGGAAATCTTGTTAGGCACGAACTAATTGGAACAAAGGGGCCATTCCAAGTTGTATGAGTCTACAGCATGACTGAGTCCATTCCATGGGAAGTGATAGAGGTGAGGTGAAGAATTGCCGCAAGAAAGATTGAAAGAAGTGTTGAGGTAATAAAGTGGCTTTGTTTGACATTGATCTTCACTGACATTGGTTCTGTTTATTTATTTAGAGATACAGTGTGGAACAGGCCCTTCTATCCAATGAGCTGCACCACCAAGCAACCCACCTATTTAACACGGGCCTAATCACAGGACAATTTACAATGACCTACTAACCGATACATCTTTGACTGTGGGAGGAACCAGATCACCGGAGAATGAGGAAAATGTACAAGCTCCTGATAGACGACATTGGAATTGAACTCTCAATTCCAACTCTCTGAGCTGTAATAGTGCTGCGCTAACCATTATGCTAACATTGCTCCGCTGTTCTAAAGCCTTGACTAATATCACTACCATCATGAAGCAAACATCCACTATCCATGGTATTTTCTATCACTGTAGTTAAACGTTGCTGTAAACATCAGATTTGTTAGACAGGAGGCGTTGATGGCGGACCCAAATGCAAGACACAGACACTGAAGTACTAGTAACAGGACAAGGTTTATCAAGAAAGCAAGGGGAGTGAGGAAGGAACAACGCTGGATATGGACACAGGCCCTGGACGAGACAAGGACACTGAGCCTAAGCTAGGACTAAGACTATGAAAGCAGGACCAGAACAAGGAACTTGGAACTAGGAGCCTGGGCTAGGACTCCGAGCCAGAGACTGGACAAGGACCTGGAACCTGGGTCTTGACTCGGGCTCAGACCCCGGATCTAGGCGAGGACAAGACGTGGCTACAGAAATGGACATGGCTAGGTTACAGGACTGGACGTGAAACTCCTGCACAGGACGAGAACACGAAGCCTTAACTGGGACAGGATGAGGTTTTTGGACTAGGCTTGGACTAGATGTGGTACTTGAACGTGGCTTGGACTAGATGAGGTACTTGGACGTGGCTTGGACTAGATAAGGTTATTGGACGTGGCTTGGGCTAGATGAGGTACTTGGATTAGGGACTCCTGGACTGGATGAGGCACATGGACAGGATGAGAACACAAAGCCTTGACTTGGACAGGATGAGGTTCTTGGACTAGGCTTGGACTAGATGAGGAGCGGGGACTCCTTGGAGCGTAGAGCCGGGACCCTCTTAGGACGCAGGACCGGGACCCTTTCTAGAACACAGGGCCAGGATGCTTTCGCAGGGCCAAGATCCTTTCTAGGATGCAGGGCCTGGTTGACTACCAAGGACACTTGCTGAGGGAAATTGTCGAGGTAACTGTCAGGGATTCAGATAGGAAGGGGAAGGGAACAGTCCAGCAAAGAAGCTGAATCCCGAAGCTATTTATGTAGCCATCCCAAAACTAGAATCAGGTGCCTCGATTAAGGAGCCCAGTGGAACTAGGGAAAACCCGGAATACAGATTGATGGACCGGACCGTGAACCGGAATGCGGACCTCATGGACTGGACCATGACAAGATTGGATTTGTCTTGCTTTTTGTTAGTAAGTGCCATTGTTATAACTTGTATGAAACTAAAACTTAATTTTACACTCAAATCAATGAAGTAGAATAAAATACACTGCAACATTACCCCTTTTCTTTCCACAGGTGCTAATGAAACATCGCACTGTGTGCAGAATAACTGATTCACACATAACTGCAGTACATTCTGAGAGTGTCAGATAGATCATGGACCTGTTGCTATTTTGCATCTTTGGTAAGTCAATGTTTTCGAGAGCCTCATTCTGTTATGCTGCCTTTTGTTGAAGACCGGAACCATCGTGTACAAATGTACCAATGGTACTGTATATCCTCTTATCATGAGTGAAATGAATCCTTTCAAGTCCTCGGAACATTACAATGCGGAGAACACTTAAGAGAATTGACGAGGTTATACTTAAGATGTCAGAACCGTCTTAACAAGCAGTTTCTGACCACTTTATCCTCTAGTTAGATGTCATTTGTGACTATAGAAGCTTAATAACCTGAGTCAAAAAGTCAATGGAGCTGAGAGCAAGATGCCTGCACCATCATACTTAAGATTTATAAGGACATCTTAATTGTAACAGTCACTTCCAAAATCTAATTGAAGAGGGGTGGATGGGATGTGTGGAATATTAGGAAAGTCATTTGACAGAAGATGGAGCAGTACAGCACTGGAACAAGTTCTTTGGTCCATGATGTTCTGCCAAATTAAGCCAATGATGCCTAATTAAACTAACACCCTCTACCTGCAAATGGTTCAACTTGCTCCATTCTCTGTACTTCTGTATGTCTATCTAAGAGCCTCTGAAAATCTCATTTGTATCTGCCTCCACCAAAACCCCTGGCAGTTCATTCCAGGCACCCACCACACGCCGTGTAAAAATATTGACACACTATCCTAACCTTGGAATTTTTAAATCATTCTTTAAAATTTTTCTCTGGTTAGTGAAACACTTAAAGCACCATCCACCAACATTGTAGGATTATCTCCACCTGCAGGACCGTGTTGTTTTTGAATGCCCCTCACTATCATCTTCTTTTTGGCAATTTGTGACCAGATGATCAGATGACATATCTAGTTATTTCAATGCAGGTTCTCAGGCTGAAGAATGGAGCAGGTTAAAGTATATTTTACAGTGATTTTACTTTTGCTTAATGTCTTTATTGATCTTTAAACATTTCAAGGTGTTTATGAAGGTCCCGTTTCGGCTATTTTTATTTTAACAATTTTACAGCAATTTCAATCATTCTGAAATTATAGTCCTGGTTTTGCCAGGGGCAATGCTTCATCCCAGCTTTTCTCCCTCTCAAGAGCAGGGTCTCAGAAGAATGCAATCTGGGGTAAACTCCCAGGTGAAGACCCCACTAAGCCTCTCCATGTGCATCCAGGTGAGTCTGACAGTATGCAACACATTTAACATGGGCTGGTGGGGACCTCAGATGACAAGCCTGGCAGAGAGCTGGCTTCAGCATGCTTCAGCCCATTATTCAGAAGTTTCAGAATATTAACAACATTTCATTAATTGACAATATATGAAAAGAGAGAAAATCTACATACAGTTTTTTAATCTAACCTGAATTAATTCACAGCCATCTTTAAAATGTTATTCTTTTATAAATATTTTGTTAAACATAGTGTTATATTCAACCTACATAGAAAAAAATTTAATCTCCCCTACCTTCTTCTTTAGTAACCAGTGTATTAGGATATTTTAACGTTTTATGAACATTTAATAATTCTGTTTACTTTTCTCATCACCTAAAAATGAAACACTTAAGGAAGATAAAATACAATTGGATGTTTATGACTCTGTAAGGGAGATACTATTTTGATCACAATAGCAATTAGAAATAAACATAAGACCATAAGACATAGGAGCAGAATTAGGCCATTCAGCCCATTGAGTCTGCTCTGCCATTCCATCATGGCTGATCCCAAGTCCCACTTAACCCCATTCACCTGCCTTCTCGCCATATCCTTTGATGTCCTGACTGATCAGGAAACTATCACCTTCCGCCTTAAAAATACCCAAGGACTTGGGCTCCACCACAATCTGTGGCAGAGTATTCCATGGATTTACCACTCTCTGGCTGAAAAAAAATCCTCCTTAACTCTGTTCTACAAGGTCACCCCTCAATTTTGAGACTGTGCCCTCTAGTTCTGGTTACGCTCACATCGGAAACATCCTCTCCACGTCCACCCTGTCTAGTCCTTTCAACATTCGGTAGCTTTAAATGAGATCCTGCCACATTCTTCTAAATTCCAGTGAGTACAGGCCCAAAGCTGCCAAACGGTCCTCATATGTTAACCCCTTTATTACCAAAATCACCATCGTGAACCTCGTCTGCACTATCTCCAATGACAACACATCCTTTCTGAGATATGGGGCTGAATACTGGACAATACTCCATGTGCGGCCTGACTAGTGTCTTGTAAAGGTTCACCATAGAAAATAGGTGCAGGAGTAGGCCATTCGTCCCTTCGAGCCTGCACCGCCATTCAGTATGATCATGGCTGATAATCCAACTCAGAACCCTGTACCAGCCTTCCCTCCATACCCCCGATCCCTTTAGCCACAAGGGCCATATCTAACTTCCTCTTAAATATAGCCAATGAACTGGCCTCAACTGTTTCCTGTGGCAGAGAATTCCACAGATTCACCACTCTCTGTGTGAAGAAGTTTTTCCAAATCTCGGTCCTAAAAGGCTTCCCCTTTATCCTCAAACTGGGACCCCTCGCTCTGGACTTCCCCAACATCGGGAACAATCTTCCTGCATCTAGCCTGTCCAATCCCCTTAGGATTTTATACGTTTCAATCAGATCACCCCTCAATCTTCTAAATTCCAACGAGTATAAGCCTAGTTCAGCCAGTCTTTCATCATATGAAAGTTCTGCCATCCCAGGAATCAATCTGGTGAACCTTCTTTGTACTCCCTCTATGGCAAGGATGTCTTTCCTCAGATTAGGGGACCAAAACTGCACACAATACTCCAGGTGTGGTCTCACCAAGGCCTTGTACAACTGCAGTAGTACTTCCCTGCTCCTGTACTCGAATCCTCTTGCTATAAATGCCAGCATACCATTCACCTTTTTCACCGCCTGCTGTACCTGCATGCCCACTTTCAATGACTGGTGTATAATACCACCCAGGTCTCGTTGCACCTCCCCTTTTCCTAATCGGCCACCATTCAGATAATAATCTGTTTTCCTATTTTTGCCACCAAAGTGAATAACTTCACATTTATCCACATTAAATTGCAACTGCCATGAATTTGCCCACTCACCTAACCTATCCAAGTCACCCTGCATCCTCTTAGCATCCTCCTCACAGCTAACACTGCCGCCCAGTTTTGTGTCATCCTCAAACTTGGAGATGCTGCATTTAATTCCCTCATCCAAGTCAGTCATTAGTATACATTGTAAACAACTGGGGTCCCAGCACTGAGCCTCGCGGTACCCCACTAGTCACTGCCTGCCATTCTGAAAAGGTCCCGTTTATTCCCACTCTTTGCTTCCTGTCTGCCAACCAATTCTCTATCCACATCAATACCTTACCCCCAATACCGTGTGCTTTAAGTTTGCACACTAATCTCCTGTGTGGGACCTTGTCAAAAGCCTTTTGAAAATCCAGATATACCACATCAACTGGTTCTCCTCTATCCACTCTACTAGTTACATCCTCAAAAAATTCTGAGATTCGTCAGACATGATTTTCCTTTCACAAATCCATGCTGACTTTGTCCGGTGATTTCACTGCTTTCCAAATGTGCTGTTATCACATCTTTGATAACTGACTCTAGCAGCTTCCCCACCACTGATGTTAGGCTAACCGGTCTATAATTCCCTGGTTTCTCTCTCCCTCCTTTTTTAAAAAGTAGGGTTACATTAGCCACCCTCCAATCCTCAGGAACTAGTCCAGAATCTAAAGATTTTGGAAAATTATCACTAATGCATCCATTATCTCCTTGCTTTTATATTCAATTCACCTTGAATTAAATGTTAACATTACATTTAAAGGTTTCAAAGATTTCAAAGATTTCAAAGGTACATTTAATGTCAGAGAAATGTATACAATATACATCTTGAAATTCTTTTTCTTCACAAACATCCACAAAAACAGAGGAGTGCCCCAAAGAATGAATGACAGTTAGTTAGAACCTCAAAGCCCCTCAGCTCCCCCCTCCCATGCATAAGCATCAGCAAAGCAACGAACCCCCCTCCCACCAGCAAAAAAGCTTCGGAACCCCCCACCGAGCACTCAAGCGTGCAGCAAAGCATCAATAAAGACACAGACTTGCAGTACCCCAAAGACTACTCGTTCACCTGATAATTCGAAATACAACAGGCTCTCTATCTCTCTAATAGGGAAAAAGAGATATCCCTGTTTCACGGCGAGAGGGGAGACATAACAAAGCAACTGGCTTTGCGTTGATTTTTCCAAGCTCTGTGCCCAAAGAACTCAGGTCTCTGGGCACACAGCCAGCAGCCAGCTTGCTGCTTTTGATCTTCCATCTCCCACGACACACCAGTTTCCTGCAGTGGCACCGAGCTCAATTCCACCCGCCTCCAGAGCCATAAAATCCTGGAATCCCGAAAGCACACTAGTCTTCTAGGCCGCATCCTTGGCATATCAAGTAGTGGCTAGTCGTGAGACTCTGAGAGCGGGTCCCATTTCCGCAAAGAACCAAAGTCAGTGCGTAACTCCAGGTCAGGGTCTGCAAAAGAACCCTGAAAGGGAAAAATAGAGATATTAAAGATAGAATTAGAGCTATTTCTGAAGATGCAAGCAAAGGAGTTGCTTTTAGGTGCCACCATTCTCCTAAGCTCCTTAGGCATTTGCCTTCTTTACCATAAACTCAACCTGCAAATTAACATTCTGAGGGTCTTGCATGAGCACATCCACACATTTGATGTTTGAAACTTCTCCCCATTTAGATAAAAGTCTGCACCTTTGTTCTTTTTACCAAAATGCATTATCGTACATTTCCTAACACTGTATTCCATGTCAAGAAGAGAAAGTCTGCAGATGCTGGAAATCCAAGTAACACACAAGCCCTGCCGAAGGGTTTCGGCCTGAAGTGATGACGGTACTCTTTTCCATCGATGTTGCCTGGCCTGCTGAGTTCCTCCAGCATTTTGTGTGTGTTGCGCTGTATTCTATCTGTCACTCTTTTGCCCTTCTTCCAATTTGTCTAAATCCTGTTGCATTCACATTTCCTCCTCAACACTACCTACCCCTCCATCTATCTTCATATCATCTGCAAACTTTGCCACAAAGCCGTCAATTCCAATATCCAAATCATTCACAAACAATGTGAAAAGTAGAGGTCCCAATACTGACACCTGAGGAACACCACTAGTCACTGGCAGCCAACCAGAAAAGGCTCCCTTTATTCCCACTTGCTGCCTCTTGCCTGCCAGCCATTCCTTTATCCATGCTAGTATCTTTCCAGTAACACCATAGGATTTTATCGTGTTAAGCAGTCTCAGGTGTTGCACCTTATCAAATGCCTTCTGAAAACTCAAGTAATTGACATCCACTGCCTCTCCTTTGTCCACCCTGCTTGTTACTTCCTCAAAGAATTCAATTGGATTTGTCAGGCAAGATTTTCTTTTACAGAATCCAGGCTGACTTAGATTTATTTTATCATTAGCCTCCAAGTACCTTGAAACCTCATTCTTAATAATAGACTCCAACACTTTCCCAACTACTGAGGTTAGGCTATCTGGCCTATGATTTCCTTTCTTTTGCCTTCCTCCCTTCTTAAAGTGTGTAGTGAAATTTGCAACCTTTCAGTCCTCTGGGAACATGCCAGAATCAAGTGATTCTTGAAAGATCATGTCCAGCGCATCTGTTATCTCATCAGCAACCTCTCTCAGGACTCTGGGATGTAATCCATCTAGTCCAGGTGACTAATCCACCTTAAGACCTTTAGTTTGCCTACCACTTTTCCCTTCGTAACAACAACAGCATCACACCTGTTCCCTGACACCCATGGATCTCTGGCACACTGCTAATACCTTCAACAGTGAAGACTGATACAAATTAAGTTCATCTATTATTTCTCTGTCCCCCATTACTACCTCACCACCATCACTTTCCAATATCAACTCCCACCCTTTTACTCTTTATTTAATTGAAAAAAATCTTCTAGTATCCTGCTTTATAATATTGGCTAGTTTGCCCTCATATTTCACCTTTTCCCTTCTTATAGCTTTTTAGTTGCTTTTTATTGTATTTTAAAACTTCCCAATCATCCAACGTCCCACTCATTTTTGCTACCTGATATGCACTTTCCTTGGCTTGTAGGCAGTCCTTAACTTCCCTTGTCAGCCACAGTTGCCTACCCCTGCTATTTGAGAACTTCTTCTTCTGTGGGACAAGTCTATCCTATGCCTTGTGAACTATTCCTAGAAATGTCAGCCATGTCCAGTAATAACATCCAATAATCTCTCAACAACATTAACACAATCCTCAAAAGTTGTTCTCGTAATTTGCTTCTAAGGCCAAGTTGTAGCTTAAGTGAACAGATGACTGTTCACTTGGTCAGGAATACGTAATAGAGTTTCAGCCAGCAGCTTCGCAGTGACATCTAGGAGCATTGACTTCACCAGTGCTGAAAGAAGGAAAATGCAATCAGTCACACAAATTACTGAATTTGTTTTATGAGTCATCTATTTCCTCTTGCAGCAGTTTAATGATCCTTACATTCCTGTGCAAGGATTTTTACAAATTTATTTATTAAGACCTTAAAATATTTAATAAACTAGTGAAACAAATATTTAATTAATTATTGAAACATAAATATATGGACCACATGTAACAAAAAAAAGTGCTGGATAACTCCAAATGAATGCCATATTAAATTTTGAAGTGCCCAATCACTTTGTTGGAATTTATAGTCAATGCTGACATCTTGCTGGCTCTCTTTGCATTAAACGTTGGCTTACTAGGAACTGGAACCTTTGACATTGGTCAAATTACACAATAGCAATCCGGCCTTCGGATCTGAAAGCTACAAAGAGAGGAAATAGAGGAGAGAAATTGATTGTTGACAGATAATTTTCAAAAGGTAGCAGATATTTAAATCTACACAATTTTGTTTATAGGAAACTGCAAGTACTTTTCATTGGGCACAAGAGATAGTATCAGGTGTCTCAGCCTCCTTTCCAGCTCACCTCAAAGTTCAAAGTTCAAAGTAAATTTTATTATTAAAGTACATATATACCACCATATACGTGGTGGAAGATCGTGAACACGGCGCAGCACATCACACAAACCAATCTTCTGTCCTTGAGCTCACTTTATACCGCATGCTGTCGGATCAGTGCTGCCAGGATAATCAAGGACACGACCCACCCAGCCAACACACTTTTCGTCCCTCGTCCCTCCGGGAGAAAGCTCAGGAGCTTGAAGACTCGTATGGCCAGATTTGGGAACAGCTTCTTTCCAACTGTGATAAGACTGCTGAATGGATCCTGACCGGGATCTGGGCCGTACCCTCCAAATATCCGGACCTGCCTCTCGGTTTTTTTGCACTACCTTACTTTCCCTTTTCTATTTTCTATTTATGATTTATAATTTAAATTTTTAATATTTACTATCGATTTGTAATCCAGGGAGTGGGAAGCACAGAATCAAATATCGCTGTGATGATTGTACATTCTAGTACCAATTGTTTGGTGACAATAAAGTATATACAAACTTGAGATTTATTTTCCTGTGGGTATACTCAACAAATCTATAGAATAGTAACTATAACAGGATCAATGAAAGATCAACCAGCATTCAGAAGACAACAAACTGTGCAAAATACAAATATAAATAAATAATGAGAACATGAGATAATAGGATAAGAAGTTTGTTGTATGAACATTTCAATGGTGGGACAAGTAAGTGTAGATCCCCCCCTCTATTAAAGGGCTTGATGGTTGAGGGGTAGTAACCTTTCTTAAACCTAGTGATGTGAGTTCTGAGGCTCTTGTACATTCTCCATGATCGCAGCAGAAAGAAGAGAGCATGACCTGGGGATCTCTAATTATCAATCCGGCTTTCCACAACAGCGTTTCAAGTAGATGTGCACAATGAGGACTTTACTCATGATGTACTGGGCCAAATCCACTACCTTTTATAAGATTTTCCATTCAAAAGGCACTAGTGTCTCCCAACAAGGCCATGAGGCAGCCAGTCAATATACCGTCCTCTACACATCTGTAGAAGTTTGTCAATGTTTTAGATGTCATGCTGAATCTCTGCAGACTCCTAAGGAAGTAGAGGCACTGCCATGCTTTCTTCACAATTGCACATATGTGCTGGGTCCAGGACAGGTCTCCTGAAATAGTAACACCCAGGAACTTAAAGTTACTATTCCAGTCCACCTCTGATCCTCCAGTGAGAACTGGCTCATAGACCTCTGGTTTCCCTCTCCTGAAGTCTATATTCAGTTCCTTGGTCCTGCTGATATCAAGTGAGAGATTGTTGTTATGACACCAGTCAGCCAAGTTTTCAATCTCACTCTTGTCTGTTGATTCATCACTACCTTTGATTCAGCCTATGACAGTGATGTCATCAGCAAACCTGAATATGGCTTTGGACCTGTGTTTAGCCACACAGTCATAAGTGTAAAGCAAGTAAAGTGGGGGGCTAAGCAGACATCCCTGAGGTGCACCTGTGCTGATGGGGGTCATGGAAGAGATTTAGTTGAACTGACTGGGATCTACAGGTAAGGAAATTCAGGATCCAATTGCACAAGGAGGTATTGCAGCCAAAGTCTTGGAGCTTATTGATTAGTTTTGAGGGCTTGATGGTATTGAATGTTGAGCTGTAGTGGATAATGAGCATCCTGTTGTATGCAACTTTGCTGTCCAGATGTTCCAGGATTTCGTGAAGGCCCAATGAGGTGCCACCTCTGTGGGCCTGTTGCTTTGGTAAGTAAATTGGAGTGGATCCAAGTCGCCTCTTAGAGAGGAGCTGATATATTTCATCAGCAACCCCTCAAAACACTTCATCACTATGGACGTAACTGTAACTAGGCGATAGCCATTGAGGCAGTCTCCACACTGTTCTTGGGCACCTGTACATTTGAAGCCAACTTGAAACAGGTGGGTATCACACACTGCCGAAGCGAGACATTGAATATCTCAGCCAGTTGGTCAATACAGGTCTTCAGTACATGACCAGTTAATGGATTCAGCTAAATGCCTGGAGTGACATCAGTTATTATTAGTTTTTGTTGAATCTCATAAGGAGGAGGAAGGATAACTCACTACTGTATGCTTTAGATTTGAGCACACAGTGGCTAGCAATTGAAAGTTTCAATGAAGTCCAGGTTTGTCTGATGCACTATTCAGCTTATTCTATAGATGGATAGTAATAATTTGTTTAAGATGACATTATGTTAATACAGTATAAGAACTTTATAAGAGAATTCAGATTCCAATGCATATACAGTAGATACTCTGCCTGGGTCTAAGTTCCTGAGTTGACCCAATCAAGAGTTTTTAATGGAACAATTAGAAACAATTCGAGAAAGACCTGCCTTGAAGTACTGTAGGCTCAAGAGACGCAGGAGTAACTTCTGATTGAATGTCTCTCTGACAGAGAGGGGGAAAGAGAGGAAGTATAAAAACCACACTTGGAGAAGTATTAGTTACCTCAAGGGCAGAGTTTTATAGAAAAATAAACATTATTTCCAAAAAAGTGAAAAAGAAAGCAGTTAAGCTACTCAGTAGATGGACCCAGGGAAAGGAAAACAGCAAGAGTCATAGTTGTTCTGTTATTCAAATGGATCATGGCTAATCTGTATCAACTCCACTTCCTGTCTCCGTTATGCAACATTTGGTACTCTTTACTAAGAAAAACCTATTGTTCTGGCTGACACTTCAATTTCACAATAAGGAAGTACTGTGTCGTGAGTGCAACAATAACATTATGCAAACCGTTACATAAACATCTCTTAAAAGAAAATTGTCCTGACTAACATCACCTCCACAAGTATCACTGGAATGGTGAGTGTTCAGGAAGGAGTTGGCAAGAACTGAGGTAGCAATCAGAATGGTGACACTTGAACAATGTGTCAACAGTCTTCTGCAAATGCATGTTTTGTTCTTGGATTGGGGTCACTTCTACTCCTCTAGGTGCTACTGAATCATACATACAGCAGGGAAGCAGCTCCTACTGCCTACTGTGTCCAGGTTGACCATCAAGAGCCTAACTAGACTCATCCCATTTTGTAGCAGTTGGCCCATTGCCTTCTATGCTATAGCATTTCCGGTATTCATCCAACTACTTAAATGCTTTGAGAACACCTACCTCCACCATCCCCTCAGGCAAGAGTTCAATCACCCTACAGCTGAAAAATTCTTCTTCAGCTTCCTTCAGAATCTGCCCCATTACCTTAAAACTATGCCCCCAGGGAACACCTCTTCCAAGGGCAAAATTCTCACTTTATCTGCTCTATCTCTGTTTCTCATAATTTTTGCACAGTTCAGTCAGGTACCCCACAGTTTTCTCCTCTCCAAAAAAAAAAACGGACTCAGTCTATCCAGATTTTCTTCAAAGCTGAATCATTTTATCCTCGGCTATGTCCTGGTGAACCTCCTAGTGATCATATCCTTCCTGTAATGAACGGAAATTCACAGGTAGCCTAGCTGCGCCTTAACCAACGTTTTGTACCATAGCCTCTCAACATTTTATGTCCCAACTAATAAAAATAGATATTCCTTATGCCTTCTTATGAGCTAGTCCTGAAATTTTTTGTGAAATTCCATCTCGTGTCCATTTTCTTGAAAGTTCATCTCGTGTCAATTTTACCAATTCACCAAAATGCTCTAAAGATAACAACTCATCCTTTTCAATGTCAATGATACTATCAGTTTTCATGTCATCTGAAAATCTGTTAATCAGGCCTTCTACCATCACATCCAGGTCATTAAGGAGAAAAGCAAACACCATGGGTCTCAGAACCAATCCGTGTGATACACCAATAGTCAAAATCTACAAATCACTTAAACAATCCTCGACTATCTTCCTCTGCTTCTTGTTACCAAATTTGTTTCAGATCCCATTTTTGAATTTCCAAATATTCAAATAACTCTTATTTTGACTAATCTGCTTTTTGCTTGGCAACTTGAGAAGCAGTTTACTTTTATTCCTTTCTCATGACAAGGACATGACTGGAAAGGCCAATTACAAATTCCTTCCAACTGAGTTGAAAGACTCAACTAAATTGGTTGGTTCATAATAAGGATGGCAGATTTTCATAAGTTAAGCAGATAGATTGGTCTGCAGTCATTATTACTAATGATCATTTTTCTTTGGATTGTTAACAGAAGTTAAATTCTATTGCTGTCATGGGTGGGATTTGAACTCAGGTCTCTGGATTAATGACACAGTAAGTTAAACACTGTGCCACCTCCATAGGGGCACTTAGACTGCATCATATATATTAGTTTTCATTGGCACTGCTGGTCATAGGAAGCTCACAATGTATTATTTCCTTCAAAACAGGCACAGGGCTTCTCAATTATGCATAAAAACTACATACATATTTTGAAGGTCGGCCTTGAAAATATAATATTTTGCTTCTGTACGCACAAGATAATCATTATTACCTGACTTCCAAGATGAAATGAGTGTACTAGTTTGTCAAATAGTTAGTCAGGGGTTAAGTTTTCTCACAGCCAATAATACTAAAAATTACAGAAAGACTGTATTCTACGGTAGCCACTGATACGTTGGCCACTGGCATCGTGCAGCAGCAGGGTTTGTCAGGACATCCTTTCAGCACTGCTCCGATGTCAGCAGGGTGCTCTGATGTTAGCCCAGGCAGTCCCACAATTTTGCTTCATTGTTGACTAGTGCACTCCCTCAGCATTGCCCTTATTCCAACCTAGGTACTCACACTTCCCGGCCCTGTGTCAGCTAAGGAACTCTTGATACTGCCCCAAAGTCATTCTGGACACTGCCTCAGCCAGACCTTGATCTCTTTCTTCATTGTCCACTATTGACCAGGCCAGCTAGTCTACACACCAGGGTGTTAGTAATGAGGTACCAGATGACTAAGCTTTTACTGTAATGGGTTGTACACTTCCAATTCATATTGAAACTGCCGACTGTGCTGGCTCAGATATTATCTATCACTTAAAAAGAGGTATTAAATATTAAGGTAAGTAACTTTGGCATGAGTTTTGGACAGGGAATGTATTATTTGATTTGTATATACAGTAAATAACAAGCATCACTCAAACATTGTATCAGCCTCCACTGCTACGTGTCTGTAATAATAGATTGTCTTTTAGCTGCTGAATTTATCAATGCCAAGTCATACAGGAGCCTTAAGTTTACATTATCATTCTCTGATCTTAGTTGCATAACATGATTCAATATCAATACCAGAAAAAATACTGCGGTAATTCAAGGGAAAGGATGTGGTCCTAATCTTGCAAGGCAATGAGGAAGATATAAGAAATATTTGCTCCCAGTTGTTAGCCAATGAACTGTTGTTGCATGTAAAAACAATGCAACGAGCATGATTGCCAGTAGAATGTTTTCCATCCCAGAAATAAGTTTCTCCAGATCTGGTGCTCTAATGAGGCAAGTCTACTTGAGGATCTGCTGCAGCAAAAGTCATAATGAGCTAGACCAATGACCAACTAGGCATTATTGAAGACACCTGCACAGTGAAAATGTTATCGCTTACATACTCTATTGTTGCAAACTGTGCTCAAGACATCAGATGCTTCAGGGAAGTGGGTTAGGGGTCATAAGGAAGTGTGGTCAAGGGGTCAGAAGGTGAATTCAGGGTGATTGGGATCTGGGAGGGTGGCCTGAGTCATCATTGAAAGATATAACAGAAGAGCTGGCCAGATGATCTAGAATTAGAATGGTGATGAGTGTTGGGAGGTCAGTAGGGAGATGGTCGACTGTGCAGACAACTGTTCTCTTGTGGCCCATACTCCAGAGGATCTTCAGACTGTCCTTGCTGTGGCGGCAAGAGTGTACAGCAGGATGGGGTTGACTGTCAATACCACCAAGACAGAAGTGGTTTGCCAATGGAGTACCAGTGTCCCACCCACTCTACCTGCCTTCACTGTTGGTGATGAAAAGCTGCAGTAGAACCATCTTTCAAATATCTGGGGAGCATTCTCTCTGAGGATAGCGACATTGACAATGACATCCAGAGCCGCATTAAACAGGCATCGGCTGCCTTTGGGAGACTTTGGTGTAAAGTCTTTCAGAACAGGAGCCTTTGTCCCTCCACAAAGGTCACCGTATACCAAGCAGTCTGTGTCACCACCCTCCTTTATAGCTGTGAAGCTTGGGTAACCTACAGCCGTCACATCAAGTCCTTGGAGCGCTTCCACATAAGCTGCCTCCAGCACATCCTGGGAATTACCTGGCGTGAGCGGGTGCCTCACACTGAAATACTTGTAAAGACCAACTGCAGAAGTATAGAGGCCATGATCACCCAGCGTCAGCTGCACTGGCTGAGGCACGTGATAAGGATGCCCCCATGTCGGCTACCCCACAGAGTGTTATATGGCCAGCTACATCATTGTCGACGCTCAGCTGGAAGGTCGAAGAAGTGCTATAAGAATCAGATGAAGAATGCTTTAAGGAAGTGTAAGATCATACCCGAGGACCTGGAGGATGTCGCTGCTGACCGTACCACTTGGCGATAGCTGTGTAGGGACGGGGTTCGTATTCTGGAGGTGAAAAGAACACCCAGAAGACAGCAGAAGAGAGCCAGGAGAAATGCAGCCATGGTTGCCACCACTACCACTACCACTACTACATATACATGTCCCACCTGCAATAGAGCTTGTGGGTCCAGGATAGGGGTGTATAGTCATCAAAGATCTCCCCGTTAAGGGAGTGGACGTCGTCACTGGATTTCGATGGACAACTGAAGAAGAAGAGGGAGATGGTGGTGAAGGTCAAGCTGATGGGCTAGTTGGGGATTCAGGCCTAGAGCTAATTTACAAGGACACTATAGGAAGAGGAAGAGTGAGAGGAGGTGGGGGGGTGGATGGGAGGTGCGGGAGTGTTGCAGATCATTGATCTTATTTCTAGACACTTAACTCTTTGGATTCACATGCTGTGAAAATAAATAGAAATATGTTAGATAGATCGATAACATAATGAAAATTGGTGATGTTGTGATCTTACTGACCAAAATACAAACATTTTCTTGCTTCATAAATTGAAAGATACAAAGCCTTTAGCTCAGAGTCCTGAGATGTTCAAAATGGTCAGTACTTTGGCGTTGTTACTGGCTAGGAATGAGAGACTTGAACAACATTAAGTTATTTAAGGCAATTAAGAAAAGTACTCAAAACATCCTATCTCTGGGTTAAGAAATTCAAGACCACATCTGCAGTCAATGCTTATTGTCCAGAACTGAGATCTGATATATATTCACAGCAAAAAGGGAAAATAATTACAGGTCAAGGCCTTCTGTTTTTTAATAATGTGCCTAACTCCCTGCTGTGGGAGTAATGAATAGATACTGGTATATTGCAAACAGATCTGCATACGTTATTTTGTGATGTGGAAGGTTAAATGCCATTGAATATCTGAAAAGAACACGAGGCTTGCCGCAGTAGTATTTCTTGGAAGGTAGTTATAAGACCACATCCTCTTTCTTGAATAATTAAGCCTTACCATACAAAATGTTGCATAGACATTTTTTTTTGCTGGAGATCTGTATCTCATGAAGACACAACTGCCACCATTGAATATGCTGTGCAGTGCACCTATGCTATGTTAAGAATTATAATAAAGGTATTTTATTCAGTTGCTGGTGAATTATGGAGCTTGCCAAAGCACTTGAGGAAAACATTTTGCCTAAACAAGTCACACATTTACAATCTATCCAATGATAAACTCTGGCTGGCATTGTACAATAATGATCATTGTCCCTTTAAGGTTTGCATCAATCTGAGTTGCTACAATTGTTTACGGAGGATTACAATTGAGGCATTGTGTTATGAAAGATTTGCTTGTTTTTGATCCAGGCAGGTTCATCACAGAAAAAGCAATATTGATGATTTAACCAGCCTGCTTTCATAAGATAGAGAAGGGTGGAATTATCATTAGTGTTAGAGTCTTTCCACTGAGTTCCTAGGTCCTTAGTATTAGGTAGAAAAGTTTTAAGTGGACAATCAGCAGATCAATAGCTTCCACATTAGGACAACCCCACTGGATCAATGTTACTTGCGCAAATTGTCATCCTCAACTTCCATTAAGGTCACCCTTCATCCTCTGCAAACAAGAAGGGCAAAGTTAACAATTCCTTTGAAATATTGTTACCTCCAGGGTTACTTCTCAGACACCTAGCATGAGCGTATTCTGCCATTTCTTCATTACAGCTGGATCAATATCCCAGAATTCCCCAGGTGGCAACATCAATACACCATCACCACAGAGATTGCAGCAGTTTGGGAAGAAGGTTCACCATTTACCTTCTAAATGCCACTATTTCTCATGCCCTGAGAGCATTTTCCTCTAGACAAATAAACTCAAAAAGGCCTTGAGCTCATACATGATGCACTTTGTGTAATTGAATCTCGATTCTTTCTCAATGCAGATGAGTGAGGTGGGGGAATCCTCACCCTTAGCCTTTGTAAATAAGCACATAGTTTGTCAGGATGCAGTATATTGGAAACATCCTTACAAAACAAAACACATTTCATATCAGCAAAACATAAATTCTGTTAGACATCTCAAAACAATTTGAGGAGGTGTGGTTAACACATATTAGAACAAAAACAAAATTATTGTATTCTCTGGGGCGGGCAAGGACAATTCAGTCAAATAGAAGTTATAATGAAACAATGGCAGTTCAGCTTTTGTCTTGATTAGGAAATGGGTGCCAGGAAACAGACTGTCCTTCTTTTGTACCTGTGCTGTTTTACACTCTGCTCAATTACATGTCCATTGTAAAGACAAAGCATGGGTAATCTGTCTGCTGCTGCATACTTACTGCTTTGGTAATACATGTGCAAATTTGGTGCAGCCATAATTATTGTCAATATGCGATGCAAAGAACAAACTATTGAAGCAATATAAACCAACAGAGGAGGAAGTTTCGCAATTGAACATTGTTTTCTCCCTGACTAATTATCAGACTAATAGAAGCCTTTGAACTCTAAACTGAGAATGCTATCATTCTTTAACATGCACACACAGCAAATTTTCCCCTAAAATTGCTTTCCTAAAAAGCAGTTGGTTCCACCCAGGAAAACCAAAGCATTCATAGTGAAATTGGTATTCAGCTATAATTCACACTTATTTCCAATTTGCTTTTAACTTAGTGTTTTTATGATCACTGGAATTGTTTGAATCTGCTATTAACTGTATACTTTCTGTAAAATTCTAAACCTTGCCCAAGAAACATCGAATCCTACAACAGCTACATTTACTTTTACTGATTCCCACTTGTCATTTCCATGAATGCTAATTCATGTACATATGTATTGCTTTTTGGAAGTATCATGATCTCCAACTAGAGAAGGTTCTGAAAATACAATAAGCACTTACAAGAGTCTAAAATATTACAAGTCTCCTATTTGCAGGCACAATAGCCACAGGATGTAGAGGAGAACATGAGTTACATTTAGTTATAAATCAGAACTTTTCATCCTGTGAAAATGATACTCACAGTATATGCAGTGTATCAAAGAACAACAGTACAGCGCTATTGTACTTGCTGCTTTAATCAGGAGTTAGGTTACATAAAATAACTAACCACAGTGGTTTCCATTCACTGACAAAAAGACATTTTAAATTGTCGTTGCATATCTGAAATTCCACCAAGGTATATCAGTGATATTAATGAATTTCACATACACGTTCTTTGATTTCATAAGACAGTACTCCTCAAAATTTCATAAGTTTCCTTATTAGTATGCTGTCCATGTGTCCAAGTGAGTTGTGTCTCATACCATAATTATGAAGATGGTGAATAGGTAGGTGTGGGATTCCCTGGATATAGATGAAGAGATACAATTCCATCAGGCAATATTAGTGCTTTGCACTGGCTCTGAATCATCCAATTGTGCTGTACCTTATACGAGGATGAATCAGACTTTCATCAATAATGAGGGAGAAGTGAAGACTGTTCTATTTTCAAACATAAATTTGCATGTCATACAACAAAAAGAAAAGGCATGGGAATGAATAGGTTAGAGGTGAGAAATATCCTCCTCAGCAGACGAGAATCTTCGCTGACTGAGAAGTGACTAAGTCAAATGAGTCGTCCTTAGGGATGAGGAAGAAATGCAAGGATCTGAAGGAGATTTCTTTAGTAAGTACCTACACTACATACTTTTAACAGTCACATATTTTTATGAATTTATTTTTGTCGAGTGGTCCAAAAGACACGTTCTCTTTTTTCCCTGCTGTGTGATCTGATTGCAGATGAGCATGTAGCGTGCAGTCTTAAATTGTGTTGTCCTAAAACTATGATTCTATCTTTCTCTTCCCTCGGATAATTACTCCCTCACTCACATATTTGTCTCAATGGAGCTTACCGTTTGAATGCATAATTAAACATGGATCCAAAAGTGAGTGAGGCACAACATCAGGTCGAAATGAGAGATAAGGTTAATGTGATTATTTTGTGGACATGTTGATACTCAAGCAGAAATCAGCAATCTTCATAACTCAACTGTTGTTCTCTTTAGCCCCTCATAGTTCTTGCTCACCCATGCTCCACAATGGGGATTGTTACCATACCAAGTAAATTCCACTCATACTTGCTTCTTAATCAAAAATGATATACAAACTAAAATGGTTTATTTAATAAAAATTTTATTAGATGGAAAGTAGCTTAAATGTTTACTGATGTTGTTCACCAGTCCTATTCATTCTTTTAACGTCTGTTCTCTCATTACTATGGCTAATATGTTATTGTTAAGTTTATGTCTGTAATTCCTTTCATGACTCGACTGCTTCCATCTGTTATTGTACTTTGGTTTCCACTGGCATAATGAAACCTATTAACAAAACACTTTCCCTATTTGCCACACTATGATGAAATGAAATTTTTTGGTCTCATGAAAACAGATCACTATCTCAATCTTGCATTGAATTAAGAAAAATGTTGGAGAAAAAATTATATAGTTTTTGAAGAGCTTGTGTTTTAATTGCTTATTGGGAATCAATCATCTGTCTTTCTTCTTCACCCTTCACAACACATTATCATAACAGTGATCTACAATAAGGAAAATTTCTTGACCTTAAGACCATAGGACCAAATGACATATGAGCAGAATTAGGCCATTTTGCCTATTGACTGCTCCACCATTCCATCATGGCTGATTTATTATTGCCCCCAACCCCATTCTTCCAGTAACCTTTGACACCTTGAAAACTATCAACATCCTCCTTAAATATATCCAATAATTTGGCCTGCACAACCGTATGTGGAAATGAAATCCAAAGATTTCTCACCCTTTAACTGATGAAATTTTTCCTCATCTCTGTTCTAAATGGATGTTTCTCTAACTGAGGCTGTGCACTCCAGTCCTAGACTCCTCCACTATAGGAAACATCCACTCTGTTGCGGGTTTCAATATTTGATAGGTTTCCAATGAGCTCCCCCCCTCATTCTTCTAAATCCAGCAAGTACAGGCCTAGAGGCATCAAATACTCCTCATATGTTATCCTTTTCATTCCCAGGTTCATTCTTGTGAATCTCCTCTGGACCTTCTCCAATGCCAGCACACCTTTTCTTAGATAAGGGGCCCAAAATTGCTCACAATGCTCCCTGTGTGGTCTGACCAATGCCTTATAAAGCCTTAGCATTTCATCCTTGCTTTAGTATTCTAGTCCTCTCAAAATGAATGCTAATATTGCATTTTCCTTCCTTACCAGCAACTCAACCTGCAAGTTAACCTTTAAAGTAACCTATACTTGGACTCCCTTTGCACTTCTGATTTTTGAATTTTCTATCCATTTAGAAAGCAGTCCATGCCAAAGTGCATTCCTTCTACCAAAGTGCATGGCAATTTACTTCCTTTCACTATATTCTCTATTCCACATGCCATTTCTTTGCCTCTTCTCCAAATCTGTCTGAACTTCTGCAGATACCCTGCTTCCTCAACACTGCCTGAACCTGCACCTATCTTCATATTGTCCATAAATCTGGCCACAAAGCCATTACGTCTTTAACATCCAAATCAGTGACATACAATGTGAAAAGAAGCAGTCCCAACACTGCCCCTATGGCACACCACTAGTCACTGGCAGCCAACCAGAAAATGCTTTGGATTGGGAATTGTAATTGAAAAGGGGGTCAGGTGTCAGAAATAGGAGGACTTGTCAGAAAGACTTATGAGGGGTGCAGAGGTTTGTTGTTCTCTGTCTCCTCATCATTTCCCATTCTTTTACCTACCCTTCATTTTGACTATCCCTACTCTGTTCTTCCTCATTCTGAAACTCTGCATTTCAGTTCTCACCTCACATTCACTATCTTCTTCCTACTTCCTCTTTGTCTGCCTCTAATCCTTATTCCCCTATCCTCTCTCTCTCTCTCTTTCATACTTAACCACTTAGTTCCTTCCTTGGAAAAGAATCAACAGTCGATGTTTCAGGCAGAGATCCTTCATCAGGACTGGAGAAAAAAAGTGAGAAGTCAGAGTAAGAAAGCTGGGGGAGGGGAGGGGGGAAGAAATACAAGGTAGCAGATGATAGGTGAAACCAGGAGAGGGAGAGGGGTGAAGTAAAGAGCTGGGAAGTCAATTAGTGAAAGCGATAAAGGACTGCAGAAGGGGGAATCAGATACAAGAGGAAGCCTAAGAGTGGCCTCATCACAGCTGAAGAGGAAGCCATGGACTGACATGACGGAATGGAAATGGGGAGTAGAATTAAAATGAGTGGTCATTGGGAGATCCTGCTTTTCCTGGCAGATGGAGCATTGATGCTCAGAGAAGTAGCCTCCCAATCTATGTCAGGTCTCACCGATATACAGGAGACCACACTGGAAGCATCAGATACAGTAAATGACTCCAACAGACTCACAGGTGAAGTGTTGCCTCACCTGGAAGGACTGCTTGGGGCCCCGAATGGTAGTGAGGGAGGAGGTGTAGGGACAGGTGTAGCACTTGTTCTGCTTGCAAGAATAAGTGCCAGGAGGGAGGTCAGTGTGGAAGGTTGAATAGACAAGGGAGTCACGTAGGGAGTGATTCCCTAAGGAAAGCAGAAAGTAGGGGAGAGGGAAAGATGTGCTTGGTGGTGGGATCCCATTTGAGATGGTAGAAGTTATGGTGTATTATGTGCTGGATACTGAGGGTGGTGGGTGGTGAGGACTAGAGGAGGCTTATCCCTTTTGGGGTGCTGGGAGGATGGGGTGAGGGCAAATATGAGCAAAGTGGAAGAGATGCAAGTGAGAGCAGCATTAATGGTGGAGGAAGGGAAAATTGTTTCTTTGAAGAAGGAGGACAGCTCCTTAGTTCAGTAATGAAAAACCTCATCCTGAAAGCAGATGCAATGGAGATGGAAGAACTGAGCGCCTCCAACCTGGTGGCAGGAACGTCGATTTCTCGAACATCTGGTAATGCGCCCCTCCTTTCCTTCACCATTACCTATTTCCATTTCCCTCTCTTACCTCATCTCTTTACTTACCCATCACCTCTCTCTGGTGCTCCTACCCCTTCTCTTTCTTCCATGACCTTCTGTCCTCCCTCTTCTCCAGCTCTTTATCTCTTTCAGCAATCGACTTCCCAGTTCTTTAGTTCACTTCTCTCCCTCCCCCAGTTTCACCTATCACTGACTACCTTGTATTTCTTCCTCCCTTCTCCCCATCTTCTTACTCTGACTTGTCATCTTTTTCTCTGGTCCTGATGAAGGGTCTTGGACCGAAAGGTCGATTGTTTTCTCTTTTCCATAGATGTTGCCTGGCCAGCTGAGTTCCTCCAGCATTGTTTGTGTGTGTTGATTGGATTTCCAGCGCTGCAGAATTTTTCATGTTTGTGATTAGTCCCTTCCTTCCTTCTTTTCTCCTGGATCACTGAAGAGGGGAGTAGCAAAGGTGCATGTGGGGAAGGGGCTGCATCTACAGGTGTGGGAGTACAGTGGGGGGGGGGGAGAATTCGGGGAGTTGATCAGAGGTGAGGTATGCTGGGGAGAAGGATATAGGGGGAAGAGATGATGAGTGTGTTGATGATGAGGAGAACAGATGACAACACATTTGATATAATGATTGGGTACTTGATGAAAGATAAAAAAAGTAAATGAATATATAATTTTAGAAGTGTAGGGCTGTTGATTATGAGGAGTGGGCACCAGGCAGACAATGACAAGGGGTTAGTTCAGGCAGATGGCTCAAAGTTGAGCAAATTACAAGGCTTTGCAGGGTATATCAGTTGTAAGGTGAAATGAGGTGCAAACATGAATTGTGAAATACTAAGGGGAAGGTACTTAAATAGTAAAAGATGCACGTCTTGAACTCTCTAGCAAAGCACCTTTGTATTAGCAGCAATGAACAATCTTTTAGAGCAAGGGGTTCCCAACCTTTTTCATGCTATGGACCAATACTATTAAGCAGGGGTCCACAGACCCCAAGTTTGGGACCCCTGTACGAGAGGAACTCAACGGGTTTACTAGAATCTCTCAGGGAAAAGGAATGGTTAGCGTTTTGACCTGAAACCCTGTATCAAGATGTTTCCCCCTTTCCCTGCACAGATGCTGTTTTCCCCTCCGAGTTCCTCTAGTAGGTTTCCTGTCAATCCAGATTCCAGCATCTGCAGTCTCCTCTGTCACATTTACGATGGCCTTTGGACTAATGTTTTAACTGATGCTGAAGCTGGTGTCAGGTCTCCACTTAAGAGCCTGGTGTGCATAAGAGGATTTTGTGTGAATCATATTTTATAGACGCCAATGTAGTGTAATGATTTGCTCAATACTATTAGAGCTTGGGCATCAGAGCTTGGAGTTCGCTGGAGGAACTCAGCAAGTCGGGCAGCATCATTGGAAACGATGAGTCAATGTTTCGGGCCGGAACCCTTCGTCAGGACTGAACAAAGAAGGAGGCGGGGGGAAGGATTTGAAGAATGCTTGTAGGTTCTGTTGAAAGACCAGTAATTTGAAAGACAAAGGGGTGGGGGAGGGGAAGTAGGGACGTCATAGGCAGGAAAACAATGGTTAGTAGAAGAAGAAGGCGGAACCATGAGGGAGGTGGTAGGCAGCTGGGGGAGAGAGCAGAGTGAAATAGGGATAGAGGAAGGGAGGGGAAGGGAATTACCAGAAGTTGGAGAATTCTATGTTCATACCAAGGGGCTGGAGACTACCTAGACGGTATATAAGGTGTTCCTCCTCCAACCTGAGTTTAGCCTCATCATGGCAGTAGAGGAGGCCATGTATGGACATACCTGAATGGGAATGAGAAGCAGAGTTGAAGTGGGTGGCTACTGGGAGACCCTGTCTGTTGTGGTGGACGGAGTGGAGGTGTTCGACAAAGCAGTCCCCCAATCTGCATCGGGTTTCACTGATGTAGAGGAGGCCACACCGGGAGCACCGGATGCAATAGATGACCCCAACAGACTCACAAGTGAAGTGTTGCCTCACCTTAGAGGACTGTTTGGGGCTCTGAATGGTGGCAAGAGAGGAGTTGTAGGGACAGGTGTAGCACTTACGTTTACAGGGATAAGTGCCGGGTGGGAGATCCGTGGGGATCTGAGTTCCTGCTGAGTTCCTCCAGCGTGCTGTGATTGTTGCTTTGATCCCAGCATCTGCAGATTATTTTGTCTTTAGAGTTTGGAGTTCACTTCTGGCATCCTCCAAAAGAAAGTTTGTAAGTTCTTTGTGTGTGTGTGTGTACTTCCTCTAGGTGCTTCAGTCTTCTCCTCCAGCCCAAAGTCATACCAGTTAGTAAGTTAGTTGGTCATTGTAAATTGTCCTGTGATTAGGCTTGGGTTAAAATAAAATCAGTGGATTGTTGGGCGGTGCAGCTTGACAGGCCAGAGGGCCTGTTCTCCACTGTATCTCTAAACTAAAGTATCAAATGAGTTCTATATTGCTTCTCATGCATACATTCAAAGTCTAATTTTTCCTGTGCACAGAAACACTGACAATGATTTCAGCCCTCTTGCCTAACCTGAAGATAACCCTCCAAGTGTGAAACTTTAAAAGCTTTTGAGAGAGTTAAATATAAAAATGTTCTATCTACGCTAGCAAGCATTTGTACATTTGGAATGTAACATGGCCATATCCCCAGTGTGACTGCTTGTGTTTCATGCTCTGCTGCAGATACCATACCTCAAACATTACATGCAAAAATTCTAGCCCTACCAATTGATTGGAAAGTACTTTCATTCCAGCATTTTCTAAGATTCTCAAAGTTACAGCAGAGTTCAGGTTGAGCTTATCTCAATTTTGGTACTGAGGATGTTGTGTTGAGTATAAATTCATCATAACAATTGGAAGGTGCAGGAATTCTTTTTATGCAGGTTTGTCATTGTGTATCAATTATGACACAGACTTCCTGGCAGAAGCTCTTAATCCAATGGCAGATGGGTACAAGATGACTCCAGACTCTTCTGCATGGACATGGACATGTCGAGGTACGTGTATGCTCAGACATACATACATACAGATGTGATCACACAGGCATACACCATTGTCTATCATCTCTTCATCACTCCTGATTCTTTTACCTACTATCCCTTTGACCATCTTCACCCAGTTCCCTCTCATTCTGAAACTCTACTCATTCAGTATCCACCGGACATTCACTAACCTCTTCCCACTTTCCTTCTGCCTGCTACAACGTTTAATCCCCTATTCTCTTTCTCACATTCACTCACTTAGTCCCTTCTTTCCTTCCCATCTCCATGCATATTCATCTTCATATTTATATTCTCTCTCTCCCTTTCTCTCTCTCTCTCTCTCTCTCTCTCTCTCTCTCTGTGTCTCTCTATGTCTCTCTCTTCTTTTATAACTCTCTACTCTCCCTCAATGACACCTGAAGTTGGTGTCTGTGCTCTTCAGTCTGGATCTTTTCCACACTTATTCTAAAGACTGTAATAAGATTTCGTAAACCAGATACTCCTTCATCTAAAAGTGTCTGGTCTCCTCGTATGCTGTACGCAAGAACTGTGGAAGGAGAGCAGCAAGTTCAGTCAAGCACTAATAGCCAGAGTCTGCAGAACCTGCAAAGGACTCTTCACTACTCCACCACCCACAACACCCTTGATATCCATTGGACCAAAGTTGAAGCAAATCATCTTTGACCACAGAGAACAGAGTAACACAGATACACTGTTGAAGACACAGAGCTGAATAACCAGAAATCTGCTTTGAAATGCCCAGATCTAAAGTGGCTGGATCAAAGTTATCCAATGGCATTCACTTCACTCACATCTCAGTATAACGTACGGTGAAAAGCAATTACAAAGATTTTATGTAAAAAAAATAGAAAGAAGTTAGACATCTCTTGTTGGTCCTATTTTGTACTTCTGTGCTGACAAATAAATAGATTTGATCCTGAAAATTAGAAAACTAGAGCACAACTTCAGTGCTCACCTGCTTTCTGAAATTTTGCGAAGAGGTAAAAACAATAAAGAGAAAATTTTAGCTATCACCTACTTGAGTTACAACACAATTTTTATAAGCTATAAGAAGCAAATCAAATAATGATAAATACAGGTAAACATGAATTAATTGATGATAACTAGTATCTAGATCCTTTTTTTACCATATAGTTATACTAACTAATGAAAGAGTTAACAATTCCATTCAGATGAAAACTAACCCTTGGATTAATAGTTAGGAGGGGATCTTTATGTCAGCGAAAAAAAAAATCAACATGACATGGAATTGTTAACTCTTTCATTAGTTAGTATATCAGAAAAACATTCTAGATTACTAATTATCATTAATAACCATATCAAATAAAAGGGAATTTACTTAATATTCATCAGTCTCTATTTTTCTATGTTATGACTTAGAGTCATAGCGCACTGGAGCACAGAAATAGGCTCTTTGGCCCATCCAGTCCTCAACATTAAAACCTTTTCTTAAGCACCTTTCATAAGATGCTAGAAATAGAATCAGGAGTGGGCTTTTTGCTCCTTATTCTGCCTATCAATAAGGTCACAGTAGACCTTTTACACCAGCATCACTTTCCTGCACTCGCCCTATATCCTTGATATTTAAAAACTTATCAGTGTCATTTTATTGGATCAAATATTCTGAAAAATGTCTGCTTCTCAATTTTAGCCCTGCAAACACTAGCTGGGAGATTTGACTTGGTGAAGTAAGTCAAGATTAAAGGTTCTTCACCATGAGTGATGAATCACTATGGAAAACTGTGCAGAATCCAAATCAAGGATTTAGGGCAGGACTCCACAATACACAGGAGTACAAGATCATACAATAACACAAAGTCTTCAGATGCTCTCTTTGAAAAAGAAGGCGAAGGGCAAACACAGCAGAACCCGTCATCCTACCAGTAGACTAATGCACAATGATTCAGAGCACAGATAAAACTGGTTCTAATGTGTTAAGACTTCCAACATTCTGGCCAACAGTGTCAGCAGTAAGTTCCATAAACATGACAGTAATAGCTGTGGTCACTTGCATTGCATGCTTAAAAGAAAAATTAACTGATTCATGCAAATGTGGAATGGAATGTCCTTACTCCTCACATTTTTGCTGCATTAGAATTGATTAGTTCTAGGCCATTCCTGAGTTGAATGACTTGTATTCCCAGTCACACTGTATAGTAATCAGCACATTGCTCTCTGCACCTGAAATTAATTCTGTTAACTTCAGTGAATTGAAGTTGAGTGTTCATTTGTTGCAATTGTTCAGTAATTTAGCAGTCATGCATGGAAATGAATTGTGAAGTAGGGGTTGGATTATGATTCCACAGCTAATATCATTATAATAGTAATTTTGAACAGTAAATTAGTCTTTAAAATGTAACATGAAAAGAGTAACTTCAAAATACGTCAGAGCAAACTCAATAATGGCTCTTAATTTGAATATCCAAATTTTCAAACATTTAATTTTTCAAGAGATTCTTAAAACATTTTTCTCCTCACTTTTTTGAACCATGAGCATACCACTTGAAATTAGCTCACCATTCACAAGTGTTTGTCTTGCAGCAATCAAGTGCAAGACTAGCAGCTAATGGAATTCCCTGTTGCAGGTCCCTAGAAGTGAACCATGGATAAAGTTGATTGCTTCTTCAGAGCAGCACAAACCAATGCTGGGGTTTTAAATGGTATCTTCTTGTTTTAGTATAATCAATCAAAGTTTGCAACTCTACGGCACTTGAAGTATGAAGTGCATGTTAAAAAGATGCAATGAACCTTTACCAGCAGACTCAGAAGCCTATTAATTCCAGACATTCTTAGTCAGGACCTCCTTCTCTCAAGCCAAGCGTATTCCCAAAGGTAGACAGCAACTAAGTTGAACTTGAATGTGCAGACTGAAAGTACGATTAATCTATCTGGAAGAATTTTAAACATCTTAAGGCAGATCTTGCGGCTTGAAAGGAACAAGGTTGTTCCTAATCCATTCACTAACTCATCTGGAAACCACTGAGGTATAAATTACATTTCATCTCAATGCTTGCTACTTTTCAGTATGTAAAATACTTCCCATTCTATTAGTGGGGATTTTAATGACGTATTGTTTTATTACCAATATAAAAAGCACATTAGTTTTATAATCTAATTACAGATCAAATATATCCTTTTCCTTATGAGATTATAAATTGAAAATCTAATGATTCAGAACAAAGTTTTTTTTCTATATTCTGATTATAATGGGATCATTTACACTCTGTACAAATTTAAAACATTTTTTTGCCAGAACAATAAAACCGATGCTATGATTTAAAAAAAAATTGAAATGATGGATGTTGTGAGTAACTTTATGAGGTGTTTGCTGACGCTCACGACAGAACTTGTTAATGACATCAATTGGCATCCTCCCTTAACTGGACTGGAGATTGGCTCTAGATGTTGGCTCTTCAAATAGATGTTGTACAAGGGAGTTTTCCTGGAACACATTGAAAAAGTTGATCCAAAATAATCTATTCAGTAACACACTTGTGTTGAGATTTCTATATTGAAATTGGTTTGTCAGCCTGATTGTTCAGCGCTCTGTAGTAGTGGACATAGAGGTTTTGGCAAGAAGTGGCAGAAGACAAAGTCGCGGAAGCAACTTTGGATCAGTCATTGAGTGGGCCAGTGAGGACTGGGGCTTTGGCTCAAGAGGCTTCCCAAGGAGGAACAAACTAGTAGCCATTAAAACAGGTAAGATTTATTTTATATTAATAACTAAAGTAATTCCAAATTACAACTAATTAAATAAAGTAGCGATGCAGGATGAGGTGATGTGTTGTAGCTACATAATATGACATGGGAATTGTTGGATTAATTGTGGTTCCTGGTGACCACACCCATGGCAAGCGCTGGTTGCTCGAGGAACTCAAGCTCAAAGTTGATGACTTGGAACCTGAACTTCAAAAACTGCAATACTTTAGAAAGTGGGAGGGGGAGAATTACTTGGGCACTGTGTTTCAGGAGGCAAACACACCAATTAGATAAACAACTTCTAATTTGGTCTACGGCAGGGACAAGAGAGCATGAATGCAAGTAAGGCAGGTAGGCAGGTACAAGAAGTAGTGCTGGAGGAATCTCAGCTCTTGAGCTTTCCCAACAAGTCTAAGATTGTTGCTCCCTGTGAAGATGGGGAGTAGGGCGTTGTGGGAAGGATGAACAACCAAAGCCTGGTGATGTGGTTCAGGGAACCATTCAAGAAGTGTGAGAGGAGAGAAATAATAAAGTAATTAAATAATCAAATAATAATGAGGCAACCTACAGAGAAGTCATCACCCTGAAACAGAGGTGTCAAGAAAACAACCTCTCCCTCAATGTTTCAAAAACAAAGGAGCTAGCTGTGGACTATAGGAGGAACGGTGACAGGCTAACTCCTATTGACATCAATGGACCTGGAGTTGAGAGAGTGAGCAGCCTTAAATTTCACAGCATACACATCACCGAGGTTCTCATGACTGTACATACTGGCTGTCTGAAGAAAAAGGCACAACAGCAAATCCTAAGAACTTTCTACAGGGGAACAATTGAGAGCATCCTGACTGGCTGCATCACTGCCTGGTATAGGGACTGTACTTCCCTCAACTGCAGGATTTTGCAGAGAGTGGTGCGGACAGCCCAGTGCATCTGTAGATGAGAACTTCCCACTATTCAGGACATTTACAAAGACATGTGTGTAAAAAGGGCCTGAAGGATCATTGGGGACCCTAGTCACCCCAACCACAAACCGTTCCAGCTGCTATCATTTCGGAGACTGTACCACAGTATAAAAGCCAGGACCAACAGGCTCCGGGACAGCTTCTTCCACCAAGCCATCAGACTGAATAGTTCATGCTGATACAATTGTATTTCTATGTTATATTGACTGTCCTGTTGTATATACTATTTATCATAACTTACTATAAATTGCACATTGCACATTTAGACAGAGACATAACATAAACATTTTTGCTCCTCATGTATATGAAGGATGTAAGAAACATGGCCAATTCAATTCAATTCAAATATAGTTGTAATTGGGAAATAGACACAATTCTCTCACAAGGATTGAGAGCCACAAAGGGTGTGTTGACTGCTTGGTGCCTGGGTTCGGGACATCTCATCTGACCTGCACAGGGATTTGGAGTGGGAGGGGAAAGATCCACTTGAGTACCAGTGACACAGGAAGAACAAGGGAAGAGGTTCTGCTGAGGGAAATTAAGCAGCAAGTGATTAAATTAAAATGAAAAACCAAGACGTGATAGACTCTGGATTGTTACTGAAGCCACATACAAATTAGCACAGTACTAATAAGGTCAGAGACCAAAATACAATACTATGTAAAGTCTTAGGCACATATATATATATAGCTAGAGTGTCTAAAACTTTTGCACTGTCTGTGGTCATTTTATGTATTGTACTATACCCCTGCTGCAAAAAAAAAACAGATTTCATGACATGCGTGAATGATGCTAAACCTGATTCTGATGTGGGTCTCTATTGCAGACTGAAAGTGGGAAGGGGGCAAGGAGAGGGCAATCATGGTTGGGGAAAAGGGAAGGGAAAGGGGAGAGAGCAGGAAGCATCAAAGAGACATTCCATAATGACTAATAAGCCAATTGTCTGGAATCAAATGATCTTACCTGGTGTCTCAGATCCTCTCGCCCAGGCACTCCTTCTCTGCCACCTGTACCATGCCCCTCCCCTAGCTCGCCATTCCAAACAACCTTTCCTCCCGCCAGATTTGCAAGCTCGCTCTCCACTCCACATTGACAAATACAATACTGTGCAGAAGTCATAGGCACTCCAGCTACATGTATACGCGGCTAGCTACATATATAAGACTTTTGCACAGTACTGTACATGGCTGAAAGACCGGTGTGGGAGAAGTGGATTTGAGTTTGTGGGATATTGGCACCAGTATTGGTGAAGAAGGGAGGTGACCTGTTAGGATGTCCTCCATCTAAGTCACGCTCGGACCAATGTCCTGGTAAATCACATTACCAGGGCTGTGGAAAAGGTTTTCAATTAAATAGCAGGGATTGGGTTCTACAGCTTAGAAAAGTAAGGACAAAGTAAAAGGGAAGGTTAGAGCAGGTGAGATTACTGAAATCTTCTGAATGGATAATAATACAAAAAGTCCAAGTACAACCTCTGGAAAGCCATCTCACATGCAAAGTGGCAATTTGGGACCAGGTGGAGCTAAGTAGTTATGGCGCCCAACGGCGACTCCTTTGCTTACGTCTTCAAAAACAGTTCTATTTCCATCTTTAATATCTCTATTATTCCCTTTCAGGGTTCTTTTGAAGACCCTGACCTGGAGTTACATGCAGACTACGGTTCTTTGCAGTAATGGGACCTGCTCTCAGGGCTCCACAATCGGCTGCTATTCGGCATGCCGAAGTCGCGGCCTAAGGTTTTGGCACAGATTCGGAAGCCTGGGATCTCAAGTAACTGGAGACAGGTGAATCAAGGGACGATGTCGCCACAGGAGACCGGTGTGTCGTTGGGGGAGTCGGAACATCTGCTGTGTGCCTGGGGAACCGGGACCCTTGCGATCTCCAGGCACAGAGCTCGAAAAAAGCAACATAACGGACTTTTAACATCATAAACCAGCGAGTTGGTTGTTATCTCTCCTGCCCATTGGAAAATGGAGTCACCTATTTCTCCCTTATTAGGAGAGAGAAAGCCTGCAACATGTCGAATTATCAGGTGAACAATGTAGTCTTTGGGGTAACTGCAAGTCTGTGTCTTTGCTATTGCTTTGCTCACGCTTGAGTGCTGGTAGCGGGTGCGCTTTATTTTTGCTAGTGGGAGAGGGGGATTGTTGCTCGCTGCCGCTTACGCGCGGGAGGGAGGGGAGCTGGTGGGGGGGACTTTGGTGTTCTAACATTTAACTGTTATTCATTATTAGGGGCATTCCTCTGTTTTTGTGGATGGTTGTGAAGAAAAAGCATTTCAGGATGTATATTGTATACATTTCTCTGATATTAAATTGTATCTTTGAACCTTTGAACCTTTGAACTGGAATCACAGAAGGTTGCTTGACAGCTATGGCAGGTCTTAAGTGCTGTCACCTCCTACAAAGTAAAACCAAGCAATTTAAGTGACAACAAGGATGCGAGTCACTCAATGCCTTTTGTGGTTGCTTTGATCTACAAAACATAGAGGCACCTTCATGAAATTCCATAGCCCTTGACGACCCTGTGAATTCAGCCTCTGGGGCTGAAACCTGGAACATCTGGACAGTGAAGATACATATTTCAGGATGCTCTTCATTGACTACAACTCTGCATTCAACACCAATATCTCTTAAAAACTAATTGATACCTTGGTCGCAATATCTCCTTGTGCAATTGATCCTCAATTTTCTCACTTGCAGTCACCAGTCAGTTCAGATTGGCAATAACATCCCCTCCACAACCACCATCAAAGCAGGTGCGTCACAAGGCTGTGTGCTCAGCCTCCTGCTCTATTCGCTTTTTAAACTTATGATTGTGAGGCTAATCACAGCATGAATGCCACATTTAAGCTTGCTGACAATTTCACTATCATTGGCCGATTCAACGCTGGTGATAAATCAGCTGATTTGTCACCACATTGGAGGGAGATTGAAAATCTGGCAGACCGATGCCACAATACCAACCTTTCACTCAGTGTCAGCAAGTCCAAGGAGCTGATTATTGGCAACAGATGGAGGAAACTGGAGGTCCATGAGCCAATCCACATTGGAGGATCAGAGGTAGAGAGAGTCAGCAACTTTAAGCTCTCTGGTGTTGCAATTTCAGAGAATCTGTCCTAGGCCCTAAGTGTCATTAAAAAGAAAGCATGGCAGTGCCTCTACTTCCTTAGAGGTTTACAAAGACTCGGCACATCATCTGAAAGTTTGACAAACTTCTATAGATGTGTGATGGAAAGTATACTGACTGGCTGCATCTCAGCCTGGTGTGGAAGCACCAATGCCAGTGAATGGAAAAGCCAGCAAAGGGTAATGGATACAGGTCCATCACGGGTGAAGCCCTCCCTACCATTTAGCACACTTACAAGGAATGCTGTTGCAGGAAAGCAGCATCCATCATTAGCGACCCCACCATCCAAGCCATGCTCTCTTCTCATTGCTGCCATCATTAAGGAGATGCAGGGGTACAGTATCGAGATCCATACCACCAGGATTAGGATCACGTATTACCCCTCAACCATCAGGCTCTTGAACCAGAAGGGATAACTTCACTCTCTGCACTCACTCCAGCACTGAAATGTTCCAACAACCTATGGAGTCACTTTCAAGGACTCTTCATCTCATGTTCTTGATATTTGTTGCTTATTTACTTTTTTATTATTATTGTTATTATTATTTTCTTTTTGTATTTGCACAGTTTGTTGTCTTTCGCACATTGGTTGTTTTTCTGAGTTTTCATTTATTCTCATGTGTTTCTTTGTATTTACTGTGAATGCCCACAAGAAAATTAATCTCAGGTTTGTATGTGGTGATATATATGTACTTTAATAATACATTTCCTTTGACTTTGAACTTTTGAACTCTTCTTATTACCACCATTGGGAAGGAGGTACAGGGACCTGAAGATACCTACTCAATATTTTTGGTACAATTTCTTCCCCTCTGCTGTCAGAGGTCTGAATGGCCTGTGAATCCATGAACACTATATCATTACTTTGCTTTCTTTTTGAACTGTTTTAAAATATTTCTTATTGTAAATTATGGTCACTTTTTAATGTAATGCACTGTACTGCAGCCACTGAACAACAAATTTCACAACTTACTGCATGTCAGCGATAATAATCTGGTTCTGATTCTAAACACACTGTTACAGTTTAATAATATTGATTATTCAGACTCATCAGGTCATACTTGGGCAGGTCCAGTTCTATATTTGTTTTGAGTAGCTATTAAACAATAGGTTTATTCAAAATAAGGCTGAATTAAGCAATCACCATTGGGCTTTTCGTAACATGTTGTGTCTTTGCCAATCTTTCTGGATCAGTTGTATAACTTTAATCTACTTTTGCTGCAAAACGCTGGAAGGAATAAGTATTTTTAAAATTAGTTTATAGAATAGTATGCCACTGGCAAGGATAGATTTTATTACCCATCCCCAATACCAATGAGAAAATAGCATTGTTGTCTTCTTGAACCACTGGAGTCCTTTCACTGAAATATCTGTTAATGTTGAATAGATAACAAGTTCTATTTAGAGTTAGACTCAGCAAGAAGTAACAATATAAACTCAGTGCCACTTTATTAGCAGCACCTATGCACCAGCTCATTAACGCAAATATCTAATCAGCCAATCATGTAGCAGCAATGTATTGCATAAAATCATGCAGACATGGTCAAAACATTCAGTTGTTGTCCAGGGAAAACATAAGAATGGGGATGCAACGTGATGTAAGTGACTTTAGTTGTGGAGTAATTGTCAATGCCAGACAGGGTGGTTTGAGAATCTCAGAAACTGCCGATCTCCTGGGATTTTCTCCCAAGACAGTCTCTAAGGTTTGTAGAGGATGGTGCAAAAAACAAAAAAAAATACATCCAGTTGGTAGTAGTTCTGTGGGTGAAAATGCCTTGCTAATGAATGAGATCAGAGGAGTATGGCCAGACTGGTTCAAGCTGACAGGAAGGTGACAGAAACGCAAATAACCACAAGTTGCATCAGCAGTTTGCAGAAGATCATCTCTGAATGTACAACATATTGAACCTTGAAGTGAATGGGTGACAGCATTAGAAGACCAAGAACATCACCCAGTGGTCACTTTATTAGGTACAAGAGGTGCCGCGATTTGGGTGTTGCCAGTGGAGCAGCCTAGAAATGTAAATACAGCGCACTTTGCTGATGATGCACACTGCAACCATGGTGGTCGGTATTAAAAGGAATGAATGATTTGAATAAGGTGTCTATCAAGTGTGCTACTGTGTTCTGGGTAACGTCAAGGCTCCTGCATGTTGCCGAAATTGCTCTCATTCGGGCAAGTGGAGAGTATTCATATTCCAGCATGAATGCTTTTAGTGAGAGCTGCAAAAGACAAGAATTTGATTCATCTGGTTACTTATTTTAGCAGTTAGCTGAGATGGCTTTGTCATTGTGCCAGGAATTGTGGGTCCTACAGGGACAATTACTTTTGGAAGCTTCTGCTGTCAAAAGCATCAAGAGATGAGGAGCTATTTGGCAATTTGAAAACCAGCTGACTCTTTCTGTGGTTCTGGTAATACGCCTTCGCTAAGAATCTGATTGCTCATGTCAGCCACAGCTGCTTTCAAACACAAAACACAGAAGGCTGCCGTGTCATAACGTCTCTATTCTCTTGGTTTATAGTTTTCCTGGCGTCTGTCCCTGAAAACCCTAAAGCCAGCTGTTTTTATTATTTATTTAGAGATACAGCCCAGAACAGGCCCTGGCCTTTCAAGCCTCGTTGCTTAGCAACACCTGACAACCCTGATTTAAACCTAACCTAATCATGGGGCAATATACAATGACTAATTAACTTATCTAGTACTTCTTTGGACAGTGGGAGGACACCGGAGAACCTGGAAAAAACCCATGCATTCCACAGGGAATACGTACAGATTTTCCTTACAGAGAATGCTGGTATTGAGCTCTGAGCTCCGACATCCTGATCTGTGGTAGTCTCATGCTAACTGCTACACCACCTTTAATACATCACAGAGCGCGTGGACCTCAACTCCTTAATGCTATCGGTGGGAATATTGGTGAAAAAATGCTCCACGTGCCCTCTGCCTGCTTGCCTGCTCTAATGCTACCTGCTATACACTGCCAATCTGCTTCGTGACAGCTTAATTGCATGGTTGAATCAGTAGCTGCAGCGTATCTAGCTTATATAGCGAGGTTTGCAAAAGCGTGAGTGACTCACATTCCCGCTTGTACATGTGAGGATTAATCTGTTTCACAGCTAACCACCTGAATCAAAAAGAAATGTGCCAGGGCCCTTCGCAGTGTTTTGCTTTCACTCTGCTGTTTCTGCTCCTTGGGCATTCCACACTCTAATTTGCTCCTTTAACGCTTCTGGGCCGATGCCTGCTGACTGTCAAAGTGACCCGCTAGCTTTTGCTAGCATTTCTGGCCTAACCTGCAAAGGGAACTTGACAATGTTGTTGTCATGTGAGAAACAGGCATCACAGAGACGGCTGCACATCTGCCAATAGACATTGCGCAGGGGTCTGCAATTGTCATATTAACCTGTAATGTACTTCTTTCCAGCAATCTCCCAACACAATCAAATCACTTCAGACTTATCATTCTTTAATCAGATCACACTAAAAAAACACTTTTAATTCCACAAGAAGTAATTCATTTTTTAAATCTAATATTCATTGAAAATCTTTAGGAGAGACATAACTTCTTTAAAAATCTGTTGATCATTGTTACATAAACTCAGTGGCCACTTTATTAGGTAAAACTGGACACCTGCTCATTAAAGCAAATATCTAATCAGACAATCGTGTGGCAGCAAGTCAATGCATAAAAGCAAGCAAAGGTTCAATCGTTGCTCAGACCAAGCATCAGATAGAGAAGGAATGTGATCTTAGTGATTTTGACCATGGAATGATTGTTGGTGCCAGGCAGGGTGGTTTGAGTATGTCTGAAACTGCTGACCTCCAGGGATTTTCACAAATTTGCAGGAAGTCGTACATAAAACAAACAAAAAAAAAATCATCCGGTACGTGCCAGTACTGTGGGCAGAAACATCATGTCAATGAGAAAAGTCGGAGGAGAATGGCCAGACTGGTTCAAGCTGACAGGAAGGCAACAGTAACTCAAATAACCACGCATTATAACAGTGGTGTGCAGAGCAGCGTCTCAGAATACGCAAAACATCGAACCTTGAAATGGATGGACGACAGCAGCAGACCATGAATATACTCTGACTGAGCGTACAATTAGCCTGTAAAAATATTAGAAATTCCACCATGATGTTAACCAAGTACTGAAAGACGCGCAACACCCACAAAATGTTGGAGGAACTCAGCGTACCAGGCAGGACCTATGGAAAAGAGTTCACTCGATGTTTCAGGCTGAGACCCTTCGGCAGGATTGTAAGCCGCTGATGACATTGGGATAGACAAGACCCCAGACTGTGCTGGTGGTGGTGAATGGCTCCAAGGAGAGGTTTTGGGGTCAAGCAGCTTCCAGATATGTAGAGAAGAAAATCTCTTCAATTTTGGTAAGAGTTCCAAATCATGCCAGCTTGGAAGCGGTTTATCTCCAATCTTTATAAAGTAAGCCAATTAAAGTAATCCCCTCTCTTCATGTTGCCCCAGTTAAGTAAGTAGTGCAGCAATCTGGAGAGATGGAGTGGCTAAGTATAGAAAAAGCAGAACGTAGAACATAGAACAGTACACCAATGGACAGGCTATTTGGCCCATGATGTTGTGCTGTGCTTGATGCCAAATTATACTAAATATCCTCCTCCTGTGTATCAGAATCAAATCAGGTTTATTAATCCAAAAATACCTTGTGAAATTTGTTGTTTTGCAGCAGCATAAAAATAGTGCAAGACATAAAAATTGTGCTTTTTTTTAACACAGTCTTCAATCCCACTAATCTTGCGGCAGCACCAGAGATCAGGGTTTAATTCCCACCAATGTCTGTAAGATGTTTATATGTTCTTCCCGTGACTGTATGGATTTCCTTAAGGTGCTTTCAGAAATCTGATAGCAGAGGGAAGAAGTTGCTCTTTAAACACTGAGTGAGTGTCTTCAGGCTCCTCTACCTCCTCCCCGATGGTAGTAGTGTGAAGAGGGCATGTCTCTCCATTCATTTCATATTCCTGTGTCTATCTAAAAGCCTCATAAACTTCACCAAACTTCCTGACTCCATTAATACCCCTGATTGTCCATTCCATACCTACCACTTTCTGTGTGGAAAAAAAAACTTGACCCTCACATCACCTTTTAAACTACCTCGCTCTAACCTTAAGAACATGTTCTCTGGTTTTTGAAATTTTCACCCAGAGAAGATATTTCAATTGTTTACCTTGTCTGTGCCTCTTGTTATTGAGAAACTAAACCTATTCCAGGTCTCCCCTCAGATTCCAGCACGCTGAAGCGAAGAACTTAAGTTTCTCCAAATTATTTGTATAACTCTCTTTTGTAGACAGCACTCCTAATAAACTTCTTCTGCACCATCTCCACAGTCTCCCCATCTCTCCTATAATGGGGCAATCAGAACTGCATACAATATTCCAGGTGTGATCTAGCTACAGTTTTATATCACTGTAGTATGACTTCCTTACTCTTATATCCAACATCCCTAGAAGGTAAGCACCTTATCCACCTGTGTGACCACCTTCAGTGAACAATGTAATTGCTCCCCAAGATACCTCTGTACTTCAATCCTTTTACGGGGATAACCATTAATTATACCTTCTCCTTTGATTTAACCTTCCAAAATTCAACATTTCATACTTGCCCAAGTTAAACTCCATCTGCCTCTTCTCTGTCCATACGTGTAACTGATCCACACATGACTGAATTTGTTGACAGTTCAAAGTAAATTTATTACCAGAGTACAGATATGTCACCAGGCGCTGCCATGAGATTCATTTTCTTGCTGGCATTCACAACAAATACAAAGAAAGGTAGAAGAATCAATCGAGAACTACACACAAAGATGGACGAACAACCAACGAGCACAAGACAACAAATTGTGGAAATACCAAAAGAAAAACAAAATAATAATAGTCGATAAATAAGTAATACATAATACTGAAAACAAGAGTTGACAGTGAGTCCATTGGTTGTGGAATCTGTTCAGTGTCAGAGAGAGTGAAGTTATCTACTCAAGTTCAGGATCCAGATGGTTGAGGGGCAATAGATAGATAGATAGATAGATAGATAGATAGATATACTTCATTGATCCCGAGAGAAATTGGGTTTTGTTACAGCCGCACCAACCAAGAATAGAGCATAAATATAGCAATACAAACACCACAAACAATCAAACAACAAAATGCAAACTATGCCAGATGGAAAATAAGTCCAGGACCAGTCTATTGGCTCAGGGTGCCGGACCCTCCACAGGAGGAGCTGCAAGTTTGATGGCCACAGGCAGGAACGACCTCACATGCCACCCAGTGTTGTATCTCGGTGGAATGTGGCCGAAGTCCAACAGTAAAAAGTTCAATGTCCAGTCTACAAACACGTTCCTCGATCGTAGTATGACCCAGATTTCACCATCTGTTGTTAACCAGATCAGTAAGCATCCAACTCCTTTACACTTACCACTCTCAGTGCACTTCCGGTCAGCCGGAATGGTCTGGAAGCCGTCCATGGAGAAGTTTTGTTTGGGTAAGTCCTCGTGCAGCCCCGTTCCAGTGAAACACATAACACTGCACTCCCAAAATGTTCTCTGACGCCTGGCTAGCGCCGTGAACTTGGAAATAGCTGTTCCTGAACCTGGTGATGTGGGACCTAAGGCTCCTTTACCTCCTTCCCAATGGCAGCAGCGAGAATAGAGCATGGCCCCAATGTTTGGGGTCCTTGATGATGGGTGCTGCTTTCCTGCATCAGCGCTCCTTGTAGATGTGCTCAATGATGGGGAGGGCTTTACCTGTGATGGACTGGGTGGTATCCACTAGCTTTTGTAGTTTTTTCCATTTAAGACCTTTGGTGTTTCAATACCAATCCATGATGAAACTCTCCACTGTGCACCTATAGAAGTTAGTCTAAGTTTGAGGTGTCATGCCAAATCTTCACAAACTTCTAAGAAAGTAGAAATGCTGCCGTACTTCTTTGTAATGACACTTCCATACTGACAGAACCTTTGAAATGATAATGCCAAGGAATTTAAAGTTACTGACTCTCTCCACCTTTGTTCCCCTGATGAGGGCTGGCCCATGGTCCTCCAGTTTTCTCCTCCTGTAGTCAATAATCAGCTCTTTGGTTTTGCTGACGTTGAGTGAGAGGTTGTTGTGGCAACTGTGGTGTCACCAGCAAACTGAAATATGGTATGAAGTCTATACTTTGCCTCACACTTATAAGAATGAAGTGAGTAGAGCTAGGGGCTAAGCTCACAACCTTGTGGTGCACCATTTCTGATGGTGATTTTTGAGGAGATGTTGTTGTTGCTAATCCAAACTGACCGCAAGTGAGGAAGGAGAGGATCCAGTTGTACAAAGAGGTATTGATGCCTAGGTCTTAAAGCTTATTGACTACTTTTCAGAGGATGAAGGTGTTGAATGCAGAGCTGTAATCAATGAAGAGTATCCTGATGTATGCATCTTCACTGTCCAGGTGTTCCAGGGTTGAGTGAAGAGCCAATGAAGTAGCATCGGCTGTTGACCTTTTGTGACCATAGACAAGTTGGAGTGGATCCAAGTCACTCCTCAGGTAGTTGATATGTTTCATCACCAACCTCTCAAAACTCTTCATCACAGTGGATGCAATACTACTCGATAGTTATTGAGGTGGGTTAGCACGTTCTTACTTTCTTTCTTTATTTACTTATTGAGATACAGCACAGAGGAGGCCCTTCTGGCCCTTCGAGCCATGCTATCCTGCAATCCCCCGACCCAATCACAGGACAAGTAACAATGACCTATTCACCTACCAACTGGTACGTCTTTGGACTGTGGGAGGAAAGTGGAGCACCGAGGAAACCCAAGTAGTCACAGGGAAAAGATACAAACTTCTTACAGGCAGCAACAGGCATTGAACCCGAGTCGCCTACACCATAAAGCATTGTGCTAGTCCACTATGCTACTGTACTGTCCTGCTACGTTACCGTGTTGTGCTTCTTGGGCACCGGTATGATTGAAGCCTGCTTGAAGCAGGTCCGTACCTCACACTGCCAAAGTGAAAGGTAAAAGATATCAGTGAACATCCCAGCCAATTGATTAGTACAGGTCTTCAATACTCGGCCATGTACAATGTCTGTTAATCATATGCTGTACATTGTCCCCAGTTCCACCAATCTTGTTATCCACAAATCTGCAAATCTACCCATTTATATTTCTGTCCAAGTCATTCATAACATGTCATAAATAACAGAGGTCCTGTAAGGTAACATAATTGGTGGAAATGTACATATTTCACAACAACCGACATTGAGTTGAGGTTTCACTTTAAGAGGCTAGTCTGATGTGATGATGTAATTATGAAAAGGATTTTTACTGCACTTTGTGTTGAGTTTTTTGTGTTCAATAAGCGTGTTGCTAGGACTTTTCTTAAACATAAAATGCCTCCGCTGTTTTATTTGTGAAAAACTACAATCCCAGCACCAATCTTTGCAGTACACCACTGATCTGCGACCTCTGACCAGAATAACAGCTTCCACCCTTCCAAATCTGTCTTCTACGGGAAAGCCAACTCTGAATCCAAACTTGCATTTCACACTGGAACCCATGCATCTTTAAAGCGACTGTACAGCTGAACAGGCAGCCGTACAGTAAGAGATGGTTTTTACTCCGCACTTCCAGGAATTAAATGACAGTGCAGCATTCCATCAGGCTTGAGAACGCCAAGGACGAATGATGTGTTGTGGTGCTGGAGAGAGGGCAAGACATTTATAGAACCTCTGTGGTTTTAATGTCCACACAGCCAAAGCATTTGCGATGTAATGTGAAAAAAAAGCATATTATATCCTGAGAAGATTCAAGAAATATTTATATGCATGTCATCTTTTTTAGCTATTTCATATTAACATGGGGTTGATCTTGAAGGCCGTGAAGTTTGCTTGCTCCCAGCTAACATATCTCCTAACATGTATTCTATCGGGCACTTCTCACCTGAAATGTTATTGAAATAAAATAAAAAGATTAAACTACTGGAGTTGTGATCAGTTACCTAGAATGTAATTCAAAATGGTCACTTCATAATGTTAAAAGAAATGTACTAACAGCAGACACCTATACAGTCAGGAAGGAGAAAAACATTGAAGTAGTTTGCTCAGACCAGCAGTGGAGGGAAAGATAGTGAAAATTTAATACTCAGTCAACACAAAACTACTCCATTAGCAAAGTTTTACATTAAAGGTCATACCTCTCAGTGACATGAGATACAGGCTGTTAGAGCAGAGTGACTTAACCCATCACCAGAAATCATGCCTTTTTGGTTCAGCAACTTGGGGTTGTTATGAGTATACATTAGTTTCTGCTGCTAGCTTGGAGAGGCAGCGAGAAGCAGAATCAGAATCAGGTTTATTTTCACTGACATATATCATGAATTGTTTTGTGGCAGCAGTATAGTGCAGGACACGTAAAAATGACCATTCTGAAGATGTCCTACTCCTCAGTCTAAATACTCGTCAACTGAGTTTTGGACTTCCTAACCAACACACCTTAGACAGTCAGGAAGCACAGTTGATCCTCCCTCCCCATCATCCGCAACATGGATGCTTGCCATGGCTGTGGGCTGAGCCCATTACTGCGCAGTCTGCTCACACATGACTGCATGGCCAGATACCCGAGTAATCGCATTGTCAAGTTTGCCGATATCTCGTTAGCAGTGGACTCAACCCCAACAATGGTGAAACAGCCTATAGAGAGGAGGTGAAAGAGCTCAAGACCTGGTTCCAGGGGTAAATAACCTCTACCTCAATGTCAACAAGACAAAGGAGATAGTGCTCAACTTCCAGAGAATTCACATCACTTACACCCCCCTCTACATCGACGGCGCAGCAGTGGAAACTGCAAGCAATTTCAAACTCCTGGGAGTGCACATCTTTCAAACTCTCTCATGGTCCCAGAGCACATTGTACACAATCGGGACAACTCATCAATGCCTTTACATTCTGAGGAGGTTGAAGAGAGATGGACTATGCACATTTATACTCATGCCCTACTACAGATGCGCAGTGGAGAACATCCTAACAAGTTGCATCACTGCATGGTATGGAAACTGCACTCTAGTAGACATAAAGGCTCTATACCAGGTAGACAGAACTGCCCAAATTATCACCAGCACCAGCCTGCCTTCCATCAGGGACATACATCCAGAAAGGTGCTTGAAAACGGCCAGCAACATCATGAAGGATTCTACCAATCCTGCTCAGGGATTGTCTCACTCCCATAGGGAGGAGGCTGCATAACATCCACAGCAGGGCCATCAAACTGAAAAACGGTTTCTTTCCCCAAGCAGTCTCCTCCACTGACTAGCCCACCACTCCACACCCCCAGCACCACGACTTCATCATTTCCTGTCAGAGCCACCTTGAATACAGACTCTTTTGTGCCTAGCATCACTTTATGGGCATACAATCAATCTATATAAGCTATCTTATGCAATTATATTTATGTTATTTTAATTATTGTGTTCTTTTTCTCTTGGTGGTTTTATATGCTGCATCAGGTCCAGAGTTACAATTATTTTGTTCTCCTTTACACCATTGGAAATGACATTAAGCGGTCTTGATGGTGGGAGACTTACGCCCATGATGGAGCCGGTGGAATTGACGACCCTCTGCATCCTCTCAGAATCTGTGCATTGGAGCCTCCATACCAGGCGCCAATGCAACCAATCAGAATGGTCTCCATGGTACGTCTGTTGAAATTTGCGATACCAAATCTCCCTAGGCACCTAATGAAGAAGAGCCACCAACATTCCTTCGTCGTGATTGCTTCAGTATGTTTGGGAAAAGGTATCCAGCTGTGACTAGTCACATTAAGATTTGTTAATCTCTTAACCTCAGGTCAAGGCTGTAAAGATGTATGATGAAAGCCAGTATTCTTTTTTGTTTTAAACTGTAAAGCAATCCCAAGAGATGACATCTGCAAATTATAGCAGTAGATTAATTATTGTTGATTGGAAACATGATAAAGCAGAAAGTGATACCAACAAGGCTGCTTTAAGTGCAGGCTCTGTTGAGTGAGATGGAGCTTGGTCTTTTAATGTGATGCTATGCCTGGCCCACCTGAAGTTACATTCAGTGGCCACATTATTAGGTACGCCTGCTTGTTAATGCATATATCTAATCAGCCAGTCATGTGGCAGCAACTCAATGCATGCAGATGTGGTCAAGAAGCTCAGCTGTTCCGTTGTTCAAATCAAACATCAGAATGGGGAATAAATGTGATCTAAGTGACTTTGACAGAGGAATGATTGTTGGTGCTAGACAGGGTGGTTTGAATAGTTCAGAATCTGCTGATCTCCTAGGACTTCCACACACAGCAGTCTCTAAAGTTTACAAAGAATAATGCGGTAAACAAAAAACATCCAGTAAGCAGAGATTCTGTGGGCAAAAACGTCCTGTTAATGAGAGAGATCAAAGGAGAATGGCCGACTGGTTCATGCTAACAGGAAGGCGACAGTAACTCAAATAACCACACGCTACAACAGTGGTGTGTAGAAGAGCATCTCTGAATGCTCAACATGTTGAATCTTGAAGTGTATGGGCTACAGCAGCAGATGACCACAAACATACACTCAACAGCCACTTTATTAGGTACAGGAGGAACCTAATGAAGTTGTCACTGGGTTTAGATTTGACCAATGAGGAAAAATGCTGTTAAATTATTCAATTTGTATTTATTTAGTGTAACAATCTTTGAGTTATATCTTTAATTTTCAATGTATATTGATTATTTTATACATTTTTGATTTTTTCATCATTTAGAATAATCCTAAAAGTTTTTAAATGTCGCTCTTTTAGCTTTGCTTCCAGTCAAAGAATGTCAGGGTGATCTGGAGGAGGGGCTTTAACATTGTATGGCATGAGGTCCACTTGTTCCTAAGTTCTCATGGTGTCTTACTGGATATCTTTCAGGTGATGTACATTAGCTTGATCACCTCTCCATAAAACAGCCAAGTGAAGGTGAGCAAGGTCTATTAGTAGCCAGTTCAGAGAATAGACCAAATCATTTCATTGCTGCTGAGGAGAGATAGATTCTTGTCTCCCTTGCACTCTAGTGACAACTATTGAGTCTGTACCTCCCCTCTTAGCCCTCACCTTCCAGCTACACATAGACTCAGTAGCCACTTTATTAGATAACTTTTGTACTTAATAAATTGGCTGCTGGATATACGTTCATGGCCTTCTGCTACTGTAACCTATCCACTTCAAGAATCGACATGTTGTGCATTTAGAAATGGACTTCTGCACACCACATTGTACTGTGTGATTATTTGAGTTTTTGTTTCCTCCTGTCACCTTGAAACAGTCTGGCCATTGACATCTGACCTCTCTCATTAACAAAGCATTTTTGCCCACAGAACTACTGCTCACTGTGTTTGCACCATTTCTGTAACTCTAGTTGTGCATGAAAGTTCCAGGAGATCAGTAGATCCTGAGATACTCAAACCAGCCCAGCTGGCACCAACTATCATTCCACAGTCAAAGTCAGTTAGATCACGTCTTCCCCACTCTGATGTTTGATATGATCAACAACTGAAGCTCTTGACCGATTCTCCATGCTTTTATATATTGTGTTACCACCACATGATTAGCTGATTAGATATTTGCATTAACGAGCAAATGTACATAATAAAGAAGCTACAGATTGTACACTGATTTTTAGGACAGAACACATTGTAAGTCTGTTTTGTCTTGACCTATTAGGCTTGCAGATGATCTGTTAGTCATTAATGACACATAACGTCTGCAACTCAGTTGTAGATGATGTCAGTAATTTGCACTCACCAGGTGACCATTTTCTGGAAGAACTCATTCATCAGCACGCAGTGAAATGTTCAACTGAAAAAATACTTATGATATAAACTTAATATCATTTCAGGGAAAAACATTTGAAATCATTACGTCCAAATATGTTCCAAAGCTGAATGCTAAGAAGGAGCTCACAAATCCAGGGTTTCTAATAGGGTGCCTTGTTTGACAGAAGTGGTGCTTGGATTTTAGGGTTACATCACTCTCTTTCCAACTAGTCTGCATTCTAATAACTAAGCCTCACATCTGGGAATATTGGATTAGTAAATAAGCCTATTACAATCAATATTTCAATTTATAACATCCCTAATCACATCTTCCAACTTGTGTATAATGCTGCATGCAATAAATTGGTTTCAGCATACAGGTAATTATTGTTCATGCAAACAAACGCTGTGGCCATTCCACATTAAAGAAATCCCGTAAACAGCAGTTATCCTCAATAGCTACACAGCCTGATCATTTTAAACCACTGTTTTCATACAACGTGAGGCCTCAGCATGTGCACTTGTAGTCAAGCGCAATGGTCATAAGCAGTAACCGCAGTCGAAGTGCAAATATGCTAGTTTTTCTTATCTGGGGATGTTGTTTATTTACTAACCTTTCCTGGCAGTTGGCTTTAGCAAATTTGACGTGGTAACCATCGGGTTGTAGCTGGCACTGTAAAAATCCATGCCTCATAAACTATTGGTGCCACCTTGGGTGACATTCTAGCATTTAAGCAGCTTAAATCTCCTTACACAGCTCACTTCCAAATGCTGCTCCTCATAATCCAGTCATAACTTTATATATTTTGCCTTGGACTACTGCAGAAAACAGAATTGTACAATATACATAATCTAAAAATCCAATAAAAACAGGGATCAGCGAAAAGCATTCAGCAAAAACCTGTCAATCAATTGGACTTTAGCTTGCTTCTCAGTCCCATTTACCCTTTTAGTTCCAAATCCCTTGATACCTTCAGCTAATAAAAATCAATCAGCCTCAGTCATGAAAGCTCCAAGGATTGGCAGGGTAGAGAATTCCAGATTTCTACTGTACCATTACTTTGATTTGGTACTGTATCAGAGAAAATAGCTTCTTGCTATCTACCCTGTTGAATTCTGTTAATGCTTTAAATATCTCAATTAAACCTGAAGGGACTCCTGTTCAAAGACCAGTTAAAATATTTCTGTTGTGAGTAAAATAGTGAGATGAAACAGTTAAACTCATATCAAGCATAATAATGTGAAAATTTACATATATGTTGAAGTCATGCTTATCGCATTCATCAAGGCTTTTGCCCTTTAAACAATGGGAACTAAAAACAAGAATGCTTAGAAATAGGCTTAATATATCACTGGCTCTGCTAATATTCTGCTTGTCAACATCAAGCATGTCATTCCTCATCCTCTGGAGACTTTTGTGAGTGCTGACATGAAGTTAGAAGTTTCCAAGCAAGCTAATTTATCTGCATTCCAAGAACAAGCTAACATAAGCAATAAGCAATGGGAAAGTTTGCTTATTATGCAATACAGTTAAATAATCTGCCCTTGAGGTGGACCAAAATTGATTTAATGAAATAAGTAGCCAACAGAGAGGGAGTAACTTGGTGGCAATGTTTTCTTTTTTTTTGGTATTTCAGTTGCTTGGATGTATTTTACAACATTTTGAACTATTTCTAAGATTATGACTTATTTCACTGTTTACCATAATCCATTTACTTCAGTGAAGAATAAATTAATCATTTGACAATTAAGTAAAACCATTTAAATGCCACACAATCCATGTACATTGTGTAAACTTTTGAAAGGATGACTGCAAGATATGGCCGTAGAATTACTTTGATCTGCACTTCACAAATACATGATTAATGCACCTCCGCTAAAGCAGGCACTGGAATTAGTCAGAGGGCTGTTGGACTGCTTAGAATAATTTATTTAATCACATTTTATCTCAGGGTTAGGGACCATTTTGACCTGAACTTAGTGTTGGACAATTGATTGGCATTGCCCTGCATGAAACTGTAAGAAACTGCAGAGATTTGTAGATGCAGCTCAGTACATCCTGGAAACTCTGTGGATTCTGTCTATACTTCTCACTACTTCAGCCAGCATAATCAAAGACCCCACCCACCTTGGATATTTTCTCTTCTCCCCCTTTCATCAGGTAGAGAAAACAAAAGTCTGAAAGCACGTACCATCAGGCTCAAGGACATCTTCTCTCTCACTGTTATCAAATTCTCTAATGGACCTTTTGTATGATGACACGGACTTGACCTCACAATCTACTTCACCATGATCTTGTACTTTATTATCTACCTGCATTGCACTTTCTCTGTAGCTTTTACACTTTACTCTGAATTGTTACCATTTGACCTTGCTCTCCCTCAATGCAGTGTAGTGATTTGATCAGCATGAACAGTACCCAAGCCAAACAAAGTTTTATTTGTCACATGTACATCAAAGCATACAGTGAAATGTGTGTTTGCGTCAAGTCAAATCAACGAGAATTGTGCTAGGCAGCCCACAAGTGTCACCACATTTCCAGCACCAAGATAGTATTTCTGCAGCTCACAAGAAAACTCTAACCCACACGTCTTTGGAATGTGTGAGGGAATGAGACCACCCAGGGAAAACCCACATGGTCATGGGGAGAAGGTATAAACTCCTTACAGACAGCTGTGGGAATCGAACTCTAATCTCACAGCCAATGCTTTAAAGGATTAGGCTGATCACTATGCCACTGTGCCATCACCTACATTTGACAAAGTACCAGTAAGCCAATAACAGTAACACTATATCTCTCTATCTGAACACATGGCTATAGTTATATACCTTATTTTATCAACATAGAATTATAGACTTGTAAAACCTCCACCTTGTTCAGTGACAATTGGACTGTTAGGGTTGCTGACTGGACCTAGGCAAAGGCAACTTGTTTCTCATAGGCAGGTGCATTCTCATTGTAACCGAGAATGTCTGCTTTACATACTTAATACATGACAGGAAACAACATTAACATGAGATCCTGGTGGAAGGGATTCATGAGAAGAGTATTTTCAAGTGTCCGTGAGTCTGCGGCCATACTGATGACAAGAGATGACAGAGAAATTGGATGTAGAGTGTTGCATGCAAGTAGTTTAGTGATGTCAGCAGGATTGCAAAGAGGGAAGTATTAATTCAGATCTCATATTATTCTCTCTTCAGTTCTGCGTTAGATGTTATCCCAGTGCACACATATCACATGCTTCCATGGCATCTCCTGCTACAACTTACACATACTAGTGTGCTCACTAATTCTTCCCACACACTCTACCATTTGTCACACTTTTTTATGCATTATCCTCTTATTATTTTACTGTAGGCACCCATATTTCTTTTTTATACAAAGGAGTTGGAGGGTTAGCTTCCAATCAAGTCCAGTTCCCACTTAGGATTATATTTATAAAGCCTACCTCCAGTGCTGCTGAAGGACTCTTCAACATCTCAGACACAACGATTTCTCACAATGTGCTTGGAGTGATTGAATGATATATCGGTTTGAGGATATGTAGTGGAGGAAGTTGGGGGTAGAGGGTGGTGTTGATTGAAGATGCCATGGGGGTTACAATCTATAAGAATTGGAAAACAGGAGAAAGGGGAAATTCTGGATCTCTGTGAAAAGGTGTTGTTTTAGAACATAGAACATATAGAGCATTACAGAGCAGTACAGGTCTTTCAGCCCACAATGTTGTTCCAACCTTTTACCCTACTGTAAGATCAATCAAACCTTTTCTTTCAACACACACAAAAAATGCTGGTGAATGCAGCAGGCCAGGCACCATCTATAGGAAGAGGTACAGTTGAAGTTTTGGGCCAAGACCCTTCATCAGGACTAACTGAAAGAGGAGATAGTAAGAGATTTGAAAGTGGTGGGGGGGGGGGGTCCAAACTGATAGGAGAAGACAGGAGGGGGAGGGATGGAGTAAAGAGCTGGTAAGTTGATTGGTAAAAGGGATACAATGCTGAGGAAGGGAAAGGATCATGGGATGGGAAGCCTAGGGAGAAAGAAAGGGGGAGGGGAGCCCAGAGGATGGAGAGCAGGCAGAGTTATAGTGAGGGGGACAGAGGGAGAAAAAAGAGAGAGAGAAAAAAGGGGAAAAAACTTCAACATTCTTTCAACATAGCCCTCCATTTTTCTATCATCCATGTGCCTATCTAAGAGTTTCATAAATACCCCTAATGTATCTGCCTCTACCACCATGTTTGGCAAGGCTCTCCAAGCATCCACCACTCTCTGTGTAAAGAACTTACTTCTGACATCCGCCCTATACTTTCCTCCAGTATGCCCCCTAGTATTATCCAGTTTGGTCCTGGGAAAAAGTCTCTGGCTGTCCCACTCTATTTATGGCCTTTATCATGTACACCTCTATAAAGTCACCTCTCATTCTCCTTCTCTTCAAGGAGAAAAGCCCTAACTCGCTCAACCTATCTTCAAAAGACATGCTCTCTATTGCAGACAGCATCCTGGTTTTGAGCTTTTACAATGCAGTGGATGAGGAAAAGATACCAAGGTTTTAGACTGCTAGAAGAAAATATGATTACCTACTATGATGGTTGGAGACATTTGGGAGTATCAGACATTGGAAGAATTTATGATATGGACTGATTCAGGATTCACTTGGATGAAGGTGCTTAAATTTGGTAACATTCCATAACAAATACATCTTTCTCTGAGCAGCTGGAAGTGGTTTTGTTTCCAGAAGTAGTCATGGAAATACTTAAGCAGCAGTGAAATCTGCAAGCACTTAAAGAGATACAGTAAAGATCTAGGATTAAAAAGGAAAGACCTGTCAGAGCCTGGCAGCAAAATGTAAGGCCTAGACACAGTAAGAACTAAAGGATTACATATTTGTGGAGATATAGCAGATGAATAATGACTATCTTCCCTGGCTATATTCCACCAGCACCTCCCTTCCAGCTGTGTCTGTGCACTCCCATTACACCTAACATTACATCAGACAAATAGCATGTTGGCTCTTATTGCAGACAAATTGAGTACAGGGGCAAAGACATCTTGCTGCAGCAGTATACTATAGACACTAGCTTGAGGAGGAAACTATCTCAAGATGGTGCTAAGATGTGGTCTCCAACGACATTGTGGTTTGGACTTAGGTTTTTTTTAAGTTTGTAAGGATGTTTTAGGGACGGAGCAGAAAGATAGACATCAGATCAGAATTTAGGGACAGGCATGTGGCGGAGATCGAGGTCAGACCAGAGTCTAGGCCTCTATTTCGCACTTCGTGTTCGTAGGCCAGAGATGTGGACGGATGATAAAGGACTCCAGAGTGTAGCTTTCCGCTCTGCACGCTAAGGCCAGCAATTTGGACATGGGATGAAAGACACCCAGAATCCAAGCTGCTGCTCAGCACTCGAGGGCCAGAAACATGGATGGGTAATGAAGGACACGCGTGGATGTCGAGCTGTTCCAAGTCGGTGGGTTGTGTGATCAGATGGGCATATGAACAGGGAGCATGAGGTGTGTAAGCAAGTCCAAAGTCTGAGCTTGGAGTTCAGGGTCCCGTCATGGGCTAGTTCAGGGATCGATACCAAAGGCAAGCCCAAAGTTTGATCGGAAGTGTGAAAATTGAAGCCCGATGCCTGAGGCCTGAAGACTGGAGTCTGGAGCCCTGGAGTTCTGAGGGTAGGGGACTGTCCGTGTGCGCGGATGGATAGGAGGGAGGGAATGGGCTTGTTTTGCTGTTGTTGTTTTGTTGCTTGTTGTGTTCTGCTGAGCATTATGGCCCTGTTATGTTGGTCCCAGAATGTGTGTGGTGGCACTTTAGGAGATGGTGTCTGACGTAATGATGTCAGTGTAAGGTGGCTGCTTTTGGTTTTGTTCGTAATGGACGTAAGGAGCTGCAGCATATTTTAAGCACATAAAATAACTCTTGCATGTTTTATTCATAAAATCTCACATCCTCAAAACATCATTAAGTTGTGTTGGTTGTTAACACAACAACACATTTCATAGTATGTTTTGATGAACATTTGATAAATAACTGAATGTGAATCTGTATGGATCATTACTGAAACCTCATGTGGAGTTCTGTGCATAGTGTTGGTCACCTTATCTCATGAAGGTTGTACTTGCCAAGGAGGAAAGAGGAAGGAACAATGAGTTGCTGAATTGTTTCCTGCGATGGCAAGATTGATGCACGAGAGTTAGGGTCAGTCAGACTTGTATTCACTAGAGTAAAGAATAGAAAAATTAGGAAGTATCTCATAGAAATCAGTGAAGTTTGAATAGGGTTCAGGAGTCCAGATAAAGAAGAGCTGTTCCTGATCGCAGGAGAGTTCAGAACCAAGCATCACAGCCTCAAGATCCTTGGATGGCAAGGTAGAGTATTGGTTAGTGTAATGCTGTTTCAGTGACAGCAACCCAAGTTCAATTCCCTCTGCTGTCTTGAAGGAGTTTCTACATTCTCTCTGTGACCATGTGGCATCTGGGTGCTCCGGTTTTCCCCCACATTACAAAGATGTATGGTTTAGTAGGGTAATTGGTCACGTGGGTATAATTAGGTGTTATGGTTTTGTTGGGGCTGTTACCATGCTGAATCTGAAATATGATACAGCTCAGGGTGTCAAAGTTCAGAGTTCAATGCTGGTACCCTCTATAAGGAAGTCTGTATGTTCTTTCCCTTGTGAAAATAGGTTTCCTGCAGGTGCTCTGATTTCCTCCCAAGGTCCCAAAGGTGTACTAGTTGGTAGGATAATTGGCCATTGTAAATTGTCTGGTGACTAGCCAAGGGTCATGTTGGTGGTTTGCTGGGCAGCATAGTTCGATTTTTTTGCACTACCTTACTTTCCATTTTTCTATTTTCTATTTATGATTTATAATTTAATTTTAAAATATTTACTAACTTTCACTATTTTCAATATTTTAAATATTTAGTATTTGTAATTCAGGGAGTGGGAAGTGCAGAATCAAATATTGCTGTGATGATTGTACGTTCTAGTAGCAATTGTTTGGCAACAATAAAGTATAAAGTATACCATTTGGAATTGAGGTGAAGAAATATTTCTTTAGTTCAACTATGAGCCAGACAGACTGGGTTCTTACACACACAAGTTGCTTTCTTCCCACCAAATATCAACTATTGGTTAAGTCTTGGTTATCTCATATTTAGAATTTTGTTGCTTGAGTTGATGCTTGAAGAAAGTGAGATAGATGCACATGTGTGAGTCTCAAGCCCTACTCAAGGGACTGAGCATGTAAGCAATTAAGCATGGGCAGTGGACAGTTTTTATGTGGACTTTAGAAATCACTTTGACAAGATCTGGCAATGTAGACTGGTTATGTAGGTTGGTAGTTAGATCTAGCTAAATGGATACAAATTTAGCTTTGTGCTAGGCATCAAAGGGCGGTAGTCAATGTTTATTTCCCAGACTGGTACTGGGTCTACTGATTTTCATCATCTTTATCAACAATCTGGATGTGAATTCATTTGGCACAATGAGTAAGTTGTGGATGGTACCAAAATTAGTGCCATAGTGGACAATGAAGAAGGTTATCTTAAGGTTACAACAGGATTTAAAACAATGAACAGCAGATGGAATTTAACTCAGCAATTGCAAGGTGTTGCATTTTGGAAGGTAAACCAGAGCTGGTCATACACTGTAAATAGCAGAGAGACCAAAGGATACAAGTACATAATTTCATAGAAGTTGGCGAAGAACATGTTTGACTTTCTTCCCTTTATTGGTCAAAACACCTGTATATAAATTTAGGGTGCTATGGTAGCATCACGGTTGGCGCAAAACTCTGACAGCTCAGGGCATCAAAGTTCAGAGTTCAATGCTGGTACCCTCTATAAGGAAGCTTGTAAGTTCTTTCCCTTGTGAAAATAGGTTTCCTGCGGGTCCTCTGATTTCCTCCTAAAGTCCCAAAGATGTACTGGTTGGTAGGATAATTGGCCATTGTAAATTAGATTAGATTAGATTATGAGGACACGCAGTCCTCTTTTATTGTCATTTAGTAATACATGCATTAAGAAATAATACAATGTTCCTCCAGAATGATATCACAGAAACACAAGACAAACCAAGACTAAAAAAACTGACGAAAACCACATAATTATAACATATAGTTACAACAATGCAAAGCAATACCGTAATTTGATAAAGAACAGACCATGGGCACGGTAAAAAAAAGTCTCAAAGTCTCTCAAAAGTCCCATCATCTCATGCAGACAGTAGAAGGAAGAGAAACTCTCCCTGCCATGAAACTCCAGCGCCGCAAACTTGCCGATGCAGCACCCTGGAAGCACCCGACCACAGCCGACTCTTGAGTCCGTCCAAAAACTTCGAGCCTCCGACCAACCCTCCGACACTGAGCACCATCTCTGCCGAGTGCTTCGACCCCGGCCCCGGCAATAGGCAAAGCCGAGGATTTGGGGCCTTCCCCTCCGGAGATTCTCGATCGCACAGTAGCAGTGGCAGCGAAGCGGGCATTCCAGAAGTTTCTCCAGATGTTCCCCTGTGCTTCTCACGTCTGTCTCCATCAAATCAGGATTGTGCACGGCCCCTACTTAACAAATATGATATCATTCCGGAGCAGTCACGTGCGCTACGTCGTGTCGCCATCTTTTCCTCCCCTCTCCCCTTGTCTGGTGATGAGCCAAAGGTTAAATTGGTGGTTTGCTGGGCAGCATAGCTCGAAGGACCAGAAGGACCTGTTTTGTGCTGTAACTCTAATTAAATAAATACAAGATAAATATCATGTAACAAGATATTGATGAGATTGCATGGAGTACTGTGTGAAGTTCTCTTTGCTGAGATATAGGAAAGATGCCATTAACCTGGAAAGGGTGCAGAAAAGGCTCACAAGGATGTTACTGAGACTGGAGACTTTGAGTCATAAGAAGAGACTGGTTAGATCTGGGTTTTTTTCCCTCCAAAGGAAAAGAGGATGAGGGATGAGGTTATAGAGATATATAAAAGTATGAGGAGCATAGATAGGGTGAATGACCACAGTCCATTTTCCAGGGAAGGGCATAGGTTTAAGGTGAGAGGGGAAAGACTCAAAGGGGGATCTTTTTCACGCAGAGGCTGGTGGGTATGTGGAACAAGCTACCAGAGGAATTGGTAGAGGTAGGTACAAATATAATTAAAAGACATTTGGACAGATACATGGATAGCAAAGATTTAGAAGGAGATGGGTGAAATGTGGTCATGTGGGACTAGGTCAGGTAGGCAATTTGATCAGCATGGATGGATTGGGCCAAAAGACCTATTTCTGTGCTATGCATCTACTTGACGGCAGAAAAGCCAGCATGTCTGCTCAGATCTGTTAACTTTCAATTGAATGATCACTCTCAAAAACACTTTATGCAGCTCAGTGTCAAACTTTCTTCGATGGGAATTGTCATTACCGGGGGAGATGGAAAACAGGAAGAAATAACCAATAAGACAGTAGCATGTGGAGAAGAGGGATGAGGTGAACACTGCTCTGTGCTTCATCATGGTGTACAGTATTGTCAGAGAGGATGCAAATCAGCTCTTGGTATCTCACAGTGCAGTTACTTAAATAACTTGTTGCAAATTTAATGAGGCTTATGGTGGGCTACCAAGATTTTAGTGGAAGACTTTTTGCCTGCAGGGACATTGTGTCCTCAGTTGGAGCTCACAAAATCATAAGAATAGAAGGCAATTACAACTTGACAGCAATGAGCTCTAACCTCTCATTAACTATTTTCTATTGATGAATGAAATAAGAAGTTCAATTAAATGCTAATTTGAAATATTTATTAGAAATTTTAAAATGCCCGTCAGAGTCCTATTTTTCTGGAAGTTTTTTTGTGTCTAGGAGCAAAACCTTATTCTAGGGGATGATATGTATTCAAACTACTTAATCAAAGTTAATGTCCTCTTAAGTGTATTAAGCTGGCACTTTACTAAAATGGAACATTTATTATTGAGGGAATAATTGTTCACTGTAACACAAATTAGTCAGTATTAAGTAGCAAAAAAAGATAATTTATCTACCACCAGTAAGATCTGTAGAAAGCAAATAGATATCAGAACATAACTGAAGAATTTGGCTGAAGTAATGTGCAATTTTCCTTCCAACTTTATTGCCTCCAATTTTCACTTACTTCAACAGGAAAATCTTGCTGTGAATATCTTCTTCTCTGGACAGCAGCACTAAATGCCCTAAAGTGCTCTATATGATCACATCAGCACATTTTCATCTGACTTCAATATAATGACAGTACAAGAGGGATTAGAATAGATTAAAGATGCAAAAAAACTGGGGATCAGTTCCTGGACAATAGTAATTATATTTGGATTTATCAGCATGAATGTGGTCCTTTTTATGCTTCCAAGCTCATGTTCTTACATATAGGTACAGGCACAAGCAAGCAGTCTGTTGCCATAAATCATAAATTTATCTCGAGTCTTGACACAGCCTTCAACTGTGATAAGCCTAAAATTTCACACAGTTCTCCTAGCCTCATTGTTTGCCCCCGTTTCCCCCCCACCGCTTCACTTTCTCCTTTTAATTTTTATCTTTCCTGGCCAGCAGTTTCCATCAACAAAATCAGGAGCAAATTTCTAGTGGATTCTTTTTCCCTACTACTCTTATTCTGAAGGAGCAGAAGGCAGTTGCTGAGATCCTATAAACTTTCCTGTTGAAATCAGCAAACTATGCTTCATGTTAAATATAGTTTACACCAAATACACTGATTCAAAGAATTCTGCCATTCTCATTGTGAAATGTTACCCTTTCTCAATCTCATAAATAATGAGTAGTTTGTAATACTCTTTTAATCATCCATATTGAGTTCTGTTCATTTTTATGTGTAAAATACTTTAAAGTAGAAGAAACATGTCATTCCTTATTAAAACCCTTATTAGTGAGTTCGATTATAAAGTACAAAACTTTGGACATCATTTGGTAAATTATATACCTGCAATGGAATAAATAATCCTGTATAAGAGAGCACTACAAGATATTTGATGCTTTGATATTTATGCTTCACATTTATCATCACTCTCTTTTCTGTTTTCTCCTGCCTTGAGTTTGATCCACCCACAGCACTGAAATTGTCCTGGTCAAATTACCAATTAACTTCTACATAACCTGACTGTATTTTGCTGCTCTTTAACTCTTCTTGCTCTTTTACCACCTCTCCTTCTCTGTCCGGTAAATTTAACCCCTTCAGTCCCATCTGCTGCTTTTCACACATCTGTGCTCTGTTATTTTTGCTCTTACTTTTCTCCCTGTGCGAATGATCAATTCACACTCTGCTGCTGCTAGAGTTCACTTTGCCTTCATTGCCATGCTGCCCCTCAGCATCCTCACAAACATCATAGCAAATGTTTCGTATACAGAAGCCTGAAGCCTGAGAATACCTTGGTTGCCTGGTCAGAGTGATTCTATTGAAAATGTATTTGCATTATTTTACATTTTTTGCAACATCTAGATGTGTCCAGATCACTCTGTAACCAATTAGGAATTCTTAAAATGTAGTTTCCATAGTAATGAAGGGAAAAAAATGCAGCTGATTGACCACGGCAAGCTCGTACAAAGCAATGAGGTAAAGACCAAATGAGTTGTTTTTTGTGATTTTGTTAGAGGGATAATGATATGCCTGGACCCAATTGCTATTTACTAAAGTACTTCTACTGTATTTTCATTAAGAGTTTGAGGAGATTTGCGATGTGACCAAAGACTCTAGCAAATGTCTACAGATGCAGTGTGGAGAGAATTCTGAGTGGTTGCACCACTGCCTTATATGGAGGCTCCAATGCACAGGGTCAAAAAAAGTGGCAGAGTGTTGTAGACTCATCCACCTCCATTGTGGGCACTGGTTGCCCCTACCTTTGAGGGCATCTTAAGAAGGTGGCATCAATCTTTGGGAACCCCCAAACTCCAGGGTATGCCCTCTTCTTCTTCCTTTAATCTGGGAGGAGGGACAGGCGTCCCATGCTGCATACTCAACATTTTAGGAACAGCTTCTTCCTCTCTGCCATCAGATTTCTGATCAGCCCATGAATACTAACTCACTTTTATGTTCTTTTTTTGCACTATTTATTTTTAATATATTTCAATTAGAACGTTTCACAAATTTTTATGTATTGCACTGTACTGCTGCCACAAGATGATAGAATTCATGACATATCAGTGATAATAACCTGATTTTAATCATGATTTAAACACTGCATTGAAGTAAGCTGCTGCTGAAAATTTAATATTTACAGAAGATACGATATCCTTCACAGCTGTAAAGATTGGATCTGCATTTACAAATCTGTTCATAAGTTGATTGTCACTTGACTGAGCCATACAAGCTAAACAGTTGGTTGGCAATCGTACTGCTAATGTAAAATTCAAACATCTGGATTGAAATAGTTGGCTTCACAAGCCATTATTACTTTGATCCTATAATATGTTACTTTATTCCGAGGAAGGAACTGTTTATGCCGAGAAATCACATCTCTGAAGTGTGTTAGATCTCATTTGACATAAAAGACAATAATTCATATTGAATTCTGATGGATTTTAGCCATAAGAAAGTAATAAATTTTACTTTCATAATATCAAACTGTGCATTTTTGAGCTCTCAAACTCTATGTGCTTACACTGAATAGAAAATGAATGTTAGTATAGATTCTGCCCAGCTTACGTTCACTCAACTTATGTACTGCCTGTCCAGACAAACCAACAGTTCAGAGACTGGCTTCATGAATTTGCCAGCTGCTACAGTGCTGCAGGCATCTTCTGCTGTGTGGGAATTTGGTTTATGGCTGCTTTTCCGGCTTTCAAACTACTTGGGTGACAAAGTTCTCAAGAACAGAGTCCTGCCATAACCATAACTTCCTTTAAAATTAGCCCTGGATTTCTTCATCGCCTATGAAAATTGTCAGCATGAAAAATAAGATAAAGTGATGAGGGCCAGGAATGGGACAGATTCTGAAACTGTATGGTCTCTTCTGAGTAATACATTGGAGAGAATTTCCTTAGGGGTTAGGGATCAGATTATGTCCTCTATTTCCCTTGAATGGATGGCATTTGTAAAAGAAGCAAACAGGGTGGAACAGCATCACCTTTTACAATTCCTGTTACTATCAAATGTTCTTTGATTGAACGTACTATGCCACAGCATGATATTAGTGTTCAACATTTTAAGAGACTAACTTTGAGGCGATAACTATGGATTAGTCCTTTTTATGGGAAAGGTCTAAAACTGCAGATGTTGGAAATCTGAAATTTTCTGTTTCACAGATTTTCACGTTTCTGTAAATTTAGTCAAAGTAAACATACGTGTGTGTGTGTGTGTGTGTGTGTGTGTGTGTGTGTGTACAGTATGTCACTACTACCTTGAGATTCATTATCTTGCAGGCATTTGCAGAGAATTAAAAATCATAATAGAATTCATGAAAAACTATAAATAACAAAGACTGGCAAACAACCCAAGTGCAAACAAACTTTGGAAATGGAGAGCTATGGTCCAGGTGCGGATCAATGGGAGTAGTCACATTAGTTATTTTGCACGGACTAGATAGGCAGAAGGGCCTGTAGTGTGATCCATGACTCTAAAAGAAGATACAGTGCATAATTAGTTAAAATAAATAAATAATACCAAGAACATGAATTGTAGAGACTTGAAAGTGTGTCAATAGGTTGTGGAGTTAGTTCAATGTAGAGGTATGTGAAACTATCCATGCTGGTTCTGAGCCTGATAGTTGTAGGGTAATAACTGTTCCTGAACCTACTGGTGTAGGACCCTATGGCTGCTTTACCTCCAGCCTGTTTGTAGTAGCAAGAAGAGAATATGACCTGGATGACGGGGATTTTTCATAATGGATGTTGCTTTACTAGCTAGGGCTTTACTCTTTGGAGAGAAGGAGGATGAGAGAAGACATGATGGAGGTGTACAAGATAATAAGAGGAATAGATAGAGTGGATAGCCAGTGCCTCTTCCCCAGGGCACCACTGCTCTATACAAGAGGACATGGCTTTAAGGTAAGGGGTGGGAAGTTCAAGGGGGATATTAGAGGAAGGTTTTTTACTCAGAGAGTGGTTGGTGCGTGGAATGCACTGCCTGAGTCAGTGGTGGAGGCAGATACACTAGTGAAGTTTAAGAGACTACTAGACAGGTATATGGAGGAATCTAAGGTGGGGGCTTATATGGGAGGCAGGGTTTGAGGGTCGGCACAACATTGTGGGCCGAAGGGCCTGTACTGTGCTGTACTATTCTATGTTCTATGTTCTATGTTTCTTGTTCTGGTGCTCCTTGTAAATATGCTCGCTGATGGGGATGGCCTTGCCTGTGATGGACTGGGTGATACCCACCACTTCATGTTGATTGTTTCCATCCACTCAGGATACTCTCCACTGTGCATCAACAGAAGTTGGTCAAATTTTTAGATAACATGCCAAATCTATGCAAACCTCAAAGAAAGTAGAGGCACTGCTGTTCCATGTTTGTGACGGCGCTGATATGGTGTCTTCAAGGAATTTAAAGTTATTTTAATCTTATTTAGTGATGCAATGTGAAACAGGCCCTTCCGGCCCAACAAGCTGCTCCCACCAAACCACCTACTTAACATTAGCTTAATCACAGGACAATTTACAATGACCAATTACCCTACTAACTGGAACATCTTTGGACTGTGGAAGGAAACAGGGGCAGCTGGAGGAAACCAACACAGTCACAGGGAGAACACATAAACTCTTTACAGATGGCACTGGGACTGAACTCTGGAATCCGATGTCCCAAGCATCGTCTCAATTCCCCCAAGGTGGACATGCAGCAAGCAGCAACAATGCTTCTACCTCGTCCTCTGTATTTCCCCCCACCCCCGGGCAGGGCTGCCCTTTCTTTTGTCTCATAAGTGCCCTGTATGTGCTATTAATAATGCAGATATGTTCAAGGAGAACTTAAACCACCTGGCACCAGATTAGCAGTTATTGGCAACGTTTTGGTGATGGGATGGGAATTGCAGATTCCCTGCTCTTGCATACTGTATGTCCTCAAAGCACTTGGTTCTTTGTACAGTACTTCAGCACAACTCGTGCTCAATGCTTAAGTGTTATAGAAGGAAGTAGCTGTCTTTTTCCCATGCCTTTAAAACCCTGCAGCTGTGTGACTTCAAGTTCATTGTGAGTGGGGAAATTTCCATAAGGTTAAAGTATAACAACATGTTTCTCCTCCAGCACCATCTCCACCAAATGGCCATGTTACAACAGAGTGATAAAATTTATTTGCCTGAAAAATTTGGAGGAGATTTGGAATACAGTATAGAACATCTGCTACATATGTTCAACACAGAGCTGTTTCATTGTTTCACCGGATAAATAAAGTAAAATTAGCCAAACATCTGAATCAGGACATTTAGGAAAACTAATCAGGCAACAGTCGGTCATCGCAATTGAGAAAAAGTACTGAACGTGGCTCCCTGATTAATCGGTCAACAATTACTTAGCTCAGAAAGGCCTTAAGTTTAATCATGACACTTATCTTCAATATTGTTGCTCTGTTAATTTTATAGCTGTTACACTGTCAGCAAAGATTACAATTTAAATGTGTTTAGAAGTTCCATGGTACAATAACTGCTTTGTATGTTGGCAATAAAAACAATTCAACATTACAACATAGGAAGTGGCTTGGAATCTCCATCAAACTTGTTGATGAAAACCATTGTTGTTTGTTGTAGTCTCATAGTTCCAACTCACATTTATGTTTGGGATTTCCCAAGAGGAAAACAACATTAGTAAGGTCAGCTGGGAAAGAAAGGGAGGGGGTAATTATCCAGGGACTGTTGTGTTCCCGCATTGCTCAAGCTTGCTCTTTGGCAGCCAATCAAGAAACACTGATGATGTCATCTACAGAGCAGCCTGTAGGCCAGACCTTCCAGCCCTCACAACATGAAAAGTTATGACAAAGTAACGGTTCAAAGTAGTGATGGGAAAAGCAGGTGATAATTAATCAAAATCATTTGAAGAATGCTGTCACTTTTCATCCAAGAGGACGTGATAATTCATCTTGAAGCATAATTCTACAGAGCAGAACAATTCTTTGAAAGATAAATGTAAAAATATGCACTTAATCTAGGCGTCTAACTGATAACCGAATTGTTAGCTTTGTGCCCAAGTTTGTGGATGATACAAAGACAAGTGGAGAGGCAGATACTTTCGAAGGAGCAGGGAGTCTGCAGAAGGATTTGGACAGATTGGGAGAATGGGCAAAGAAGTGACAGATGGAATACAGTGCAGGGAAGTGTACTGTATAAACTTTGGTTGAAGGAATAAAGGCATAGACTATTTCCTAAATGAGAATTCAGAAATCAGAAATGCAAAGGTACTTGAGTGTCCTAGTGCAGGATTCCCTAAAGGATAACTTGCAAATTGAGGTGGTAGTAAGTAATGTTGTTATTCATTTCAAGAAGACTAGAATATAAAACCAGGCTGTAATGCTAATGTTTTTAAGGTGTTGGTCAGGCCACATTTTGAGCATTGTGAGATATTTTGGGTCCCATATCAAATAAAGAATGCGTTAGAATTGGAGAGGGTCCAGAGGAATTTATGAGAATGATCCCAGGAATGAAAGGGTTAATGAATGAGGAGTGTCTGATGGCTTTGGGGCTGTACTTGCTGGAGTTTAGAAGAATGAGGGTGGAGAGTGGGATTTCATTGAAACCTGTTGGATATTGAAATTCCTACAGAGAATGGAAGTGGAGAGGATAATTCCAATAGTTGAAAAGTCTTGGTTCAGAAAGATCAGGCTCAGAATAGAAGAACTGAATGGAAATAAGGAGGAATTTCTTTAGCCAGAGGGTAGTGAATCTGTAGAATTCACTGCCACAAATGGCTGAGCAGGACATATTATTGGGTATTCTTAAAGTGGAGGTTGACATGTTCTTGAATATTTAGGGCATTAAATGTTATGGGGAGAAGGCAGGAGAATGGTGTTGAGAGGGAAAAAAATTAGCCATGATTGAATGGTGGAGCAGACTTGGTGTGGGCTGAATAGCCTAATCCTACTCCTATGTCTTATGGTCTAAAATCAGAAAATATGACAAATAGACATTCTGCCTGTCTTTCTGTTTATCTGCAGACATTAATTAAGCGCCTTGGGAGTTTCTATTATATTAAGGTTATTACATAAAGCAAGCTATCATTGCTTTGATGGAAGGTCATTTGTACATGCTGCTGAAACGTACATAAATATTCCAGAATTTTCTGCTTAATGGACGAGTAACACCTAGAGTTGTCACATAAAATACTGGAGAGGTGTGCATGAGTGCATTTGCATGACACCAGGTCTTCCACATCAGTTTCTAACATGCCTTGAAGACAAAACAAGAGGAATTAAACATTCCCTAACAGCAACTGGCTTTTATATAACTGTCAACAAGTGTACCATATCAACAATTAGCTTGTTAGAAGAAAAGACCATAAGTCTGGTTAATCCATTAAAAGTGTTGTAGTAAGGTGCAAGGAGGCTATTCAGAACTTAGAACTGGAATGTATGAAGCCCACTCCTGAGATGAAGAGACTTCAGAGTCAAAGCTGGAGGAGGTAGGCAAGGTAGAGCTTGAAATTGATACTGAGCATGCTGTGATTGGCAACAGCCTGTGATGAACTTACGGCAGCTTCAATTTCAACTGAATATATTCTAAAACCTACTCTTTGATAGTGGATCTGAGTATTCCCCTTAGTGATCATTAGTTAGGCCACCCTTGCACTTCCTTTCTCTGTACATAACCAAGCTCTGAGCACTCTTTTGGTGCCTATACATGATAATTTATTTATTTATTTGTTTATTTATTGCGATAGAGCACGGAATAGGCCCTTCTGGCCCTTTGAGCCATGCTGGCTATCAACCCCCCAATTTAATCCTCACCTAATCATGGGACAGTTTACAATGACCAATTAACCTACCAAGTGTTAAATCTTTGGACTGTGGGAGGAAACCAACATACAAACTCCTTTCAGGCAGTGGCGGGAATTGAACTGGGGTTGACTGTACTGTAAAGCCTTGTGCTAACCACTACACTACTGTGCTACCCCATCATGGAGATGGTGCATTTTCCACTTCAGTATTTCATCATCACATTCTTTAATTTATACATTAACAAAAGTTTCACTCTCAAAGAGGGAGTGACAAAAACACTTAGGTCGTGGGAAATCTATTTCCGATCAAAAAACATTGATAATGTTTAGAAATAAAGTTAGGAGCTGATCTTTTATGTAGATATTGATCAAGGTCCAAATGGAAGCAATTTAACCTTTCATTTATTGCATTTATTGTCCCAATATTCACTTTATATTTCCTCACTCTTTTCTGCATCACTTATATGAGATCAGTGAGAGTTATAGTCAGGAGCACACGTCTGTCATATACATCTCTTATTTTCTCATTTGTGTACAGAATAATATAACATTAGGTCAGTCACCTAAAGAATTCAGGTAGAATGCATTAGCTCATGAAATGTTTTACATTTACAAGGGTCTCGGCCTGAAACGTCGACTGTACCTCTTCCTAGAGATGCTGCTTGGCCTACTGCGTTCACCAGCAACTTTGATGTGTGTTGCTTGAATTTCCAGCATCTGCAGAATTCCTGTTGTTTGCATTTGACATTTTATATTTGCTTAGAGGTGGCACGTTCACCATGATTCAAACTAATGAGTCGACAACAGAAGCAATTTCAACAAAGACCAATGATAAGCAAAGCCAGTGATGTCAGTGATGAAAACTGCCAACAGCTTCAATTTGCCTTAGGTCAGCTGAAGAAAAGAGCAATTGAGGATTAAGACATCAAATTTGGCACAAAACTCATGGTCAGTCAGACAGCAGTGATCCTTGCCTTCCTACATGCTTCTATGACATGGCCAATGTATAACAGGTACCTCGTGACAACAGAAAGGTATCATCAATGTTGTCTCTGCAAGTTCTTCCAATTTACTAGAAGGATAAGCTACTATCATTATCAGTGTCCATGCCTAGGTTAACATTCCCAATAACATAACCCTAATTAGACTGAACACATTGGTCATAGATCTGAAAATAGACTCCAAATACACAATTCTATTCCAAGAACTATCAAGGCAAAAGATTATCTGATAGATAAGGAAAAGACACAAGGATGGATGTGAAGCCTCCTTGAAAATAACAACATCTCAACTGACTCCTGGGAGTCCTAGGTCCATGATCTCCCGAATTGCTGGAGGAATATTCTGGATGTTATTGGGAACCTTGAGTCCATTTGTCAGGAGAACTCCATAAGCAACATGCAGGAAGACCTCACAACTACCCATTCTGTTATGTAGGACATATCTTGCCATGTACATGTATCAGTCTGCAGTTCCACATATGCCTCATTGGTCTGCTAAAACTAGAGTGGATGCAAGTCAGACTGCCTCAGAACTTCACACACAAAATACTGTGTTATTGTGTTTGTCACTTTGGATTTCCAGCATCTGCAGATATTCTTGTGTTCATGATTTATTGCCTCAGAACTTGCTCCTTTTTTAATAGGAATATTCACAATCTGACTGCTTATTAAACCAAGGAGACCATGTGACACTTTCGAACCAGAGACAAATGACAGAATCGACTGGAAATATATTCATATTTCATTATGATTCAAACTTCAGTGTAATTCATATGAGGTCAGCATGACTGAGGTCAAATTGTGAGATGTCAACCCCAAAAAACTGATTTTCTGTGGAACAGTGGAGAAAAGGGAAAAAAACATATATCTCATAAGTAAAACATCTTCATGGGCTAAGCAATCAATATTTTATTGATGTTTTTAAGCAACATGTAACAATAAGTTTACAATAAGACAGAACATCTGTTATTACTGTTTGGTGGAATATTCAGAGAATCTGGCTGAGCCCTCTTTAATTTCTATGTCCTGTCATGTTTCAAAGCAGTCCCGCAGAAAGGTCATCACCTTAAAATAAGCTAAATATGTCTTTACAAACTTTAGGAATTTGAAATTTATTCTGTCCAAAGTTTCACATTGATTTAGTCCTATTCATAGATAAAGAATTTCAAATTCATGTAAAGGCAATATCACATGTAATAGGCCTGGAAAGGGATGTCTAACTGAGTCGCAACTATTTATTTTTGATATTAAAGATACGTGTTAAGCTTTTTAACTTTATAGGGCAAGTTCACGGTTCACATCTGTGCTTCCTTGTATTTTCATATACCACCCACTGCAGATGGAGAGATTAACTCTTTTAGCCTCAAGGTATGATCAAATCCCAATCTGCATTCCTTGTGAGGCCCATGTTTGATTTTCATTTTCCTCTAATCTGGCACAGCAAATTCTTTTCTACCAACACTGACATCATTTTTTTAGAATCAATGAGTTCTATTACATGGTTCCAACGATTCAAATATGTTAACCTATAATCCCTGTGTGCACTGATATTGCACATTTAAATGCAATGCTAATCAGTATCAGACAGTATATATGGCACATATTTTATGATGTGTTTTTTGTTATTTCTGATACTGCCACTTAATATCAGAACTATAGATACAAGAATGCCTTTCATGTGCTCAACTGATTGGTAACAAAGCAAATATCAAAATAGAAACCACAAGAATAGGTACCTAAAAATACACTCATTCTAGTTTTTACCAACTCTGAATTCCATGAAGGGGCATACTGACAGGTAGCATGATTTTTTGCCATGTTGGCATTGATATCTGAGTGAAAACAAACAGGTTATTATAACCAAGCCCTGCTCACCTTAAATCTGTATTTGAAGCACATTTCCTGAAGGATCACTGGTTTGCAAATTGCAGAGACTTAAACATATAGTATATGGCCAGGTTTAAAAAAAACAAATTCATTTGATTTGTGTAAAAGCTATAGGTAAGAATTTTTTTTTAATTTGCAGGAAGTCAGAGTGAAAAAAACAACGTTGAAATCATTGGAACCAGATGCCCTTCATCACTGAAGTCTTTTGTTTACATTGGCTCTGTGATATGTTTAGAAAACTGCTTCTAATTCTTTTAATCAAAGTTTCAAAAGAACACGTTAGAATTTTGGTGTGGAAGGTTGTAGCAACCTTAAATCTAACTTAATACTACTCTGATTTTTCAAACAAGGTGTATAAAAAATGGGAAGTTCAGTCAAATAGATCTACTCCAGGGAAATCTTCCCTGTAATCTTGATAGTTAACGCTGATAGAGGGAGTGTGACTCTTCCTATTTCAAGCACTCAAGGTCAGCAATAACTACTCCCAGGCAAGGCATAATAGAGCCAATTGCAGAACAAACCTCTTACTGTTCTGCCTTGAAGTGACAATTGTTTTTATTTTTCCATTTCCCATCCCTGTTGTTGTTTGACCTCTCTGAGTGATGCTGCCAATTAGGCCCGAATTAGGAACTGTTAAGAACAATATAGTGCAGGAACAGGATTAAAGTCATTTCACAAAGAGCCTTTATATCAAGCATGGAGAACTTTAATTCCACGAATCTATGCAGGATTTGAACCACATCCCACAGAAGAAACGCTGGTGTCTGCTACTTTCATTAATTAACTCCCACAGAATCACTGAATCAATACAATGTTCCAACATGGAAGGAGGCCATTTGGCCTATCAAATTGGTACTGGAAAGCAATCCAGCTAATCTCACTCTACATTTAGACTATTAGACCATAAGACCAGAAGATATGGGAACAGAATTAGTCCATTTGGCCCATTGAGTCTACTCTGACATTTTGTCATGACTGATCCAATTTTCCTCTTAGCCCCAGTCTCCTGATTTTTCCTCATATCTCTTCATGCCCTGACCAATCGAGAGTCTATCAGCCTCAGTCTTAAATATGCATAAAGACTTGGCCTCCATAACTGCCTGTGGCAAAGAATTCCACAGATTCACCACTCTCTGGCTAAAGAAATTTCTCCTTAACTCCATTCTAAAAGTTCGCCCCTCTATTCTGAGGCTCTGTCTTAGACTCTCCCACCACAGGAATATCCTCTCCACATCCACTCTGTCAAGGCCTTTCACCATTAGATAAGGGTTTCAATAAGGTCACTCCTCATTCTTGAATACTTATGAATACAGGCCCAGAGCTATCAAACGCTCTTCATATGACAAGATTCAATCCTGGAATCATTTTTGTGAATCTCCTTTGAACCATCTCCAGTTCCAGCACATCTTTTCTAAGATAAAGGGCCCATACCTGCTCACAATACTCCTAGTGAGGCATCACCAGTGCCTTATAAAGTCTCATCATTACATCCTTACTTTAATATTCTAGTCCTCTTGAAATGAATACTAACATTGCATTTGCCTTCCTTTCCACAGAATCAAACTGCAAATTAACCTTTAGGGATTCCTGCACAATGACTCTGAAGTCTTTTTGCACCTCAGTTTTTTGTATTTTCTCTCCATCTAGAAAATAGTCAACCCTTTCATTTCTTCTACTAAAGTGCATGACCATATACTTCCCAATACTGTATTTCATCTGCCACTTTTTTGCCCATCCTCCAAATCATTGACATATAACATGAAAAGAATCAGAGTCTCAGCACAGACCCATGTGGAACACCAGCAGACTTCAGCAGCCAAGCAGAATAACCTCCTTTTATTCCCACTCTTTGCCTTTTGCCAATCAACCACTGTTTTATCCATGCTAGAATCTTTCCTGTAATACTATGGCTCATTGCTTGTTAAGCAGCCTCAAGGGTTGCACCTTGTTAAAGTCCTTCTGAAAATTGAAGTACACCACATCAACTGACTCTCTTTGTCTATCCAACTTATTATTTTTTTCAAAGAATCCCAACAGATTTGTCAGGCAAAATTTTCCCTTGAGGAAATCGTGCTGACTATGGGCTATTGTATCATTTGCCTCCAAGTACCCTGAGACTTCATCTTAATAATCAACTCCAATGTCTTCTCAACCATTGAGTTCAGACTAACCGGCCTATAGATTTGTTTCTTCCACCTCTCTCCCTTCTTGAAGATGAGGTGACATTTGCAATTTTCCAGTCTTCCAGAACCATTCCAGAATCTAGTGATTCTTGAAAGATTATTACTCATCCCTCCACGATCTCTTTTGCCACATCTTTCAGAACTCTGTGATGTACACCTCCTATTCTAGGTGACTTATCTACCTTCCGACCTTTCAGTTTCCCTAGTTATGGTAACTTCACATACTTCATGTCCCCTGACACCTGGAACATCTAACATACTGTTAGTGTTTTCCACAGTGAAGACTGATGGAAAATACTTACTCAGTTCATCCACCATTTTGTTGTCCCCTTTACTACCTCTCCAGCATCATTTCCAATGGTCCAATATACACTCTTGCCTTTCTTTTACACTTCATATATCTGAAAAACATTTTGGTATCTTCTTTAATATTATTGTCTAGCTTACTTTCGTATTCCATCTTTACCTTCTTTATGACTTTTTTAGTTGCCTTCATTTGGTATTTGAAAGCTTCCCAATCCTCTAAATCCTCACAAATTTTTTCTCTATTATATGCTCTCTCTTTGGCTTTTATGTTGGCTTTGACGTCTCTTGTTACCTGTGGTTGTCAGGTCAAGTCAAATCAAGTCACTTTTTATTGTTATTTCGACCATAACTGCTGGTACAGTACACAATAAAAATGAGACAACGTTTTTCAGGACCATGGTGCCACATGAACAATACAAAAACTACACTGAACTATGTAAAACAACACTAGACTACAGACCTACCCAGGACTGCATAAAGTGCACAAAACAGTACAGGCATTACAATAAATAATAAACAAGACAATAGGCACAGTGGAGGGCAGTAGGTTGGTGTCAGTCCAGGCTCTGGGTATTGAGGAGTCTGATGACTTGGGGGAAGAAACTGTTACATAGTCTGGTCGTGAGAGCCTGAATACTTTGGTGCCTTCTGCCAGATGGCAGGAGGGAGAAGAGTTTATATGAGGGGTGCGTGGGGTCCTTCATATGGTGTAAATGTCTGTAATGGTGGGAAGAGAGACCCCGATGAAATGTGTCACCTTTTCTTTAGAATACTTCTTCCTCTTTAGGACGTATATTTCTGAGCCTTCAAAACTGCTTCCAAAAATTCCAGCCATTATTGCTCTTCCATCATCCCTGCAAGTGTTCTTTTCCAATCAATTCTGGCCAACTCCCCTCTCATGCCTCTGTAATTCCCTTTACTCCACTGTAATACTGACACATTCAACTTCCGTATCTCCTTCTCAAGTTTCAGGGTGAATTTGATCATATTTTGAACATTTGCCCCTAAGCGTCTTTTTACCTTAAATTATCTAATCAATTCTGGTTCATTGCACAATACCCAATCCTGAATAGCTGATCTTCTAGTGGGCCCAACCATGACCAGTTCTTAAAAACCATCTGGGAGGCACTCTCGAAATTCCCCTTCCTGGAATCCAGCATCAGCCCGATTTTCCCAATCTATCTGCATATTGAAAACCCCCATGACTATTGCAATGTTGCCATTTTGGCATGCAATTTCTATCTTCCTTTGTACTTTGTAGGCCAAACCCTTAGTACTGTCTGGGGGGTCCTTATACAGCTCCCATCAGGGTCTTTTAGCACCTGCAGTTCGTTAATTCTATCCACAATGATTCAACCCCTTCCACAATGTCATCTCTTTCTAATAATTTGATTTCATTCTTTATCAACAGAGCAGCACCACCCCTTCTGCCTCCTGCCCATGCTTTCAATATAATGTGTATCTTTGGATGTTAAGCTCTCAACTATCACCTTACAGTCATGATTCAGTAATGCCTACAACATCGTACCTGCCAATCTGCAACTGTGCTGCAAGTTCATCGACCTTATTTCGTATTCTGTGCTCATTCAGGTACAACAACTTCAGTCCTATATTCACTCTTTTCGATTTTATCTGCTTTTACATTGCAACTCATCCTGTTGACTGCTGTTTTGCCCTGTCAGCAACCTCTCCTCACTACACATTGCCCCTGTTTGTAAACCAGCTACCTCATCTTCAGCACTATTATCCACCTTTCCTAACATACTTCTTGCCGCTCAGGACACTAGTCACACGATGCTCAACCTTTTGATTTCTAACTTTGTCTTATGTCTTACCAACATCTGTCTCCACAACCCCTCCACTAGCTGTTCTGGCACTCTTGTTGCATACTTCCGCATCTCTATTTTAAACTCCACCATGCAGCATTAACAAACCTTTCTGCTAGAATATTAGACCCCATCTAGTTCTGGTGCAAACTGGCCCTTTTGTACAGGCCCCACCTTCCCTGGAAGAGAGTCCAATGATCCAAAAAACTTATGCCCTCCCTCCTATATGAATAGGAGTTAAACTGTATAATCTTTCTAGTTCTAGCCTCACTAGCAATCCCGAGATCACAACCCTGGAGGTCCTGCCCTTTAAATTAGCACCTAACTGCCTATGCAGAACCTCATCACTCATCCTACCACCGTCATTGGTACCTACGTGGACCATGACTTCTGGCTGTTCACTCTTCCACTTAAAATTGCTGAGGACTCAATTCGAGATATCCTAGTACCCGGGAGGCAACATGCCATCTGGGAATCTTGTTCTCACCTACAGAACCTACTGCCTGTTCCCCTATCACCACAGTGTGCATCTTCTCCCCCTTTCCCTTCTGAGTCACAGAGGCAGACTCAGTGCCAGAGACCCGTTGACTGTGACTCTCCTCTGTTAGGTCATACCCCCCAACAGTATCCAAAATAATGTACCTACTATTGAGGGGGATGGCCACAGGAGTACTATCCAGTGGCTCCTTACTCCTTTCCCCATCCTCACTGTTACCCAGTTTCCTGTGACCTGCTCCTTGGCTGTAACTACCTCTTTATATGTCCTATCTATCATCCCTTCACCCTCCCAAATGATCCAGTGTTCATCCAGTTCTAGATCCAATTCCTTAATGCGATTAATTTCTCCCACAGCCCTAAACGTTCTTTCTATTTGGATACTTATCAAACTACTTTTTGACTTCTACAATTGAATTTGCCTTCACAGCTCATCCTGACAGTGATCTAACCACTTGTTAGGCAAGAAAAAAAAACACTTTTGTTGCCTTTATCAGTCTCCTTCGTTCTGTATTTCTTGATTTAAACAGCTTCTTCCCATTGACTCTGTTAATATCATTCACATTTTTACATCATTCTAACAGTTCTTTTACAACCTCTTTTGCTGCCAGAAGAATACTCCAGACTCTTAAGTTTATTCATATAACCAAAGTATCTCATCATTGAAATCATTCTAATACATCTCTTCTACAAACTCTGAATGGTCCCAAAATGTGGTATCTGGAACCCAGCTTGACTTTTTTAAAGACTTATCCATACTTTACTCTTATACTCTACCTGAGATCTTCAGTGATATTTGTTAATCAATTTCTTGGCTTTTTGCTGCTTTTAGCAAGTGTTGTGTGTGTCTGTAGTCAACTGCATCTCTCAGTCTGTATACCCTTTACACAATTGTGCCCATTGGATTATCATGTCACCATCCAAGATCTTAAGTAATCAGAGTCCAGAAACAGTGAAAGCTACAGTCATT